>NW_024040928.1:17320821-17920821 GCF_014851395.1 Micropterus salmoides
AACCGACCAGCTATCTGAAACTGAACCACCATCAGCGGAGACTGGCTCCGTCCATCCGCCGCTGGCACTCGTCGCCAACAGGCTCCGGCTAGCACGTTAGCCTACTGTTTATTCATTAATACTAGCATGCAGCTTTTTAAAATAATCACAGGCCGGAGGCGTAGTGGACAAAGTGGCAGACTGATATCAGACCTGTCGTCAACAAAGCCGGAGAAACATCAATGGCCAGTGGAAAGCCTGCCTACCTCAGCTCTGATCTGATCTGCTGCCGCTGCCGCTGCTGCTGCTTCCTCTGCCTGCAGCCTGCTTCTGATCACTGGCAGGGCCCGACAACTGTGTCACGTGAGGGCCACGTGATGTAGACCAATTAAATCATCACAGTTCACATCAATTACTGTGGTGTCTCGACTTTAATCTAATCGTCGTTAAAATGAGGTTAAGACGATATATTATTTATTTTCTAACTAGAAAGTAGAAAAAAGTATCCACATCCAACTAAAAGTATCAATATATCAATGTAAAAATACTCTATTTCAAGAATATCCCGCATTCCTAATTTTATTTAAGTAATAGTACATGTTTTATCCTAGAAATGTACTTTAGGCATCAGCAGAAAAATCGCACCTTAAGTGTTATATTGTGGATTATGTTGCAATTATAATTGCTGAAACATTAGATTATTATTGCTGATGTGTATTACAATTATGTATTCCAAACTACAACATGATGGATTTCTAGTAGTAGTGAGTACACATTTGTGCTGTATGGAATGGGGAAGGACACGTAAAAACGAGAATATCTTATATATTGTTAACCTTCTTTGTATTTTTGGGAAGTACCAACAAATTCTTAAGTTATTCAATGCAATATATCAATCTAGATACCCTGAAATGTAATTGCAAATAATTTTTTTACTCTCTTTAAAAAAACATTTGCTTGCTTTGATGTCTGCATCGGATAGTTTATAGGATATACCTGTTTTCTCTGTATCTTTGTTGTAAATTAAATTCTCTATATAAGGTTTTACATATAAGAAAAAATATGAAATATCAATATATGAATATCTGCGATGGACTGGCGACCTGTCCAGGGTGTACCCTGCCTTTCGCCCAATGTAAACTGGGATTGGCTCCAGCCTCCCGCGACCCTGTACGCAGGATAAGCGGTTGACGATGGATGGATGGATGGATGAATATATGAAAATGTTCCCCCACTATCCAACTAGAAACCCTTCAGTTGATGAAGTAGGTTAATCGCCCAGAATTGTATAATAGTATATAACAAACATATGTATACATATATGGGCCTATTTAAATACAGTATACATTTAATATATATGTATTGAAATGATGTGTGTTCCTCCTCGGCACAAGTAGCGCTCCCAGCTTTTCCCACCCAGTTGTCTCAGTAGTACTTTATCCTCCAGCACACATGAGGGCAGCACTGGAGAGCTAGTTCTCCTTTAGTCCCACCTTCTCCAAAAACATGGCTGCACCCATGGCTGTCAGGCGAGAATTATGTTCTTTAGCAAGGATATTTAGTGGAATCTCTTATTTGGTACAGTAACTAACATATTTATTTTTTTGCACGACCTCTGCGAACAATTAATTGACAGTTTAGGTTTGCAGAAGTAAACAAAAAACATCAGCATTTGGTCACGGCAGTTGTAGCATGGTGGTTTTACAGTGAATGTCATCTCTAAATGTCTACTAACATAAGTTTATTTACAGGGACCGCGAGCTTTGGGCGCATGTTCAGGTCACATGAAATGTAATATAATCAGGTAGGCAACAGTTTTTCTTTTTTACAAGTATACATACGTTACTAATAACTGTGATAAACACTATAGCACGTCACTTTTGAGCTGTTTTTCCACAATATATCAACGATGCAGCAGTTATCATTATCTTTATTAATGTTTTAATTCCAGATGTGTGAATTAAATCAACTTATTTACTCAATTAAGTTGCCTTACCCTGTGTAAGCAGAATTGCACATTTTTTTTTACCATTAGTGAATAAAATAAATATGTAGAGCATAAATCTATAGGTAAAAATAGAAAACAGAATAAAGAAAGTCAAACCCAGAAGGGCATATTATAAAGTAAACAATAAATAAAGAGGAATATTTATATTTTAATAGTAAAAAGAGTAAGAATTATATTTAATGAAGTTGTCCATAGCTGCAAACGGAGATTATTCCACAGTTTGGCATTCAAAAGTGCAAAAGGCTACAACATACAGTGGAGTAGCAGAGTGTATGTTGCTCTAACTCATCTATAAGTTAAAATATCCTAAAATGTGTGCTGAAACTCAAGGAAAGCACGTGTGTGTTGAGATCTTTTTTGTCTTGTTTTAGTAAACGTTTTAAATGCATGTTTGCATTTCACAGCATAGTAAAAAAAAATTAAAAAGTAGTAAAATATATTCAATTGATAAAAAAATCTAAAACCATAAACAACTGCTCTATAACAAGTGTTAATATGTTAGACATTATTTACTATTCTGTCTCTGCAGGTCTAGTCTCCCATTGACATCTAGCACTTCCTTCCACACAGCAACAGTGCTTTCATCAACACCTTTACCAGTGAGTTATCAGTACATCTTCTTTAATATTCTCAGACTGCTTTTTCACCTCTGTTTTTTAACAGCCCAAAATTAAAATAATACACGCTCATGTACTCGTTTGTTTCCTTGCAGATCACTGTCACAGAAGAGCCTGACACATTGTTTCAGAAGGTGTCAGTGTTGGTCAAAGGTCATGACAGGGCTGTGTTGGACAGCTATGAATTCTTTGCCACCATGGCAGCTAAAGAGCTGGGCATCACCATCAACAAAGTGTAAGTAGTAATAAAGTTAAGCTGCTACACAAGACAATAGAAATTGGTTTTATTATATAAAAGTGTGATGCGTTATAATACATAATGTTAGACATTTGTCCATCCATCCATCGTCAACCGCTTATCCTGTGTACAGGGTCGCGGGGTTAGCCATTTGTTTTAATATATAAATGTTAGCTATACATTATTATCTATCTAGGGCTGGACAATATAACCAAAAATGTTATCACAATAATATCCAACGAAGGTTAAAGTCAAGGGCAACTGGACTTGGTTGAAGATACTGGAAGACGTTTCGTCCCGCATCCAAAGGACTTCTTCAGTTCTGACTGACTGGCAGGAAACTCAGCTATTTAACCTCAGTGGGGTCGTTTGCCAGGATCGTCGATACTGCTGGTTCGTTAGTGTTCCTGGTTGCTGTAATGACAATCGTTAAGTCATTAGGACAACCTGAGGCCAAGACTGAACGACCATTGTTGGTATCTTCACCTGAGGCCAATAGGTTACGTTTGTTGAGTTTCCTGGGAAGTGATGAAAGGACAGCATTGTAAGTGGGGGATAAGTGGTGGCGTAGACCCCCTCCCCTGTTCAATGACGGCTTCTCAACCCTGGTGTAGATGGCTTCCTTGACATCTCTTTCAAACCATCCATCTTCTCTGTCTAAAATGTGCACCTGGTGGTCCTCAAACGAGTGTCCTCTGTCCTTCAGATGTAAGTAGACTGCTGAGTCTTGACCTGAGGAGTTGGCCCTTCTGTGTTGAGCCATGCGTTTGTGTAGTGGTTGTTTAGTCTCCCCAATATACAGGTCTGTGGATTCCTCACTGCATTGGACCGCATACACTAGATTTCTTTTCTTGTGTTTGGATGTGCAGTCTTTGGGGTGTACCAGCATCTGTCTTAGTGTGTTCTTGGGTTTAAAAAACACAGGGATGTTGTGTTTGTTGAAAATCCTCCTGAGTTTCTCTGATACTCCAGACACGTATGGAATCACAATGTTCTTGCGTTTGACCTTCTTTTCTTCATCCCCTGTAGTTTTGTTCTTCTTGGATCTTGTGGCTTTTTTCACAAAGGTCGACTGTCGTTACAGCAACCAGGAACACTTGCCCTTGACTTTAACCTTCGTTGGATAACTATGACCTGGATGACTGAGAATCTTCACAGACAACTTATCACTAATAAATTTCACATCATTTGATATTGACAATTGTCACAATATATGTCAAATCAAGTTTAAAGACTGATTATTGCTCCTGAGTAAAAGTAAGAAACTGGATGATTAATTGTGGTTTTAAACTTCTAAACACAACAAATCTTAGGTACAACATTCAAAACAATTATGATAAAATATTTTTTCAACAAATATGCATGAGTAAAATTAGTCAGTTTTCCTTAACAAAATAAATATCTTGAGAAAACTGAAGTGCTTATTCGTTCCTTATTCAATCAAATTAAATCAAACACTTATTCAAAATTTGTTATATTGTTATTGAGAAAAGGTATTTAGCAATAATTATTGTTTTATTGCTCAGCCCTAAGGATATCACTGTTTGCCACAGTTTACATTATATCCATACCTTAGTACATCTTTCTGCCTGACATTGGTTTTTTATATTTTGTTTCTCTGCCAGTTATGAACCTTCCAAGGACATGGAGAGGTTTACACTCCTGAAGTCAGTTCACATCTTCAAAAAGCACAGGGTCCAGTATGAGATGAGGACACACTACCGGTGCATTGAGGTGATGAGCCTGAACTTGGCTTTTCATGCTTGTTTAATTGAATTAGTCACTAACAGGGCACAGCCCTTTTTTTGTTTAAGTATTTATGCTCCAGGCATCAGGCTTTACAACAAAGCTAGGCAAAATCAGGCTTTATTCAGCTGGGGACATTGTACTGTCTTTGTAACTTAACAGTTAATCCATTAGTCAGCCGATGTGTTTCAAAAGAATATATTTGTGATTCAAGTATTACAGTGGTTTTGTCTCTTCTCTTGTTTTGTAGCTGTCTCACATCACAGGCTGCACAGCGCAGGTATACCTTGAATACATCCAGAGGAACCTCCCTGAAGGTGTAGCCATGGAGGTGACAAAGGTAAATTACTGCAGAGTCAGTCATACATCAGCAACAATCCCATCAGCTCAATCTAATTGTGCATTAATGAATCGTTCATGTTATCAGACTGCCATGGAGAAGGTTCCAGATCACATCCTTGAGCCCATGTGGAAGGACCACCCCATTGATGAAAAGCCCAGCCAGTGAATTCAGTAATGCGCAACAGACACTTATTGGATGTCTTTTCTGAGACATGATTATGTGTTAATGGGGAGATAAATGGGAAGATATGAAAAAAAATGCAATAGTAATATTTGCTTGTCATGGACTTGTGAACTTTGAACATTATCATCACATCAGAGTTGAACGCTACAGAAGGACTTACATGCATTATGTCAGCTTGTAATGGTGTGTAACAGTCTTCATTTGCTGACAGTTGTCTTCTGTGTAACAAAACAGTGTGCGATGTAATTTTTATTCCAATGAAAACATTCTGCATTTAATGACAACCTCTCACCTTTTTGTGCTGTTATTTGGTGGGAATTGTGAATCTAATGTTTCTTCACAAATATAACAATCTTTGTTTAACTATCTGCAGTGATATTGGATTGTTATTTTGTATGAACACATATTCTGTAGGAAACAAAACCAGCACGCAAGACATTTAATTTTTGCATTTATTGAATAGTCGGTATACACAAATTTGAGACAAAACACATTTTTAACATGCATGTTCTGTAGTGAAAAGAGCATAGCATGCTTATGCTCAGTGATTTAAGGCTGATACTTGCTGCCATTTTAATGAGATTTCCTGGTAAAAGTCCCTGTATTTATCATCATAGACACATTCTCCATTGTTTTATTTAAAGACTGTTGATGACTGGCCCTCCCCCCTCCTCCTGTATTAAAATAAGGTGTCATACAGAGTTAGTGCATCATCTTCACAGAGGAGTAAACAGTGGTAAGAAGCTTCAACTCTTTTTTTTTTTTGCAGCAAGGAGACTCAATATTAAATGGATGGATAAAACCATTGTCTTCATTATATATTTAAATTTTCCTTTCCTTGACCATCAATTCTGTGCCTACTTAGCCTTACTTAATGTACCTACCATGGTTACATAGGTATTGACATTATTACATTTACATTATCAAAACTCTAAACCTGACTCGAGTACTTTTACTTCTGGTTTTGTCTAGATACTGCGGGTTTGAAAACCTCAGCAAGATGCACAGAAATTGACCTTTGTGGTCCCCGCAACCTTAATCCTAAATATGTTTCGTCCACCAGACAAAGTTTATATATGAAGCTTGTCCACATCCACTTTTTTAGATGGTTATATATTATATAAATAAAGTTAATTTGAGATTCATACATCACTATAAATTAATTATTGTAAGATATAATTATACTTTATACAATTTTTATTCAGTATACTCACTAATCGCACAAAAGCATACCTTTAACACAGTAAAACAATGAGCCACTTGTATCAATGGCTTGATTCCATCCATTCCAGTATCTTGATGGTTATATTCACTGAGAGTGTATTTAGAGAACTGTCACTTAACTACACACAAACACACCATGATAATGGTTTGGAAACTAGTTAACCTCTGATGATACATTGTAAGTTTATGTTCACCAGCAGAAACAGGCCCCTGAAACTGTGGCTAAATGCTAAATGGAATTCAATCACCCAAATGTAATTATTCACGCCTGTGCTTTTCCTACTGTGACATGTAAAATTTCTTCATGCCAGTTATTAGTGCAACAATACTGATTTATAGAGCTGTCTTTTCGTGCATTTCCCTGCATGCCCCTACAGTACATATGTATTTCCATACATAAGTCGAGCAAGAATCTTCCAAACCACGTTTTATTGTTTGGAGCCATTAAGAAAACATTAAGTACCATAATCTATGAACCCATAGTCCTCTGTGCATCACCATGTTTGGTACGACTCCGTAGTCGTTACAACTTCCATCCTGAAAAGAGAACCTCCAGGCATCAGTGAGGGAGGGGTTTAGATATTAAGACACAAGAGGAGGCTCACCTTTTCAAGTGAAGTGCCGGACCTCAGGTGTCACGCCGCTGGTGAAGGAGGGGATAGATGTGAGGGAGGGCCTGGGTTCCTGGGGCCTGGGAGGTTAACTGTACTGTGTGCCCCCCTTCATGAGACAACAACAGTCAGTCTGTTATAATCAACCAAAACGGAAAAACAAGAAGGGACTGCAGAGACTGAAGAGGCAGCAAAATGTACTGAAAGTGCTGGAAAGAGATGGAAAACGACAGAGTAGGGGGGAGAGGGGGAGAGAGCCAATACCTTTCTGTGGCTAATTTATGAAACAAATAAGCTGTTACAAATACCTGTTGAGGTCTGCAGCCATATTTGAGTATTCTGCAGTGCCTTAGCAGCTCAGAAAATAAAATGCTCTATCATATAGAAATATTGCCAAATCCTTGTTTGTGCCAGCACTGGATACTACAGTTGAAAGTTCATATGACTGTGCTTTAGCATTACAGAAGTCAAATATTTATAAATTCAGTAAGCCTGAATTAGCACAATATGGAAAAAGGACTAAGTTTATTCACATACCTCACAAACCCTGAAGAGCCTAAATGCTTTTTAATTGGTGTCCACTTTACTCAATGTTCCAATATGCCATTAATATATATCATTGAATGAAAAGTAAATCTGTTGGCGCTTTACAAAATCAATCTAAAAGAGCAACAACAACATTCATGTCAACAAACTTTAATTTTTTAAATAAATATTAAAAATATATGGTAGTAAAGGAGAAATTATAGAAGAATATTAAAGTATAAAATTAGTCATATCAGAGTGTTTATCCTTTTCAGATGATGTGCTCCTTTTAGACATGCTACCACGGAAACTGAAGTACGACATGACGTTGGGTCAAAAGCATTTCATTGCCGTTCAAGTGTGGAGCGGTTGATGGAGTCCTCCAGTCAAAATTAGATGGTAAAATAAATGGTAATGCACTTCAGTGAATGAAATTCATCTTTCGAGTTCTCAGCTACAGAAAGAGTGCGATTCATGTATTACCTTTCCAAGTTTTTTCTTATCTGCAGTATCTGCAGCCCTCAGCAAGTATATAGAAATGTTTCAATAAGATCCACTGAATATTCATTAATAACATTCATTAAAAGGGCTCTTGGTCCTCCACACTCATCCAAATAAGTCTATATAATTATGTGCATCTTTGCAGTGGTCTTTACATGGCTTCAAATATGTAATTGTTGTAAATTGTAATGACAACTCTCAGACTTGTTTGTGAATAAACAAAAAAAAAAAGAGAAGTTGAGTTTATTTTTTTAGTTTTATTTTTTTTTTTCTCCACGACTATGTCATATGTCTTGACGATTTTCATAAAACACATTCACAGGTTCACAAAAGTTAAGTTAATTACAGTGAATAAAGTTTTTGTAACACTTCAAAAAACTAAACACAGTAAAGAGTAATTTCTTATCCTTAACTGAAGCAAATACTAATATAATTTGCTTTCATTTATAAAAAGCTACTAGATATATAGTTCAATATGCTATTCCTTTATAATGTATTTTCCTTTTCGTCATTACACAATAGATTGCTGAAGACAAACATGAATGTTCCAAACAGCAATACTCATAACTTAAAAGAGCTGCACATTAACGATATAAAAATTAAATACTCATGAATACTTGACAAGTGGAATATTGTCTTTTCTCTTGTGTAAGTGTTAAACAATATTTTCTGTACTGCTTGGTGAGGTTATAATACATATATCTATTTCCATGTAACAAAAGGAAAGGTTAGAGAGGTCCAAGGTGTACTACACTAGTAACAGTGGTGCTTGAGGGCTGCACTTTACATAAATATTTCCCCACCTTCAAATATGCAGTGTCACCCATTTTTTATTCTTTATTGAGGACCAGAAAAATGTCTTAAGGCTCACAGGGTGACTGTAACAAGAACCACAGAACACTTAAATGAAGTATGACAAGAATTTTCCTCCCTTTGAGAACAGCTTTTTCTCCACAATGTCAAATACTTCCTACAGTACCAACAGTATCTCTGTAACATATAACATAATGCTAGGAGGCCTTTACATTGTTAATAGTGAGGCATTTTATGTGTCCTTGGTTGTCATTAATCATTTTCACATTATTTTTTGCCAGTAGACAATATCAATAACCAGACATTTGGCCACAGAGTATGTCATGAAGATACTCAGAAACTTTGTATAACACATAATTGAGGGGAATTTCATTTACTTCAACACTTTATGGCCCCTTCTACATTAACAACTGCTTGGTTATTGTTTTTAGGGCACGCTGTGTTAAAAGCGTCGGCCACCAGGGGGCCCTGGCCACCTCTGGCCTCTGCCAGGTGGGGGATGAGGCGGAGGAGAGACTGGTCCATTGTGGTAGCTGTGTAAAAGGATAAAATCACACATTGGATTCTTGGCTTTGGCCAATAGGGGACACACTCTGATAAGAGCAGCCATCTGAACTATTCCAGTCAGGGATGTCATCCCTTCTCAGTTACTGTGTACCTTTGAATGGCAAAATACAGTGTAATGTCTTTCGCAATTTCATTATTCCATGCACTATTTTAATATTTGAGCAGTATGTATATTTTATATTTATAAGTTAACATTCCTTGACTCAACATGTGTTGTACTAAGACAAACTATTTGGGTGAAAAACTATATTATTTCTTCTATTTGATAGACAAACAAAAGAAAAGATCACAAAGAAATGTGATAATTAGAGCACAAGTTAAAGTGAAGGAAATTCAGCTATAATATGAGAAAAGGGACAGAGAGGATTGTGCATTGTGTCACAATCCTCAGTCTTTTGGCTCACAGTTTAATGTGTATTTACATCACAAATTTAAAGGAATAAAACTGGTGTAAGCACGTCTCAAATTATCTATTCAGGAATCTTAGAAGCGTGCAAGGAAGGTGCAGAGAATTGTGACTTGCAAAGCTTAAGCATGATATTAACAATCAAAAACCGCTCTTACCCTCTCGGGCCTCTCGGGTGGAAGTGGCGTGGAGGTCCAGGGGGTGGCATGCCACAGCCTCGAGGGTGTGGTGGACGCCCTCTAAAACCAGGATGACCTGGAGGGGGGGGTGGTGGGGGTCCGTGCCTAAAGACAGGGACAAACACAACAGCAACACTTTTATGTACAGAGGTAACCTTTTGTATTGATACACACAAGCCAGTGTTGATGCAAATGTAAGAGTGAGTGACAACTAGGGCTGAATGATTAATTGCATTTGCGATATTATCACGATGTGTTAAAACAAGATTTTCTAATCGCAAAGGCTGCGATTACACTCTGGTCACATGACACCCAAGACACATTACGCTGTACCTTGACTTCTTGTTGTAACATGGCCTTAAGGAGGAAAGGTAAAATGCACAACAGAAAGATACGTGTAGTAAGTTAAGCGTATTGTGACGGAAACGGTGTTTCAAACCACATGCACAAGTCCGAGTTACAGCCTGGTTACAGCCAGTGTGTTTTGAGGCTGCAGAGGTGGGGGACTCCAGTGTTGTCTGAGAATTAAACACGAGGCGTCACTTGGTTTTATTTTCATTGGCCAACTTTTGAATTGAATTTTGAATTGAGTATTTTTGTTGAGAGATGGACTCCTTGGAGATTTGAACTGACATAAGGACTCATTAATTGGTGGTTGAACTGTGGGTTTTGTATTGAGCGCTCACTGTATAATACACTGTGGTGAACTTAGTTTTTCTTGTCGTCTGTAGGTAGGCCGACCTGATGATATTATATCATATTATTTAATGCCGTGACTTTACTCAAATTATCTTTCTCATATTATTAGAATTTGATACTTCTTCTCTACCATTGCTCATAATAATTCATGCAATTCATGCATCACTTTTCATCATAACACAGGCCTGGCCTACAAGAAACCACTGTATGTTTAATCTATCTAATATTGTGTTGGTTATACACTGATTTACTGCTTGTCGGTTTTGAATAATACACAAGGTAAAGAGCTTAAAATTAATCACAAAATTAATTGTTCAGCCCTAGTGACAACACGCATCCATACACTGGAGGCTAGTAACTCAAAAAGTCAAAAGTAAGTAGGTGCAAGTTGCAAATTGCTTCAAAAAAAATATATGGCTCAAATGTATTTTTACTTGGTCTACAGCACTCAAACAAAATAATCAAATTCTTAGGACAAACGAAAGTGTAATTCTTAAATCTTAGACAAACAACTCCAACCATTTGGCTGCCATGGGTGTCTGCGCATATGATAGTGTGTTTGTGTGGTTACCTGGTCATGGGTGGGAAGGGGCCTCTGAGGTGCATGGGAGGGGGTGGTGGAGGAGGAGGAGGAGGGCCCATGCCCATTGGTCCACCCCTACCTCGATGACCTCTTAGATCCGGGTAAGGTCGCATCCTCCTCATTCCTCTGCAATTGAAAAGCAGGAAGTGTAATTTACCAATAAATTTAAGCATTTTAATTTTAAATACAGTCCACATCAAGAGGAGTTGTTGAACTGAGTGTAAATCTGTAAATATCCCTTATATGTTTTAGCCACACAAGTTGTTTGCATACTAATCAATCATTATCATTTATACTTATCACCATATAGATTTCAAATGTCAGTACCTCATGGGTGCAAATCCATTCATGGCTCCATCTTTCAGGCGACCTCTCCCATGTCCAGGTGGACCAAACCCTTTCATCATACCCCGCCCACCACGCATGACGCCTCGACTCATCCGACCCCCTCGACCACGGCCTCTAAACCCACGACCCCTGAGGAGATAAAAAAAAAATATATGGAGGGACACTGCCAACAGTCCAGTTTCAACAGTGTAAAGTTGTAACAACCACTCTGCACGCTGACAAAACCTTTTCATGCAGTTTAAAAACCAGTATGTATCCAGAAATACAGTGTGGGGCTTTAAGGAACAATACGACTGACCTAGCTTTGTTGTTAATTACAGGTTTCTCAGATTCATCCTTGGACATTTTTGAAGTTTCTGTCATCTTTTCTTCTGTGTCTGCATCCATCTGAAAGGATATGGTCAGTACTATATTACAATGGCAACCTCTTTTATTCCAAATTTCAAAATAACACTCGTGTTTTCTACACACAAAACATAAAAGACATATGTATACCTGCCTTGACATGAAAAAGATTTCTACATGCAAAATGTATTATTTGAAATCTTTACGATGAAAAATAGGGCATTTTACAATTTTAAAATATCAAGCAGAAGAAGAACAAGTTGTAAGTTTCCTGCAGCTACAAGGTAATCAAGCATGATGTCAACAAATGTAAGCCTCATTAAAACCAATAAGTAGCATGGGCAGCTAATTGGTGAACTTTCCAGAGCCTCATTTCCCATCAGAGAAAATGGGACACAACCAAAAGTGATGCTCAGATGTTGCTTTGATCGCTATAACAACACAAAATGAGGGAATACAAGTGTAATAGGTAATTATGTTCAGGGCTATTAATATGTTGACTGACAACAATTCAACACAGTTCAACAGTGAACAGGATGCTAGCGTTCTGCTGGGACCGATATGTTTAAAATATCACTCAGCAGATCTTGGAAACATGAAACCTCAGTGTTGCAATCACTCCACTGTCACTGGGTGTGACAGATTTTACGTGCCTCATTCTGAAGCAGGTGACAAGTTTGCGAGTTAAGGACGGACAACTGCAGGTCAAAGCTCATAGTGGGAAAATTATTAATAGTCCCAAAGCCCTGATAATGTAAAATGCATTATCAGTGACACTGCTAGACTGTGGAGAGTGGACTGTTGTGAAATAGGCAATATATTTTGGGAATTTGCAGTTTTGAAATTACTTTCTAAATTTGCCCTGAGGGTGTAACTGCCCCAGAAGAAGGACATAAACTGAAAGAGACGCCTGTGTCTCTGATACTTTGGCAGAAGGTCCAGCAATTCACATGAGCTTAAGAGGCCTACACATTGGCTAAATACCTTTTTAAAAGGAACCATAGTTTAAGAAAAAATCTACAAGGATACAATTAACATATACCACAACTGTTAAGTTCTTGTAAGCAAAACACATTATTTCTAAACAATATTGCAGATGATAATAATTGCCATAAGATAGGATGAGGTCACTATGAGCCTACCATTTACTAAGCCTGCAGGATTATTATTTATTTATTATGGTCAGTCTAAAAGTCTATGTAGGTCTAAAAAAACAAAAGTTTTAGTATGTCCTTTCAGCACCTTTATGGACTGTTTTAACTGATGCAGCTACTGCTGTATTTATATCCATGTTCTGTATATTGTTTGTCCGATACTCACTGTGAACTGTATGTAGAGTCAGTTGCCAGTTTATAAAAAGGTATACCTAGCTATAATAGGTGAAATGTAAAACAAAAGCTCTGCAATTAATCCTAACTGTATGAAGGTAAACTGTTGTTTTTCTCATGGTTATTTTGGAGGCTACAGTTTGTGGTATTGCACTATACTGAATGGTGTTTTAATATGTTTTCCATCCCATTTATATCAATGAGGGTAACGTTAGACTATCTGTCTATTTATATGGATATATTTATTACATTTTCACAGATATCTACATACTCCTCAGTGCTTGGAATTCACTGTCTCTTATGCAAATGACAATAACAATAAACTTTAAGGAGTGTAACCATGCCATGGAGGACTGTCACATGCCCATACATTATCACTGTGTTATTTTAAACTAAATAAGCCTGCAGATCCAAAGGCACGTCTAGCGTCATGGAAACATTTTTATCCTGACCCTGAGAGGCGGTTGGAGCTGTTTGAGCTACGACCATCAGAAGGGCCATGAGCAAAAATACAAGTCAAGTCTTTAATAATACTCCTAAATACTGTATAGAACACAAGAGCTAATGTTGGTGGCTAAATAAAAATGCAAAGTGCCAGAAGGGCCCAGTGTAATTCCTGGGCTGAACATCGCAGAGCACACCTCACGTCCAGTATGTAACAGTTAGTGTCCAAAACTGTTGCTTCGTCATGAATAGTCATCAATTAGGCAGTCAACGTTTAATAGCCACTTTCCTAATTGAAACTACGAATTAAATAACCCTACTAACAAGTATTTAAATGCTTGTCAGGTAACGTTATGAAAGGGGCGTTCCTGTGATTTTCAAACGCTTTGGTCCTCCGGTGAAATGTAAAGAAGGGATGACTTACTTCAGTTGGTGATGCACGCGAGGTAGATTCAAAAAGTAATATAATTTCCTATTTGCTAAGAAAAATAAACAATATATTAGAAAAATAAAAAATGTACAAAATTTCCAACTGCTTTCGTAGCTCTTATACGCTTTGAAATGGCGGCTTCGTCAGACCAGACATCCCAGATTGGGATTTCTTCGTGAGGAACACATTGCTACGCCCACCGGGAAGAATGCTGGTGTCTGATTGGCTACTTGTTGTTGTCAATCACCCTGCGTTCGGTAGTTCTATATTCTGATTGGAGGAATTGACTGACGTACGTTCTGACTGAGCTGAAGACGGTGTTAATCAATTAGTCTGTGCCACAAATTCAACTCATTATGCAAATTTATTGTAAATGTTTCACACAGGACTCCTATGGATTTGTTTAACAGTGCAAACATGTTAAAAAAGTCTGATCTATTATAAAATTGAATAAAATGAGGGATAGAATAGACAGTTTAACTCATCATTTATTGAAAACAGCAACACAAGGACTAATTATTGAATAGCTTTCAGACACAACAAAACTTTAAAATATCACGCAGCTACTTAAGTTCTAAAATATAGCCCACCAGCACACAAAGTATGAGAGATGAAAAACAAGGATGATAAAGTTTCTCTAAATTCTCTGTTAACACAAACATAGGAATATTGGAGAGATTCCTCTTTAGTAAAGCTGTATTTCACACCCATCAGGATACAGTGAGCGAAACATATAGGCTACAAATCAACAAACGGCAAACTCTCTTTCCAGATACTGAATTCATAATTCAAACACAGGCATCTTCATATACAAAAATAATTGCCAAGTACCCGCTAAATATTTACATCAAGAGAAGGGCAAAAAACAGAGAAGGAAAAACATGAAATGATATCGAATGATTAAGTTATCTTAAAGATGTAGCATTCATCAGAGATATATAGCTAACTCCATCAAATGTCCAGATGAGAGTAAACCTGATGCGTAAAAGTGGTCCATGTGCGTCCGTTACGCGCGGCTGAGGATGTCTGAAAGTTTGTTGATGTATTCAATTGTGTATTTGAGGGTTTGTATCTTGGTCAGAGGTTGGCCTCTCTTGCTGTAGTCCGGCGGCAGGTAGTCACGGAGCTGGTGCAGAGCCTCTGCAAGACTCCTCATCCGCATCTTCTCCCTCTCGCTGGCCTTCATGCGTCTTTTGGTGGACATCTTGGGCTTGCTCAGCCTCTGCTCTGCTGGAGTCGCCCTGCGTTCATTGAAGCCGAAAGATAAATCATTGATATCCTGATGCCCGCTGGGGTAGCACATCTCCGGTGAAGAGCACATGGAGTCCACCGAGGGCTCCGGGGACGAGGACTGAAGGGAATCCAGATCCTCTCCAAACGTACTGTCATGGATCTTCCAGTCAGACAGTATTTTAGCTGTCACAACCTCCAGGTTCATGTTAGAAATATCCCGAGGCTTCTTGCCGTCCACAGCGAGGATGACATTAAGGGTGAGATTCTGTGAAGGTCATTTTGCCAAAGCGTTTTTATATAGAAGCAGATCTCCGGAGGTTTATGGGTTCACAGCTGAGGCGAAAAAAGTTCAAAGAAAATCTCAAGTGCCAAAATGCGACCTTCCCCGTCGTTATTTATCACTGGGGTGTGAATAAGGCTAAATAGACGCATAATGTGATAAAAAGAAAAATAATTAGATTGCCTTTGAGGGAAATTACTCTTTAAAGTCTGCATGACGACAATTATCAGTTTGATGTGATTTGTCTAATGAAGGAATGAGTGGGATCACATGAGATCTTCACACCTCACTGGCAAGTCAGGCCTGCGTGTGTCTTCAGTCTGGAAGTTATATGGTCCCAAAAAATAGCCCAAGCTATTTTTTTTTTACTTATTAAGAGTATAGCTTTACACAGCCAAATTGTTTTTAAAATATATCAGAGAAACTAAGGTTCCGAATCAGCTACAATCATTGTCCATGTCTCCAGACAGTGTAATTAAGGGCCAAAATAATTATAATAATTATGCTGCCTTTGTACTGAGTCTTAAAATCCTGTCATTTGCTACCTGGAGTAATGCTTCTTGTTTCCTGTTTGAGTTTTTCAAGTGTAAATATCCTTCACAAGCAAATTACAACTCTTTGGGAGACCAGCTGATTTGCACTGGAAAACAATCATAATTATTCTGACAAACTGTTTCAGGAGTTGCTTTAGGAAAAGGCACAGTATTGGGGCTCAGTTGCTATTTGGGCAGAGGATGCAGCTGTCACCAAGCTCCTGCCAGACCTTTCATGTCTGAAAAGGTGTGTAAGGTGTCACTCATGATCAAGGGGACCAACGCTGGCAGGTTGTAAAACCAATGCCTCAGTGTCCTCTGTGTCCACTTCTGCTGCAGTGCTTTCTCTCTCTAGCTATGCTAAGTGACATGTAGCTTGTCAAACAGCAGTGGGAGAAAATAAGCATATGCGGTGCTTTTAAATGCCATTTACAACTGAAAACTGCTAATCCACAACCTTTTACCGATTTACATAAACAGTTCCTTTCAGGATCAGGGAAACATGTTATGGCAAGCCTCCTTGGTGCAACAAAAACATTCGTAAAAAACTTATTTATTTGAACAATTTCATGTTTTGTGCATTGGCCATGCAATCAGTCAAGATCACAACATATATCTAATGACAAATCATTTAATAAAATCATGTGTATAATATTCTCAGTTATAAGTGGCACGTT
Source organism: Micropterus salmoides (assembly GCF_014851395.1). Lineage (NCBI taxonomy): Eukaryota > Metazoa > Chordata > Actinopteri > Centrarchiformes > Centrarchidae > Micropterus > Micropterus salmoides. Next base: position 17,337,662 of record NW_024040928.1, read on the forward strand.
TCTTTCAATTCAACTGAAAGATCTTTTTCTCTGTATATTTAAACATACAAAAATAAACTATGTGTATTGAATGTTTGACTCAAGGTCCAATTAGTAACTTTTTCTGCAGCTTTCAAACCACATTGCACTCATTTATTACTTGACTAAACTGTGCACAACTACAGACACCGTTCCATTTAGGATCACAGGAACAGTTTGTGGCATTGCTAATTTTTACTTTCTAGTAAAATTGTTTGGTACATAAAACATGAGAAAACAGTGAAAAATGCCCATCCCACTTTGCTAAAGCCCTAGCTGATTCCATGAAATGTCTTGTTTTTCTCTGATTAACAGTCTCAAACCCAGTGATATTACACTTATTATAATGGTCAGACAAGGAAAAGCATGTTTGAAGGGCTGGAACCATCTGAAGTTTGACTTATTTGCTTAAAAATTACATAAACAATTATTAGATTATCAAAACAGTTCCTGATTAATTTTCTGTCAGCTCACTAATCGACCAATTGCTGCAGATGTACTGAAAATCTAGTAAGTAGACCTTGACTTAAGATTTTTTCTTGTGAAAGTTTTCCAAGGTTAAGAGTAAACTTTCACATTCAACATACAATAGCTTTTACATTCTTGTCCATCATCCTGTAATCATGCTGCTCACTTCAGGAATTTCAGTCTCAGTCTCTCTGCCAGTGGCAGCGGACTCTCACTACAAATCACAGAGTCATCGACAGGTGATGTTGGAGTCTGAAGGGACACATCAGCATCCGCATTAGTTGGTGAGACATCCTTGTATGTGCTTTTAGTTGATATGGGTATCAGTTGATGGGTTTTCGCTGTTGGTTTGGTTGTTTTAGGTCCAGAAACAGGTTTCAGGGGGAAGTCTGAAAGGATGTTGCCCTTGCTCCTGTTTATGGGCTTGACCTTGGCTTTTCTTTGAGGTCCAAACTGCTGGTTCTCTGCATCGCTTCCCTCGCTGGACAAACACATGCTCATACAGACACTCTTCTTGGTGGACTGCTGCAGGTTCAGGTCCTTGTCACTTTGACCTGGGTCAGAGTGGCACCTCTGTGGCGGGACTGCCGATGATGAAACAACTTTGACAAATTTATATTTCTGCGGAGGCTTTTGGGAGCCATTACATTTGTCCTTTGTCTTACTTCGACCTTGTACTGCCTTATTTGTTGCACACTGCCTTTTGTCAGTGAGCGGTTCCTTTTTGTTAACAGCAGATTCCTGCCTTGACAATTTATTGTCATCCCTACCTTTAGTGATGATCTGTCCATTTGGTTGTGAGTTACGAGAAGAAATGTGTTTGAGAGAGGCCAACCCATAGTTTAGTTGTTTTGAGACCACATCATTGTGTATCTCTGTCTGGTCTATAGCTTTAGCTGTGTTCCTCATGAGCACCCTGTCCCTTAGAGGACAATCTGTGTAGCACAACTCTAGAGCAGATCTGGAGTCTGCTGGTTTGACGTCACTTGAGGCATTTGTTTCCTTGACCTCATCATCTGTGGTTTTGGTTAGCTTGGGCTCAGCAGTGTGGTTAGCGGCTGATGGTGGAGTTGGAGAGGACGTGAAGGACAAAGTGTCCCAGTCAATATCGCTCAGGTGTAGAGTGTCGATAACAGTGGAGACAGAAGGCGAAGCTACAGCCTCCGATTCTGCATGAGACAGAGGAGTTTTGGGGCAATCACCCAGACTGCTGTGGCCTTCTTTTGACTTCCACTGCTTTTTATGGTTCACTGGAGTGTCCAAAACCACTACTTCTGCTTCCTCTGTGTTTAAAATGGTAGGAAGCACCGTTTGTGGTTCAGTGTTAGTGGAACTGTGAAGGCTCATCTGAGCCAAGAGGTCCGAAATACCATCAGAGACATCAGATGGCTTCTCCTTTTTACTCTTTGGCCTTTTCTCTGTAAAGAAGATTGAGACTGGATGTCAATGTTCAAAATCCAAAAGGGTTTCAAAACACATTTTGAATGAGTTCATGGGTACTGTGAACATATTCACTCATGTATCTCTTGACTGTAAAGCTCTTTCAATCTCAGTGGCTCGTTGCCTACACGTAAGTGAAGTACTTCAGCGCCAGCAGGGGAGCAACGTGCAACCTGCATAAAGGGACAGCGAAGCCTGTGAGACAGACACCTCTCGGCTGCATCAAAGCCCTCGGTGTGAACTAGCCGAGCTGCCAAACTCTACATTTTCAGGTGTCAGAGCTGCTGTAATAGACAACCTTGAAAAACAAGTCAACGCTCCAGGTGCCTTTGATCAGAAGACCCTTGTCAGCAGTGTGGGAAGTCTTGGAGCTTGTCAAGTCTGTGGGGGGGGGGGGGCTCCCATTTTGTTACATTGTTTTAAATTATAGCAACATTTAGTCAGACGTAGTTAATTTGACAATTTTCTTCACAGTAAAAAATATTGTACTTAATTTTGTATGTTTATGTACTAATATGCCATTCTTTAAAGTGAATATTATTAATTATTGCCTTACTCTTGTTCTCTTCGGCCAGGGCTTTGTCTCTCAGGTAGCTCTCCACCACCTCTGGGTACGCCACACGGAAAAGAGACTCTTCCTCCACCGTCCTCACCTCATGTTGATCCTCTGCAGGCCAATCCTCAGGAAACACATAATGTTCTGCAGATTAAATGTCAAGGTCAGGTCCAAATTGGTCTGAGTAAGTCTGTCATTTACCTTATATAGGAAAACATGTGGTTAACTCTTTTCTTTGCTGATAAAGAAAAAAAGAAAAGAAAAAGAGCGTGGACACAAAATTGAGGAATTAAAATAACGCTCAACCACAGAGGTGTGGTACAGCACCACTGGAAGGCATTTTAAGGAAATGTAACTTTCTATTAGGGCTGCAACTAACAATTACTTTTATTGTCAATTATTCTCTGCATTATAGTTTCTATGAATCATTTGGTCAACAAACATCAGAGACCTGAAAAAAATTCCAACAAAATTTCAGACCCACAGTCTAAACCCCAAAAAATTTAATTCACCATAATATTAGTAAAGTCAGCAAACCAGGAACCATCAAACGATTGGCATTTCTGCCTGAAAAATGATTAAATGATTATCAAAAACGTTGCTGATGAATTTTCTGTAACATATTGTAGCAGCTCTATTTTCCATATGGATGGATTTGCAGATACACTCTTAACACAGACAACAATAATTTATATACAGTATATGCAAATACAGCACATTGTTATACAAATTGAAAATATCTTCGCCTTTTTAATCATAAAAGCAGTCATAACATTTGATGAGCCACTTTCTTGATACTGGGATTTTAGAACACAAACATGTGTTAGACTTATGTGAGTTTAGTGTAATAATGTACTTTGGGAGTTTAGCTTTTGCAAATGTACATGCATTACAACTTCCACCGAATTCAGCAACATTTGCCTGTTGATGGAAACCAAACACTTGTGATTAATAATTTAAGGTATTGTTACTTTAGAATATTCAGTAATGTATGATATTTACAAATATATATCCATTATGTAATAATTCAGTTGTATAAAAAACACATCTTTTGCAGGATATAATACAAGAAATGAGGAGGCACGTTGTGAATTAGGTGACTGAGACTTTCTCAGGCCGGTCACGTCAGGCGGGCTTGTTAGTGAAGTGGATATGACAGATTTCCCAGTCTGGGGAGGAAGCCAGTTTAGCACTTAGCGGCTGTTGTGACTGATCTGTCACCTCTGAACCCCACATCACAGCAAGTCACTAACAGACAACCCGGTGACGAGCACCCCGCACCCCAACCTCCGCTTAATGCAGCAGTCATGTCACTCAACGAGGATGTTTTCTTAAATTTCCCCTTTTCCTCATATCCTTCCAATCGGAGAAAAAGAAGACTGCAGGAAAACAACGCCTCACTGATTATACTGATGTGAACAGCAAGCTTTGTTGAGTGATTTAAACTGACCTGGTGTGCTCCAGATGATTTCGAAGCAAGCGACGGCATTCCTCACCCTCGGCTTCAATATTCTTTCATAGGATAAAAGGTGTTCATTAAGCATTTACTGAAATAGGTTCATCACAACAATGTCAATAAAGAACTCTTCATTGTTGTTAAAATTAAATTTGAATTGAACTTATAGGACTACCTGAGGGGCCTGATTTGGGAAGACATTTCTCTTCCATACTTTCTGTTCATCAACTCTGTGTAGGTCATCAAGACTAAAACCTTTTCACTGGTGTAGTGCTTTGGCCACTCCATCTTGTCATAGGCAAATTTCTGGAAAGCACACTTTTTTTAAACATGTAACTCACTAAAGAGAGAACTAATTGAACAAGTAATTTAAATAAACCCATTACCTGCATCAACAGCATGTTTGGCTGTCTCCTCTTGAAATGTGACACAGACTTATCCTTGGAGATAAGGAACTCACGAATGATCTGCAAAATGCAATATAAGTATTACAAACTTACATACTATTATTATTATACCAGTTATGAAATAATAAACCATAGCAGATGACAGCTGTACCTCGGTAAAGGGGAACTGTTGACTTGCCAGTGTTTTCCTAAAAAATAAATAAATGAAACACTTGAACAGAATGAAAAAATGAAATGAAAATGAACAGAATAAACATAACTTAAAACTTCTTACAACCATTACAAGTTTCCAAAGCTCATGTCTTAAAGTTGTGTTTTGTGCTATGATGGTCCAAAACTCAGAAGATATCAGGTTAACTATCATAGAGGACTAAGAAAAACAGAAAATAGTTACACTTTGGAATCTGGAACCAATTCAGATTTGGTCATTTTTTTCCTGTTGCAAAATTACTGCTGATTAGTTGATGACAATTGTTGAATTACTTAACAAATGGTTTAAATTTTTAAGTAGCATTTTCAGTCATTTCACTTCCTCAGAGTGACTGAAGATGGTCATTGATAGACTTCCTATAATGCTATTAGTCTTGATCTTAATGTTGACTTTATGTTGTTTCTTTCTCATGCCATTCCACTTTTCGTTTACATCTATTTTTTGTCAAGATGAAACTTCTGTTTGTTTACAGAAAGTCACATACTTCCTGATGTTTGCCTCAAAAGACACGGCCTGGCGGGTCTGTTCATGGCGGTGCCAGTCACAGGGACACTGGTAGTCAAAGTCCTGAGGTTGACAGAAACGTTTACTGTCACAAAGCACACAGCCGCCACGTTCATGTCCTTTCGCTGAGCCTGAAAAAGGCGATCAATTAGAATTAATATTTGATAAAACAGGAGAAGTTAACATACAAACAGCTTTCAAATCTAACCCACACTACAACATGGGTGTAAAGACATAGGTATAGTCACACTAACCCATCTCCCACATACATGCATGTTTTAGCATTAAAGGATCAGGATCAGGGGTCATACAGTAGTTCAAAGACGGGCACCACTCACCAGGATGTCGACACACATGGCAGTGAGCAACCTTCTTCACAACTCCCTCTGACACACCTGCATTCTCCTCCCTCCATTGGTTGAACCTGAGGCAATCAGAGAAAGGTCACAAATGCACATACACAACACTATATATACACACACACCATTTGTGTGAGAAAAAGTACACAGAAATAAAAACTGCAATCAAAAGGCCAAAAAATAACAGGCAGGTTTGTGTTTCCTACCTCTCCAGAAGGGTTTGTCCTTTCAGCATCTGGATAAGCCTCAGAGCCTGCTCTTTTCCAACACCTGGTATGCCCTTATGGAAGAATCAAAATGTAGAGTTATCATAGGTCAGTCATATTGGTGATTTTGATGTTGTAAAATTCAGATTAAGGTGACCTCCCTACTTTAGGAATATAATCACAGCCCAGGAGGAGGGCCAGACCGACAAGATTCTCTCTGGAGAGGTGCAACTCCGTTTGTACGCTGGAGGTCCTGTAACAGTCCACCTGAGGGTCCTGGAGAGAAAAGTGAGAAACAACATAATTAAGATATATATATATTTTATTAGTTGGTCTTTACAATGACAGCATCAGTAGAATAATAAACAAAATCAGACAAAGAGATTGAGACACGATGAAATACTGGTTAGTTAAAAATGAGGTGTAGGCCCGCAGCTAACAATAATTTTTATTACTGATTAATTAATGATTATTGATGACGTAATTGACTAAATAAATGGTAGACGTCCATCACAAGTTTAGAGTTACGTTAACATAAGTTAAGCCAATGTATCTATTCACATTTGCAGTTTTATTTTTACTTGATAAATTCTGTAACAAAATACAGATGATCAAAATTGAAATACATTAATTAGCAGTCAGATTGTTAGTTAATTACTTGACTTATGATTTTGAATATAAATAATAAATTCACAAGGATTTTGTCTAAAACTAGACTAAATTAAACTGTTGATAGAGCTCTTAAAATGAATAAAGGACTTTCAGTATGGGGAAACACTAACATCACATCACAGTAAGTAAAACTACTTCACCCCTATTGTTTATCCATGTGGGAGTTTTAGGGATGCAATTAGGAACAGAATTGAGACTGCAGTATTGGAATGCAGTATATCCTCTGGGAACTTGTGTTTAAACACAGTCCTGGAAAAATCACAGCTCTGATATGTGCCCAGGTGTTACTTTAGTGTTGGGGAAAAAGTTGAACCTAAATACACAGTGGAGGATTCAGATGAATGTTCACAAACATACTTTACTGTTCATATTAAAGTTCCTGTAGACAGTCCGGGCTCCATACAAGAATGCGTCTCCATCATTAGTGATGCAGCCGTCCACCAGGCCCTCTGAGTCCAGGTAGGCACACATGGCCTCAGCCTCCCCAGCAGCGGTCACCCACGGCACACCCAGATAGTCCAACATTTCTGCACACTACAGAAGCAAGAGACGGACAAGAGTGTGAATTTACAGGTGCATCTCACCCTAACCCTATCGTGGAAAAGTTAATTTTCCGCCCATAATTTAAGTCAAACTTACTCAAAGTCACTCAAAGTGAAACTTTCATTTATTCTAGATTCATTACACACAAAGTGAAATATTTCAGGCCTTTTTTGTTTTAATCTTGATGACATTTCTGTATTATACATTGTTTGTTGTAATATTCTAATGTTTTAAGATAGTGATTTTTGATTTCCATGAGCTGTGAGCCATATTAATCAAGACAATGTAATGAATGAATGAATATAAGAAAGTTTCCCTTTTTGACATTAATAACGGGAAGAAATTAACTTTTCCACAATATTCTAATTTTCTGAGATGTATTACGCCAGAATATAATGAGAAATATGGAGAGTGGAGGAACAACTAACCTCTCTTAGTACAGCATTAAAGCGCCCTCTGCTGGTGTTTGTTGAAGACTTAGAGGCAGAAGACTTTTTGAATCCTCCATATCTTTTTTCTGTCCTCTTGGTCATGGTTTCCGCTTTAAGTTTCGGCGCTTCTCCTTCCATTACAAAGACGAGCTTCACCCCCATAAGCGTGAGGGATGATACCCTAAAAAATAAATTCCTGGACACAAAAGAACATTGTCTTCGGGTGATGTAAGACCAGCAGACGTACAAAACCACAAGGTTTTAAATAGTATGATTGACGCTAACATCATGAGGAACTAATCAAAGAACAATATATGAGAATTACCTGAGGTGGGGTTTGGTAACTCTCCCCATCATTGCTTGGACATGCTGGGCCTCGCAACCCATAAACTCAGGTCAACTGCCAGCGTCTTTCCGCTCAAACTGTAGAGCGAAACCGACTCACGAACCGGCTCGACTATAGACCACAAATCGTGAACACCCATAACTGAACACAATGGGTTTGAAGTGATTTTACACAGGGGGATATGTAGAAAAAGTTAATGCTACGTACTAACAACAACTCAGGACAACGACTCGGACTTTTCAAACAGTGGCGCCTTTGGGCCACATTCCAATTCGTTGAAGAGCTCTGTACTACGCTGCCTTGTCGCTGTAATAATTGTCACGACGTTGAAATAAAAGTGAATTCGACGTTAAAATTGAATTTAAGTCATCACTGGCCTTTTATATAGTACACATCGCACTTACACTTTCAATCATCATGATTGTTAAAAGATAGGTGGAAAGAAAGGGAGCTGTCTCGCGTAGTTGATCGCAGCCTGCCACTTTAAATGTGAACGTCATATTAAAGCGCCTCCAAATGCGTGTTGCTATGGATACGAGGCTCTTGTTTACGACTGATAACTTTCACTTTTGGGGGTATTTTTCTTGTCAACCATGGACTCAAAAATGCACCTAGAAATTGTCGGTTCAATTAAAGACCGTAACTTCCACGTTGCCAAAAGTATTGCCGAGGTAAATCGTTCATTTCCACAAATTTTAGAACTTTATATTACCTTTAATTGACATGTTTTCACCTGGACATTAACAACACTTTTATCCTTTGACTATTCCCGAAGTCCTTATACTTTAAAACGTCTCTGACTATGCACAACAGGGATTAAAACAGAAGTTTCCTGAGGCATTTCTGGATCCAAAAATCCAACCGTTTCTCGATTGTGACTGGCACACATATCTCTGCATCAAGAAAAGGGTAAGTTGTCTGATTATATTTGTTTGTGACTTTGAGTTCAACAAAACTATTAGGGAAGTAAAACAGATGTCAATCAAATACATGCCCACACAGACCTGACTAGAGGTCTAATACAATAGGCAAAATAAGGGAACACCTGTATGGGTGTAGCATAAAGGTGTAGAGTCTAAAGGTAAAAGAGGAGAAGTAAAATATATTTAAAGTATCAAGTAAAAGTACTCATTAGCATTAGTTGTGTGGCCCATGTCAATTATATTACTACTTGGTAAGTATTATACTATTACTTTGTAGACAGCATTTAAATGTTGTAACTGGACGAAATGGATCTAATTTTAATTGACTTTGTTTATAGAGCACTTTTCAAAACCATGTTACAAGAGCAAAGACAATAAAACACATCAAACAATATACACAGTAAAAGCAGGAAGAAACATGAGCAATTAAAATACAGTTAAAAGAAAAATAGATAAGTAAGTTAAATCAACTAAAATCAGGAAAGGCTCTGCTATAAAAGTTTTAAGAAGGGATTAAAAAGAGTTCACTGACTCAGACGCCCTGATTTCCTTGGGCAGGCTGTTGACTGCAAATGCTTTTCCCCCTTTCAGTCGAGGCTCTGGAACAGACAAAAGACCTCTGCTTGAGGGTCTCAAGGTACATGCTAGTGCGCATGGGACTAAAAGGTCAGAGAAATAACAGTGAGAGAGGCCATGAAGAGCTTTAAAAGTAATCAATAACATCAAAGAGATCAGATAAAGTCTATTCTAAAGTATACTGCAAGCCAGTCTAATGAAGCTAAAACAGGGGTGATATTTCTTTGTTCTTGTCAAAACTGCCGAGCATTATATGTTTTATATATTTTCATATATTTTGTACAAACAACGTTAATCTTCAAAATAATTTTTTATTAAATGTCTGATATACTGTAAAGTAGAAGTGTCTTTCTACCATTGTTTTACATGACCTCATATGAAATGAGTGATGATAATATGTGAACTGCAGCAGCTTGCTGAGGGTTGTGATACAGCCAAACACATCTACACAACAAAATGCTGCTGTAGTTTGACGTTATGGCTTTTCTGAAACGCTGAATCACAACACATTTGTTGTACAACACTTTTGATGTGATTCAAGGAGCTACGTGGAGAAGTGTGGCAGTACTCCAGCAGCCTGATGTGCTTTCTGAACGGCCTTCTCCTTGGTAATGAAAAGGATCTTGCCAGCTGGGCCAAGAATCAGTGGAGTTTCACTTTCGCTCGGCCGCAGGCTTTCTATATGGCTCTCACTGAGGACTACTACACCAAACACCTCCAGAAAACTGGGGCAAGTCAACACCACAGTCACATAAATAACAAAAAATAGGTAACAGGAATCAAGAAGTATTTGACTTCTGTCCATCATTTTATCATTTATTTTGCACATCATTTAATTAGCAATTACATTTGTAACAACTTGTTCCTTTTTTAGATTACTGTATAAGAAGCTTTGCAGGCTCCAGGCACAGTTACAGTGATCAGTAGTTCTTCTAGCTGAATATTTCTCTGTAAAAATTGCTAATTTATTATATTTGTTCAACCTTGGAACATTAAAATGAAAAGAACACATATCTCTGTCCTTTTGTTATAGCATCAGTTTGTCTTCATGGACATACAGATAGCAGGAGAGGCAGCAGGGAGGCTACTGTTTGAGGTAAGGAAACTCTGACAGGTGAAGCACAAATTCATGTATTTTCACATTGCTTGCACACACCACCTGTGTCATCTCAACCCTCTGACTTTTGTAAGAATCCTTCATGGTGAAATTTGACAGAACAGTGATAGATACAGTATGGTTGAAAGCAGCATGTCCTTCTCTCATCAGCTGTTCTCAGATGTTTGTCCGAAGACATCAAAGAACTTCGAGGCCCTGTGCACGGGAGAGCGAGGCCTGTCTCAGAGCGGCCTCCCACTTTGTTACAAGGGCTCCGTGTTTCATCGTGTGGTGCCCAACGGCTGGGTACAAGGTGGAGGTGTGGTCTACACTAGTCCTGTAAATAGAAATGCATAATCTCCGACCCACCTTTAGCATCAGTGCAGTTAATTATACAGTGCATCTCAATATGGGGTACATACATGTGACTTATAAAATAGTTATCAAAATAGTTTCCAATAATTTCAGCTCATCAGCTACTTGATTAATCAGCTAATCATGTCAGCTACAGCTGCAGCTACAATCTTTATTTGAAAAGTAACTAGTAGCTAAAGCTGTTAAATTAATGTGGTGAAGGTAATGTGCAATACTTCCTTCTGAAATGTAGTGGAGTATAAAAAGTAAAAAGTGACTCAAATACAAGTACCTCAAATTTGTACTTAAGTGCAGTACTTGATTAAATGTACTTAGTAGGAAACTACATACATCTGGGATTCTGGTCATGGTTATAATGTATTTAATTATTATCTTTTTCTGCTCTTAAAGGCTGCATTACAGTTGAGTGACATACTTTTTATTATCTGCCTCTTCTGTTTTGAGTAATATGAAATAAGCAGTGAACACCCCTAACTTCTTATCCACATTACTCTTTATTTTTTGTTTACGTTGTTACGGCACCTTAAGTCCTCAACAACATATTGTTAGATTGAGGAAGTCAATGAAAAGACATCTTGAACTGTGTTTTTTGCAGTATCATTGTGGCCTAGTCACATGGTAACCATATTTTTGAATTTAGCAGATATTTCGCCAGAAAGAAAAGGCAATGGTGGAGAATCAATCTATGGAGCAACGTTTCAAGGTATAAAATGTATAAACAGTCCAAGGCATCTACAGTTTTATTATGAGAAGAAAATGTGGATTTACTTATAATGTCAGTAACATGTGTCCTTTCTCCTTTTATTTTAGATGAGAGCTTTGCCGTGTCACACACTAAACGGGGCACTCTTGGAATGGCCAATAAGGGTCCCCACACCAATGGATCCCAGTTCTACATCACCCTGCAGCCAACACCCTGGATGGACAGGACCTATGTTGCCTTTGGGTTTGTATCACTAATTTGATTTGACACCTATTTAATTTCCTAATTCTGCATAATCTCAGAACTCTTACACAGTTTTGCTCAAGCCTAATGTCTTTATTTTCTATTCTAGTCAAGTGGTTGAGGGTGTTGACGTCCTCAGGAGATTAGAAGAGGCTCCGACTTGCAATGAAAGACCCAAGTATGAATGTAAAGTTACAGACTGTGGAGTGTTTAAGTTTTAACACCTACACATTAATTATTGATGTCTTATTAAATAACTTTGTTTTTGTTTTTCATGTAGTTAAATGAAAGATAAGTGTTAGATATTACTTACATTTGCATACACACATCAGCAAAAAACCTTTGAATTTATTTGCGATTGTGTGTTTATACTGTGTATGACTCAGATAAAATATGTTTTGTCTTTGTGTCAACTAGCATTCTTAAAGGTTCCACATTGATGAATCTGTGTATGAGAGAGAGAAGGGAAAGTTATTGTTTATTCACAAACTACTTACAGGTAGAACCAACAATATTCATAATATTCACTAATGCCATTTTATGTTGAGCGTACATGCAGCAGCTCAGAGTATATACCTGTGCAGGTGATGAAATACAAACACAACACTTAAAATTAAGTGGGAGGAACTGACAGTATTTGTCTTCAACATGTGTAATGTATGTCATCTCCATCATAAGATTTGACAAGAGTGACGCAGAGATAAAGAAAGTGGTTCAAAGTTTATGGCTAAATACAGTTTTAGCTGTCCAACTGTAATTGTACTTTTAGCCAGGTAACTTATACTGTTCAGGTGGAAAAACACTTTCCTGTCATACACTGGAAGAAAGATGCTGGTGGGTCATTTATGTGGTAGCGTGGCCGAGCGGTCTAAGGCGCTGGATTAAGGCTCCAGTCTCTTCGGGGGCGTGGGTTCGAATCCCACCGCTGCCATTTGTTTGAAGTTGCCCGTATGTATGCAGAAATGGTAACGTTAGTTGGTGAAGTGCCATTTTACTTATTACTCTTGTAAAAAGTAACAATATTACTTTACTTATTACTGGGTATTAAAAGTAAATAGTCACGTTACTCGTTAAGTTACAATTACTTTCAACCACCGCACCCCATCCTTAAAAGTGACAGGAAGACCTGTTCAACAGCGCATTTTAGAGATGAATCCACTTTAATGGAACAATAATTAACCTGAGGAGTCAACAACCAGCCGAACTGAAAATACTGCAGCCTCTCAGACCAGAGCATGCTGTATCATATAGGCTATGGATATAAGCTATGGATATAGGCTATTTAAAACGATGAAAAAAACAAAACAGGTCCCTCCCGACATTTTAGCTAATCGCATATTCACAACAGCATCAATGAGTATGATTTTTACGAAGCATTGCGTTTTTTAACGCCACTGTCTGAGATAAAAAAAAAAAACAATCAAGCAAGTGTCTCGACTTCACAACTAACGTTACTGTTTTGCACATGCATTTATAAGAGAAGTAGGCCTATTCAGTGCTTGTACGTTTTAGGTTGATTAACGCCACTCTCTCCTGCCGAGTGGATGCATCACTGGCAGGAGCAGCCGGAGTTTCTTTCTACAGGCTAAGTTTCACATTGCTGTACTGCTTTAGCAGATGCTTCAATTCAAAATTGTTCGCGGTAGACAATGTTCTTTGCATGTCTGAGAGTCGCACAGCTAGGCCAAATGGCAGAACTCACTGTACCACAGTACAGCTCTGGAAAGAATTCCTCTCTCCCTCCTTCTTCCATTAGTGATTTGGCTAGCAGCTGACTTGAACAACATTACGTGCAGCGCGGTCGCGCACGTTAGGCTGTATTAATATGCGAAATGATCCAACTCTGAAATGGCAGTTTATTATTAAGTCAACAAGAATTTACAAACAATGCGTAGTGTTTGTTTACAAGAAACCCTATACTCTTTATAAATAACAGTAAAGTTTAATCTAATCTAAAAGAATTAGGACACAATGTACTGTTTGTATATTGTTTTGCAACACAAAGACCTTCATCAAAATGTGATTGTGACCTATGATTACTGCCAAAATAATGTACATAAAATTGTGGCCTTCTGATGGACCCTGTCTGCACCTGTATCGGTTTTTGAAGTCACAGTTAATTATCAGCGTGTTAATCAGAATGAAGTGTATTAAGGCCATTGTAGATTTTTTTAAATGTCAGAATAAATTAGATTTCTGAGATAAAAGTGGTAAATTTATGAGAAAAAAATTGTGTTTTACAAGTTTCTTTCAGTCACTCATAATTCAATACAAGAATCAGTGCAGACAGTTCTTCCCCAATTTTTATGCTTTTGGTCTTTGAACATAAGGAAGTATCTAATAATACTGGTTAGTGAAAGTAGTTTAGGTGTGACGCTGTTGTCATTAACATCTGCATACCCTGCTTTAATCGAGTACAGAGCCTGTAGTAATACTAGCACATCTGAAAAATAGGATTTGTTTTTGTATATATGTAATCTCAGAGAATTCCAGATTTATTTCTTGTAAATGTATGACTTTATAAACTCAGAGAATATTCTAGTTCTTTTCTTGTAAATTTGTGACTTTAATCTCAAATAATATTCTAGTTTCTTTTCTTGTAAATTTATGACTTTAATCTCAGAAATTTTTGAGTTTTTCTCTGAATATTACCCCCCTTCCCTTGCTCCATAAATGTTTTGGCCCTAATGTGTCATTGTGGAATTGACCTTTTATTTGACTTAATATGGCTTATATAAAAAACTGTTGGCAATGGTGCCATGGATAAGACATGCACCTTCGTTTTGGGAGACCTCAGTTCGATTCCCACTATGACATCACCAATGTCTCCTTGAGCAAGACATTTAACCCCTAGTTGCTTTGTAAAGTCGCTTTGTCTTGAAGCTGGCTAACATAGGACGCTCCTGACATGATTTCACGTGATAATGTCATGCACTTAGGCCTACCTTAAAGTGTGTAAGTGTTAGTGACATGTAGTGGTGAGTGCTGCTCACTACCCCCCCCCCCCCCTCCCCCCCTCCATGAAAGTGTACATGATTGTACATGAAATTACCTTAGTTATCCTTGATTTCTGCCATTTTCTGTCCGCATCTATCCCTACTTTCTCTGGCTTCATCATGTTTTCACTTGTTTGACGACGATGGTTCACGCTCAGCTAGTGCTAAATAATACCCATGGTCCTCCATCTGTCCTTTTCTTCGTATGCATTCAAAGTAGTGGCAAGCTTCAACACTGCCAAAATTATACAAGAAGAAGAACAACGTAGTGACGAAACCATGGACGAAATGCGCTCTGCAGAGCTGTCTGTTTTTGGCTGCTTTATAATAATAAAAACATAGACTCAATAGATCCTCACAAATATTACGCTATGAACCCTTAAATCATAATTCTGATCATCTCTGGGAGTGTGTGTGTGTGTGTGTGGGGGGACTATAGTGCATTTGTGCCCCGGGGTCCTCTAGCGAGTGAAGCAGGCCATAGATGTGAAAGGTTATTTTTAGCGTATTAATATTCAGTGTTGTGCGTCACAGCTGTACTTTTTAGCAGGTATTTCTGAGCGCGTCTCAGGTGCCTCAGCAGAGACGAAGTGAAACCCCACAGTTTTTGATTAATGACTATATGAAGACACCCTCTTTCTCTCTCTTTTACCTTTGCCGTGTTAGCAGCTCGCGTACACTTGGTTTTTCTCACCCCTCCCAGTAAGTGCCACATGACCTGTCAAATAGGAAGTGGCAAGCTACCTAACCGAGCAGCAGCAGCAGCAGAGACGCAAGACCAGAGCAAGAAGAAGAAGAAGCCGTCAAATCTCCGAAGTCCCTTTATCGACGTTTCTCATCAGATACGTGCTCCCCGTCGTGCAGACAAGAGCTTAAGTTGGCCGCAGTCATGTACTTTAGGGTGGTGTTTTTCACTGTGGCTGTAGCTCTGATAGGTGCATCAGCCGCACCAGACTCAGGTAAGTTTGCGACCACTCATCGCTGAGCTAGCGGCTAGCCGCTTCCTTCCGTGTACCTCCTTAGCTCGGTTAAGACATCCCCAGTTAGCTAATTTTCTCTGTGTTTGCCTCCATTTTTGGTCATCTGCGAGGCCCATCAGATGTCTCGCCTCTTAGTTTGTCAGTTGTCACACATGTGTTGGTTTACGAAAAGATAGATGTATAAAATATCCCTTTAGGCAACTTGGCCAGTTTTTATTTCCACGCTGTCCAGTGAGACTCAAGTTGTCAGGACCAGCTAGCGCTTTAGCCTGTTAGCAAGCTATGTGACCTGAAATTACATTTAAATTAAGTGCCACATTTCTCTCATAATCTAACTTATGAGAGGGAGGACACGGGGCAGAAACAAGACTGGCTTTCTGTCACATCCAGTTGATCAGGTACAAGGGACCAGATGAGCTTGTTGTGTAACAGCCTGACATTTTGCCTCTTTGTTGTGTCACAATTTAAGATTCATCACATTGTAATGCCCTGCCGTGTTTGTTTGTGCTAAAATAATTTAACATTGTTAGAGCATTATTCATTATGCACAGAGCAACATCTGGAGAGCTACGGTTTCAATTTCACATCACATGTAGGAAGTTACCGTTATATTAAAAACTACCCAAACTATGTCTGATTTCTGACTTCTTTGCAGATGGATGTTCCACTTTGGCATGTGATTCATGTGTAACCACTCCTGACTGCCAGTGGGTTAACTGCACAACATGTGAGTATCTGTCTTAAATGTGTGGCAGGTTGTGGAGCGAGAGGCACAGGTTGGGCTTTGTGTGCCCTAAATTGTCCAGACAGCTGAGCTGATTGGACACATGATTCCTGGTGTGGAGAGAATGTATGCCAGTGGAGACTTTTAGATTGTGTTGTCTCAATTTCTCCAAAACCAGAGCTGTATCATAATTGTCTGGCAACAATAACCAACCGCTGTGGATCTGGACAGGCTGGTTTGGGGGTAAATTACTGGCACATGGCTCCATAGAGTGAGGGTGTAGGTTGGGCGAAAGTATGCGGCTGATTTCATAGACTTAGTACTATTTATTGCCACAATAAATTCATTGTAGAGCATTGATTGTGCACATGAGGCTTGATGTATTCTCTAAAAAGATTGAGTCACACTTTAGTTCTGATTGTGGTTTTGATGCCCTTTGCCTTACATCTCTGTGTCGTCATTCTGTAATTTCATTATGTTAATGGGAATATCTTTCTAAACATTGAGAGCTCTAGATAGAAGAAAGCTCTCTGACTTCTGCACTACAGAGGGTGACGTGGAGAAATATGCTGCAGCGGTATTTTTCAACCTAATTTGGAAAGTCTGCTGGTTTTGATTAGAAATATGCATCATTCAGTAAAAATGACAAAACTGCATGACCGATTGCTTCCTGAGTCAACCAACGGCTTTCCATCCACTGCGTGCTCCCCCCTATGGTTTGTGCTTTTAGTAGGTCAGAAGAGGAGCTGGTTGTTTTCATTTCAGGTTTTATCAGTCAGTCTTGTGTCGTAAAATCCTAGGTTTGTCACTCATTTAGCAGATATGAATAAGATTGTGTGACAATCCCTTGTGATTATTGTCTTTAAAGCACACATCTGGCTAGGTGTTTGCTGACTAAGGCTACAGTAGCCCTCTGGCCTAAATCTGAACCTTGTAAGTGGAAATAAGAAATCCTCATGAGAACTGTGATTCTTGACCATATCGGCCTAGAGGGCTTTACTCCACTGTTGGCCTGAGTTCAGTGTGTGTAGTCAGAGGCACACAGGTCTCCAGTGATTGTGAAGAAGTACAGGAGAGGAAGCGAGGAGATGTATGGCAGGAAGCCTGCAATATCCTCGCGCTGGGAAACAGAGGGAAGGAGAGGATAACCGCACGAGTGCGAGGAAATAGTGTGCAGATAGGAGAAAAGATACTTTTCATGTGCCGTGGTGTTCTTATAATTTACACCTCGGGTGCAGTTCAGGATAATCATATACTGATCTCATCTTAAATTTCCGTTGTCATTAGGCTCAAAATACTGTTACTAGTGTGTCTTAACTGCACTTGTTGTTCTAGCATATACAAAAACAGTAAGCTCTCATACAGTGGTCTTCTTTAGTAGGACAAAGCAGGTATTTTACCTCTCATGAGAGCTGACCGGTTTGACAACTTCACCAATGAAGCTTTGACTCTCCCCAGGCGAGGCTATATAGGCATAATGATGTTTTGTGGTTGAACAAAACAGGTGAGGTGACAATTAGTTAAGGATGACACCTGCACAGGTTTACAGTTACACCAAATGCACATGAGGAAATAATAACTCACAACCCACAGACATACAAAAAAAACAAATGTATCAAGATCTGTTCTCTGACTGAGTTTGTTGTCATTTCCCAGAGTTTTAATCTATATAGTGTGTTGTAGTGAATTATTTATGAACAATACTGACTGCTCACCACACAAATACACACCAAATAAGACCAGAGCTAAAGCCATTCATAAACTCAAGAATGGATCACCTATTTGATATGAACTCAGCAAAAACCGGAAAGGTCAGCTCTGGCCGGCTGAGATGGCTTTGCTGGAGCATAACCACACTGCTGCAGCAAGCTAACGCCTACCACATTGTCATTACCAGATTTATCTTTCGGTTTAGGGATTTTGTGTAAACAAGCCTTTGGCGTCAGAGGCAGATTTCCCGGCAGCCCAGTGTTTAACTGTCAAAAAAAACTACACGTGTACATGCAAGCTCTGTAGCGCCTCTAAGTACAGGCTGTCGTCTGTGACAAAGCTTGCTCTTAACCAATAAGCTGTTTTCTGTGGTAAGACTGACCCTTGAGAATTTCAATCACACCTCTGACTTGAGCAAGCTGTGGATGTACCTCGTTGTGGGGGTGATGTCACCATCTAGAAAAAAGGTTGAGAGCTAGCCCTACCTTTCACAGCTGCTTGTGAGATAACAGCCCTTTGACCTACTGGAGAGTGAAAACCCCTCCTCCTACATGACTTGACATGCATGGATCGCAGCGTTAAATCGCAGCAAGAGTGTGAAAAATAATGCAGCCAACACTTTCAGAATGACTTGATCTCTTGATGTAACTAAATCACCATTAGAAAGAGAGCGAGTCATTAAGTTTCCAGCTTTAAAAAGTTAGTAAAATATATGAGGCAACTTTATTTTTTGTGCTTGTTTTCGCTGCTGGTCAGTCATAACAGAACTAAATCATTTCATATAGCAACAGTTTGGAAAAGGTGAAAACACATCAAACAGGGAGAAGCTACATCGGTGTAGAGAAACAGTGGGGGCAAGTCAGGGCTCCGTGGCCTCGACAGATACCTGACAGAATAGCTACCAAATACCACAAAACCTCAGCTTCATTGAACCAACAGCCTCTACAGAAACCTAACACCGTGGGCTCCACAAACTAATAATTATGACACGACAGCCATTTGGTAGTTGCTTGTATCAAAGGCCAGTGCATAAAGATGCATAACCTGATACAAGGACCGCAAAATATAGCCCTGTGAGCTGTGGAAAATGTAACGCAGAGTTGTGCAAGTCATTTTTTACCCTAGTTGGAGAAAGCCAAAAGATGCTTTCAACAATGGCTGCAGCCTTACTGTTAAAGTTGGTGTGTCTGTAATTTATGGGCAGCCATCTGGTGGGACTCATTAGGTTTGGTTGCTGTGGATTATAGTATAACGAGCAAGGAAGGTGTAGCAAGGTATTTTACTGCACCAGGTGCACGACACTGAGCAGTTCTTTTTATGATATTGCTGTATGGCATGAGGATTTTTTTAAAATGAGAAGTTTAATGGCCTTCCCTGTCACTTTATTTAACCATTAATGAAGCTTTATTGGAAATATATTTTCCACTTCCTTTGTTTTTTTTTGAGACATTAAATTTCAACACCTGTAAAACAGCATTCCAGAAAGTGAAAGTTGCCATGCTGGTTATTTGTATACTGTCCGTGCATTCTCATTACAGTATTCATGTCCAGTCCTGAATTAAAGCATTGTTGAGCTGCTAGTATGTCAAAGAATAAGTAAGGTTTTTACGTTATGGTTTTTAGTTTATAACATGTCTGAAAGCAGTGAAAAATTGCAATTATTATTTCTCGCAGCCCAAGGCTACTCTTTCAAACTGCTTTTTTATCTGAAAACCTCTCAAACTCAAAGACATTCAATTGACTGTCAACATGGCAAAGAAAAGCATGAGCTCTTCACATTTGAGAAGCAGGAACCAGCAATTTGGGGGGATTTTTACTGATTCAATGAATAAGTTATCAAGAGTTGCCAGTTTTATTTTCCTTTCAGCTCTAATACATAATATATTTATTGAACTTCACACAGAATGCCCAAATTTACATTAAGGAATATTGAAACAAATGTCTCTCAATTTTAAAATTATTTCCTGTACATATCTGGGCAGTATCAGATTTCACATGTGTGGATGTCCGTGCTAAAGCTTTTGGCTGTTTAGCTTTATTAACAGCAGTTAAGTGAATGTCGTATAACTGGGTGTGAAAAGAATCAACAGTCACAAGGCGCTTGTCAATCATGACTCAGAGTTTCCTCATTGTGACACAGGCTGAGTTATACCACTGAAGAAACAAAACGTATATACATCTGAGGTTTTTTAACTTACAGAGTTTCTTCTTTGTATGTCTGTGAATTAGTACATTTTTTGAAATTTTTGTTTTCTTCTTAAATGAATAAACAACTGGATCAGTGCTATGCTACATCTGTATCTTGATTTCTTGTAAAGTATTTGGGACAGGAAAGACTTCATGACGGGGCAAAGTCCCTTTCTGCCATGGTTAATTAGTAATCCAATTTTACAATAAAAGAGAATACACCGAGATGATCAAACAGCAGACTGAACGTACAAAATACAAATAAAAAAAGTCTACTTACTTACTCTGTACGCTGTACTTCTATTCCACTATATTTTACATTTATTTATTATTTTAAGTTACTAGTTGCTAATAATATTTTGTTAGTTTATGAAATATATATTATGACCGATTTTAAACTACCTAACAGTGGATAAAGTTGTTAAAATTAGCTCAAACTCGACCAGGTACAACATTAAAATGTTTATACATTATTAATATGACTCTGACAGGTGCTCTTCTTTTGCCTAACAAATACTTTTACTTTTGTTGTGTTTAGTTCTTTTAGTTGATGATGCTTCTCTGTACCTTTACAGTAATATTTTGAATGCAGGACTTTTACTTGTTTTTTTTGCTACTTTTACTTAAATATATTTAGTTTCTGTTATCAGTGAACTATAAATTAATGATGCATCAAGTCATGATCTTATGTTGCTACAACGCTGACGTAAAAATGAAAAACAAATACACACTAAACAGGTTTCAGACATGCCTAATTTCAAATAATCAACTGTTACAATGGGGACAGCAGGATGGAAGGACCATCCTCCCAGCTGCAGGATGTGGGCCTGTGTGAGAAACCGCTCTGGCCTTCCTGTGAGGAGATAAGAAAAGAGATTTGCCCCACTATATATCATGTTGTTTAACTATTTGTATGCACAGAACAAGTGCGAGGCAGATCATTAGATGCAGCTTTCAACATGACTGTAGGCCAACATGTTTTGGACACACACAGTGATGTTTGTGATTATTTGGTTTCTTCTTGGTGAGCTGCGCAATGAAGATGTTATGAGACTTCAGTGAGATAACTAAGTATGGCTGAGCCATCAGCTCAAAACAACTCAGGATTGACCCTAAATGAATAAAATGGTGTGTCTTTGCTCTTGCTAACATAACACACTGAAATCTAGTTTGACTGCTTGGGCAAACTTAATTTAAATACAGCATGAATTGGGCATTTTTATTCATGATGCTTTTGTCTTTTTCGGTAGCTCTTGGCTGTCGCAACATGACTCTTCAGGCAGAAAACGAGACCTGCAGCAATGCCAGCTGCTCAGGTGAGTCTAACAGCATAGTGGTTCTAACTAACATTTCATATTAACATATTCTTTTAAACCCGAAGCGAATCAGCAGATCTCAAATTTGTATACTAGGAAACATATTTCTCCACGTTAGGAGTATATATTCTCTGCAGATTCTGTTTGGGCCTAGCTATTCTTTGACTAAGGTGTAAGTTAATGGTCAGCATTTTGGGTCTGTCTATATCTGTCGTCTTTGTTTTGGTTCCAAAAGACTTGGCTATGTGTAGAACAACTAAGAGAAATGATGAGGGAGTGTTGTGTAACCTTTTGTTTGGGTGGCGTCTCTTGTGTTCCCCCTTTTACCCTGTCTTGGTGTTGGTTCCCTGTCCAGCTTTTCAACCTTCTCCAGCCCCGAATTCAACTGCCTCTGCTCCTTCGACTAGTCCCTCTCCTGCTACAGCCTCCCCTACCCCTGTTGTCACCACCACTGCTAACAGCAGCACCACAGGTAACCAGTCCCCAAAAAACCTCTGCTACTCCCGGCTGTGTGTTGTGTTGTCAAGCATATAAAGGTGGAAGAGGTCCTGGTAATAGTATTGAGATCTCTGATATGATGTATGAGATCTCTCTTTGTATGGTCTGCATTTATATTCGCTCATTCAATGTATTTTCTTCTGTTTTACATCTCTGTATAGTTTTCATTCTCAATAGTGGAGTCCGCCATTCAAATTATCTTTACATGCACACTGTGGTAATGGTTTCAATTTCATTTCCGTGATAACAGCCTCACTGTTTACTGTCTTTACATCTTATCATGCTGTATAGCATTACTGTTGATGCAAAATCCAACATTCCCTACGGCTGCTGCTTCACATTAAAAGAAATCCAGGATGGCTTTTATGTTAAAGCAGTCACAGGAAACGCAATGCATTTGTCACTGCGGTTTGCGCTAACCACAAATGCATCTACAACCCCCCCCCCCCCAAAAAAATACAGCACTTTTCAACAGTGGATCATGTCTGTTAGATAAAGAGTTACAAGCAACAGGCTGCACACCTCCAACTGAAACAAACATTACTGTGCTCTGCTGTTTGGCTGCACAATAAACCAATAAATATTTGTATTTCTAACAAAATAGCTGCTCAAGATGTGTTTGCTTCAGTATTAAACCGCGCTTACTGGTACCATGAGTAACCACAGGTGTCTGCAAATCAACCATAAAATATCAAAAGGCTTAAAGTCAAGCAATGTAAAGGTTAATGGATATATTCTTACTGTGACCCTACAACAGGCAACGGAACCACTATTCCCACTGTTGCCCCGACTCCTAGTGGTAACTCCACCTCCTCTACGACTCCATCAAGTAAGTGGCAAAGTCTGACGTTGTGAACAAGCGAGAACATTTCTTAATCTCTCCTGTAATGTACTGTAAACAAGAATAATAACAAGAATAACCATTTTCCTTTGCTCTGTCTTTTATTACAACTGGAACCACATCAGTTACCCCTACTCCTGAACCTCACAAGAACACCTTTGACGCTGCTAGCTTCATTGGTGGAATAGTGCTGGTCCTGGGCCTGCAGGCTGTGATCTTCTTCCTCTACAAATTCTGCAAGTCCAAGGACCGCAACTACCACACCCTCTGAAGCAACCGCACTTTTAGATCCACATCAATCGATATCCCCACCAACTAGAACCTTCCAGAGAAGACTCCCCCACTCAGCACGCACTCATCACAACGGACTCAAACAGTGTTTTCAAGCAGGTTTTCTAGATCTTTGATGTTTGTGCCACCTGTGGTTTAAGCCTGCATTAGCGCTGCTGTTGTAATATGTATTAAGGCACTAACTCAGGCCTGTATGTATGATAATTCACGTCTCACTAATTTGTACAAATTAACAGATCTCCAGTGATACGGCATTTAAGCCTTGAGCATATGGATTACATCATCTGGTAGCTACTCCCACCTCCCATCATGCTGTTAGTCATTCAGCGAAATACCATTTTCCGGCGAATTGAAGGTGTTTGTGTTTTTTACAGCCCCTGTCCTCATGATTCCTCAATTACAGACACCACATGAGCTGCAAACTGGTAGTACTTACATACCTTTTTCATCTTGATTTGGAAACACTGTTTGAGTTCACAGCTATTCTTAAACGTGACAAATGTGATGATTCAGTATTGCTTTCAATCTGTTGAATCGTGGGCAGGTTCCTTCTCCCCCGTGCAGCTGTATCATTTATATGTGTTCATAGATGATGCAAAAGAGGTGGAGTTACTTACAGTACGAGGAAATGGAAGCAACACCCAATCATCTAACGTCAGAGTGAAAAAATAGCGATTCCCCCTGGTAAATTATTTTGGGTGTCTCCCTTGGCATTTTAGGAGTGTTTTCTGCTGTTTACTTCCCTGGGGAAATCTTTCACTTAATACTAGTTGTAGAAAATGTCAAAAAAAACAACTGCCAGTGGAGCAGCTCAATGCAATAAATCATGTAACAAGTTTATCTCCCATCCCTTAATCTCCCAAAGGTTTTTTCTGATCTTTACAGACGTACCCAACAGAGTTGCTAATGTTGAGCTGGCCCTGTGGCCCCATTTCTGTGGAGTACTCAAAGGGTGTGTGGGTCAAAATGAAAGATTGTAGAATATTTCAGAAATATGAATAATTAATTTGTTTTAATGATGTACAATATAGTTGATGCGGATATAAAGCAAAATGGCATGCATGCACTTTCTTGATGTGACAGTGATAGCAGTGAAGTGCCTTTAATGTCCAGTATGACTTAAAGAGAGAAATGGAAGAGGATGAGTCCTTTCTTCCTGGTTGAGGCCTGAAATGTTATCATTAGTTTATGTTTCTAAGAAAGAAACTGTATCGCAGTGCTGATATTGGTGAGAACTGTAGTATCCCAGCTGGCCTGAATAACCTTTTTATTGTTAGAATACAGTAGATAGTATCGAGGGCCTTGATCAGTCAAGACTGAAGTTTTTCCCATAAGCAGAGGACTATATTCAGTGCATGAAACCTATGGTCTTCTCACCAGTGACCTTGTGTAAATGAATAATTAAAGGTGCTCTCCCTTCTGTTGCACCCTAAAACGGTTCTCAAATATCCTCCCACTTCACTATTTATGTTTCAGAACATTGAGTTATAAATTGTGTCTAATTTCAAAACATGAACAATGAACTGGCAGGAAATTTTGAACTGTTAGGTGCTATACATCTGGAAGTGTACTTTTTTAAGGACAATGTTGGGCTTAATTAAAAAACTTGAGTATTGGAGAGTGACAAAAATGTTGGACTGTTGGAGTGTTGGTTTGGTGAAATGCACCTCTGATTATTGACTTTACCTGTAAATGAGAGGATTGTGAATGAAGTGCAGAACTGCAACATCTAAGTGGTCGTGCTAGAGCTCATGGCAAGTTCTCTAATTGGCTTGCTGCTAACGGTGTGATTTTTATTTTTTTCTCTTTCCCATTTTGTCCCTCCCTGTACATAGCCATGTCCTGTTTTTGTTTATATTCTAGGTTTCGACTTGAGGAGAGGCTAAATGAAGGAGCGTTTATCAGTACATTTTGCTTGTAGTGGCTTGTCGACGTCAGTAATGTTTTGTTAAATGCCTTTTTTCATTATTGCATGCTGGATGCTTGGAGTTGTGATTTTTCCTGCCATTGCATATGCTGTTAAGGATTAAGACACTTAAAAACCACTTGATTATTTGTGATTAGCCCATATGCTAGTTGAAAGATTGCCTTGAAACAGTGTGCATTAAGCCAAAGGCCTCAGTTTTGGCATGGAAATTGAGCATTGCACTGACAAGCTTTGTTTTGTAACTTTGTCTTTGTAAGTGTTTTCATGGTTCAGCCGACACAAAAAAAAATCAGACGCTTGTATAAATACTCAATCTTGAACATAATCTAGTTAATGAATGAATAACCACCTTGTTTTGTATGACCACGAACAGTAAAAAAAATCATGATTGAAGATGTTTTCTTTCTTTTGGCTTTCATAATTTAGGATTACATGTTTTCTGCTGCTCACCATTAACACGCCTTTTAACCTAGTCACCTGGTGGCATTAGGCTACAGCCCAAAGACCCAACTATGGCGAGTAGGCTACAGAGTTTTGCCTTAGCTGCACCCATTTGTACATTCTCTGCATGTGGAGAGCCTTCGCCCAAAATTAAGAGAAATATTTGATATTTTATTCACAGCTGTTGTGTTGGTTTGCTGTGTAACCACTGAATCCAGGCAGAGTGCTCAGTGCTTTTTAACATGGTAGCTGCATTCCTTACACAGCATCACATGTTGACATTGTGGTGCGTCAAAACACCTCTGGTGTCTATGGATACAAATAGATGTCCATTGTGATGCCTCACTGCAGCTTAAACTACAAGTTTCTCAGTCCATGCACCTCTTAAAGAAAAGTGCCTTATTCAGTTAATATCCATATAAAGTTGGAGTTGGTATGCCACACCTATTAAATACCAATGGGACTCAGCACTTTCAGACCCCTGTGAAGTGGTTTTCTGTGTTGTATTCTACGTAAATGTCAGTTCTGTCACGCTTAGCCTTATCATCTTGATCAATCCCACAGAACATTTGCTAGTGAAAAGCTTGTCCAGGCAAATACCAGGCTGCTTTTGTTTGAAAGGTTTGTTTATTTGTTAGGAGTATCTTGTGCTTATTCTTGGAATTTCTGTAGCATTTAGTGTCTACATTTTGACCAATCATGCAAAATAATTATTGGTGTTTTAAATGCTGCTGAAATGAGTATAACCAGCTAGGGAATGACATAGTTTTCAACTACATGAACCCTGGGTGTAGCCTGGACATCTTCTCACCAGCACATTGTTATAAAAAATAACTTACCAGTGATGTTGTAACCACAGTCCCAGACCTCTGGTGGTGGTGTTGTGACATTTCCTCCACAATGCAAAGTCATATGATGACTTCCACTTTGGTTGTAATTTTCAATTATTGCATTGAATGATCTGTTTTCTGTCCAGTAGGATTTTAAATTCAAAATCAAAATTTGCTTTGTCATGGAGGGCTCTCCTGTCAGTTTTCAGCATCGCAGTGTTCCAAACCAACGAGTAAAAAAGCTTTTTGATTCCCTCCTTCGCCACATGGCGATATTGCTATGTGCACACACTGTAGTGCCATATGTGTTACGTTTTGTGTTAGAGGCCATCAATCTTGTAGGTACGATTTGTTTTTGGGGTTTTTTGTTTTGCTCCCACCCCACTTTGAAAGACACAACTATTCACGCACAGCCATATGTAGAAACTTGCAGGTGCCACTATGCCTCCTGAAATGTTTTGTGCTTATGTGCCCTTTTTCTTTTCTCTCAAACCTTTTTTATTTTGTGCCTTGGTTTCTAGTGCTGCCTTTAGTTTCACAATGTAAAACCAATAAAGTTTGAATATTGTCAAAACAAATCACTGTATTTACCCTCATTTAACATCTGGATTTGGCAATATATTTCTAGTTGTGTTTTGATACCATTTGGACTGAGCCAGGCTAGAGGTTTCCAGACTTTATGCTAAGCTAAGCTAACTGGTTGCTGGCGGTAGCTTGAAATTTACTGAGCAGACAGTCGTATCTCATCTAAGTCTCGGCAAGAAAGCAGATAAGGAAGATTTCCCTAAATTTCCCAAACTATTCATGGTAAATGGTCTATATAGTGCTTTTCTAGTCTTTGTGACCACTCGAAGCTCTTTACACCACATTCACACACTGATGCAGAGGCTATAACAATTTGGGGTTCACTGTCTTCACTTTGACATGCCATAGCGCTCACACAGCATTCATGTAAACTCTGTCTTGATTGTGGTCAATATACTTTCTATAGAGAAAAGCACTGATACTTCACAGGCAAAATCAGATTCTTATTGATACCCCGCTTGTACAACATTTTGATGTTATACATGCTGGATCCATCCCACCCCATCAATGCCCTCCATCTCCAATCTCTACTTGGTAATCAAGAGTAGTGGTTCCCAACCTTGGGTTTGGGACCCTCCACAGGCTCCCAAGATAAATCTGAGGGGTCATCAGATCATTGAAGGGAAGGGAAAGAAAAAACTATATTTTTGTTACATGTAATCATATTTGGGATAGAAACTTAATACTCTTATTTCTTCAGGCCTCTAAAAATCCCTAAAATAAAACAATCCTAGAAGTAACTGCACACAATAAGGCCATAACTGCTTCATTTTTAGGGGTCACAAGCCCAAAAAGGTTGTGAACCACTGCTCTACCTATACAATAGTTTAATGTTTTTGGTGACATTAGTGTCACCTTTGGCCATACACAAACTAATGGGCTGACAAGCATCCACTATATGATTACAGCTTTTCCTGATGTCTACAATATACATTATATAATAAAGTTTAAGTGGGAAAACACTTGAACTGGTGCTCACCTAATTTGGTGATTAGTGTACACATCAGTATGATAGTAGTCAACATGTTTTTAATTAGGAAACGAGTACAAATTTTATTGCAGCCATGTGCAAACATTAATAAAACTGCCATTATTTGCTGGCATGTAAAACCAAAGAAACCACCTCTCTGTTCAGAACAACCTGTTTGTTTTTCACTGTGTTGCGCCTCTGACCGGACACACGCACAGTTTCCAAGGTCATAGCAAGGTTCTGCTTATGTAGCAAGAACTGTTAGCTCTAAAGGAAATGTTAGTGTGTATGTGTGTCTGTGTGCGAACACTCAAGAATCACGGTCTGTACAGTTGACTACATTCTTGAACGAGGTGTGTGCGTACAAAATGTGTTTGTGCTGAGCAGACTGTTATTCTTGCAGTGGCCCAGCAGTCCCCAGCTGGCACAGTTTCCCAGAAGCAAGGACACGAGATAATGTTTTTGGACAACCACTCCACAATGTCTCTCTTGTGTGTCCACTGAAAACAATCTGCAACCCTGTACTTAGCATGTGCTGTTACTAGACAGAGATAGAAATGCTTGTGCTGCTCTATCAAGAACATCTCTATGGGCCTTTCACTAAGAAGTGGAAAATCCTGCAGCCAGCTTTTCAACTTTTTAATTCAATTGACTGTAAGCACATATACTTATTCTTGTTTCAGTGTTACACTGTAGACATATCTGCTCATGATGATGGACTTGTAGCTGTTTGTAGGCAGTCCTTTCACACACCCACAATAAAATGCCTTACACAAACTCACATCTACCCAGCCCTTCTACATACACTGCTCTCTGAACACACCACTGCTATTCACACCAGACAAAAAGAGGGGTGTGCAGTCACACAGTATTCGAGCTACAGGGTCAGGAGAGTGGATGGAGGGGGGTGGATGTTGTAAGTGGGCATGGAGGGTCTTGACTTGCCTCAGCTAACCAGATTGCTGTGCCCAGTCATGCCCTGTAATCTAATATGGGGAAGCAGAGACAAACAATGCATTAGGTTTAGTCTCTCTCTTACACCAGCTCAGTCCATTTAACCATGCAGTGAACTCCAAGTCATGCCAAGAATACCAGGGGCTGAGCAATGTTAGCTAGATAATCAACTGAAAAGGCTGAATGCAGAGCAACAATAATGATCAGCTGTTTTTCTTCTCCTGTGACCCAGAAGCTCGGACAGGCCAGTTAGGGATGTTGCACTGTTTAAATTTTTGCTTTTATTTCAGCTGGTGGTACAGGGAGTGACAGAGATAATCTTTGAGGTCAAAAATGCTTCTTTTGTATGAAAAATGAGATGAGAAAATAAAAATGTTGACAAAGCCCCGATAATGAGGTGATAATGCAGGAATGTTATGAGGCAGCTTCACATGTGGTAATCCATCCCATAAAAGGTGGCTGACTCTAATAAACAAGAGAGCAAAAATCTAAAAGCCTCAGCCACGACAGAAATGTGAGCGGTCATCTGAACAGCCTGCAATTAAGGTGAGTAATAGCTTTCATAGTTGAATTTGAGATATCTGAGCTGTTTTGGCTGTGTCATAAAGTAGCCCCACTTGTGCACAGCGATACAAACCCATAGACCACATCAGTTTGTCTTGTGGTCAGGGCTACATTTACTCAGCTGTCCAGCCAGCAACTGTAGCAGAGTTCACAAAGCATTTGGTCCATCTCTGTCCATCTCAGTTCAAGACAGTAGGAGCCTGATGCTGCACAGAACACTGACATGTTATGTCTTATTATAAATGCAACTGTATAATGTGTAGGAGTGAAAGCCCTCACATTTGTAAAATAGACACAGGCTGAGCACTGCCACCAAGTGGTTCTCAGTGCAACATTCAAACAGTGGTGCTTAATTATATTTTAATTTTTTTAACACAAACGAACATATGCTTTAATTACTTTACACTTTAATTAATTGTTTAATGAAAAAACATTTGTGTTGGCACACAAGAATAAGCTTTATTAAAAAAAAAAAAAGTACTATTAAAAATAGATTACTCCAGCTTCATTTGGGATTAGATGTAAGGTCATGATTCATAAACTATACACACTTGAAGCACACAATGTGCAAGATTTCAGATTTTAAGTCACCCACTGCTTAATAGGTTTGATGAGTAACACAAAAACACTTTATTCCCTCTTTTTATTTGTTACTGAAAATGTCCCAGAGGCCATTTGATGAGAGGGGAAAGCAGGCTGCAAGAAACCAAAAGGGGGAGTCTTGTTGTTCAACCCAGCTGTAGTATCAAAGCCTGCGCACAGAATAGTCTTTCAGAGAACCTCATGTTTCCCAGGAGATGTCATCTTGTTTCAGGCTGTTTCTGAACTTCTGGGTCTCTCTGAGAAGCTGCAGGTTGTTGTGAGGGTCCCCACCTTTCTTTCCTTTCTGCTTAGCCTTAACAGGAGAAGGAACAGGTGGCTTGATCCCACTCAACTTCTTGGCTGTGTGTTCCTCAGAGCCTGGCTGGCTTTGGGTCAATTTATGGACCTGTGCAGGAGCCGAAGACACAAAACATTACAACACCTACCCTACCTAAACAATCAGTGATGGATATAAGCTGACACTACATACAGACACAGGACTTTCTGTTGGCATACAGATCTTTTATACATCTATAAAGTTCTTTAATGAGGTAAGAAATTGTGCTTTTGACCATCTTTACAAACGTTCCTCTGGATTGTTTTGAGCATCAAGTTCACATACCGTCTGCTGGTATTTGCGGAGTTTAGTGATCTGAGCACCCTTCTCCTCCATCCTGGACACCAACCTCTCCAGTTCTCTCTGCAGATCCTGCCTCTGTTCGCGTTGTTGGGTTGCATCTATCTGACCCACCAACTCCTGATGCTCACTGACAAAAACAAACAAACAAAAAAAACCACAGACACAGATTACTAAATGTGTAAAAGAAAAACAAAATCATTTTAAAATAAAAGCTTACTGACAAGCTCATTTGTCCTAACTCGTCCTGCAGAGCCAAGAGCAGGTCAGACAGCGAGCCCAATGACTGAGCTGCTTGTTCGCGTTCCCTGTCAGGCTTGTGAGAAGTGGTGCAAGATGGAGAAAAGTCCTTCTGGAGGCTTTTTTTGGCTCCACAACCAGACTTGTACAGAGAGCTCAGTCGTTCACACAGCTGGGGCTGATGGTGCTTCATCATGTGAAGTATACTTTGTATGTTGGCGTGGACTGAATGGCTTGGGCTTGTCGACTGTGACAGGTAGGAGAAATCAAAATCAATCAAAGGGATTTAAAAAAGGCAAAGGAGTTAATACTTGGTTTTTCAAATTAGTGCAGAGCACCAGACCTGACTTACCGTTCCTGCAACAAAGGGCATTTGTTTATGCCTTGGGCCGCTTGGTGATGCCAGCTCTTTCTGTCTGGACGTTTTCTGAGGTAGAAGACAGCTGTTATCACTATTATGTGCAAACAAATATTTTCCTCATCAACTAAATACAGGCAGTTAATTAGTTTCATCAGTAAGAAAAGCACCTTTGTGGTCTTTTTTGTTTTCTTCTTTGGCTTTATCTCTTCAGAAGATGGCAAAGACAATCGAAGGTTGATGTCCAACTCCTTCTGCAGCTTTGGACAGTAATAGCATGCTTAAAGATTCTTTGTTGGCATTTTACCATTATTAGACAATGAGTTTTATGTAACTCACTAGAGATCATTTAAAGGGAACTAAAAGTAATGGAATTTCTATATAATAATACAAAAATGTAAAAATCATTGCTTATTTTTCTGCATTTATCGTAAAATATGTGTATGTTGGGTAAGGATAATTAAAAAACAAAGTGAAAATGTGTATTCTTATGTGATTGTTGCTTCATAGAGCTGATCCAAAAAGTGAAGTGCACATGGACTCACCTCGTCTGCTTTCTCCTGCAAAAGTTTACGCTCATGCTCTTCTTTCAGTAGTTTTTGCTCCAGAATGGCAAGCTTAGTCTGAAAGCAAAATTGCTTTAAAAAAATCATCTCATCATTCAGCTTGTGAGGATTAGCATTAAGACTAATCAATTGGAAAACTGTGAATTACCTCTGCCCGAGTTTGGGTCTTGCTCAGTTTGAGACACTCTGATTCAAGCTTTTCCAGCTTCTCCTGCTGAAATTCGGTGTTTGAGCTGCTTGGCTGCGGGTTCTGCAGTGAAGCCTGGTGGGGAGGTAAACATTTATGTCACTTACAGTACATACAGAAACGCTTGGGTGTACTGGAACACAGATGACGAATGGGATTAGGATATAATCATTGCTTTTTATCTTTTTGGGAAAGAGTTCATTCAATTTTATTTAAAATATATCAAGCCTGTTTTCTAGACTACAGTTTCCATATATCATATTAGCCTTATAGTTAGGGTCTACTTTTAAAAGAAAAATTTGTAAATTAATTTTGTTTCTTTCAATTTGTAGCATTTTGGACTACCTGATTCTCCATGAGAGCAGTCCTCTCTTTCTTAGCGTTTTCAACCATCTTCCTCATGTAGTCCAGCTGCTTCTCAAGAACCTTACACCGAGCCTCTGCAGACTGCAGCTTTGAGTCCAGCTCTGTTATCATAAACACATCCAGAACTATTGAATAGCATCTACAGAAAATAACAGTGGCCTCTCCCTTTTGCACCCACCATCACTTACCTTTCCTTCCATTGTTATCTGTCTCAGGAAGGCTGGCTGCTGGTTGGCTGAGCACCCTGTAAGATGCTTCAACCTGTTCACGACTCTGACACGCATCATGGGAGAACTGCTGGTAGCTCTTCTCCGCTTGCTTCCTTTCCAGCTCCAACTTCCTGATTTTCTCCTGGAGGGTCTTCAGGGCATCAACAACAGCTAAAGAAGCGAGAAAACAGAAAAGCATAAAGTGGGCATAACAAAAACATTGTGTGAGACAAGAAGCTTGACATAACGGCTGTGCCATACCTCTGCTATCAATATTAGGTTTGGTCTGAGACATCCAAGGGCCAGTCATCTGTGGGTCTATGCTGATGGATGAGCGTGAGGAAAGCTCCAGCTGTGTTGACATTGGTAGAATCCGGTCTGGAGGCTGGTAATAGCTCCCAATGTAACTGTTTTTGGAGGGTGAGTCTAAAATCTACAGACATGAAGAGGAGGAGGTTGCTTGAAACTGTAAAGCTGATGATACACGGGGCAACTTTTTGAGCAATATTGCTGGGCAATCTCGCTGGTGGCAAGTCCGACTATGTTTTGAACGGATAGCGGCGGGGCGGGCCAGGTGACCGGAATGATGGGGGAAGGGCATTACGGTAGTAATCTTTACTCATTAACATTATCATCAGCTTTAGAAGACTGCAATTAATGATTATTTTCGTTAGCAATTAATTGCTTAAACTGATGATACACAGAGCAACGGTGCAGGGCAACATTGCCGTCAATGGTAATGATTACTAAATTACCGTAATCCCCTTCCAACTCCACAAACTCAAAACATAGTCGGACTTGCCACTAGCAAGATTGCCCAACAACATTGCTCAAAAAGTTGCCCCGCGTATCATCAGCTTTAGTCTATTAAATTAAAGACCATATTAATAAAATGCCCCTGCAAGATCACTATGGACTAACTAACTGATTAATCGGCCAATCGTTAAACACTGTACTATCCTTCAGTGCACAAGCAACAAGAAAGCTATTTTCCAAAGAAACCCACCTCCTGAATGACTCGAGGATTTTAAAATCACTAACGGTAACGTAGGGAAGCGAAAACTAACCGACTTATTTACGTTACAAACATTAAGACAAATTGTTTTCGTTTCGCAAATGCAGTAAGGAACGCCCTTTGCGACGGTCTTCGCGAAACTTAAACTAGAAAAACGTAACAACACCAACAGAAAAGCGTCTTCAGATAACAACAAAATAAACAACGCTAAAGCTAATGCGTTAGCCACATTCACAGCTAACGGCTGATTAGCGACTGTTACCTGATCGTAATGAGTCTCCATACTGCGGCACTAAAAAGGAATCATATGTTTGTATCTATTATTCCCGGACTGCTTGTATAAGTTGTGTAAATGATTATTTTGTAGTTAGGATAATCGATTTCTTCAAGAGACTCGGTTGTCCTGTCACCCCAGTCAGTCCGGACTTTTTAAATTTCCCTCCTCTTTACCGCCCTCATCACTAGTTCCGCCTGCTCACTGTTTTCTCCTCCACATCCCCACTGTGATCCAGACCTTTCACTGTAGTTCAAGATAAACTCGCATCTGATAAAATCAAAGTTTAGATTTAAGGGATATTTAATCAGGGAAAAGTACTCAAATTGCGCCTTCCACCTTTCTGCTTCTCCCTTAAAACAACCTAAGCCTACACCCACTCTAAACTGGGTTTAACAAGATATACATTTAGCTGACAATTTTATCCAAAGCGACTTACAATTACTATACATGTCAGAGGTCGCACGCCTCTGGAGCAAGGGATTAAGTCTTACTCAGGGACACAATGGTGGATGTCTTACAGTGGGAATTGAACCCAGATCTCCCACACCAAAGGCAAGCTTCTTATCTATGCGCTATCACCAACCCCCAAGATAAAATATTCAAATATTGAAAAATTAAAAATGACATGTTCTAAAACATTTATACATACATACATGTTGGCTATGTCTCATACGGGTGCTTATTTACAACCCTAAACTGTTTTAGATTACATGCTGTGAATACTCACTGCATTTAAATCTAAAACCTCACAGAACTGTTGTCAGAAATGGGAAGCTGAAGGACTATAGCCAGGATTTTAGAACTATTAAATGTCATAAGTCCTGCATGCATTTTTTATGGATCAGAAGTATTTTTGAATGCTTTGGTTAGAACAGTGGCAGGCTAACATTTAGAGTATTTGATCATTTCCAGACACATTACTGAAAAAGAAACCAAAGCCCTTATTTTTTCAAAATCGGTGCATGTAAGTGAAGAAACCAGGCTCCTTAAGGGTGACACATATTTTTGTTATGTTACCATTTTCCTTTAACAGCTTCTCCCAAAATACATTGGCATGGACTCAAAGTCCTCAGTGGTAGCTATGGCCTTGATGGACGTAATTTAAGAAAGGACCCCTCATGGTCTGCATAATGGGAAGTTATAGTACATTGTATTATGTGGAGACATGCCAACTTTCAATTAATTATACAATTGTTG
Organism: Micropterus salmoides; assembly: GCF_014851395.1. Classification (NCBI taxonomy): domain Eukaryota; kingdom Metazoa; phylum Chordata; class Actinopteri; order Centrarchiformes; family Centrarchidae; genus Micropterus; species Micropterus salmoides. Next base: position 17,372,643 of record NW_024040928.1, read on the forward strand.
AAGCCATTTCTCTGATCACTTAGACTATTGTAGGTTAGTTAGTGTGTTTAGCCAGCAAATCAATCACCCTGTAAACATTTGCACAGCAGTATGGAAATAGCCTGCTACAGCGTGACAGGTGTGCTGCACTGAGATAAAGAAAGTATTTTCTGAAAAACTTGTTTTGGTATTTGTATTTCCTCCTGTTTCATGATTCCACATTTGTGTATCTTATGTAATTGTTTTTTTGTTAGGGACAACACCTTTGTGCCTAACACAGACAGACATTAAATGGCACAACAAAATCCAGTTTTAACTTCTTTTAGACATTGTTGACATTGATATTTGTGTAGTGTGTGGTTTGGCATTTTAGTTAAATACAAATAAGGTTTAATACGACACAAATCAGTCTCTCTTCTGCCTGTCTTTAGTCATTTCTGATAAACAAGAAAAAGGGGGGCTGCTGCTGACGAAATGTATGATGGGAGATGTAGTTCTGAAGAGAGACACACCAAACCACATACCGAAGGAACAGAATTCAACTCCCATGAAACCTTCCCCCGCAAGCTTGGCAACTAGTCTTCAACCAATCAGTTGTCAGAATTCATGCGGCACCGCCCCAAAATGCCCACCGACTACTCTTATTGGCCAACCTGTTCTGTCAATCAAATGTTTACCCTCAAGTCTTTACCTTTACCGTTTCTTCCTTGGGACTAACGTTACTGGTCAGTGCTGTCAAGGCGTCCCGTAGGAGAAGACCTGCACCAAAGAATGTGGATAAAGTGAGTATTTGACAGTGACACTTTTTTGTTTGTTGCTCCACAGTGAATGGTTTGTGTGCAGGAATGTTGTTTTCGTCGCGGTTGTGTTGTACTTTACTGCTGTCTTTGTTAACGGGCAGCTTGAAAGCCTTGACACGAAAGGAAGGCATGGAGAGATTGAATGGAGCTAAATGACAAGTTGCGTATTTGCACATATTTATTCATTATGACTAAAAGTCATTAACCATAATCCAGCGTCAGTTCATTATCGTTGGCAAAAGTTATAAATGGCAATAACCCTTTAATTGCCAGATTATGATGGCTTGTAACATCAGTAAGGATTTTTTCTTCCAAATTGGTAACAGACCAGATGTCATAAATCCCACTGTTATTGGCTTTTTGAGGCTAATACCGATGTTGATATTTATATTAACAAATACATATATTGGCCGATATATTTTTTTTCTTACATAAACGCATAACGGTTTGATAAAAATCACTTAAATTTTGTCAGCCATCAGTCTGAGATTTTTCCTTATCATTCATACCATGTTAGCTATTACCTTTTGATATCAAAGTGATAGCAATGTATTAGGCCATTGTGGGCATTAAATAAATGATAATGACTTCTTTGAAGCAATGTTGGACTATTAGGACTTTTTACATCATTGATTAGTCAGGTATTTAATTTGGTGAATTATGTCCTGTCTGGTTATTTTATCCATAAACAGTTTCTCATGTGAAAATGTACTTTGTAAGTTACGATGAAAATACTCATATACTTATGTGCATAAATATATACATACAGATGTACATACAGGACTTATACATATTGCTGCTTTTACTGATCAGACAATTTGCAGTTGAAAAATAAACTAGGCTAGTGCTCCCTGGTATACACAGCATGTCATTGCAATTTGCAACACTATTTCTAAATTACAGCAAACACATTTTTTACATTTTTGTACTTCAATGTCTTGTTATTTAGCAGATGACTTAAATATATGAGGCAAATATGAGGTAATAGTATCACAAGGCCGATTTATCAGTCAGGCTCTAATTCCTGCAATGCTGTCTGATACTGAATGACATTATAGGTGCATGCCCACCCAAGGTTCCCCATTAGAATAACATTAAAAAGATTGTTAAAGGTTGTTTTGATGCTGTGATGTAAACATTTATGTTATTTGCTGTGTAGCCTGTTATAAGACAGTGCAAACGTTAGTCCTACATCAAATGATGGAAGTGCAGGACCAGGAGTCTCTGGGGAGATGGGTCGGGCTGGGCAGCCGGGATACCATCTCCAGAACTGAAGCCATGGAGAACATCCGCCAGGAGGTCATGAGGAAAGCAGAGGCCATCGGACCCATACCATCATCGGCCCTGTCACCCTCAGCCTCTGGAAGCCCTCCCAACAGTGACCTGAATGATATCCTGACTCACCTTCTCATGCTGTCCAAACGGTGTCCCTTTGAAGATGTCAGGGAGCGATGCATTCGGCTTCTGCAGGCCGTCCAGGTAGGAGATTCATACAGCTTATAATGAGACCCTGGTAGGCTTTTTGTTCTTTGCACTAAGCTGCACCAGGCTGTCATATGTCCTCCCATACTAGTGCTTATGGTATTGTTCTGCTGCCAGCTGCTCCTCTCTTCACCTCATTCATTGTGGCTGAATCAGAGTCATCAAGACTCAATGTGTGTTTTGTCATGGATGACATTCTTTGACACGATGAGACACCATAAACTCAACATTTAAACACTACAAGAGCCAAGGATTTTCCAATCCAACACTTCAACCACATGCATACACAAAAAAGAGCGAGTGAAGAATTAGCAGAAGCAGTTTTAGTGGTACAGATCTTCTCAATAAATTATACTGTAATGTTTAGAGGACACACATTTTGACAGACAAAAATTCTGCTTTCATCTTTAAGACATGATGACTTTACTTGTCGGTGAAGGTGAGTGAAAGAAAAGTAATACTGTCAACAGGGGCTCATTGTGCATTGGGAAAATTGGGGTGAAAAACTTGTTTGTTTATAAAAAGCCCATTGCAGTTTAATTAAAAATATCTGCAATAATTACTTGATTATTAGTCAAACTATAACCTAATTTAATCTGCCATCACCGAAATGCACATGGTTAGGGTTTTTGAAAGGCTGCTATACAAAAAGGTATTTCTTTGCCTTATATCATAAATTTCACATTTCATTTAGCTGATGTTCGAATGCCTTACAATTAATATAACAGCAGGATAAACTTACTTACTTAATCACCTTAATTGCCAGCAATCAGCAGTAAGTAGTTTAACAGTTTCTCCATCCTGAACTCAGACTAAATTAGTACATGTGATGCTCCAACTGTGATTATACAATATACATTGTGAATAACTAATAATAATTAGGTTAGATTGGGAACAGTTGGAACAGTTAATATGGATTGTCACAATTGTCATGCAGTATTTAACATTTATTTAAAGTAGCTGTATAGTACCTGTATTCATGTTATTCATGTTATTCATTTAAATTCTGTTAATATTTTGGATGATTTATGTTGGTTTTGGATTTATTATATTTTATCAGTCAAAACTGTCATTATTTACTTGCAGAGAACAAAATACTGGTTATTGGCTCAAGCATGGTGTTAACTGCGACCTGTTCCACTTAGTGAGTCCTCTAATAACAAACAAAACTAAGCCGGACATCTTTCGATGGTCTGCATGTTGTTAGTCTGAGGAAATAAACTGTTTGGCAGTGGCATTAATTCTTGTTTGTGTGGAAGTGTTTTTGGAAGATGGAGAAGAGGGGCAGAGGCAGATGAGAGAGAGAGAAAGCTGCTTTGTGGATTTACCATTGCACCACAGTACACACAGTCTGGTATTTCTGAATTATGCTAAGCTCCATTTGCTGTGGGCTTGCCAAAGGTTGCATCTATGAGCCCAATGTGGCAGCCCATGTCAATCTGGTCCCACGGCTGGGGACTCCCCTTGACCAATACACACACTCACACCTTTCTCATGTTGTCAGGGATGGAAGGGCATAAGAGAGGGGGGCTCAGGCTCAGACAGACCTCTAATTCCACTCATATCCGCTGATTAAAGACAAAATCTTCTGAAGCACAGACAGTCTTTCCTCATGGCAACCCCCTCTCCTAAAGAACAGGAAAGCCTCCTGCTTGGTGAGAATAATATCTTCTAATACCCTCATGGCTTGCAATAATTTGGCCTGGGCAATCATTTTCTACTTTGTTGCCCTATTGTGTATATTCATAGTATATTTTGTACATTTCATCAACTGTGAAAGTATGTCCAATAATAATTTTAAAAAGGAATAATTATGTCCATGTCCATGAGAAGAGTGTGGCATGAAAAAATCCAATTCCAGGCACTCATGAGGATGGTTAAAAATAGAAAGCCTTTAATAATATGTGCTGGTACATTAAAACATATGCCAATGCATTTAAGCACACTTCCACAAACTTAAAGCAATAGTGTGACATATTGGGAAATACACTTATTCCCTTTCTTGCTGAGAGTTAGAAAGAAGAGCGATACCACTGTCATAACTGTCCATTATAAAGCTACAGCTAGCAGCAAGTTAGCTTAGCATAAGACTGTAAACTGCTAGCCTGACTCTCTCTGAATGTAACCAAATCAGCCTACCACCACCTCTATAACATGTTTCTTTATTAAGGTGTTTAATCAGTTTTTAAAAAGTGAAAAAAAACACCTGTTCTGTTTGAAACTATTTCCTGGCCGGTAGCACAATTACTTCCTGATGTGTCCGCTGTTGCCTGGAAAACCTTTGGTGACAACACATCAGGACAGTGTTGTGAAATTTAACACTTAACAAGAGCTAGCTCAAAGTTCACAGATGAAGTAGTTCACTTTCACAGTTAAAAACTTTGAGTTCACGGTCCCAAAAAACAAAGTAATTCATGCTTATTTCTTTTTTTTTTTCATTACAAAATGTTTCAGTTGCATGGAACTTTGTGGCTGTTGCCTGCAGTGTGGCGTCTTTCCCCTGACCGGTAGCTCTGTCTTGCTGCTGTCTTGCTGCTGTTTCTGCGTCTCCCTCGCTTAGAGACAACTTTCCCCTTGCGAGTGTCTCATTGCTCCAGGATGCTTCCCATTGAAGTGGCTGTGAGATGCAGTTCATTGGAGGTGGTGAAGTAAACATTTTTGTGGGTTTGTAGTGAGATTTTTGCCTGATTAAGAATGTTTTTTCAGTTAGTTTTACATGAAGACCAGCGCACTTTTCTCATCCAAATGAATTCTGCGTCTTTCAAATGGTCTGAAGTGGATACTACTATATCAGCAGAGCAATAACATAGGCTAATGTAGAGTGGGAACAGATTAGGCCCATAGGGCAGATTTAAAAGAGGAGGGAAGACCAAATCAAATCATGTCTACATGTGTGTTGACTCGTAAGGGATAATATTAAATGAGAATGGTTGATCTACACGAGAATACATATTTGAAAACAATACAGAATACCTAAAGCTGATGATACACAGGGCTACTTTTTAAGCAATCGTGCAGGGCAACATTGCCGTCAGTGGTAATGAGTAAAGATTACTACCGTAATCTCCTTTCCCCACTACTCTGCCACCCGCCCCGCCCCGCCGCTATCCGTTCAAAACATCGTCAGACTTCCCAGCAACATTGCTCAAAAAGTTGCCCCGTGTATCATCAGCTTTAGAGCCTTACTGCATTATATTCCATTATATTTGGAATTTTTAAAAAGGTACTTTAATGTCACCTGCCGCCTGAATTTTGTGTTTCCCTTTACACAAAAAAAGACATTTCTACTGTAAACTGATGCAGAAGGTGGCACAGAAATATTCACCAGAATTCAGGAAATGAAGTTTTTAACGCTCAAACCTTTATGGGGGTGGACCTCCAGACCCCCCACTTAATATGTGTCCACTCAGATGTTGAAACGAAACTTACGCCCTAGATGTGCACAAAGAGGTTGTTGGGTTCCTATAACCCGTCCTTGTCTGCTAGGGTGAGCATATGAGGGTCAAAATCACAATCCAATGCAATCCTGTGCCTGTGGTCAAGATACACACACACTGTCAGGGGGTCGTCCTGGGGCTTGTCAAGGCGGCTGACCTCGCTGAGTACTAATGCATAGAGGAGCACAGGATAACGATGGGTTAAGACTGCTACTACATGCAAATCAAGAGTCGAGTCTATGAAAGGGGTGGGCAGACTCCATCGTCCCGCTCTCTCTCTCCGGTCACCATGTTCCCTCGCTGGATGAAAGGAGCCCAGTCTTGGGCGGCTGGACAGAGACAGAGAGGGGTTTCTTTGTGTTATGTAATTACACCATTGTGTTAGCCCTCTACCCTAACTTGAATTAAGAGCTGCTCTCGAAAGATCGACCTATTCTTGTGATTCAGGCTGGTGCTACTCAAATTCTTTGTCCACATCTACAGCCTACAGGGATGAAATGATGTAAATAATACAGTAAAAAAAATACAGTAAATACCAAATGGGCTTTGTGTCTCTTTGAATTTGATTCATTCCAGTTCTGAGTACATACGGCCAACTGACTACGGTCTAGTACATTTTAGGTCTGATGTGCATTCGAATGTTCCAGAATAAAATGCGTAGTTGTAGCCAATACAGGAATTCAGCATCTTACTTTGTTAGTACTGCAGCTTGTTCCACAACCAAGCCTTTCTTTTTCTAGTGTCCTAACGCACAATTCAGCATTGTACAGAAGTGCATAGCTCCAGTTTGTTATATTGTCATAACATGCGAGTCACAGAGCTGAGCATCTGTTTTTTTGAAAGACAAATCCTTGACAATGTTTCAAAACCCCAGACAGTTGTTTAACAAGGTTTACTGCAGTTTTGGAGGTATTTACATAATCCTCGAACACTCCTTTGTCCATAAGAATAAAAACCAGTTACCTGTTTTTATCTGAGGAAGGCAAAGGCTTTTGATGTTTCACTGCTTCTCATTTTTAACACATACTTATTTAGCTATATGTGGACATTCAGGATGACTCAGCAGCCCCTGTAATAAACACTTGTGTGTGATTAATTAAGTGAAATGGCTTCCTGGATCTGACCTCCTCCAAGAATAACCCAGAACAGATTTCTGTCTCCACATGGAAAGCGTGGGAGCATCTTCAGGCCCTGATGCTATGACATCAGATATTGATCACATTGCTTTTTAGTATGGGTTTTAAAGGGTGTGCACTGCCTATAAAACTGTGTGTCAAGACTAAAATATGTATGGTTGGACAATTACTGTCATAAAGGGCAGTGTATATATACATATATGACGCTCTAGGAACAAGTATAGCCTTCTTGCTGTGAAATCCTTATTTGGCCTCAAGTTGGTGTTGCATGTTCTTGGAAAGCAGATCGTCTATATAAGCTTGCCTCAAAAGTGGCATGCTTGTGATGAGGCTACACAAACAAACTTGCTTTGTCAACCTTGACAGACAGGAGTGTGGACAGATGCAATATTGCTTTTCTGAGAAGGCAGAGTCAAAGTCCACTTTGGACTGTGGCATTAATTCAGAGAATTGTTAGAGTTTTTGCTCACTGTCACAGTGACAGGAAGATCTCTACTTTTTATATGCGTTTGTGCATGAATGTGTGTATATGTGCCAGTCTGTGTCTTTGTGAGTGCACTGTATGTTTCTGCGTGTTTGTGTGCGTGCCTCCAGTCCTCTCCGGGCTACCTCTGCATACTCTGTAAATACGTTGACCCATGGAGAGGGAGAGAGAGCCTTATGGCCTGGACAGATCTGCTGGATTATGGGCGATCTCAGCTCAAACCAGGTCAGACAAATTCCGTATTTGGGGGGGGAGCAGCAGCAGCAGCAGCAGCAGCAGCAGCAGCAGCAGCAGTGACCTTTGGCACAGTAACCGTACAGTGAAATGCTCCATGGACATGGAGGAAGTGATACAGAATAAGGCTGCGGATTTGCAGCTGTTAGCCAGTAGGCAGAGTGATTGGATAGTGTTGACAGGAGCTGGGGTGGGTGGGTGTGCACTGGTGTCCGTGTACAGTCTGGGATGTTCAATCTTACTAAGCTACATGAAGCTTTATGTTGAAATCACACTGTGGCCACTTAAGGCTTTTCTGCACTCCTTCAAGCCTCTTTTAATATGATTGTTATCGGCCCTGGTGATGCTGATACTGGCGATGATAGCTGCACAATGATGTAGCTCTTCTTTCGTCCATTTTAGCTTCTCTTCTGTTGCTTTTCAAAGTTGTGGTGCAACTTAGAGCTGAAATGATAAGTCGATTAAACGATTGATTCAATCAGTACAAAATTAATCAATTTATTAATCATTTCAGTCATTTTTAAATAAAAAACAGTTAAACTGTGGCTGCCGCTTCCTCACTGTGTAGATCTGCTGCTTTTTTTTTTTTTCGGGGTTATATCTTTGTAAACTGAATACTTTTGGGTTTGGGACTGTTGGCTGCTCAAAAATAATCATTAGTTGCAACATTTGCGCAATTAAATTAAATTCAAATTAATAGCCTTTTTCATGTAATTGTATGGGTTTTATCCTTGGGCCACAAATGTCTGTGAATACAATACACAGTGAGTGGCTTTCTCAAGGAACAATATGAATTGAAAACCACCAGTAATTAATGCAATCTACTGATAAAAAAGCCTGAATTTATATAGTAGTGATATGCAAACAAGGAGCCATATCTGGCTGTGCGTCTGTTATGTAGATTAAGTGTCTGGTTCATTGCGCAGGGAAATAAACTGTACTACAATCTTCAAGACACTATCTTGACTTTCCAGCACCAAACTGTCTGTTTTGCTAATATATTAGAGACCATTTCTAACATACTAGGAAAGCATACTAACACACAAACACAAGCTCCCTCTTTGATCCTACAACACAGACAGACCCCCACCTTCCAGCCAGTGCAGTATGCTACTGGCTACAGACTCAGGAAGACTAGAGAGGAGGGGGCATGTGGGAAGTGTGCAACTAGGTCACTGTCAATCCTGTTGTAAGCCTGAATAAATAATAAAAAAGCATAATTTTCCATTTTTAGACATAATTACACATGCGAAAAATCTTGGAAACTGTAGAAAGAAAAAGAATAATCTTTATAATGTGTTCCCTGTAAGCACCGTCAGTCTTCATTGGCTTCAGTGGCTGTTCCTCTAAAACGTGTAATGGTGTATTATCCTGGCACAGAGAGCCTAAGCAGTTGTCATGGTACCAGTGGCATGAGGTGTAATGATGGGGTGGGTTGGTTGACACCATAACTTGGGAGTGGGGGGTGTTGGCTTGTCTGTGATTATTTCTGGCTGTGCTATTCAGGAATTGAGAGGGAGACAGAGAGGGAGGCCGATGGAAGAGGGGGAAAGAAAGTGGATGTTGCAAAACATGATGTCTATGCACTGAAGGCAGAACAAGAAATGGGGGAAAATAACAGTGATTGAATAGATCATGTAGTCATAAGAGAGGTGAAGGGTGAGAACGATGGAGGAGGTGGTACAAAAAACGTCTTTCTCTGTATTCAGTCAGCAACCTCCAGTGGAAAACTACTAGTACCCCGAGTCTATGAGCCCTGCTCTCCATAGCGTTAGCCCAGCCTGGCTCAAAACCTGAATAGTTTTTGTCTAGTCTAGAACTGAAATCAACGTGTAATAGCTTTAAATGTCCCTAAATCAGAGCTAAGCCCCAAATTGATAATCATAATTTCAATCAAATTCATTTCCTAATAAGAAGTTGATAATGAGGTAGTTTTTTCAAGAACATTTGGTCACCTGAGCCCACATTGTCCTGCCCTTGTCCATGCAATCCACCCTGGCTTGTAGCTGTCTCCTGTCTGATCATGAATACACTGCAAGGCTCAGCATGTCTCATCCACATACCCCAAGACTGTACAAAAGGGGGGGGCGTGGAGAGAGGGCAGTCAAGGAGGTGGACAACAGTAACAAAGCGCTATAGCAGAAGGTGGGGATGGAATTATAAACTCTTCAGAGGAGAGAAACACACACAATTATAATAAAGGCGCATAAATAAAAGAGAAACAGCCATGTTCTCCTGCTCCGCATGCATGGTTCAACCTCAGGTAGAGCCGGATTTACTGTGTTGCTCCTATCAGGACATTTAAGAATAGAGATTTGGTGATCACATTGTGCTGTTGAATAAACAAGGCTCTCTTGCTCTCATTGCTGTAATGTAATATTTATAAGTAGCATATGGAATTAAAGTTCACAAATTATTCAGAAAGTTTTAGCTCCTATCTTTTCCCAGCATATCTCTCACAAGTGAAACTGAAGCTTGTGTAGCTGTAGCATCTGTAAGTCATTCTGGTTAAGTGCCTAAATGTCAAAGAAATCATGGCTTAGCAGTTTAACACCTATCCTGAACAGGTTCATCCACGGGGGCAACTGTAAGTGTTTTTCAGCTCTGTGGACTCCTTTTCACCACAGACATTAAGACTTCTCATAGCATGAAAAGCACAGCTGTAATCAGTAACTTAATTGATGGCTGAATTCCATTTGACTGCTCCACTTCCAGGGACCTGGTGTTGCGCATGTTGGCTTACTGACATGGTTTTCTTGGATGCTAATGGAATGGATCATTAATGTTATTAATTACACACACTTTTCCTGCTATAACAAGTCAAAAGGTCTGCTGTGAGAAAAGTATGTTGAGTCAGTAATGTTGTAACAGCATAGGCCTTCGCAGCTGTGTATCTCAGCAGTTACAGTATAAGCAAAAGTGTAAATAATAAAATTAATGACGGCTGACTTAAATTTAGCTGCTTCAGTTTTGGGGTTTACTTGGACCACTTGGATTATGACACCATTGTTTATGTTATTAGTAACACCTGCTTGTTTTTCTGTAACTTTCCAAAACTGATAAACCAACAATCGCACCCACTCCATGCTGATTTGCCAGCTGAGCGGAGGGGGAAAAGTAAGCTGGGTTTGAAATTCTTACTTTTTATGTTTACAAAACAGTGAATGATTTCCAGGAGAGGCTGTCCAAAAGTGTGCACCATTATGTCCAAATTTAAACAAATATCACACCTCGCCTAGGGTTAGTGCAATAATGATAATACACATAAATAGACATATTCATCTTTTGTTTGAAGAATCGCTGACTTTATTGTCCTTCTAGAACCAAACCCACGCCCTTGTTTATTTGTGTAGGCTTTTGGATATCCTGAGGGAGTATTCAAACGGTGACACCCACACACACGCACACAATCCAACAAAAGAAACCTCATACACTCAGCGCCCGGTCTCGGACACTTTAGTCTATCGATTTGCATGCCATCTGTTCAGGATTAATTTGATTGAATTCATAAATTAATGATGAAGGTTATTGTCCAGTGGATGCAGTATTTGAAACAAAATCAATGTATGCCTTTTATCCTCCACCCTCTTACTGTTTAATGCTCCGCCTTTTACTTGATGAAACAAAATGGCCCATTGAGTGGTTTCATCGCTCACACAGTATATTGAGACTTTAGCAGCTGCAGTTCACCTTTGTGAACACAGGGGGGCGCTCTGTACCAGTCTGTAGCATGGTCTGTAGCCTGCTTTTCTCTGCTCTTCTCAAGTTGCTGGATGGGAATTTTCCGTGCACTGGGCTCAATGCATGCAATGCTGCACATGATTTTTATTTTTTCCTTTTGTCCTGGTCACTGGGCGTTCATCCAGTATGTGTGTGTGTGTGACAAAGTCACACACACACACACACACACTCATGTGTTTATGACGGTCTATATGTGTGTTGATCTATCTGCCTTTGAATGTGTGTGTGTGTGTGTTTACATGTCTTGAGAGAGATTTATAGGAGTGAGTATGCAGGATTTAGAGGCATCTGCGGATCAGGTCACAAAGCATGAATAGCCTAGTGGCTGCGGTCCAGATCTCAGTCTGAGGTAGCCCCTATTAGGATATAAACCACACAGGCTCAACACCAGGCTTAACCAGCTGGAATACACAAACAAAATATTAGGGACACTCACTCCTGCTCAGATCAGGAAATATTGTGTAGTCTGAATCCAGACAGTGAAAATCTGTAATTCTTTTAATGATTTAACCGAATATCCTTTTGTTTTAAACCACTGATTAGACAAAATAAGCTATTTGAAAGTCTCACCTTTGGGAAGTTTGGGAAATTGTGAGGGGCATTTTTCATTGCTTTGACACTTTATAGACCAAGTGATTCACTGAGTCATCTAAAAAAAGTTAACAGATTAGATTGTTGCACCTGTTGCTAGGCAAACAGAATGGGTGTGTTTGTCAGAAATAGATGCATTATATCTTTCTACTAATGCATTTGTCAGTTTTGTGATTGTGAAGGCTTCTCTGTGAGTTTAAAGGTACCTAACTGCCTGTAGTCTTGAAGGAAAAACAATAAACATGCAATAGCATGCTCACAAGGGCTTGGTCACCTCTTTGCACCTCATCTAATCTTGCTAAGACCCCACACTAAGACATGAACGTAGCTTTTTAAGCACCTGATGGATTGTTTCCCATTGCAGGCATTGTGTGTTACTGCTCGCCGAATGGTGTTGCTTCAAGCTTTGCCCAGTGCCATGTTGGCTTAGGCCTGGCTACGGTGTTGTTTCAGCGTGTGTGGTATTGTTTCAGGCCCAGTGTGGAGTGGTTGAGGGTATTGTGCTTTCTCTCCTCTGGGTTATTGTCCTGGTCTGATGTATGTGTGCTTGTTTATGTTACAGGCCAGTTTGTCAGGATGGTGACAGTTTCACGCTACGGGACCTTCGCGTTCCCACAGTCGTTCACCTCTGACCTCAGCTCTTTTTCTCCGAAGCTAGTTCAGTGTGTGTGTGTGTGTGTGTGTGTGTGTGTGGTAGAGACATGGAGAGAGAGAATCTGTGCCTATGTGTGTGATTGACATGCAGTGTTTGGGGTTTGCTCCACTGTGTTTATTTAGGATAGGAAACCACACTCCCTCACGTTGACCAATGTGTCTGACCTATATCTGTGACATGTACCTTCATGTTGGGGGTTATACACACACATACACTTACAAAAACATATGTACATCGTAGTCAGAAAGTGTAAGAACTGTGACATTAGTGTTGTGTTTGCTCTATTTTCAGGCACAAGTGCCAGCTCTCGCATTTAATTTGAATGCAATTATAGCTGCACTGAATAAGCAATATAAGACTCTTAGCGCTTTTTATACATAGTCTGACTGACAGAAAGTAAGCAGACAACTTAACATAGACTTGGTGTCACACAGACATAAGTGGAAACATGGTATCTAGCTGATGATAGTCTTGTGTGCTGCAGGCTTGACTTCTTGCTTGTTCTGTAGTCTTTTCAACCTCAGTATGGTCTTTAGCAAGTGAAACACATATCCAGTTGGATTGTGGTCAGGTGACGGACTTTTTAACAACAGTTCTTTTACACATATTAAAAAATTACAGCTTGCCACACAAGTAGCACTTCCTCCAAAGTCAAGGTCTTATTTTGTGGATGACTATCCTGTTGCATTGTCCTACAATTTGGGGCTAAAGAAACATGATATGATGATGATGTACAAGATCGCGTAAAATTCATATTACATAATCTGTTATGACACAGGTGCACCCACAGGATGATACTCGCTATAAATAAGCTTTATTTCCCAACACTCACCTTAATGGTATTTATGGTTGTAGGTTGCAGCCAGCTGTCATGAAGCCTCTAAGTGTAACCAGATACTGTGCCAAAATACTTCTGATGATATTGATCCACCACACAGGCCACCCAGACACTTTGAGGATAAAGATTAATCGCTAGAGATATGTTTTCAATATTACAGTCGACAGACAAAAGAATGAGGCTGGGTGATATTGACAAAACATTTCGACCAAATGCCTGATAGTGACATTATGGGTATAATGCGATGATATTTTCAAGAAAGGTATTAGTAATGTGCATGTGGTGACCACATAGGTAGTGGAATTTATTGCTCATCGGTTGAACAAGCACCCTGCGATGGATTGGCGACCTGTCCAGGGTGTACCCCTGGGATTGGCTCCAGCCCCCCGCGACTCTGTACGCAGGATAAGCGTTTGAAGATGGATGGATGGATGGTTGAATAAGCAAAGAAAATGCTACTTATAGTGGCTATAATCAATATTTTTGTGTCAAATAACAATGTGAAAACAAGGGTTGTCCCTGACTAAAGATTTACATAGTCGAATTAGAATTGTCAATTGTACATTTATAGCTAGAATGAGAGTTATTGTTGGCCCTTTTCTCTCTGTTCTGCTTGCCATACCTTTACTGGTCCTATGCCGAGTTGTGCATGCCCGCCGACAGTTGCATGCACCTCACAGTTCCTCGCGGGTTTATTTCAATTACTGTTAAAAAACGATAATATTCTTTGTGTGGTTCATAAATGGTTCGAACGTCCTGCAGCAACAGAATAATTAAGCAGATGGTCTGAAACACAACTCCAAATGAATGATAATGTTGCTCTGTAGCTGCTGGATGAGTTACTTTAATTACTGAGTTCACCATTGCAACTGGGCGGCGCGGTGGTGCAGTACAGTTAGCACTGTCGCCCGGCCTTTCTGTGTGGAGTTTGCATGTTCTCCCCGTGTCTGCGTGGGTTCTCTCCGGGTGCTCTGGCTTCCTCCCACTGTAGCTAGGTGAATTGGTGTCTCCAAAATTGTCCTTAGGTGGAGTGAATGTGAGTGTGAGTGGTTGTTTGTCTATGTGTGGCCCTGCGATGGACTGGCGACCTGTCCAGGGTGTACCCCGCCTTTCGCCCGATGTAAGCTGGGATTGGCTCCAGCCACGATGGATGGATGGACGGACCATTGCAACTTCAAAGCGGATGATATGTCAATGTTTACATATACATATACATCAGTATATCGCCCCTCTGTGCTGTAGACACAGCTGAATATTGTGTCTGAAAGTGATGTGGACAAAGTGTTGGGCTGCCAGAACTGCAAATATGTTGACTGCGATGTTGACAAATGTTCTAAAAACACGCCTGTGTGTTAAAGATGATAATCTATAATTGGGGTTGAATGCAGCCTGTAAGTATGTTTCTCACACTGTGCTCCTCCTCACTGTGTGTATTTGTCACACTCGTCTATTTCTGCCTGCCTGTGTTTTTCTGTTGCCCTGTCAGAGGCAAGTGAAACTTTGTATGTGTGTATGTGTGTGTGTGTGTGTGTGCACTCACTATGAGCACAGTATGGTTGCTGTCGGTGTTGATTTGGTCACTTCAGATGCTTGTGTCTTGTGTCTAAATAAAAGAAGACTCACGTGTCAAGGAGGAAATGCTGATGTTCCCTTTTTCTTGTTTAACAGTTCAACGGTTTTAAGGTTCAGGACTGAATAAAGAACAGAAACTTCAGCTCAGAGGTGCAAAGCAAGTGCACAGAGTTGTTTACCCTCCTAAATGCTCACACACTTGTACTACATGTCCTAACACAGTAGTTGGAAGAGATGCCGTTCCATTAAATCATGTTGTCATCCATCTCACCTTTTTTTTAGACCCCCAGGTGCAGCCACCCACCCTGATACAAACACACTCACGTGTTGTTCTTCTATCACTGTGGTGACATCTCACTGACATAATGCATTCCCTAACCCCTCGCCCTGACCTTAACCATCATAACTACATGCCTAACCTTAACCTTGACTGATACTGATCTTAATGCTTGATGCATATAGTGTTATTTGGAGAAGTCAGAGTTTGTTTTTCATTCATTCATTCAGAAGAAATGTGCACATGTTCGTAGTATAAAATAACAGATTTGAAAGTTGTCACTTTGAAGTAGTCACTTTAAACTACGTTCTCAATTAGTTGTTTTTTTGTCTATTTGTTGTTTTCTTTTTCTGAGTCCTATTTCAGTTCAGTGTTGATGGAGGTCATGTAAATGTTTTCATACGGAGGCCTTTCATTGGACTGTAGAAACAATTCAGGCCCTTTGATTTGGATGGTTGGGGCTGCACATTCTACCTGCCACTAAGGTTAATTGAATGTTTTTATATGTTTATGCAATCCTTACTCGTTTTAACTTAATAGATTGTTTCACAACAGCAGTCACTGAGGCAGATGGCTGAATTATGGCTGTGGTTCTCAAAATTGAGTTCAGAATCTCCCAAGAGTCCTTGAGAGTGCTGCAGAGCATCTGAAGTTAAACAGAAACACTTAACTGTAATTCAGAATAAATTAGACCAATTACAGGATGATTAAAAATAACTGGCAGACTCATTGGTCAACAACAGGGAAATGACCAGTGTGAACTTTACTGAAGATTATTCTTTAACTTCTGTGGCACTGTAGAAGTCAGTAAACAAAATAAAGATATGTATAGAAACCATAGTTAACAGTGTTAACATGTGATCTTGTAGGGCACTTTATCAGATAATGCATAACAGGGCACAAAGCCTTCAAAAGAGCATTTCATCCAAGCTGTGTAGGCTTACAGTGAGTTTGCAGTACTGTATGTCTCTGCTAATGGTGATTAAAAGTAAGAATGAGCCCCTCGTTGAAAATACCAAGTTTAATCTCTGAGGCCAAAGAGCGCATTAGACAAGATCTGAACAAGTAGAAATATTTGGAAACAATGCAATCCGTTGTTTAAAGAGCAGGAGAGAGAAAATTAGAAGATGGAATGGAGGAAGATGAATGAACAGGTACAGTGAGGTAAAGCAGAGAGAACGCAGAGAAGAAACTGTAAATAGGGGAAAGGAATGAGGTGCAGGGGGAAAAATTCAACGAGGCAGCAAAGACAGTAGCAAAAACAAGCTATTCCGAGCTGCAGGACAGAATCTTGATAAAACAAAATATATTGTAACAATTCACAGCAGCACGGTGTGTGGCGTTTTCATATTTTTCCTGTGTTTAGGCAGGTTTCCTCGAGGTGCCCCGGTTTCCCCCACCATCAAACACATGTATGTTAGGTTAATTCTCCTGTCAATGCCCTTGACCAAGGCACCGGCTTAAAACTGGAGTTTGTCCCCAGAGACTGCACAGTGGTTGCTGCTAATACTTGAGTTAAATGCAGAGAACAGATTTTACTGTGTTGTACTGTGCATGATTGTGTACGTGACAATAAACTTGATTTAATTAGTAGGAAAACAAGGCTCCAGTAGAGGAAAAACAATTCCAGTGCTGGATTTTTTGTTTTTGAATATTTTAACTGATGTTTATTGATCTTAGAAGCACAAGAATAGCAGGGGCCAAGCTTGGCTAAACTCTGAAGAGAACAGAAGTATCTAGGCCATAGGGAGTTCGATGATGAGAGAGACAAAAACAACTTCTCCATCTGGTTCCTGAATAGTCTTTGCTGGCAAGTTGCCACACCTTGTCTGTTCCTCTGTAGGTTTCTAGTCATGTTGCAGTAAACACTCCGACGCCCCGAGGAAATATGTGAAAGTTGGCAACCAAACAACACAATATATACACAAACTCTTGAGTTACTTAGTCAGCTAATTTTTTCTCCCTCTCTCTTTCACCATTGGGAAAAGATCCTAGTAAATATCTCTAAGCCCTAAACTAATATCAGCTTTCCCCAACATCAAACCTTAATCTCAGACATGGAGAGAAGGAGTCCATGTCTGCTGTAAGAACAGATCCTCTCATGACCCACATGAGCTTATTCAGGCAAGAGTTTAGCCCCTCAGGACATCAATCGGCCACAAGTCCTCAGCCATTCATTGGCTAGTTTTAAGGGAGTGTCAGTGGCCCATTAGCTCACTTGACGTCAGGAAAGAAGGAGGCAAAGGAAGAAACTCTACAAGGACCCTTTATCATAAATGTGAGGTCAGGAGAGAAAGCATACAAGTGATGTTTGGTAACTTATGTAACACATTTTCTCAGTACACCCTGTTTCCAGTCAGTGAGCAGGGAATCAATTAACAAGTTAAGGTATTGTCACATTAGTCTGAAGGAGCAGAATTGTATCTTCAAATCAGTCAGAATAAGATTAATTGACTGATTAATAAATGCTGCAGCTGCTCTCTGATGTTGCTGTCCGTTTACACTAGCCTTCAAAAATAGGTAGATTTATCTGAGTAAGCAGATAGGTTGGTAGAGATAACCTAATTCTTCCCATGCTTTACATATATTTAGTGTACTTGACAAGTAATCAAAAATGTCAACACAAAAACAGTGACTGTATTGCCCATCTGTGTTTTTCTTTTTTCAGTTCAGTTTTTCCTTGTCTTTGTTTGGATGCTTTGGATATTTTTCTTTTCAGCGTTGCCTTGCAGCAAAATCTCAAGTCTAAAAACCAAACCTTGGTGTACTTTAGCTGTTGATTTGAAGTGTCCGTTGAGAAGCTGTGCATCCAAACAAATAATGACCTATGTAGCTGTGTTGTGGCAGAAAAAAGAGAATTCGGTCCTCGTTTACAGTCGTTATAGTTAAAAGTGGAAATTTAGTGTGTAGTCCTGAAACAATTAGTTGATGAATTAAGGAATGATTAAGTAATTTAAGTGAACATAGTAAACATTCTTTGTTTCCAGTTTGTCAAATGTGACGATTTGCTACTTTTCCTATATTGTAAATTGAATATCTTTTGGATTTTGTACTGTTGTTCACAACAAAACAAGCCATTCAAGGAGGTCATCTTGGGCAGTAGGGTCCATTCAAGCTTGAAATTTAAATGATAAAATGAACAGAATTACTAATTTAGTGTGATCTGTGGTTGGCTAGGTGCTGATTGCTAATCCCTTTTGGGTGATAATTCTGCCTACTATAAAAAACAGCAAATGAAAATAGTATCATCTTGTGCATTAAATAGGCTTCTTGTTTTATGGTTTAAAGCTTGTTCCTCTTCTCTGGTTCAAAGATTGTTTTGTGTGGCTTGTCTTTCCTCAAACAGAAATATGGGTCAGCATGGCTCGGTTACATATGGGTGAAGAAGGTAAAAAGGTCGGCGGGTGTTGTTTAACCAAGGAACCTCTATGAAGTACCACAAGTGTCCACGTGTTTCTGAATGCAGGAGTGTGAAGGTGACCATCCAACCGAGACATTCATCCAAACATGCTGTCATCACTTGTCTCAGAAGTTTTCCCTCATCGTACGTGTGAGAAGAAAAAAAGATGACGCTGCATATTCAGCTTTCAGAAACATCTGAAACAACAACAACAAGTCTGCTCTGCTGCTGTCATGCTGTCTGCTCTCCTCTCCTCTCTAACAACAACAATAAACACATGAATTTTCAAATAATCAGGTTTAACGTTACATTAACTTGACTTGATATGTCAACAGTGTCTGAGGAAATTAGAAAGCAAACCACCACCATCGATTTTGATGAGTTTCTCAACAGCTTTAGTGATGTCGATGATTATTTAAAATAAATACGATCAGAACACAAAATCTAAAACACAAAATAAATCATATTCCTGATATCAAAATACTGAGTCAAGTTTATAAAAAATAAAAAACTCATCAGTCAGTATCAGTCCTTGCTCCTATCCTCTGTCCTCCTCCCTCTGCTGCTGATGTGATTCACTTCCTGCCGGTAACTCTTGTAGAGAGCGGAGCAGCTCAGTTTACAAGAATTTGCCAAATTTTAGGATAAATATAGCAAGGTTAGCTGAACAGACTACATACAGAAAGCACAAGTTATATTGCACTTAATTAAATTAACGAGTGTAGTTGTCGTCAACTCAAGTTATCTTAAAGTTATCTTCACTTCACCTGTTTCACTTTATATTCTCCACTGCGGCCTCTCTGTTCTGCTGTTTGCTGACTTTGCTTGAGTGTGTTTGTGTAGGAGCTCAGTCCCGACGCAGAGATCAGCATTTCTATGATTCCAACACAGATTTAGTTATTCACAGTCAAACATCAGCAAAAAATAGGATGCGTTCCCCTGATGCGTCGATAATGACTTTACTGCATCCTTACGGATTTTGATGTGTCAGAGACGCAGGACGCATACCTGTCAATATCACTGCAACTTCTAGCATACATGTAATAATAACAACACTGATACAGAAATGCTACTTTGGGGATGACTTCCAGGGATCTTTTAATGTCACGTCTTCTCATTGGCTTTATGGACAGTAGCTGGATTGTTCAAGCTAATAAATTATATTTGAAATCTGTTCCCTCTTTACATTCACTCCCAGAACAATGTTCCTGTTCATTCCCATGCGCTGCCGCCCCCACCTCCACCAATTTCCACCACTGTCAGTCGCACTTTTTATCACCTGCTGATATAACAGGAGGTCTGAGCAGTAACACTTCTCTTGATAAGGGCCGTGTTTGCTCAAGAATTTTCTTTGGAGACATTACATGTTAGTAGGTGCAAACAACACTCTGGTTGCTTCATTGTGCAATACAACCCATTGCATAAATTTGTCTATAAGAGGGAAGGGGGAAGAGTGAGAAAAACAAGTCATGAATGTTTTCCTTCTACAGATTGAATCTCTACTTCTTGAAAAACCAAAAACTTTCCAGATTCTAAAACTACTTTTAAAATACTGAGATACTGACAGTCATCTTATTTTGAACTATTCTATTTTGTGCTAATGTTGATATGGGAAGTGCAGAATTTTCTGTGTTAGTGCGTGTTGTTGACTGATTTGACAGCTGTTTGTACAGGGCATACAGTCTTTCCCCTATTGCCAGCTCTTCACGCCCTATGACCAGATATAACCAGCAACTGTAGGCTGTGTGTGTGTGTGTTCGTGTGTGGGAGGGAGGGAGAGAGAAAGAGGATGTGAATAATGTTTATGTACAAGAAACAAAGTCTGATCTGTGTGTGTTTCAGGGAGGGAGAGATAAAGATAAAGACCATGCATATGTTCTTGGGTGAAACGCTGTGTGTGTGTGTGTGTGTGTGTGTGTGTGTGTGTGTGTGTGTGTGTGTGTGTGTGTGTGTGTGTGTGTGTGTGTGTGTGTGTGTGTGTGTGTGTGTGTGTGTGTGTGTGTGTGTGTGTGTGTGTGTGTCTGTGTCTGTGTCTGTGTCTGTGTGTGTCTGTGTGTCTGTGTGTGCGTGCGTGCGTATGTGCGTGCGTGCGTGCGTGCGTGCATGCATGTGCACTATGCACATACTTGTGAATTTGGGATTAGCCCCCACCCAATTCTGGGCAAGCACTCAAAGCTTATTAATGCCTGACCTGACCTCCTCTTTATTCCCTCCATCTATCACCGTGAGGACTTGCAGAAAACACAGAGAGCAGCAAAACAACAACTGCCGTTAACCGAAGGAGAGAAGACTGCTCCTACTGGCTGCTGTGATTGGCTCAGATGCACAACTTGCTAGGGCTGCTATTGGCTGAGAAGAAACACACCTCTAAAATCTGTTTATGTACTGCCAGAAAACGAAGGAGGGGGTTGGTTGGAGGAAGGGGATATTGGGGTTGGGGTGTAATTGCGATGGGGTTGGCGGGTGGGGGAGTTTGATTGTGCAGAAACAGAAGGGAAGAGATTTGGAAGGAGGGGAGTTACATGTACACTTTGGAAAACATCCATTGGAGCTTGTTCAAAAACTTCTAGGAAACTAGGATGTTTGTTTGCTTTTGTGTGTATGTGTGTGTGTGTGTGTGTCTGTGTCTGTGTTTGTGGCAAGCCCCATTAAAATCACAACCAGGCTAACTTATTTTAATCAGTGCCATTTATGAGCCAGCAGCCCTTCCCAGAAAGTTGACCAACAACAGCATGTAAGCTTTGTTGTGATAGAGGAAAATCTTTATTTCTATTAATCACATAAACATGTTCTACAAAGTTTGTCATCAACAGCAACCGAGTCACTCGTGTTGTTCGTATTTGACATACATGAACACTGTCTCACGGATGTAGCATACATGTCATCCGTCACTTGAGACATACCGTGTGTGACATAGCCTGTGGGGTGCATGTAGGGTGACTCTCTGAATTTAAAGCAAACCAGCCAGTTACAGGATGGCCTGTGTCGGGAGAGTTGTTGTTGGTTTCTAATCACAGATGGAGGTAGGAGGAGCTAACGATGTTTGTGTCTCAGTTTAGATTTTTTGGAGGTCAAAGGTCATTGGGGCAACAAGTGAGCCTACATGTTTACTGATTTGAGCGAGATGCCTGTACTCTTCAAAATATTGATATCAAGATTAGACAACCTTATTTAAGAAAATATACAAAGTAAGTGGAGTGGTATTATCGTGTTAAAGTTCTATTAGTAGTGACCAAGAAAGCAGTCACAAGAAAATGGAGTGGATCCCCCCTACTTTAGGGCAGTGGCTGGACATTGTTGAGAACAATCCGAGTGTAATGCTTACAAAAAGTAAAACCTTAGTATAAAAACATAGCTATTTTAAGTGGTATCAGTATATTGTTTACCTCCCTGGCTCTATTTTTTGTTGTCAGTTTGTATAAACATGGTAAAATGTAAAGGAGCAGTGTGTAGGATTTAGTGGCATCTAGTAGTAAAATTGCTGTTTGAGCCATTTGAATACTGTTTGCCTCACCTTCCCCTTCTAAGTGTGTAGGAGAAACTATGGTGGAAAAACACAAAAGGCCCTAGAGCCAGTGTTTGGTTTGTCCATTCTAGAAACATGGCTGTGCAACATGGTAGACTCTGGGGAAGAGGAACTGCTCCTGCTGTAGATAAAGTGCTCATTCTAAGGTAACTAAAACACAGTGAAACTTATTTTCAGTTGATTATACACTAATGAAAACATGCTTATGGACAGTATCGCCATATTCTGCAAATAGATCCCCCTTAATCTTACACACTGAACCTTTAAGTAAAAAAAGATATTAACCAAGATGTAAAGTAACTGATATTTTACTGTTCTCTCGACTGCTTAACCTGACAGGAATCAGGACTGGAATATTTTGATTTTTTGTTTGATAAATTACTTAAATCGTCACTTTTCTGTTCAGGTGAACAATGGTTATGATATACATAGTATGGTATAGAAAATACTTAATAATACTAAATAGATAAGTGGTGTTTTTTTGTGTGCACACATTTAGTCTTAACTGTTAAGCAGGCAAACATTTGCTAAACAAAGTAATTCTTACATGAGGACAGTTGGGTCATGCACTGCTGGCTAATAAGATTACTGCCCTTTGAATGCAGTTCCCAGGGCTGACAGAACTCAAAGGTACTGTAGATGTCATAGTTTCACTACAGGTATGTTTCAACAGTGTTTGTATACTGTACGTAGAGTGTGTTTATCAGCAGAGTCAAGGGCAAAAAGCTGAGCATAGCAGTGCCTTCTTTTTCTTGTTTACCATCTCACCGTGTGTGTGTGTGTTTGAGGAAGAGTGTCTTGAGTGTGCATTAGTGACCCCTGAGCTATCCTGAGGAAAAGGCTAGGGTTACTTTCCTACATACTCTGAGCATCATGTGACAAAAGCAGGAACCAGTACTGATAAAATGCATGTTATTGCATCACCAGATGTCCCCTTTATGTCAGCACGCCCCTCTCCTCATGTCACATTTGTTTGTCTTCACTCTTCATCTGATCTCTTGTTGATGTTCAGGCTGCCAGAATAGAGCTCTCCTTGTTCTCTTACTCTTTACAAAAACAAAGTGAGAGTTGGAGAAAAAATGGAAGACATGCTGATATTATAAAACAAACAGCCTCCTAATTAGGCTTTAGCTACAGTAATATGCACTAATAGTTTTAAGCAGGCAAGCTGTTTGATGACCTAAGCTTATGGTATGTCAGTGCTTGCACCAGGGTTGGGTATAAAACCGATTACTTGTAGTGATGTTACGTATTTAAAATAAATCTGCCTCTTCCAAGTAGTAGTTTCTGGCTACTGTTGGCAGCTGAAATGACAACCATCTCTTAAAGATAGTATCAACTGTAGCCAGTTCGCTAATTAACATTAATTTAATGAGTTGGTTTGAAACTTTGTCTCTTCTGGCTCACTTGTTTGAAAGTGACAATACTGCAAATTCTGATGATGAATCAAAGTCTAAAGCTAGAGCCTACAGGTCCCGAGTAAAAAGTTGACACTCTCACCAATTGATAATACATGTAGAAGACATGGGAATAAAAGAGCAACATTGTTCTTGTTTTACAGTGTAGAGCTAGTTAGCTCTTGTAGTATGGTACCGTTTTATACAGAAGAATGTATGTAAGATCAGGCTCTTATTTCTCTTAAACATAACTCTGCTTGGATGAAGCCATGTCTTGTACTGACTCCTAAGATCACTGTGATAACTTAATTACCTCAATCATCGTCTCTTATTCACAAAATCTGTCCAAAACT
This sequence comes from Micropterus salmoides, assembly GCF_014851395.1. NCBI lineage: Eukaryota > Metazoa > Chordata > Actinopteri > Centrarchiformes > Centrarchidae > Micropterus > Micropterus salmoides. The sequence continues at coordinate 17,396,545 of NW_024040928.1, forward strand.
TAATTGTAATTGCACGAAACAGTTAGCTAATGTTATGCTACCCTTTGGCTTTGGAAGCAACTTTGGGTTTGTACTGTTGGTAGTAACTTCCATTAGAGCAGATGAACTGTGTAATCCACCCCTTACACTTCAGTTCTTGTGTTTTTGTCTTTTGGAAAGGCAAAAAGCTAAATGACACCACCATCCAAACTTGATGATTGAGAATCGCTCTTGCTATTGCCCAATGCACACTGCTTCGGCATGTTGAAAAAACTCCAAAGCTTGATAGACCTGTTGTTTCTGTTACAAAGTTATGATTGGAAAACCACAGTTCGCAGAAGAGGTTAGTGAATGGTTCCAATAAATAACTAATATGTCACCTTGTTCTCTGCTTAAATTGTAGTTCTACCCTTGGACCAATTATACATTTTGACATATCATATGTATTATTAACCCCAAGTTTTGTCAAAGTCAGGTCAGTCACATCTGTGATATTACACAATACACATGATACATATATATGAGTAAATAAGTGATATAGTGTGTGTGTGTGTGTGTGTGTGTGTGTGTGTGTTTTTGTGTGTGAGCGTGAGTGGGTGGGTGACATCATGCATGTGTTATATATATATTATTTGTCATTGAACCGCCCATCAACGCCTGCAGGAGACTGCTGAAGGCAGGATTGCTGAGAGTTACATGTTCAGACATGTTATGGCAAGATATTGTGTAGCTCCATGTGTCTCATTTTCCTTTACAGATATGTTCTCTTGGTGTCAAATTCAGTATAAACAAATAATTGCAAGAGCTTATGGATGTATGTGCACGGGTACCGCCCTACAAATCGGAACCCAGCTTATCTGTCCCTCCCATAAAGCTAGTTATACAGCCACCTGGTACCTGCAGATGCACATAAATCTTCTGCTGAACATATACCACTCTGTTTTTTTTACACGTTGAACATACATAGTCTCAGTTTTTATGTTGGTACAGACAGTACATGAACATTGCGGAAAGTTAAAGCACAGAAAGCCGCATACTTAAGTCAAAGTTATACACACATAAAGATGTGTATGCAAACAGACAGAGCTGTACACTTGTATAACCTTACTGGTAAGCCATTCAGGAAACTGTCATGCATCAAGCTCATGTGAAAAAGTCTTCGGGCCAAATCGCTCCCATATGTGTGTGTCTGTAAATGTGCAACTGACTCTTCTATGGAAAAAAGCTATTTAAATCACAGCAACAACAATCTTGTGTGAGTTTGTGCAACACGGGGTACATAGTAGACAGTATATTAGTTTTATTGTGCATGTCTGTGTGCATGTGTGAGGAGATTTGTGTGTACTGTATGAGGTCTGTGGTGTGTGTGGTGTCTATTGGCAGGAGTCCACAGTCCTTACTGGTTCAAACTAGTTCATTTGTCATTGTGGGATATATGGCTGTGGCCTCACCACACAAAGCGACTTGTAATAACAGAGGGGTTTTGCTCTGCATGAAGGGTGGAGGTTGATAAAGTGAGGTGCTGTGTTTGGGCAGATTTGCACAAACCTGTTTGGTGCCAAGCTCATCACCGCCACTCTTTCCAGTGTCACTATTTCACAGAGGGCAAGGCCGGGGGAGAATACACAACTGTGAACAAGTGGTTTGACAGTTAGACAAATAAACAGAAGCGATAACTATATGAGAAGGAGAGAAGAAGAAGGTGGATTGATTTAAAGAGGAAGAATCATGTTGAAAAAGCTGCCGGGGAAAGTGTGTGTATTTCACAGGAAATGAGTCTCAGAGTGTGCTGCCTCACACAGGATGTAGAAAGAGTGGGTAAGAGGTCATTTGAGCCCACAGGGGGAAGTTTCTCCAAGGTTTCAACAGCTGTGTGTGATATCTGCTGTAGCCTACAGTTAGACATTTAGCTGAATTCACAGATCATCAGTGCAAGCACCAAGTCGTGTCGGTGCCTCAGAATGTGGTTACAGCAAACATTGGAGCATCTACTTTGGTTTATTAGGGTGGGTAAAAAAGTGCCACCACTGATTATGCATGCCAAAGTCAATTTACTTGTCACAAGGAGGCCATATCTCAGTATGCCTCAAACATGTTTGGACGGTATAATGAGTCGTCCAAGCAAGTCTAAAGTCCAGTCTTGTTCTGATTGGCCACACTAGCAAAAATTCTGGCAGCATAGTCTCCTCTAGCTGCATCACGCTGGCTGGCTGGTTTCAGATGCTGCTAGATGATCCGACAAGCACTTAGTTTGAAGCATGCTATGAAGTTGCAATATGGGAAGCATAGCATACAGTATTTGTGACTCATACTAGGGACTAAAAATCTGTGTGTTTCAGCCTCTTTTATTTAAATAACTCTCTTGCAAGTCATCCAACTTCATGTAAGTGCATTATTAAATTTCTGGAATATTACTTTTTGTGGCACCTGATAATGGCACAGACAGACATAAAAGATTGAGTTCCTCCGTGTTCATGCACCAACTCTACGTGAAACTACTCTAAAATCGGGGGTTGTAATGTTGTTTAATGTTATAACCAGCACATTTTTGGCAACGTGCAGTTTGGACTGACTTTCATAGTCAGCTTTTTCATCATGTGTTTTTACCTACTTTGAACACCAAAAAACATGATGGCAAAGTATATCATTCTTATGTAAATCTACAGGGATTTGAGTTGCATTGGTTTTACTCCACCTTGCAGCCAAGAACTCCTTATTTACTTGTAACTGGGCATTTGAGATCTTTAAACCACACAGAGCAATCCAGTTAAGTGTACTCTTCTTTAGACCAAAGAAAACTACATGTGTGATTGTCTACCTGTGGAGGCATTTTGCATGAAGTTGCATGAATATGATTCATGTGGTGACCTAAACAGACCAAAACTGCTCTGATGCTAGCAAGGCTATTCTGTTAACCTGAATCTATTTCAGTCGTCCTGTATTGTTAATGATAATAAAAATTAAATCCACTTTTGCTGGGGTGAACTTTATTTTGCTCCTGAAGTGGGGCCTGACAGAAAAAGTTTGAGAACCATTGGCCTAACGTCCTACAACAGTCACAATCTGTATATGTCTCAGTTATTCTCTCTCTCAGATCTTGCATATTTTAATATCTAATTTCACGCATCAATCGAATGTTCTGACTGTATTAGTTTCATTCTTATTTCATCTTTTTCACACCCCGCTCCTCCTTCCCCCACAGATGCTCTTTATATTTTTCCTTTTTCACATAAACACATGCACACTTTGAGAGCAACACACACACTCACTGACAGTGACTAAGGTCGGCTTGTTATTGTAGGCAGCTGGCGGAGGGCTTTCCTGTCCAAACAGCGCAAACGCTGAGGTGGCAGAGCTGTGAGGGACAGGGGGAGACACACAGAGGAGAGAGAATAGGCCGAGTGGGGTGACCACAAGCTAATCCTCGGGCCAGCCAGGGTGGGTTTGGGGGTGGAGCAGGAAACAGGGGGCATGGGAGATGGGCGAAAGCCAACAAGTTCTTCCTCTCTGACCCCAAATGGCTGATACGGTTGGACCTACACGTTCACACGCATACATGAGGTTGGATTGCCACGTGCAAAGACAAATGCATGAACACATAAAGTAAGGATACATTTTTGCCAAAAACAATAAAAAATTGCTTTTAACAACATTACATTGTTCCAGCTTCTCAGTTGTGAGGATGTGCTGCTTCTCTTTTTTTTATGTGATAGTAAACGGAACATCTTTGGGTTTTGGAGTGTTAGTAGGACAAAACAAACAATAGGAAGATGTCACCTTGGGCTTTAGTAAATTTTAATTTTTCAGCATTCTCTGACCAATTGATTGATTAATAAATAGTTGGCTGATTAATCGATAACATTGTCGATAATTGATTAGTTGCAGCATTAGTGTAGTGTCTTAAATTGTATGTTTTGAGGCACTATACGAAGAAGAAATTAACAATTTATCATTTTAGTTTTCATGGCCAAACAGTTGGATTTGATACATACCTTTGGGGGAGATGTAATTTTGCAAAATATGTCCTGTGGTTGTTTCTGATATTTAACAAAGATTTTGGCATTGAGACTGTGATTGTAAAAATGATTGGCTGCCCCTGTAATAGCTAGAGTTTGGAAGGTTTCCATGCTGAGCATGGTCACAAAGAAATTGGGATGGGCTTGTAACAATCAGCCCAGTGCGTGGTTTAGTTTCAGTGTAACAGTTAAAACCTCAGTGTTATGTAACCCTGGGGTAAGAGTGGAGGTTGCAGGGGGTTTATTTCCGTACTCTGACGCTCCTGTGTGACATTCTGCACCGGCCTAAACTGATACGTCCTGTAGTTTGTTTTTGCATTTCCTTTTAATACACACATCTGGGGCAGGAAAATACACATATGCACGCAGTGAAGAATCTACAGTCATGAAAACACTCTGGATACTGATATTGCAATGGGAACTGCCAAAACATGGAGAAAGAGAAAGGGAAGGACCAGAAACCAAACAAAAAGTGGAGCCGCCCAGACAAATCACTAAGCAGTGGGAACTGTGTGTCTTCTCGACTCATATTTGCAGATGGATCTGTTTTCGTTGAAGGTTTTTTTCCTTATCTTTGTCAGTGACTCTGTAGTCTCTATAAGGAAGAGGGAGAGGGGAAGGGATAGTCTGAGAGAAAGAGGAACAATGGGCAGACGGGGAGATGACTGAGGTGAGATAATTCTGGGAATTAGAGAAGAAAAAAAACATGAGCACATTTGGAGATGCTGAATAGACAATGAAAAGACAGTGCTAGAGGATAGAGAGGGAGTAATTTTGGCAGATAGCCTGTGCAGCTGCTTTTAAACAAGGCCCCTACGCATCAAAGATCAGGAAAACATTAGCCACACAGATACACACACACACACACACACAAACACACACACACATGCATGTCATTTTAAAGACCTTCATCTTTTGGAATCTGGCGTGTTTTTGTCTTCTGTGCTCTCAAGATGTTTTAACACTGATTTAAATCAATCTGAAAAATTCAAAGCTGGGAGGCTCCTTCTGTCAATTTGATGATGTAATCAAATGGCTGCTGTTAAGTTATTGAGGAGTAAACAGACCTCAGTGGAAACATTTACAGCGGCCTCCCAATACAAATGCCCTCATTATAATTCTGCCTTCCTTTAGTTTTTTTAAGTGTCTGTTTTTCCTCTTGCAGCAGTTAGACACAAAAATATTCAGTGTGTGTGTCTGCTAATACATAATCGGGTTGTTTAAAGTGTTAGTTTGCTGGAAACAAAACAGTCAATATGAAGCGCCGTGCAACCACGTCTGTAGGCATATACAATAGTTAAAATATCGGGACATTTTTTGACAGTCTCTGATGGAAGGCATTCAAAGTGTTGCACTTGGTTTTCCACATGAAAAAGGACAGAAGTAGTTATATAAAAAAAGCTTGAGAGAGAACTTCAAGCTGTGCTTGGTTTCTCACTTCTGCTCAATGTTGTTCAGTCATAATGCACCGATTGAGACGTTGGAAAGGTGTGTGGGGCGGGTTTTTCAGATGCTGTTTGGCCATTTGACAACCACTTTGGTTGCATACTGATACCTTAAGGCCACCTGTTCTTAAATTTGCTGGAAGCAGAAATCTCTTACAATGTTTTCTTTTGATACACACATAAATGCACAAATACAGTAAAATACCCAAAATAACCTTCTTTTAAGATTATTTTGTCAAACTACTATTTACAAGGTTAAGAATTAACTTTCACGCTCAAAGTAAGATTTGTCTGTTTGTTTTAGGTGCCGCTGATGAACAAAAACATCTATATCTATTCGCCCTGAGTGATATCCATTACATTTATGGTGGCACAGTAAAAAGAGCATGACCGAGAACAAATTTGCCATCAGTAGGACAGTTTGTACTTTAACGTCTCATGACATAATATGCAATAGGTCCTGAAGTTTCAGAACTGTTGCATGACTACACGATCACTCACACCGCATCAATCAGGCAGATTCCTCCAGCTCTCTTGGCTCAGCAACTCAAGAACATTTGACATGAAGGTGTAAAACACTGCTGCTATGTAGGACTAATCGGTAACGTGTTTGTGTGTTTGTTTGTTTTATTATGTCTAATGAAACTAGCTCATTATTACTTACTCTGCAGCACAGCAGGGACTCCAGGCGACAGTTACAGTAAGTGACAAACACTCACACACACACACAGACCAGGCCTTGTCCTGAGGGGACATGATGTCGCGTTGACCCTGCAGTCGGAGGACAGCGGAGGAATACTGGGAGCAGCTATGGTGACATGTCCATTAACATGCCTGTGAGAAACAGCACCCCACCTAGACCCCAGGCAACCCTTCTCTTACTCTATTTATTTAACTGGTGTGTGTGTGTGTGGGGGGGGGTGTGTGTGCATGTGCTTCTGTTTTCTGTCAACATGTATTGTACGCCTGCAGGTCATTGTTGAGGATCTCTATGCAGCTTTGTGTGAGTGTGTTGTCTTTCTGCTCAGGCTTTGAGTTCTTCTAAATCAAGGACTTAAATCCAGTCTAACTTCAACACATACAGAGCACCAAACTATTTGCCCTACCTTTTGTCAGCCTGTGATGGTGTTAGTCATATTGACTGATATATAATAGCAAAATATATATATATCTGTCATCTCGAATTTAATATATTCAACTGTCATCGCTGTCAACAGTCTGTGAAGACTATGGTGAAATTGATTGCTATGCAAACACGCATTATATGGACTGTTTGTATAATTTTCAACGAGAAATTGTAAACCACAACGGCATATTAGGGCCAGCGATTTCCAAGATTAAAGTCGTAATTTTAGAAGAAAAGCCTCACAAATTTACAAGAAAAACAATTCAGAAATTTCTGAGATTAATGTCTCAAATTTAGGAGAAGAAAAATACTATTTTCCAGATGTGCTTGTGTTATTAAACGCTCTGTACTCTAGTAAAAGCAGGGTATGCAGATGTTAATAACAATAGTCATCCTTCTGTTCAAAGACCAAAAGCATAAAACAAGTTTATGTGCTGCTTTTCTATTAAGGCACTTTACATTTATATCACGCTCAAGCCCATGGAGCTGTAACTCTATGACTGTGTGTGTGCGCGTGTATGTCCTGTCAGAGTCCTCTTTTCCTGGCTGCTTCCTGTTCAGATCCAGGGGTGTGTTCCACCTCCTTCCTGCGCTGCCAGAATCTTGGTCAGGCTTCCTTCATGTCTTCCAACCTTATGAAATCTACTGTGTATGGCTGTGTATGTTGGCGTGTGTCTCTCTACACGAATATGCATGACACGTGCGCTTACAGGTGTTGATGAGAGCGCGCATGGAAAATGGGACACAGGGCTTCTCTGCTGTGTTTTGATGTGAACCTTGCTCAGTGCGCACAAACATCGCCTGACAACTTTGTGGTCAGAGACAGATAAGAAAAGACATGAAGTAGCTTTCCCACACAGTGATGTCACCGCTTGTGAAAATCCTGTCACAAACCAGCCTCTCTCTAGTCCCTTTTTTTTATCTTTCTCTGGTCACTAATACCTGCTGAGAGGTTACGGGCTCAACACTGCTGGCTCAGACTTTTACAGACATTACAATACAAAAAAGCAAACAAAAAGGACAAATAAAAAACCTGGGTATTGTTTATGTAGTTAGCAGTTCTCCATCACTGATGAAACAGCAATTTTCTTGCAACACAGAGGAATGTTTCTGCTTCCCGTCTGGGTGCTGTTGTTTTGACCCTTGCAGAACTTATTGGGTGCTTGTTGTCTTGGTATTACACCAGTTCGTTTGCAATCTGCTTCGTGTCCACTGGTAATGACCCAATAATGTTATGACCTGCATTTGTTTTAGAGTAAGGTGTAGGGATTCAAACCTAAGAAATGTCCTTCAATATTATTCATACATTTCATTCATTCATATTCAACATTTAATCCAGTATCCTTTGCCCTTCCATGCACTCTTGCACCTCTTTTAACAATCTGATTCATGTATATACTGTATATGTTAGTCTTGGTCTGTATTGTGTCTGTTTGTAAAATTTTCTCAAAAGCGACTGGCAATCTGAGACAATTAATAATAATAATAATAAATTGAATTTGTATATCGCTTTTCACGAACTCAAAGTCAAACTTGTATCTGTCAACAAACATGGACAAAAGAAATTCTTAACCATTTGACCAGTGATAGTCAATCATTAGACACATAGAGATCAATAACTGGTCATTAAAAGCTTAAACAAAATACAAAATGCATGTGCTGCCATTTTACAGTATCACTTTGATAAGTTAGTTAGTTGAACACAAGTTAATACTTTGATTCATAAATAAAATGATAAAAATTTTATATAATTTCAGCTGCAGGAGTGTCAGCATGGGCAGATGCCTTGGTATCAGAGGGGGAATGTTTGGAACCAAAACAGTTAGATAAAGAGAAAAGTAGCAATTATTAGGCAACGGTGTCAAGTAGCATTTAAAAACTGCTGCTCCTGCAAAAGATAAAACATAATATTTTAGTGCAACTTGCAGGCTTTCTGGAGGGCATAAATCAAATCAGGCTGAACAGTTGCTTATGTACACATCCAACAGATACTGAGCAAAATTGTTATTCGTGTTTCTGGCCAGCCGTTGAATTTAAGTCACAATATTCACTCTGCTTTTAATTCTGTTTTGGTCTCTTTTAGCTAATAAATGCAAAAAAAAAAAAAAAAGTTGAATTGCTATTAAAAAATATAGATTATAGCAACTTTAAGAAATCAGTAACTGGAATACAATTAGTAAGTGGAGTACATCCAACACTCGTGCTGTAGTAGTTCTCTCTGAAGGGTAAAGGTTTTTAATTAAGGTGGATGCTGATGGTGAGGTGTAGTTTATGGGCAGACAGGATCAGGGTTACTTTTTTATAGCTCTGGTCAGTGTCACCATATCTTGACCCTCTGGAAGCTACTCTGGCCTGTCTGAGGTCATGAGACTGTTTTTATGTTTATGTGAGGCAGCCATAGAAACCATCTATCTGATGGGAGGACCTGTCCCCTATCTTGCCCTGTGGTTGTGTCCACTCTTGTGAAGCACTTTGGGAACTATGCACTTAAACACCCTCCCAAACACAGACACAATCATACAGAGATAGCTGGTAAATTTAGGGCACGAATGATGTCCTAAGCTGACCGAGCAGCAGCAGCAGCAGTTCCTCTAAGGTTCACTGTTAAAGTTCATTATTTGTGTCTAAATGGAAAATCCGGTGCATAAAAACCAGAGGCAAAACAAAACAGGAAGAAATCAGGGGCATTTCTAAAAGCAGATGTCGTGAGAGCAAACCGTAGACAGAAACAGAAATAAAATTGTCATGTGCCCTGTAAGATGCAGACAGACTACCCAGACACCCTTGGCAGCTACTGCTCGAGAAATTTTATACATGTGTGTTTTAGCCATGACAGTATCAGTCTAGTCTTATAGACAGTCTGACCTTTGGACAGATTATGAGATGATAGGCCCCTGCACCCAGACGCCCTTCCCAAATATCACACAAAAAAAGTGCTAATTTCATAAAGTCTTAATCAAACACCTCATTCGCACCTCGCAACACAAACTTTGTCCCCATCCACACTACTGCGTTTTTATTTTAAAACGGAGATCTTTTGCTATGTTTGCATCTCCCATCTAGACTAAAATGACGAAAAGGAAGACCTAAAACAGAGAAGTTTGAACCCCGTTTTTCGTTTTAAAACTCCGGAGAGCGTTTTAGTGGGGACGGGCTAAATATTTTGTACCATGAAAATAACACCTATAGCCTACACTTGTACTACTGTGTATGTCATCGTAATTACTTTGCAATGACTCCCAGTCTGTTTTCCGATGCCACTGTCGCTTTTAACTCCCATGTTACACTCAGAAACAGTCCCAGCTCATTATTGGTCCATGACAAAAAAAATATCTGGTGTGGTTCTTCGTCTGTAGTACTTCATTCTTTCACCAAATCTTCTGTAACTAAGGAAGAGAGAGACCATCTGCTTCATGTTTACATGCGCATGCCCAGTGTACGTGAACGGCCGCTAGCTGTGCGTTTTCAGTCGTTCTAATGTCAACGGAGATCAGCTCTGATATGCAGCTAAAGCGCTGGTGTGGATGGAGATCATATTTGTTATAACTTTGTATTATACAAAAACAGAGTAGTGTGGATGTGGCCTATCTCACCCATTCTTGTGTCTTTTCTTTTTTTTCCAAGCAAAACAACTTGCACAACCCCACTACAGAGCAAACATTCTCCTACACAGCCCACAAAACACCAAACAGTCTCCCAAAGAAATGCCTCTGTCTGGCTATAAAGAGAAAAGCACTTTTCAAGAAGCTAGTGTTTTTCAACATTCACAGAAAATGGCGTGGAAAACATATTTGCCTCTTTCTTCCACAATCGTTTCCATGTGGTACAATCATTTCAGCGGTAGAGGTGTCAGCATGGGGAGATGCCTGGACATCACGGGTGGAATGCTTGTAACTGGGACAAAACGATAAAGAAAAATAGCAATGATTGTGGTGTCCAACCACAGATACGAGGTAGAAAAAATCTTTTAAAATTGACCTGGAAGCTGGGACAGCTTCGTGCAGTGACCTTATTGAACTAGGGAAGGATTCACTGCTATTGAAGTGCCTCTCTGGTGACATCTGGGGACTTGAGGGTCTAGAACTGGGTTGTCTTCATGGCGGGGGGCTTCAAAGGGGGCCTGTTTTCCATGTGCACTGTTCATACTCGCAGTGTTCCTCTTGAGGCAGGCTGTCAGTATGTGGAACAGTCGTGAAGGGCCTTGGCTCAGGGCTTTTTTTTTTTCTTCTACTTTGCTGATGAATTTGCTGGGGTTTGAGCCGTAGCATCTGTTGCTTTGAGGGGGCCTGCTATTTATCAAGCTGAAGCTGAGTCTGCTGGGATCCCAAAGGGAAAGAAACATGGCTTACTATATAGGTTAACCCCCCTTCTCCCTTCCTACTCTTGCGCTCTCTCTCTCTTTTACCGTCAGCCCTCTGTTGCCTCGCTCTCTCAGTCTGACATGTTATTCAGAGCTGTGTTTCTGTGTAGGAGGGGGTTACGGGGGGTTACTAAAGGACAGAAGGGGGTGAGGAGGGAAAATAAAAAAGATTGGATGTGGCTTACAGTATTTCCTATGACTCCCTCATGTGTCATAGCTAACTGCATGAAAAAATGCATTTCTTCATACAAGCACTTGGCTCCCGATGTTGTTTTCAAAATCTCTCCTGAAATAGTTGAGTCCTGAAATGCAGATTGGCCCCGGGCATTGCAGGAATCCGCCAGCACGTTCTTAGAAAGACTGTGCTGGGGGCGGGGGGAAGACTTGAAAGTTTGGTTTTATCCCAGGCGCCTTCAAGCAATGAAAAACAGTTGTGTTATTTGTTTTTGTGTGCTTTAGTAGACTAACAGGCCCTCAGAAGCACACTTACATATGGAGACATGTCACGTCAGGCACCTACTAGAGTTAATCTTTTTGCTTTTTTTTTTTTTTTTCTGATTCCATACATTCTCACACAAACACACACAGGCCGAGATGACTAAATGCATCAGCCAGCCCTCAGACCTGCTCACCATGTTCTTCTTAACTGTCCAATTGACAAAACAGTGATAATGAGGGTTTGTTTAAAGGTAATGATGAAAGGTAACAGAGAAACAAATTAACAATGGAGCAGAGGAACAGGGGAGATGAATAGCAATAAGGAAAGAGGGGTATTGATAAGCAGAACAGAAGTAAATAGCTTAACTGAAGACAGAAAACAGTCCAAAGGGTGAACTTGGACTGGGCGAGCAGTGTCAGGTGAATAGAAAATGGGGTTATATACTGTTTACACACATTTCACCTTTCTCTGCTTCTCTGTCCATCTCTCCCTTTTCCTACTTTCCCTGTTTGCTCTGTCACTTTCTCTTCCCTTTGATTTCCTTTGACCTCTCTCCTGCTCTCTCCCTGCATCTCTCTGACTCTTCCCTCTCTCATACCTCCACTGTGATGTAATTCTCTCTAACAAACATGTTTTCATGAAGGAGGCGCACTCCTCTGCGCACACAGAGGTTCCATTCATGTAAAGTTATTTTCTGTGCTTTACATCTTTTTACACAAGAGCACAAACAGCTCACATGTCTCTCTCGCATAAGTCCTTTATTTATGTAAGATGACTCTTGTTATGGGTTTAGCCACCCCAAAACATGCCTCCTGACACGCTAAAGAAAATAGTGAGGGATAAAATGCTGGGCTGTTGTTTTTTCCCCTATTAACATAGGCAGAGATGAGTAAAGAATATAAACACATATTTTATAGGGCGCAAACAGTTGGTTAAAGTCTCTTCCTCCTCTCTCTCTTTCTCTCTCTCTATTGCACACACACACACACACTTCTGTATACACACACCGACGCGCATTCTCCAATGAAAACTTTCACGTCAAGAGGCAGCAACTGGTCAACAGGATATGAAACCTTCCTCTCAGTTTTTTTTTTCTCTTTTCTTCTTCATGCCAGTATTGACCTTTCCCCTACTTTTGCCTTTTCTTCACTAAAGCTCTGACTCTCGCCTGAGTGTGTCTTCCATGTTTGTGGTTTTGCACAAGTTTGTTTGGTTGTCTTTTTGAGCCTGTGGCATTGATTTCAAACACTACTGAAAGCAATACCCTCACTTGAGCAAACTGCGTTTCACTCAGTACATCTGGGTTTAGGAAACTTTCCATTTCTACGCTGTAACTCCGTGCAGACTTGTGGATAATTAGTGTCCAGCTCATTTGCTTTATGGGTTATGGCTGAGTCATTCCCATGTACTTGGTGAAAGGTGTGCGCCCCCCCCCCCCCCCTTTGCTAGTGTTAGTGGAAGGGAAGATGACCATCTGCTGCCCCAGTTGCCCAGTGACTGGACAACAGCCTTCCTTTATGGCACAGTTCCACTGTCCATTGTCTGCTTGACACTCTTGAGTGTGTGTGCATGTGTGTGTGCCAGCTAGTACATTGCTTTTGACATGTGTAAGAAAGATTGGGCACTTGCCTTTTATCTGTGAGTGTTGAAGTTTGTCTTAATCTGTCTTTGTGTGTGCGCAGTTAACATGTGTGTCTGCCTCAAGGAGAGCCAAGTATTGTGTGTTGCTTTCCTTTGGGAGTCCCGTAGAGAATGCACCCTCACCCAGCAGGACGGTGCTCTGTGCGGTGTGAGCGGGCTTGGTTAGTGGCAGGTCAGAGATTTATAAGGCTGAAGGCAAAAACTTTGCTCAGGTTGCAAGAGAATAGATTTCCTCTCCAGACATGGGGGCATGCAGACAACAACACACATACATCCAAAAAAAATATTGTTATGGATCAAACAGGCTCATCATTAACTTTCATAAACAAGTTGGGAAAGTAGTGTTTAGAAGCAGTTGCTAATTCATGAGCACAAGGAGCATAAAGACTGGGAGCAGGGGGAAACAACAAGCCTGACTCTGTCCAAAGGGAGTTGTTTTTACATTTCTGTTTGTGTACAGATTAAACAAACAAGATAAAACATAATAGTAAGGGTGCTGGTAGGCAGACTTATCTTTGGCCACAGCCAGGCTAACAGTTCCCTCCTGCTTCCATTCTTTATGATAAGCTAAAATAATCGTCTTGTAGCTCTAGCTCCCCAATCACAGACATGACAGCTAACTGTCGACTGTCGAAATCCATTAAGAACGTTGATAATAAATATTTAACTATTCATTTAATTACAATGAATTTATTCAAGCCTAAATGCAGACTTACTTGCCACTGCTTAAGTCTGAGCTAAATGGGCTTCATAACTCTGCACAACATTTTACAATCATTTAAGCTTCCTGGAATTAACCCTGCAAAGGCTGGTGAATGTAAAAGCATGAGGCAAAGTCAACCCTCTACCAAGGCTAAAAGTCTGTCATGGGTAAAGAATATACAGTATGTGTGTGCATAAGCAGCATGGTGTCTTTTGACCACAGGACACAAGTCTTTATAGGATGAATGAGCCTCAGAATATGAAGTGGTCATCAGTAGTTTCTAAGAAGTTATTATTGTTATTGTGCTTATTTCTGCACTGCATTTTGTCTCTTTAGCCATCACTGTTCATGCTAACGCCCCATTTGATTTAGTCCAAACAATTTGCTGGATTTGTTAGAAGATTTTGGAACAAACACTTATTCGCTGTCTTGGACGAGTAGCTCCATACCACTCATGTCTGCACACTAAATATGAAGTTACAGCCAGAAGATAGTTAATTTAAGATTAGCATAAAGACTGGAAACAGAGGGAAACAGCTGTCCTGGTTCTGTTTGAAGGTAACACAGTCTGTTCCCCAGCATGATATTGTGTGTTTAATTAGTACAAACTAAGCAAACCAACCCCTAGCTGTAGCCTCATATTCATAAACAGATGTGAGAGTGGTATTGATCTAATCAGCTAACGAATTGCAGTCGAGACAATGAAATGTCATTTAACACACACAATTTCTGTACTTTTTATTTGTCATTATAACAGTGAGTCAAGCTAGAGGCTTTGGTTAGCAGCACAAACACATTTATTATTAGGAAAAGTCACAGATTATTAAATACAAAATATTGGATTAGGTAAGCTGTCAAAAAAGACATGTCATTAGTCCCTTCATTCAAAGTGAATATCTCAAGAACTGATAAGTGACTGACTGGTGACCATCTTTACTCATAAGCCTATTTTGGCCATGCTGGTATAACACAGGGCTTCCTCTGTGCCATTTGGCGTCTTAGCAGGGTATAGGTGGACAGACAGACGGCGCCCCAGGTGAGCGCACACTGCGAGGACGAAAGGTGGTTGTCATGTTAGCTCACTGTTCATGTTTTGTTGCACCCACCCAAAACCAATACTGAAAGATCTGCTGTGGCTAACCACACATTTTGTACCTAACAAGAGAAATATACAGTACTGTATGTGATAAGGAAACCCAATCCGGTCTGTGTTTAAAAAAAAACACCCACTCAGCAAATGCATCTTTATCTTAGTCACCTCCGGAAGTTTTTTTCCTCTTCTCTGCATTTGAAATTGAGAGCTAGTGACAGTCCGTTTTTAACTTTTCTTACCACACATTTCTCTATTGTTGTATTTAGTTTGTGTGATTTGAAACAGTGTTTGTGTTATTTGATATTTTTCTCACCCTCTGTTTCCCTTTTCGTCTTGTCTGTTATTCGCTCTCCTTCCTGTTGCACACTCTGTCTCCCTCATGCAAATACAGGTGATGGGGGACTGTACTGAGCTCAGTTACTCATTATCCCACCATCCTGTCCTGTCAGTTAGCTGTCTACTCTTCCATTGCTCGCCTTGGCAGGGGGACAGCGGCAATCTGAGAGCAATGCTCATGAAGCTGAACTTTTCCTCCCAGACATCTAGCTGGGAAAACAAGCCTGGAGCAAAGCCCCCCCCCCCAGCACATTCAGTTTTGTCAGTGGGGTTTAAAGCTCGTTTATGAGTGACAAAATTTATGAGAAGCTCTTTGAGTGATGCCAAATGCCTGTGTGGTTCAAATTTTTTTTAGGCTCCACTTATTCATTTTTGATTACCTTTTAATCCTGAACTCAGCCTTTTTTGCATAATAATGAACTGTAGATTGACCAAAAAGAGGTTGACAAATGCTCCTGAGGAAAGCAGGGAGATCTGGGATATTTGCGGATTGGTGCTGAGCCATGCTCCTTTGGTTTTTAGGTGTGTATGTGTGTGTTTGTGTGAGAAACCTGATAGAAATCTGATTTGGCAGGGCCATTATCCCCTTTAGACTTCAACAGTAGGCCTGCACTGCGCTGTGTCCGCCACTAATCCCATAATGGGCTGACTCTGCACTGAAGCCGCACAAATACTGTTCCCCTTGGTGAAAACTGCGACAGTGTTTCTGTTAATGCTCCCCATGTATGTGCGCTCCATTACAGTGTGTGCATTAGTTGTGTGTTTGTGTGTGCCCCCTCAGGTGAGCGAGCACAGATAGGTAATCTAGTGTACAGAGTCATCGATTTTCCTGCTGCATAAGAAGTGGCTGGTTATTGATTCTCAGGGACAATGATGTCACTCCAGACGGTGTGGTGTGTTTACTTATCCATGATAAGGTCCAAGGCGCTTTCTCTCCGCACACTGATCAAATAATCCTCTCCCTCTGTCCTCTTACCTTTTATCACTATTCTCTCATCACTCTTTCCACCCTCCATCTTTTCAATCGTTGTGAATGCCCTCTTTAACCCCCACATCCATTATGTGTGACATAATCACTGATGAGGGATGCCACTTATCAAAATCATGCATTTGGCTTGATTTATAGTTTATATGGGTATGATTACAGTGTAAGTGTGTGCCAAATGTGGCCCGCTCAAATGTCTTCTTTGCTAGTAAGTATATAACTTGCCCTGTATTCAATACTTTTGTGCATTTATTTAGTAAAAAAGTATGAAATTTGACGTTTGACCATAAAACAAAATTAGCAGCGTTAGCTCTTTAGCAATGTTTTAAAACTCTTTATAGATATCACAACCCTGTTGTGCTGTTGGATTGCTTTATTTTTCTTCAAGCTTCACTTGATCATGATGTTCTTTCTTTTCACAATAATGGGGTCACTCACAAGTTTGCAATACTACTGACTCAGTCAAGCCACAGTACCAATTTAGTAAAGTTAGCTAAACCATGTGCTATTGCTGCTTATCAAGTTGCTCATGGATTAATTGCTTTTTTTAATCAAGCACATTCAACAGGAACACTACCATACATCCTGGCAGTGTTAATACAGTGGTGTCCACCTACTTGGATTATGTAAGAGCACTTATTGCACATCACCTCCCGCATACAGCAGGTTATCTGAGCGCTTTGAAACGTATTAAGGATTCAAATCAAAACAATCATAGAAGCACCAACTTTCTGATTTCAAAACATAATTAACTTGCTGCATGAATTGTCAAACTAACTGATATACGTCACAGTAATCTAATTGGTGAATGCTGCACTGGATAGAAGCCATCTTATCTCCTAATTATATCTGACACTTGAAAGCTAGTGAGATATTTCAATCGGACTCTACAAGGGAAATGATATGGAAGAGTTTCGGCCGTTGGTTTGTTCTTTTCTCGGTCCCACAGGCCTGTAATTGATTAACCACAGAGCAAATATGTCTAACTCTACCTGTGGCATGAGACATGAGCACCACACACACACACACACACACACACACACTTGTGTCAGGGTTATGAGGTCCATGGAGAGTATGTAAATGTGAAGAACCAGCATGCACATAAACCCTATACATTAACCCAGTGAATTTGTTAAAATAAATAATAACCCAAAAGCACAGATATTGTCTTATGAGAATATGGTTTATTTCATGTTGCAGTTTTTGCTGTGATATATTCACATTTGATTATTATAATTATGTTATTATCTTACAGTTAAAATAGTTATTAGAATTTCATTTGACTTAAATTTACTGTGCGACATGTTAATGACTCAGCATGCAGTTTGCGTAAATGTTTCGGATGTATGTACATATTTTAGGGATGGAAAGTGTCTAGGTAAGCATTTTCTTAATTTTTCCAAAGTTGTTTTGGACAGTACAAACTTATGACCTCATGTCATGTGATTTCATGTTTGAGGAACTCATTAAGCATGCATGTGTATGTACTGTGACTTTGTTGGTACTTGTTCCTCTTGTGTTTGCACATTGAGTCTGCTGGCTTCACTGTGTATGATGTGTTATGATGTGTTTGACCACTGTTTGAAGTTGAACTTGTGGTGCGAGATTTACAGTTCAGAGCTATAATTTGTACATTTCCCATTGACCTTTGACTGGCCTAGTTTATTTCTGGTTAATTGATTAATACGAAGCATCAATGGCTTAAAATAATCTTTAAGTCATTAAGTTAAGTTTGTTGAGTCAGCGACAACAGGTGAAGACGACAGAGACCAAGGTGATCGAGTTTCCACTAATCAGACATTTCATAAATGATTAAACATTAATGTGGCTGTCGTCGTGACGTCGCACTC
This sequence comes from Micropterus salmoides, assembly GCF_014851395.1. Lineage (NCBI taxonomy): Eukaryota > Metazoa > Chordata > Actinopteri > Centrarchiformes > Centrarchidae > Micropterus > Micropterus salmoides. The sequence goes on from NW_024040928.1 coordinate 17,414,518, forward strand.
AAATTAGGTTCTGCCAGCTATTTTGTTCTGCCATCCAGTACCGGGACTCATTGCCTTTTAATGAAGTAATAGGACACGGTGAAAATGGTTCTGAGGGCAACAATTATGCCATATCACTTCCTCCCCCTTTAAAGTACAGCAGTATCACATCCACTCTTTGCAGTCAAAATGCATCATGGTGAAGGTTACAGACTGAGAGGATAGATAGTGGAAAAAGAGAAGGGCAGAAGTGAAACCGGCATCAGCAACAGACACAAGTACAGATTAATGCAGAGTGCAATAGTTTCTAATATTTGCCATGGCTCTATGATGTGTTACATAAGACATCAGTGTCTGTTTTTGTCTGCTGTCTAAGCTGGTACACCTCACACTGGATCGCTGCTCGCAGGACTGTCAATCCTTCTTGTTCTGTTATGTATAACAGTTTGTTAACAGTTCAAGACTGCTCATCGGCCACTTAATCAAAACAGCCACTTTAATTACTAGTTACTAGCATCATCTGCTGTAAGCGGCTGTTATGTTTTGATGTTTATTGGTATTCTTTGGAATGACTCATCTCCTTTGTGTATTCTCACAGAAACAGGTGAATGGTCTGATCTTTTGTGCTGGGTTTACAGTGCCCATTAAGATTTATAGGGCGATGATCAACAACTTTTTGGCCAGGTTCCCAGTGACATGACTCATTTTTTGCTCAGTCAGCAGGGCTGAGGTCTTGTCAGAAAGAGAGAGAGAGAAACAGCTGTGCATGCCAGGAGGCACTCAACAGCTTCAGACCAGAGGGGCTGTTAGACTCCAAATGCTGGTATATGTTATCCCCATGTTTGTGGATAACATGAGTAGTAGAGATAAGCTTGCACTAGATTTCACCATGCATGTCGGAACTATCTCAAACATTTCCTATGATACTTTGCAAGACTCTGAACTTGCCCCGCAACTTTGTCTCCCATGTTTTCCATCAGTGAATTCAATGAAGAGGCATTGTTATTATATAAATAGAGAGAATATACAGAGAGAACAGGACAGGTGAAGCAAAACTGAGAGGTTTTCATTGCTTTGTGGCATCTGTGTCATGTCAGGCTAAAGATAGTTGGGGAGGGTTTAATATTTTCAGTTTTTCTATGGGATCTTTTTTCTCGGAGCCCGTTGTATTGTGACAGCTGCCCTCTCCCTGTTAGAATAACATCCCCGGGAACTCACTCTTCCTCACGTGCACACAGGGGTTCCAGGCCAACGCCTTTCCCCCCTGGATTGTAGCATGGAATACATATAGATTATATAGTGAACTGTGTTCCCCACGCCTGGCAGTATAAAGTCATAAAAGAAAGGTTATCTTTTGTCCCAGATACTTCTTTCCCCCTTGATCTCTCATTTTCTTTTCTCTGTTCCACGTTCTCCCTGAGGTTTCTGCAGTTCCTCTCGTTTCATGGAATCCAGGGAACGATGCTTCCTCACAGTGTATGTGTGCACTGGTCTGGGACCTGCTGGTCTGGGGGGCACGCCTCTCCTCTCAGGAAAGCCGGCGCTTGGCGAGACCGCTCTCCTCTGATTGCCTGCCAGAATACACACAGATCAGAGAAGAGGCGACTGGGGGAAAGAGGAAGAGAAAAGGGACCAAGAGTCACTCAAAGGGAGCCAAAAGGCAAATCCGGTCCAGTTAATTCCCACATTGATACAACTTTGGCTCATAAATCTTCATCATCAAATTAAGACACTACATGTAACCCTCACTTCTCAATCTGAAGCTTATCAACAGGTTCTGACAACTTAGCACCGGTTTTAGAGGCTGGTTACTGCTCTGTGAGATGAGAGAAAGCCTATATACAGGTTGTTTCCTGTGGGCAGGTAAGGGTTAAACTTCCAGTCTGCTCGGTTAAATGCTCAGTGAGATAGAGGAACAGGCTCTAACCTAGAGCTGTATTTGAAGAGTGGGGTGGGGGATACCCTCTTAGTCGGCAGTTTTCACTCTTTGACTGTGGCCAAGTTCAAAACTATCCTTGTATCTGTAGATCTAGTGTTTAAATGCATTGATTTACTCCTTAACTGTCATTGCAGTTTTGGAGTAGTCTGTCTACATGGGGAGAAAAACAGTCTAGTTGTTTTTCACGAATGTGAATTGCTGTTGTGAGTCTCTGGGCTAAGTTGAACCATGTGGTTTTGTGTTTGCTGTGAAGTTAGGAGACATTTGTGTTGCCATTTTTTTAAGAGACTCAAATACACAGAAGTTACAACTGGGTATAATACATTAGTAAACTGCAAGTGAATTACTTTCTATGAAACAGCCCAGATTGCTTTATTCAGTGAACTTCATACCTCTGGCAGAACTTTTTTTCTGTTTTCCTTTTCTTTTTTTCAGAGAAACAAGAGAGGCAGAGAGAAGATTGGTCCTTGCAATTGTTGTTCTGCCCTGTGATTGGTGGAAGCCTGTTGCTAGGCTTATGCCAGTGTTCGAGAGTTTTCTGCTTCCTCTCCTCTGTGCAGTGATAGGTTAGGTTTGAAATGGTCTGGTGGACTTCTACCACTTGTTGAACATCCCCACAGTTTTTGCGGTTCCCTCACGTCTTACTGCATGAGAAAACACAGCAGCCGCAGCGCTGAGACACATATGTGCAGAGTTTATACCTGGCATGGCTTCCTCTCTTTGTTTTTTTAATCTTATTAACTTTTATCATCCTCTTTATTGGTTTATGGCTGTTGTTAATTCTGCTTTACACTAAAAAGTGGATAAAACAACTGCTTTTGTGAGTGTTTGAGAAAGTAGCTGCCATTACTTATAAAAACTTAAGTGAACTAATCCTTGACAGTAGACTGTAGATGGTAATGAAAGAGCTGCTTTGCTTTAAAACTACTAATTGTTTGTTCCACATTTAGTATCCACTTTCTTAGCTTGTTGTAAAATGTTCTAACAACATGCCATCTGTTGCATTTCTCTGGAATATATTTGATGCTTTGTTGAGTGATACTAAGTTTGTTTTTTACTTTGTAGACCCTAAGGGTAGTCTGTAAAAAAGTTTATAGTGGTCAGTGGACAAAATGGATTAATTAAAATGGATGGTTATTTATCAAATTCATCTTTTTTTTCACCAGAGTGGGTGAAATACAACTTCTAAACTGTGTGCTCCTTCCTCCTCCATGAATTGTGTATAAGTTGATGCTCTCATGTAAAAAGTAGGCATTACATTTCTAGGGGCACTGGTTCATGTATTAAAGTGAGCCTATGTTACTGCCTGTCTGGCCATAAGAAGCAATTATGGCATAATGGTCGATGCTAAAATGAAGTGTTACGGTAGCACAAGCGGAGAATAGTCACAAAATCTTTTGCTTACATTAGCCATCATAAACTACTGGTCATACCAGGCAGTGGAGGGCTATATCACCAAAGTGTACTGAATACTTACAAATTCAACTTTTAATTTGTAAAAGGAAGATTGTGTTATTTCATCTTTGAAAAGTTATGTAGTCACACTTTAAATAAGTTGCAGTTGTGTTAAAATGGTAGCTGTGAATGAGCAGAAAACCGCTTCTTATAATGGAAGTGTCTGAGCAATATTCTTGGCTATGATTCTTAAAGGGAATATTTTCATTACTGTTACTGTAAGACTTGTGGAAATGTGTCCATTGTTAAGGCCTTTCCTCCAATGGCTCACTATCTGATTATATACACACTGTTTAAACAAATTTGAGATGATTCCAGGAGCCTTTCCTCCGTCATAAGTAATTGTCCCAATGTTGTCCTAACCTCTATACTCCCATCACATACAAACACATTTACACACTTGCACAGTTAAATCTCCAGGGTGGCACTGTGGCTTAGTGGCCATCCCACAGCTAAAAGGTCAGTGGTTTATCTCTTACAACAGCTAATGAGCATCTCTGCCGCTGTGTTGTCTTGTAAGATTAAAAGAGCAGGTAACAAAGTGTCTACATGCTCATTCTTTGAAGCATGATCATAACAAGGATGTTTGGAGTGGTTAATTGGATCTTCAGATAATTTCCTTACGCAATTTGCAGCGATTGGCCACTGAAGAACAATGACATTCAGTCTCACTGTAGGTGACATCAAATAACAGAAACGCCTAAAGATGTAGGTCTAACCCGAGACACCTGCAGTGTGGTTTCTTATAAGTCACACTGTGTTCTGAATCAGCTTCAAAAGACACTCAGTCTTACAGGTTGCAATACAAGCCAGGCATATTATACTAACTCCAAACTTATATAATATATATGTCTGTCATTTTCTTAAATTTACATAAAATGAAGTCCAAGTGTGCAGAGCAGTTCACCTCACTTTCGTAAAGATACAGGAACTGGAATGGGAAGTGTAGTTTAAAACAAATACTTTAATTCAAGGTCTGCTTACTGAATATTTCTTGAGCTTTCCCAATCTCTGCAGAGCATACGTATAATGTTACATGGATATTTAGTGTTTTGATGACAAAAGCTTCTTATAATTCCATGTAACTTGTTTACATGCTCTGGTTTGCTTTTGTATAATTCATCTGTGGATACCGACTACAAACAAGCAACTTTTTATCATTTGGACCTGGCTTTCTGAGACCAGCCTTGATCTAAGAAGGAGCACATATTCCTGCATATACACACATACACCTAATGTGAGTACAGTCAAGCGTCACAGAGTAGTCAGTGCGTGCACTCTGACAATAGTGTTTGGCCCTGTCCACGAGGCCGGACCCCCGAGCCTAAGCGCTTTTATGTGAAAAGGTTTGGTGTGTCGTAAGCCCTAACGCTGACCAGCCTCTTCTGCAGCTTTGCTGAGCCATGGGGCTCCCAGCAGCCCTGGGAGTGCTGACTCCAGCCCTGGGAACATGTTTACTGCTGCCTCGCACCCCACCCTGTGGCATCAGGAGTGGGACCGGGGGGGAGGGAGAGGTGGGGTGCGGGGGGTGTTTGGCTAGAACCACATAATGAACCTGCTGAATACTGTGCTATCCAGCTATCGGCACTGGGGACTTGCAGTCGGTCGCCGAACTGGCCAGGCAGGCTCCTGATTGGAGTGCACAGGGGCAGACTTGCCTTTTCTTGTTTTCCTCTCACCATCCCCTCGTCATGTACAGTACCTTTCTTGTCTGCCCTTCACTTTTCACCCAGACATAACCAGAGTTGTTGCAGTAAGGATGAACTGAAACGAGAATAGTCTCACAAAATGTCCGACTTTTTTCAAACAATCAAAAATATTGTGTTGTTTTCCTCACATAAAATTAGCCTTTTTCTCAGAAAACATTATTTTCTTTTTTGCTTGGGAAACATGTTATTTTGAAATCTCACACAGAAATATGACGCACAGATGTGCATGCATGTGTCTATCTATATACTGGACCAATATGAGGATGCTTTTGTAACGTGGCTGCTGGCAATTCACCGAAGAAACAACAGTTGACTCACATGTGCTTCTACATGAATATACAACTGTTTACCAGCAATTTCAAAGACAAGTATGCAACTTCTGGTACAAATCATGTCCAAAGTGACAGACTTGCCTGGTTGAAATAAGGTGGATATTATATTGTATATATAATAATATAATATCAGTGTTTTCAGTGCATCTCATCTGATATAATTCCAAGTAATTATTGACTTTCTAACCACAGAAATGTGATTAACTACTTAAATATGGTTCCAGTGAACGTGTTATTGTCAAGCTTGGATAAACAAAGCAATAAGAGCTGCCTTCCTTATCTCTGGTTCCTCCTGCCTTTTAAAGGACTCCTTCTGATAGGCTGCGGTGCAAAACCACTAACTGAAGGGCTGTTGTTGCAGCAGATCCCTCAGCTATCCATATCGCTGCGTGCTGATGTAGATCTTTGCACAGCAGACCTACCTTCTTCTGCTGCTCACCAAGGACAGCTGAGGGCTCAGTTTACCCCCCTCCCCAAAAAAAAGCCGGGGACTTGCCGCTTCATGCTAGAGCTGTTGTTGTTTTCATTGAATTCACATTACACAGATAACACACACTTATGCCTTTTTCTAGCTACACTTGGCGGTGTTACAGAAAACTGTTTTCTAGTAGTCCTGCAAGGTGGTTTGCAGATACCATGATCATTGATTTAAGTATTGATAGGAGATGAAAGCCAAGCAGCAATCAGCTTGAATCAATTGCTGCCATCATTAATCATACAGGGTGCAATGCCTAACTGTGAATTCAATCATGATCAATGGCAGCAGGGAACAAAAGAAGCAGAGAGAAGTGATGATGTTTTCTTAGAGAGGGGATTGTTCCCTCTGCTCACGTTTAGGACCCCCTCCCCTCTCTCTCGCTCCTCACGCTTAGCTCCGCCCGCAAGCGCTCCCCCCGCCGCCATTGGCTGCCGGCAGGCTGTTTTCGTCACCTGATTGGCCGCTGAGCACGTCAATCACACGAGCCCCGACTTATTTACTGAATGTATGCGCGAGAGAGGACGGTATTCTGCTTCAGGACTGCAACAGCTGACTGCCGAGCACTTTACCCAGTGCCTCAAGGAACAAAGAGAGGAGGACACAGCCATTCAGAAAACGCTTTACAATTTTTTATACCCGTAAAATAATCAAAGTGCAGCGAGGACACGAGATGAGGCACGCGGTCGCACCGGCAGAAAACGTGGAAAATAATTCTTTTTCAGTGACAAACCTGTTAAAGATATGTACCCATTGTGAACGGCTAAGCAAAAAGGTAAGAGAAAGAAAAAGGCTTCAATGGCATATAACAGTCTTTCAAAAGGCACCGCTTTTAAAGCTTCGAGCTGGCGTTGGAATTTAGAAGATTTTGTCACAATATTGACGTTTTTAGGCGACGTTTTTCCTAAGCTGCAGTGCAGTCTTTTGTGCAGGCTTGTTTACGAGTTAGAAGAGTTTGTGGGCATCGGACAAGAAGTCGTTTCTGGGTTTATTTTCTTTGTTGATGTCACTTCCAAAGCAGTCGACATGTAAATGACACGTTCAGAGGCTTGTTTTTAACCCGGTGTCATTCCCGAATAATACGCATTTTGTGGTCATTCATTTATCCACTTCGTCCGCTGCGGGACGGTGTCCGCTAGTAGACATGTCCCGACAAGCAGCGGAAAGTTACAGGTTAACAATAGAGGCGATGTAAATGTTTCTACTGTGTTTAAATTTGTCTAATCCTGCTTTTATGCATTCATTTATTGTGAGGCTGCGAAGAGTTCCATGTTGCTTTTTACAATGGAGAAAGCCTTTTTTTTAATCGCAGTTTTATTCTCTGTAGAACAGTAAGGATCCGACAGGTTTACCTGTGTCAGGCAAACGATACCACTCTGATTTCTCTGGTGAATCAATAAAGTGACAGTAGAAACAGGGGAAAAGAGAAGTGATGATCTCAGGCAAACTGTCCTAGGAGCTTCTCCTTTGCTTTCCTGTGGTATTTAAAGAGCATGTATTTTGTTTCTTTTTTTTTTCTTGCAGGACTTGGGAGTAAGGATCCCAAGACCCTTAGGTAACGGACCAAGCAGATTCATCCCTGAAAAAGAGGTACACAACAGGATAACCTCAGCAGAGACTTTTAACTAATTTCTAAACATGATGTTTATGTGAGAAAACTTATTATATATGCTTACTTACAACTTACAACTTACAACTTATTGTTGTTTTTTTGTGTCAGATTCTGAAAGTCAGTAAAGTGGACACCCGGACACAGTCAATATTTGAGGATGCGTTTGCAGCCCTCGGTCGCCTCGACAACATTTCTCTGGTGATGGGCTTTCACCCGCAGTACCTGGAGAGTTTTCTCCGGACGCAGCACTACTTGCTGCAAATGGATGGGCCGCTCTCTTTGCACTACCGACACTACATTGGCATCATGGTACGGTCACGTTTATACTCCTGAATCCTCAAATCCACGCCTCATTTAACTGTTTCTCTGATAGGCAGCTAAATGTCTCATGGTTAAAATATCCTTTTTCCTCTGACTCCACAGGCAGCCGCTAGGCACCAGTGTTCCTACTTGGTCAACCTGCATGTGAACGACTTCCTCCAGGTCGGGGGTGATCCCAAGTGGCTGAACGGCCTGGATGAAGCCCCGCAGAAGCTGCAGCAGCTCGGGGAGCTCAACAAAATCCTGGCCCACCGGCCTTGGCTTCTCACCAAGGAACACATGGAGGTGAGTGGACATGGCATGGTCTGGAGGGTGGATCTGGACATGAGAAGTCTTACATAACAGGCTTGAGATCATGGGTGGAGGCTAACTTGGATGGATTTGGGAGTTATAGCAGGGGAGGTATAGTGAAAGGGAGAAGGAGGCATATTTTTCCACATCCTAAAAGGTCTCTTATATTGAAGTCATTATTTGGCTCCACTTGCCAGGACCCACAATTTCCTTTTGTTTTTTCCAGGGCCTTCTTAAGGCAGAGGAACACAGCTGGTCCCTTGCAGAGCTCATCCATGCCGTAGTCCTCCTCACACACTACCACTCCCTCGCCTCGTTCACATTCGGCTGCGGCATCACACCCGAGATCCACTGCGACGGCGGACACACTTTCAGACCCCCCTCCCTCAGCCAGTACTGCGTCTGTGACATTGCCAATGGCAACGGTCATGCTAATCACCATGATGATCCGCTTGGCAACCAGGTGAGTGGTAAAGGATGGTGTGTGTGTGCAGTGAGCTAGAGGGATAAAAGTGAGCGCAAGCTAAGGTTGTCTCACTACTATGTGACACTGAAGAAGTCCTAAATTCCCCACAAAACTGGGAGTTTATTGTACGACTCTTTTCTAACGTTGTATTTTCTCTCTTGCCCTTTCCGTAGGAGATGTGTGGCGAGGTGGAGGTGCTGATGGAGCGCATGAAGCAGCTGCAGGAGTGCCGCGACGACGAGGAGGCTAGCCAGGAGGAGATGGCGACTCGCTTTGAGAGGGAGAAGACGGAGAGCATGCTGGTGGTCACGGCGGAGGACGAGGAATGTGTTCCCTCCAGAGACATCTCCCGACACTTTGAGGACCCCAGCTACGGCTACAAGGACTTCTCCAGGAGGGGGGAGCATGTGCCCACATTCAGAGTGCAGGTAGAGATAAAAAAAATAAACAGGCTGAATATAGAGTACAGTATTTTTGTAATACATGTTTTTTTTTATAGCTGTTATTTACTTCTTATTTCTCTTTTTCTCTAGGACTACAGTTGGGAGGATCACGGTTTCTCTCTGGTCAACAGACTGTACCCGGATGTTGGTCAGATGCTGGACGAGAAGTTCCAGATGGCCTACAATCTGACCTACAACACCATGGCAACACATAAGGATGTGGACACCAGCATGCTGCGCAGGGCCATCTGGAACTACATCCACTGCATGTTTGGCATCAGGTCAGTCGCTAGAAACTTTGTCCTGTTGTATGATGTAACCATTACTTTGCCTCTCTTTTCCCTAACGCTGTTTCTCTGTATTCATCAGGTATGATGACTATGATTACGGGGAGATTAACCAGCTTCTGGACCGTAGCTTTAAGATCTATATTAAGACCATGGTGTGTAGTCCTGAGAAGACCACCAAACGAATGTATGAGAGCTTCTGGAGGCAGTTTCAGCACTCCGAGAAGGTAAGATCCTGATATCCTCTCCTGGCCTGGTCCGTAGCAGCTATCTTAATTGATTAACGTACAGTGTTTCATAACTGTCCCCTTTTCTCTCTCCTTTCTCCTGCAGGTCCACGTTAATCTGCTTCTAATGGAAGCGCGAATGCAGGCAGAACTGTTATACGCTCTGAGAGCGATCACCCGCTACATGACATGAAGTGCTTTTGGCGTTTTTATCGTTGTCTTTTTACTGTCATTGTTGTTGCTCACTATGGGACACTTCAAAGAGAAGAGAGGAAGGTGAAGAAAAAAAAAAAAAAAGGAAAATCAAAGGGGGGCGGGGGGTGGGTGACGGGGATACAACAAAAATGTGCAAGAGAGATGAGATGGCCTGGGTTTTGACGGTGCTTGTCGGATGGATGTTGAGAAGAGGATCAGAACAAATGAAGAAAAAAAAGAAAAAAAAGAGAGAAATGTTGAAGAAAGTCATCTCAAACTACAAGTGGATACTCAACACAGATTGTGTTGCCTGCAGTGCCAAAACTGTCCATGAGAGGGCAGCCTGGAGCAAACTACTGCGTTGCTGGGGAGTTTGTGTCCGGCCTGAGCACTGATACCAGAGGCATCCAGGTCGACAGTTCAGTATTCCAGCATGCAACACGTTTGTTGCCAATCTCTTTGGCCCCCTGGCAGAGTGAAGACTCACAAAAACCACCCAGAAAGCTATGCAGCCAGAAACAGTCTGCATTTTGATTCTGTTGTCACTGTTATATTTGTTTAGTTTCTTTATTATCTTTTTAAGGGAAGAGGATGTTGTTGTCGATGTGGTTGCTGTTAGTAGTAACTGGAGATGGAATCATTAACTTTGGGCAGTGTTTTTTTGTTTGTTTGTTTTTTTTTACGTGTGCCTGAACTATCCAGCACAGTGTGCGTGATGTGCTGATGCTGCTGCTCCAATGTTGTATCCAGCGGGGTCATATTGATCCCTAAATCACCCACCCCAACCCCATTACGTCCCCCTAAGCCCCTATCCATTTGAAATCCATTGCATTACCCCCCTCCCACTTGTCCTCTACCCCCTATCCCAAATCTCAAACGTCAATGTAAGCTAATCCAAGGAGTGTGTGGAAATTAGAGAGATGTGGAAAGAAACTCAAAGAACACTGAGCCCTTTTTGAGTTTGACTGTACACGTGTGGATGAGTTGACTGAGGTGTGTGTGTGTGTGTGTGTGTTTCACAGAAATGACGGAGGGGAAAAAAGTCTTCTTTGAATTTCATGTGTCAAAAAAAGCGAGGCACTTTGAAGGGAAGACTTCTTGCTTCTGCTGTAGCTCTGTTATTGTGAGGTAACTGTTTATCATTTATTGTTGAGGATGTCTTTATTTTCCTGGGGAGAAAAAAAGCTAATAAAAAAGAAAGTTGGAAACCAGGTTTTCCAGGAGGGATTTGCTTCCGGTTGCCCTAACCACACCTTTTCTGTCTTCCGCTTATCCCAGCTGCCTGGTCACCCTAACACTTTCAAAGCTTTGGATTGTGAATTTTACCAGTAATGAATACCTCTTCTGTTTTTCTCTTGAAAACATATAAGAAGTGCTCTTTGGTGAGCAGAGACTCTTTCTGGGCTGCCATGTTCCCATTTCTCTGGGACCTGGCTAGCCCACACAGGGCCGACTGCGGTTGACAGTTGTCAAACGCAAAAGGTTGTAGCTGTGCTTATATCCCTGCTGGGGAAGTCTAACCAGCGCAAAAGCCGCTTTTGTGTTTTTGTTGTTTTAAAAAAAAAAAAAAAGTTTTGTTTTTTTGTTTACTAAAACCAGTTGTGTACTGCATTCTTCTGAGGGTGGATTGAGAGAATAAGACAGATGAATGAGTGATACCTGGAGGAGGGAGGTGGTGATGATGATGATAAAAGAATGGTACATTTGGAAGTGATTTGAGAGAAAGTGGAGATTTTTTTTTCCAAACTTCTGACTGATGTCAGTTACTGACACTTTTTTTATATGAAAATATATATATATAAAAAAAAAAGACGAGAAATAAACTATCATATTGAATTGTTGTGTATCATTCGTAGTTTTCTCCTAAACAATTTGAATGCATTGCTTCATCAAAGAAATTGTACTCAATTTGGAGAGGCCTACACAATTCATCAACGGTCACTGCACAATCAGTATCACCATCGGCTCACTTCCACTGCTCAGTTGCACAAGTATAACCCATGGTAATTAGTAAGCATATTTGAATGCTGCTATGCAAAAGGTGACTCATGAAAAGACATGGAGTGTTTATTCAATCACCTTATGTTCCAAAGTACTCTCAGCTCTTTGATAATAAAGCTGACTTCATCAACAGTAAGCTGAACTCAGGGGAACAGTTCAGTTTGTCATCAGTACGGTCCATGGACTTTCATGTGAATTTCATTTTACTGTACAAGCTTGAGATCTGTATGACTCAGGGAACCAAATAATGGTCCCTGTTCCTGTGGTGCGTTCAAGGTCAAGGTTTCTCTTTGCTCCCGACCTACATTTGGCTCGAGATAAGGGGGGATTCCTTGTAGGACACCATACCTCTCTTTCCTGTTTGCCCCCATTCCACTCCTCCCTGGGAAAATCCTTGACTTCCCCGATGAGGCTGGTAATCCTCAAAAAAAAACTTCAGGGTGTTTTCCACAGAGGCCAATCTGTCAATTCTCAATTGCCAGGAGAAACCCTCCGACCACACTGCCTTCACATTTTGGTGGCTTTCCCAGACAATACTTGGGATAGGAAACATTTACTAAGCAACCTTCAATATCAGCCAGCCAACTGTCTTTCATATCAACCTGATAAATTCTATGTAGAGAACAATGTTTGTTATTAGCACTGGCCAATGCGTTGTTTAGGGGTTTTTGAAACATCAGCTTGTCTTGTGGTTGTTTTAAGGTCACTATTGTGTGAAAACTGGGAGAACTGACACCGCGGTTCCTGATTTGTTTCAATGTAATAACGATGTGTTTTTGAAATGCTGTACTTTAGGCTACTTGCTGTAACTTGTAAGCCATGCCTGGCCCCATATATGTGTAACAATAAAGGCTTTGAGAAGCAAAACTGTTCTGCTTTATTATGTACAAGTTCCAATGTCACACAATCCACAGACAACAAAAGCTTTCCTTATGAGAGCCACTCCATGCCAGTCATCTGTTATCAAGACATCATTGTCATAAAATAACCTTTAAAACACAGATGAGTCTGTTACATAAATGTGCAAAGAGCTTGTTTTAAATTATCCCTGTACATGTGAGGATACCCAGAAATTAAGGCTTCTGCAAACTATGGGAATTAAAGTGCATTTAAAGGGGAAAATTGTTACAAAAATGCATTGCATTAAATGCAATAAATACATGACATGAAATGCATAGAACTGAGAATATCTTCATATGCTTACATTTTACTATTTATACAAATTACAAATTGCAAATATTTTGCATGATGACCTTTATTAGCCTATTGTTTTGAATATGATACACTGACCATCTGTATGTCTTAAAACTAGCTGCAAAAACAAAATAGTCAGCTTAAATCTCAAGTATTTAGCTATAACTGAGCAAATGTATGACCATTTGAAACATACTTGAGCATATGGATGGACAGGGGAGGGAAAAGTGATCAATGCTTCAGCAGTGAGTTGAGATGTTTTTAAGGATGTTTTGATTTTTTTCTGCCCTGAATATCCAACAACAGAATCCACTGTAACTGACTGACTCAATCCAACCACACCTGCTTTATCCATTAAAAAAGAAAAATACAAACATTCACAGCCACCTGTAAGCGTTTAATAGTTATATTATGGACTCTGGGTTAAATATTAAAAAAATAAAAAATCTAAGGTTTCTATCACAACATGAAACTCTTAACTTCATGTCCCAGTTTGTCAAGCTGTACGGTCTGGAGGCTGGAGCGTCTTCATCAGTTTTTGAGCTACAGGGAGGAACTCTAACTCCCAGCATGCCCTGTGGAAGTCCCTCATATCTTCATCTTCTATCCACTTCAAAGCCTCTTCTTTGTCTAAGGAATGAATTAAAACCAGTGGGCAAAGGATGAGAGAGGATAGTTGGAAGTTTCAGGTTTATTTTGAATACTTTTCAGTGACAGGTTTTCAATTCTGGCACCTCCAACATCTGACGGAGGTATTATGTTCGTGAAAGTGGGGGATGTGTGTGTCCCTCCCTTCCCCCTGAGGGCCACTGATGTGAATAAGAGCATGTTCTTTCCAGCATGAATCCCTCCCTTGTTATGTAAGGATTAGGAATAACACTGCTGCACCAACCTAAGTATGTAGTGAGGATCTCCAACAGTGACTCTCCCTCCTGTGTGTCCAGCAGTTTCTCAGAGCCGCCGCCAATCATGTTCCACAGCGCCTGACAGACCTGGCCCGCCAACTGCCAATCACCTGGTCCAAAGTCTTTCAAACAGTCCACGAGCCTGGTCACACACACATCACACATACATAAATCGTATGACTCAAGGGAGGAGGGATTCACATGACTGGTGGGTTTGTGGCCATTAGCTCCACTTCATTGGACCGACATCTGAAAGAGGATTGTGTGTGTGTGTGTTTGTAAAGGGGAAATAAGGACTTAAATGTTAAAGCAGTGCTGGAGGGAAGCTTACACTATAGATAGAGGGTCACATAATTTGTTCCATTTCGAGTTCCCATGTCTTCAAATTGTAGAAATGAATCTAAATTGACAGTAATTATAACCACTGTGAACAAATTACATCAAGGTTGAGATGATTAGTAGCATCTTGATCATGCCTGTGGAGTTGTTGTGCTCATGTTTGTCAGAATGAAGACAATATTTCCCCCCAAAAACCCTGTTTACTCCTCGTTGCAAAGAGGATGCTATGTTTGCCAAAAACTCAGAGAGGTTTAGGCCAGTTTGCTATTAATTAATCTATTTTTTGCCTTTATGTGATAGAACAGCTGAAGAGAGAGACAGGAAATGTGGGAGAGAGAGACGGGATGACATGTAGAAAAGGACAGCAGGCTGGAACCGAACCCAGGACTCTACGCTAAGGACTTAGAATTTGAATATGGTGAGGGTGCTCTGACAGGTGAGCTAACCAGTGCCCTAATTACTGTTTTTATGTACATCATATACATATATACACACACACACACACACACACACACACACACACACACACACACACACACACACACACACACACACAAACAAACTCTTAATATCTAAGTGCATTTGTCCTTACTTGGCAGCAGCCCCCTCTAGTGAGAGACTGACCCTGTTGGGGGGGTCCAGAGCCAGGTTGGTGAGGACCCCGCAGGCTGAAAAACACATCTCTGTGCTTTGTGAGTCCAGCAGCGTCACTAAAAACTGGTGCACTGAGGGAGAGAGAGAGAGAGAGAGAGACGGAGAAAGATGACAGCGTGATGGAGGACAAAGCAGGGCAAAGATAAGAAAGCTTCTATCACCAGAGTCAGCAGGCATGTTTATACTGACTGTAGCTGGCCTTGCAGATAAGTCCAGCCTACACATGACAGTACAGTGTGCAGAGGTGGATACTGTACTGGATGTTCTGTGTCTGAGTGCTAATTTTTCTTTAAAGTTGTGTGCTTGGATGACATTATTAATGCATCGTTACATAAGCCTTTTTTTCATTCTACGCTTTTGTTTCTAACATGGCATCTCTTGGCCAACATTCCTGCAAGAGCCAATGAATACTGTGTGAAATAGGTACAGTCTCATGTTGGAGGGTTTTGTGTGTACTGGTTGGTGTTTGTGTCCATCATATACCTTTGTTTTGCATAATAAAGTCCCGTACATCCTTGGACTGAGACAAATTTCCATACACACGGGTGGCCTCAAGCATGGCGTCCATACTGGAGCTGAGCACCAACTTCAGCATCACTGAAGTACAAAGAAAGAGTGAGCAGAGGAATCGGCAAACCAGACAAACAGTAACACACTCTCATTGTTTTTTTATTTTTCACGTCTGCATTTAGATCGGTCAGCCTTACACTTTGCGATGTTGAGCTGACTGTGTGTAAGTATAGAGCTTTCTTCCTGGTAGAAGGACAGGTTGTTGATGGTGGCGGCCACATTCACCAAAAGCTCCTCGCTATCCTGCACAGACCTCAGCTCTGAGTCACCAGCACACAAACACACAAAAGAAAGGAAGAAAATAATCATATATCATGTAACCCTGACTTAGCATTACTTTTAAAAGAGATCTTTAAGTAGATGTTTCTTTTTCCTTTAAAACAAAGCCAACAGAGGGGGAATCCACACTGCATGGTCCACGACTCATTTATGTGAAGTGACCCTGATTCTGGTGTCTAGTCTCAACATAAGATGAGAAAATAAAAATTCAACTTTTCATTGTCTTGCACTGCATATACTCACTCAAAATAAACTGCTCTTTCCGTGATAATGACTAACCAGGTGAATACAGGTGAAAGCTGTGCGTCAGTTCGTGTTGATGAGGGGAAGAAGATAAAGTAAAGGTAGATTATTAATTAGATTAGATTATTAATAAAACAACTGCACCATGGATTGTGTAAACTGGGTGGCACTCAGTATTAAGATGTTGGTTCATATTTCCATATGCAGTGCAGATGTAAATAGATATGCATGAAAACGTAGAGATAAATAGAACAATTATAGAATAATTTAGATAAGATAAACACATGCAGAAATACAGTGAACTGGGTTTTCAGCCTTTTTGCATATTACAGCTCAATCACACTGATGTGACACTGTGACATTATCATAAAAGTAGCTGTTATCTGTTGTTAATTTTGGCCTCATGAGCCGGCATACAAAGGTCAATATGACCCAATCCAACCAGCGATGACACTGTGAGCTGCTTGGTAACAGAGTCTGTTCCTGATATAGCAGCTGACGTCGTGTGCTCGGTCATAAATCGCGGATATTGTGGTCGGTGTCAAGCAGCGCCTGTGCCCCCATCTGTAATGTAAAGCAGCACAGCTTGATCAAAACAGGACATCGATCAGCCAAGTGTGCTCTTTCATCTTGTACTGTTGTTTCCACCTGTCACACCAAACCCATATTCATTGGCTCATTTTATGTTTCTGTCTACAGTTACTTAATTTATTTCCCATCTTACCCTCTGGTACCAATCAAACACCCCTCTATGTTTTGAGATTCTAAAATTGTTCCACTAGTTTGACCTCTGTTTTGTTTGTTTAATTTTCCCACCCAACTGCCATGAAACGTGTGTAGGAGGCAGGCAGCAGAGAAATCGAGAGTTTCACACCCACCTGTGTGTCAGTTCAATCTGTCCTTAAACCATCTAACCACATGGGAGAATTTCACACGCACAAACCAAGTCGGCTGTGAGATGTGACAGAACATCCTGCTCATGCAGTGAAGCGCTTAGGTAAACCAAAAGAGGATGTGCTGCGTATCGAACAGGCAGCACTGAGAGGAAAGCGAGCGATGGAATGAAACGACAAATGAGGAGTGTGTTTTCGACCAAAGTCATGTCTTAATGTTTCCAGCACAAGGGAAGTGGTTTGGTGCCTAGCAGATACATACTGTATGTACAGTTCAGCAAACAGCTATTTTTACACCAGATATTCACACTCTGCTTCCTTTGTACGACAGAAATGGGCAAAAAGGACAAATGTAGAAATGCTACGACTGTAAATCTGCTATTGGCTGTATCTTCTATTTCTTAATAAATGATTTTGTTAAGCAAAGACTAACTTAAAAAGGATGAGTTCCTCCTGCTCTCTGCTCACCGATTGTCTCCATGAGCAGCTGAATGCAGCTTGTGTTGGTAACCAGAGCTGGACCTACAGCTGGGTGGATGCACATGTTCGCCAGCACCCTGACCAGCTTCACCAGCACATCCTCGTCCTCCTGCACATTCAGTGGAGGTGCAGGACGCTTGCTGGAGGAAGGGGGACCTTTCTGTGCGGGCGAGACGTCTCTGCGCTGGTAGCTGTCGTATAGCTGCAGGAGTGTGTCCATGCAGGCCTTGCACTGGAAGAGCTGCTGCCGAGCCTCATCACTTTTGGCTGTGAGATTCCCGAGGGTGAAAAGAAGGCGCACAACAAGGTCCTGTGGGAGAGCGGTGGTCAATCTGCATCCGTCAATAAGTTTACATTCTAAATTAAAGCAAACCAACAAAAAATGCGTTCAGTTGTTTCTTTCTATTTCTAAGTGTGGCTGAAAGGCCAGACTGTGTTGGGAAAAGGTATTTAATGGCTACAAACGTTGTTCAGGTGATCTACTTTTATTTGTGAAGCATAATTTATTCAATGCTAGAAACAAATATTTTGTAGATAGTATAGAACATACATTTCAAGCTTTTTTGTACTTGTTTCTGGGGTCGTATTTATCACATGAATGTATATTTTAGGTAGTGTTGTAGTACTCGAGACCGGTCTTGGTCTCGAGACTGGTCTTAAGACCACTTTTTGATGGTCTTGGTCCATATAAAAACACCGATATTGTTTTTGTACTCAGTGTTGTCTCGGTCTCGGACATTGAGGACTCGGGATTTTATTTCAAAACCAGTCAAGACCATAACTTTGGGAATATCAATAAATTGCTTTTGCATTGTCTGATTTATTTGTTAAAATCCTAACTTTGATTGGATGTAAAACGTATGGCTTCAAATGCAACCAATAACGCTTTTTAAAAATGTGTTATTCCTGTTAAGGACTGTCACTCCTAACCGCAATGGTAAGCATGGAAAAGGAGAATTGAATAAAGATAATAAAGTGTTTGTATGTGGGTGTTCTAATCTTTCAGATCAATTTGAGAAGTACCTATGATCTCGTTCCACATTTTATTGTGTGTCATGTAATGTGGGGAACTGGTCTTGGTCTTCATTTGGTCTCGGTTTGGGCGATCTCGATTACAACAACTAATTTTAGGGATACAAATGGAAGGGAAAATCCAGTGATAATCGTGTTTTCCTATAATGATCGTTTTTGTTTTTTGTGATGCTGCTGTAGCTCAAGCTTCATGCTTTAAGTATGTGTCATATGTATCCAACATGATGTAACCATGTTTAAATTGCTGAGTAGCTGAATATAAGTAAACTCATTGTAAAGGAGTTTAATCTGGAGGGGGGTTAAAACCTCTTCCTGTGTATGTTTGTGTATTCGGACAGGAGACTGCCTCTCCTCAGTCATCCTAGTGTAATGCTGACGATGGCTCATGCTTACAAGTATTAAAAGATCTGCTGCGAAGTATAATTGTGTCATCTGCGCTAGACTAAGATTCCTCAGTAGTGGTGGCAGTAGTCCTCGACACAACAAATAATTTATTTCTTTATCTATTAGTCGTCAGTTTATTGTTTGTTCTGTAAAATGTCTAATTTCTCACAGCCCAAAATAATGACTTCAGATGTCTTATTTTGTCCAAGCAACAGTCCAAAACACAAAGATAATCTATTTACAATCATACAAAACACAGAAAATCCTCACTTTTCAGAAGCTGGAACAAGGAACGGTTTGGTATTTTTGCTTGAAAAATGATTAAGGCAATCAATCGATGATTAAAATAGTTAGATAAATTAAAGCATATTTACAGTTGTCTATTCTAAATAACAAAAAGATCTGCCTCAATTAAACACAAATGTAATTAAACATGAGTTTCTATTTAACATTTTAAAATCAACAGCCACTTCACCTGCAACACAGTAAGCCTGCCCCATTTTATAGCACTCTTGTCAGTGTCACTCATGTCCCCCAGAGGTGTCATAGCTGTGTAGACTTGTCTGAGTGTAACTACACCCTGTCTTTTCAATGAACTATCACACACTTACCGAGAAAAAAGGTAACAAATGACACCGTGTGCGTCACTCTTGTATCCTAACTCTACTTAGTAAATAACATGAATAGCAGAGCACACTCTTTTCTTCCATAAACGTGACATTGGTATGAGGACAGGACAGACTGTTCCTGGACTATGCGCTCATTACATCTCTTACTGTCCTGTGTGTGTGTGTGTGTGTTTGACGGCATGGATGAGATTAAAAACACATGTCAGTCATGTCTAAATTGCCAAAGTCCCACCCTTTTCTTCTCCTCCTATTCCTCTTGTCTATCTCTCCTCCCCTCCACCTCTGTATCACCTCTACTCAAGCTCACCCCCTTTTTCTGCTCTCCTCCCCTTTCCTTGACTTACTCAGCCCCTCCTTGGATGATTAAATGTCAAAACACCACACACACACACACACACACACACACACACACACACACACACACACACACACACACACACACACACACAGCAGATCAGAGAAAGAGAATCATGTGCAGATGAACATAAATGTGCTTGAACTTGAGATACATGAACAACTTGCTCTGAGGGTAAACATTCTTAGTGGACTTACATCATCAACACTGGAAAAGCTTATCGTCACTTCTCCGTAATACACACAGACTCAAGCGCGTGCACACACACACACACACACACACGAGGAGGCTCATGGACTCACCTGTTTTTGGTGATGTTTGCTCAGCAGTTCTAAAAATAGTTGGTAGCAGTCGGGGGTCTGGGCCAGAGCGAGGCGGCACTCAGAGTAAGATGAGAGTTTACTGAGGGAGAGAGGGGACAACAAATACCACTGATCATTCCACTCACCAACTGCTCCACCATGCTGACTCTATATGGAGATATTAAATCAACACTGCTAGTGGATAAATAAGCCTGTGCTGGGGTCTACCTTTCATACTTATATTATCTTGGGCAAAAAAAATCAGACAGTATTATCAGCACTGATAACTGACTGGTACAACTGCTTTGCCTTATATTTTGTATTCAAAAAAGACATTTTATTACACGCTAAAAGGTTAATGTTTTATTTTGTGCTTCACACACTGATGAGATTCTTGTGTCAGAGAAGGAGGCTGAGACCTGGGGTGACAAAATCTCCAGTGTTGTATATTGGCCTTCGCCATCTTGGGTTTTTGGAGTGCTTGAAGTGGGCCGGTACTCACGCAGTACTGTGGTGTACTGTGACTTTTTCTGGAACATCGGTGCTTTTCACAAGCTTCTGGTACTCTTTTCTGCCGTCTCTGTATCAGGTTCTCTAGGCGATTCACAATGGCCCTAAATAAACCGCATTAACCAGGGAGCACTATGTTACACTCACCTGTTCCCACTTTCACCTGCCTGCTTTTCTCTGTCGGCTCCAAAAGGGCACCAACAGAACACAAACAGAGTCAGATGATAAACACGAAGATGAACTTAAGATTCTACCCTACCAGGTGCTGACTGTTTGCGTGACACACTGAAAGTAGAGAGAAGAGAAAGTGGACTGAAAACTGAAACGGCCAAAACAGAAATCAGCTGTGTCACTACCCTGATTGTTTTTGTAACAGTATAGGCACAAAATCAGATGTATAACCACATCCTGTCTGACAAATGTGTGTTTCTCTGGAAACTCTTGTTTTGTGATACTACAAACAAAAGCCCTTTACAAATGTATAAGAGGAAAAAAGAAAGCATTGAATTTAGAAGGAGAGTGACTGCTGAGTTAGAAAGGAAAACAGAGAACAGAAGGTGAGACCTGAATGATGACCTGTTTTTATTCAGCTCATGACAGGTTAGTTTGGTTTACATTAGTGAGTTGTCGAAAAGAGCAGGAAGAAATAAGGGAGAAGAGATCCACAATAGCAAAGACAGTCCACACCAGAAGTGTGACATTATGTGATATTAATATAATCTTATTAACTGCATGTATGATACCTGTATATTCTGGAAATGTTGGTGCAGATGTCCTGGTCTTTGCTGTGTAGACGGAGCACCAGACAGAGCTCTGACAGTATAGAGAAAGTGATGAAGAGTGGACGGGAATCAGGGTGATCTGCTAGGTTCCTCAGGGTTGCTGTCAGCTACAGAGGTCAGAGGTCGGACAGAAAGAATGAGGGGTGAGAGTGTTGGATAGTGAGAAAAAATTTATACAAATGTACCTAATGTTTATAAGCGGTTATATGTAGGTCAGTATTTCAGTATTGTGCTATTGTGGCTTGCACATAATGTTGGTCGGTTGCTCATTAAGGCTGGCTGCTGGCCTGCACAGGACGCCATACCAGACACTATTCAGCATGGACATAAATCATTCTATCACAAGAGGGAAACAGTCATTTCCAACACACGGCAGCACTGGAAGTTCTGGAAAGTTATGGTCTGCTTATTTCCCTCCTCTAACAGCATAATGAGTTGTGTTAGATATCAAATGAAACCCTGGCTCAAGATGTTTGCTTGGGCTAACTTATGCGGTTACCAGCAATCATTTTTGGAAGAGTGAAGCAGGGTGTGTTTTAGACTGAAGTGGCCAGGCCAGCAGAGAATATTATGCTCTTGGAGCAGCTTCTATGCCACACATAAACAAAAACATTTTTGTCTAATAGTTTGAAAATCAGCCAATAGCCACATAAAGAAGAGTATTTAACACTGTGTTCCTATTGACTTAGTATAACTTTGTTTTACTCACATAGCCAAAGTGAAATTATGTGTATTGTTTTGAGCAGGAGTAGATGACTCAAACTTCCTCCTGAACTGTAATACAAAAGCTATTGGTTTCAAAAGACTGGTGTACATCAAATAGCTAAATATTTCTTAAAAATGTTTTAAAATACCCTATGAAACTTTACTCAATGCTTCTCAGCAATGTTAAGTCTGTGTCACACCTGAACAAGGATGTGCCCTGCTATGGTGAAGTTGGTGTCTTCTGCTTTGCAGAGCCTCTGGATGAGTTTCTGAGACGCACCAATGCAGTTCTTGTCCAACAGAAGTCTGAGGATTACACTGTTTCCTGAGAGAAATTTCACAGTGCCAACACAGTACAGCAGAGCTTCTCCAGATGTAGACACATCCTCATTGCTCAAAATGCCCAGAAATGAGTCTAGATGCAGAGAAAAATCAAATGTTAACATCATGGCGCACACAATGTGTAATGACCTGGTAAATGGGTTCCAAAAACAGCACCAAAAAGAACTGGACAGATAAAACTTCACTTCAGGGCAGCAGAGAACATGATGATCTTGAGAAGCCTATATACCAGACATAAACAAAAACATCTTGTCTAATAGTGGGAAAATCTACATCAGCCAACAAACACAACATTTAATATATAAGTTTTACTCACATACATTTGGAAATATAGGACATGGTACAGAATAGGAAACCTAAGCTAGATCACCGTCTCCTAGCATAGTGTTCACCTATGATAGAGTTGTTCTGGAAGAGGATGTCGTTGCTGTCACTGCGGCTGATCTGGAAGACGAGCTTACAGATGTTGAGCAGGTTGTTTCCACTGACACACAGCTGGAGAGAAAAATGCAAAAAACTTAACCCAATTTTTGTGTTAAGTGAACAAGTGCCCTGGATGCCCTTGACAGCGACTCAGTGGCATCCATGCTGACACCCACATAGACACAGACAACTCACAGCAAGGCAGAGCTTGGCAATGTGCAGGTTGAGCTGGGCAGAGTTGAGGTCGATGAGGCGGAACAATGTTCGAAGAATCCCTGACCTCCTCTTACACTGTCGGCCGAGCATGTCTGCTTCTGCCAAGGTGCCATGGAGACCGTCACACAAATCACACAGACGGTCCACAGATCCCTCAGAGCTGCCTGGCATCATATGTCAAGTTCAGGGCAACATGTCAAACATTCACAGAGAAAGCAAACATCCCAAAATGAAAACACTCGCACTGTGTGTGTTGGCAAGTGTGCATCCATAAAAATATGTTGAGCGATGTCTTGTACTGTATGTGCAATATACTTTGGCTTTACTGCATCGCGTATGTTTATTATTTGCATGAGGAACTTGAGGTTAAATCCTCAACATCATTAATACATTGGTCAGCAGTAAAATAACATTCCCCTTCCTTTTCTAAGAAGCAGCTCTATGTTTCTATGGTCAAACAATTCTGCAACAGGCAGCTACAATCTTGACGCAGAGGAAGAGAAAGGGTGGAGTCTCTTCCTTGTTTTTGAGGTAAAATAAATGTTTTCCCTGCATAAATAACAGGGTTTGGCCATTTCTAAAAAAGTTTGGCTGCAGTCTCACACTTCACTGCAATTTCCCACTGAATCTGAAAGGTGTTTTATGCATGAGCCAGAAGGCACTTGGTACAATAAATATTTAATATTTATCTTTCAAATGAATTTTCCATTAAATGTGTAGAGTGTTAAAATATTTACAGCCATAGATTTCATTTCATGGCCGCCAGACTTCAGTTTCAGGCTAAGACAATTCTGTATAGATGCCAAGCACAACACTGTTTTGTTTGCCTTTCTCCAGTTGTTGAAATGACAGTACTTTTTCATTTTTGGATACTTCATGCATGACTATCTGCCAATGCTAAAAATCTATTTCCCAGTCTGCTGGTTGAAAATGAAATGTAATAAGGAAACAGAGAGATTAGGCACTAACAAGAGAAGCATACCTAATAAAATAGACCAAAATCAATGGAACCACATTACATTTTAGATTAGCTTTAGAGACATTCTTCAACCAGAAGGAATCGTGATTGGAGTAGGTGACACAAACTATCCTTTAGGGTTAAATGAATGCACGTCACATGTTTGAACGTTTTTACTGGGTTTCCTTATTGCATTGCTCACACTACCTGCAGCCACACTCTCTAGCTGTTGGAGAAGAGGAGCAATCATATTATTCCACACCAATGACTCTGCATCCTCCTCTTTGCTTGTGGTGTTGTCTCCATTCCCCAACTCTGAAATGTGCAGAGAAAATCGCAGTTAGCCAATTACCACCTCAAAATCCAGACAGTGAACATGAGCAGCAAGCATGGTTCACAAGTTCACAGTCTTAAAATAAAACAGCAGGAAGTTTGATGCCACAATGAAAGGTCACCATCCACAGCTACACATCCTCTGATTTCTGTGCTGATGTGAAATAGTCTGTGCATTGGCATGTGAGTGTGTGCGTGTGTGATGAAAACATGTGTGCATGTGTTTGTGCACGCAAATGTCTGCAGTCTCTCACACATCGTGCACCTTTTTGTGCTGAACATTTGCATACCCCTTTGCTTGGTGTGATGCAGGAAACTGCGGTTGCCCTAACCAACAGCTCTCTCAGCTATTGGCTGGCTGCCTTTCATGGTGGAAATTAGGCCCTTAGCAACAACACCCCAATCAAAGTTTGACACTCAGGAAGGGGTGTTCAGTTGCTGGGAGAGAGGTGTGTCTCTGTTGTTGGTGAAACAACATTTTTGGGCTCAAGTCTTATAGTTAGGCATACACTTAGACATCTTAGAAAAGAAGTTACTTCGGAAGTAAAATCACTGAAAGGTTAAGTGGTCTGTTAGGAAAAGCTGCAACTATATTTTAATTTTACACACTCTGTACAAAATGTACCATTCATGTTTAAAATTAAAAAAATAGCAGTGAAGTTCATTTGGTATATCTGGACAAACCTGTTTTCCGTCCTGTTCTGCACTCGGTGGGTCTAACTCCTGAGTCATCACCTGGCTGTGTTATTCTACTGTTGGCACAAAGAAACACAAAAACACAAAGAGTCTGGTTACATCAGATTTTGGAGATGAGTCATGTATGCCTACTGACTTGTTTAGTTTAATTTTATTGACTTTGGGAAAATTTGGGCATTAAAACAATAGTAAAACCTAAACTCAATATATTTAAAGGATGAATTGTTGTGTCAAATACATCTCCATTAATGTTGCTCACTTTATATTGTCAACAGGCCTTCAGTTGTAGTTTCATCAAGTGCCACTAGGTGTCCCTGTTGCAGCAGAGGTTGAGAGGTGTGCAGGTGATGTTATACGTGTGGTGTCTGTTCTGTCCTTTTGTGCTTGACTGCTTGTAAGTTTTTGCGTGCGTGTGAATCTTTGTATCTGTGCAGGCGTGTGTGCCGCTGTGCATCACAAACTGTAATCCCCAACAGACAGGAACTAAGATCTTAGCTTTGTGGGCAGTCTGGTTAAAGCTGTTCATGCTTTGTCACTGTGAGCTGTCTCCACAGTCTTACCGCCTCTGTGCAGTAACCGTAAAGTGCTCCCAAAACCACGCCCCTCGTCATGTTATGCTATGTATTGTGGCTTTCTCTCTGCATGTGACTGTTGCATCTCACTCTCTGCATGTCACTGTCAACTCTGCACTATTCCTCACACACACTATTATTCACACAAAGTGAATGACTCAGTGCTATAATAATTTCTGTGAAACATGACAGGTAGTATGTCTTATGACTAAATACTGTGACCAACTGAGAAAATAATTATTAATAAAACTGCAGATGCAGAGAGCATATGCAGCATGTTGAGTCATCCCAATCACCTCTTTAACTACAAGATTAACTTCACAAATCTCTGACAAAAGAGTGAATCAACCTTAGAAAACATGGAAAAGTAAGTAATCACTCCTGTTAGAGACAAACATCATGTTATCAGGGCTGCCTAAAGCTTCTGCAGTGACAGTTTAAAAGGTTGACTCTCAGGATGGAACATTTATTTGAGCTTTTACTCTCAAGTGAATTTTATTTCATGGTCTAGCTTGACAGGTATGAGACAGAAAATGCCCCCCAAGACTGTAAAATATTATCCTTTCTATTCCATTGTAGCATCACCAGAAGGTGTTACTTGATTATGTTAACATTAATATACAGTTTGTGGGTGCTTGTATAGAGTGCACTTTCCCTTTGATGGAGAAGTAGTGGTATAAGCTGGCCCACAGGGCATTTGCAGCAGGCAGTGCTGGCCGAGGCATGTTGCAGTGAATGTCAGAGAGGGGGCTTTGGCTCTGTATGATGGGATTAAGAGCCTGATAATAAGGCCTCTTTGTGTGATACGGCATTCTCTGAGACATGACCTCATCCCTGTCTTAGGCCTGGCCAGTGCACTGCAGTCACAGCACACACTGCTGCCAGCCTTGCCCAGATGGGCACCCAAATCTAATAGAGAGCCATTTAGAGCTATAAAGCTCCGGCTTATTGGAGAAAAAGAACCTATTGGATGTCTTTATATCTCATCCAACTCATCACATTAATCTATCATGCTGTGTCTATTTCCACTTGCCGTCAGTGTACTTCTGGCTTGACTATCTCTGTGATTTTCACTCTGTTTGTCTCTGTCTAGTGCACCTTTTATGTAGTTCATTGCAACACTAAAGGACAGTACTTCAAAATGTTGACCTAACATTAATCAAGAAGATGACGTCTTTAATCTTTTCCTCTTAAATCATAAATTGACCACATTCGCATCTCTTGGGACTTCTCTTTGTCAGCAACAAGTTGTACAAAAAATTGCGTGTTAACTTGGCCTGTGAGGGAGGAGGTGAGGAGGCTGTGCTGCGGGCGATAGCCCAGATTTCCTGTAAAAGTGTTTTATGGTCTGTCCCCCCTCTACAGCCCCATCTGCCCCACCCAATCGATAGGCGGATGGATTGTAACGACAGCCCCCGACCTCATGCCCAGAATTATGCCCGTCGTGCTGACAGACAGCTGATGAGGTCGGCAGAAAAAAGCACAGCTTTTAGCCTCTCCGCACTGTGAAGGTGTCAGAGCTGACACATCATAGTAATGACAGATCGAGGCAGTTTCATTGGAAATGAAGCTTGCCAAGAAGTTGGGTTTAACTGTGACCAAGATATAGTGTACAGTAAAGTATATGAGGGTTTAAAATGTGGTAGAGGGATTCTTTTTGACCATGCACATTAGAGCCTTAGTGATCATGATTAAAAGTGTATACTTTTTAAATGCTGTGTTCACAAACATTATGGATGTAAACAACAATTTAGAACCGGACTAGAAAACACTAGTGACTTACCCTACATTTGAGTTTGTCTAACGTTAGTCCTTGTACAATATAAAAGACATGTCAATCCATTAGAGAGTGATAGCAGTTTCCAGGCCTGTGTTTAAATCTTTCATTTTTATTATCATTTAGGTTATGGGATGGGCATTTAAGTGCACACACAAATAATTATAGCAACATCAGCCTTCCTAAGGTATTTCCTGTTATAATTTTCTCTGCCCAGTAATCTGGATAAGTTGTGGACCAAAACAGGAACACGAAAAGACATTCAAAACTCTGCGAATTTGACATACTGGGCAAGGCAATGAGAAAGGCAAGAAAGCAAGGAGAAGGATTTGATGAAAGGGAAAAATTGGAGCCACAATCAGCTCTATCTGGTAATGGCTACCACTGCAACCTCTGTGTGTCTATAAATCTTCAACTCATTGTTGTACTGTCACTGGTCAAATAGAGGGTTGGGGAGAGGCGGGGTGGGGTGGGGGCCAAGAAAGAAGGTCAGATCTTACAAGTCCAATAGTGGGATAGAAAGCATACCTTTCACTTGCTGTTCTGCGTGGGCCAGGTTTGCGGGGACCACTGAGGACTGCGGTGTGGTCTGTACTAGGGAATCGTTTGGTTGACGGCTGCATTTGTCCAGGGCATGGATTCAATCTCTCTTTCACTAAACATATAGAAAGGAGGTTATTTACGTGTTTCTCGTGTATGCTGCAGTAATGTTTCTTCTTGTTTCACTAGCTAAAAGTACAAATGTCAATTTGTACACAATCAAATACTGTATGTATTCAGGTCAAAAACTTCCAAATTCAATCAATACTTTTGTACATCCTTATCTATTTTATTGCTCCATAGTAGAGTAGATTCATGAGAAGACCTGAGAGAGAGAGAGTACTCATTTTCAATTCAAAACAGCAGCAGTAAATTATGTTTTTCACCCAGCCCAGCAACAAAGAATGTAAATCAGGTATAATGTCAGCATTTGAATAGCTCCATCAATTTCCCTTTCAGAAAACTGCTCTTGCACTAGTGCCTGCACAGAAGATTTAAAGTGATGCAACGGGTGAAATAAATGTGAGTGTTATTTTTCACCCGTTTAACAAATGAACCATCTACCTTCTGCTATAACGATTTTATTAGAAGCACAATTATTTCTTACTAATAATAACTTTACAATGGGTCATACATTCAATAAATGTAAACTTTTCCCTTTTTTTCTTTTATGCCTTGATACAGATTTGCATCAATATTTTTTTCCTTTCTTACCATCTGTGTGTCCCTCAACAGGAGGCAACGTTGTGAGAGATCCAGCCCTAAGAAGGCGTGCCCGTGCCACTGCCAAGCCCCTCTTCACTTCCAGTGGGTCTGTGGGGGGTTTGGGAAAGGCCTTGAATGGATCCTCAGCATCGCAGGGGACTGGAAACTTTGGCTTCTAGTACCACACAAACATATTAGTAGCATCTGATGGTGTGAACAATGAGCCAGAACTTGAATCCACCAATGAAACTACTTATGTCCATAAAGAGATCCTAATATTTTGATTACTAATTTATTCATATTTTTTTATCACATATATTAAGATTATAATCACATTTATTAAAACCAGATAAGCTTTCATGATGATGTACAGAGGCGTGCATACTCCTTATCCTATTTTTCAGTTTTCATGGTAATACTCATAACATTTAAATAAGCAAATATGTACTTGAGCTAACAACAAATAACACCTTAATTCGAATCTGATACTTTATGAACTACCACATATAGGTGTGTGTGTGTGTGTGTGTGTAAGGGAACTTACATGGTCCAGAGGAGACAGTCGAGTCCCTGAACCTGGTCTGGAGTCAGGGGCATCAAAATTTTGAGCATGAAGACTGAAAAGTGAAAAAATGGCTCATTACTTGTACAAGTTAGACAAGAGCCACAGTTGATCTCAGAACCTAACAACATGAAGGAGATTTAAGTGGAGTTTGGGACCAACCTAAAAGTCGATGGAGGCCTGCTGTCATGATCTGCACGAACAGAGCTCTTTCCAAAAAGTTGCCTGTGTCCATCTCTGGGAGTAAATGGTCGCTGGGTGGACTGGACTCGCAGGGACTGTCTGGCTTCACTGACAATTTCTGCACTTGTTTTCCTCAAAGTGTTGCGCCTTGGATTGAACGGGCTGCAAATATCATGGCTTCTCTCCATTGACGCCATTTAGGCCAAGACAGTCTGCAAGTGATGTCAGTGGTTTGATAATGAGTGGTTATAGATTGGAAATGTTAAAAAAATTAGGATAATGCCAGAACAGAAAATGAACAGTCAGTGTAAAATGCATCCGAGGTTGCAATGAATAACATTTGAAGCATGGCAAGAAGTAAAGAAAGAGGTGTCCAGATCTTTCACGTAAGTAAAAGCATCAATACTACAATGTAAAATGACAAGTAAAAGTCCTTACTTATGTAAAAGGTATTATCAACAAAATATACCTAAAGTATCAAAAGTAAAAGTACTCAATATGTAGCATAATGGCCCATGTCAGTGTTATGATATAATATACTACATGACTGCATTTGAAGCTATAACTAAAGATTATTAACAATTAATCATTTAGTCTATAAAATGTGAGAAAAAGAGTGAGCAATGTCCATCACAATTTTCCAAAGTTGACATATTTGATTTCCTTGATTTGGAACTTATCAATTAATCGACTAATTGTTTTAAGTGTAATTTAATTCTTATTGCAGAGCCATACAAGTGTAAACAGCATTTTAATGTTGTAGCTAATAGAAGATGATCTTATTTTAAATACTTTCTATACTGTTAGATAGTTTAACCTATAACAACGCATAATTTTTATAGTAGCATCAAATGTTTTGTATGTTAAATCTTAATATGCAAAGTAAGTAGTAACTATAATTGCAGGTGGAGTAAAAAGTACAACAGACCCTATTTCCCTCTAAAATGTGGTCATGTAAAAGTATAAATAACCAAAAGTGTAAAATACAAGTACCTTACAATTGTACCAAAGTGTGGTACTTGAGATATACCATCACACGCCAAAAACAGTGTGACAGTCCAAATACAATTTTCTAGCACTGCAAAGAGCATAATGGTCTGTCAATTTGGATTAGAGTTCAAATATTGACCAGCATATAGCTGATTGTTGATGTTACTGTAGCTCTAAATACAATAAAATGTTTTTTAGTGTGTTTACCTAAAGAATAAGTCCAACAGTACAACCTCTATTATTACATTTCATGGGTTTGAGGACTTTATGTGTGAGTGAATGAAAAGTCCCTCTGCGCGTTCACGCCCCGTCTCCATGGTGACTAAATGCTGCTTTGGTGGTTTTAACAACAAACCCGAGAAACAAATTAACCTTTGCACGCAAGAAGGCGAGCTAAACTGTTTTATTAATATCCGTTAGAGCAGATTAAAATTTCTGTTCTGTAGTAAGCGTATCTAACTTCTAAACGACCAGACGGAGAGGTGGAGGGAAACAGTAGCCTAAACCGGAGCATAAAAGAAAGCATATAACCACCAAACGAATAACATCAGTAAAGAAAACTAGAAAACTTACCGTTTGAACTGTAAAATCCT
Source organism: Micropterus salmoides (assembly GCF_014851395.1). Taxonomy (NCBI): domain Eukaryota; kingdom Metazoa; phylum Chordata; class Actinopteri; order Centrarchiformes; family Centrarchidae; genus Micropterus; species Micropterus salmoides. The sequence goes on from NW_024040928.1 coordinate 17,445,396, forward strand.
CCGTGAGTGATAGTTGGGTCAGTTATCATTCCAAATCTTAAAGGCAGCATGCACAGACAAAACAAACATTGACATCTGACTTTGCTGAAAACAGTGACGTTTTTCAGCTCTGCTGCAAGCTATGCTGAGGAAGACACGTGCACGAGCTTCACTTAAGGGCAGTCTCACGCAAAACGGTGACGCGCGTGTATCAGTCGTGGAGGTTGGATGCAAACTTTAAACTTCACGCGGAAAATTGTAAGTCAATTTCCATTAATTGTGTTGATTTAAGAAGTGTTACTAATCTTGCTGATAAATATAGACCATATAAGCCTATATTGATGGAAAAAGTATTCAGATCTTTTGCTTAGTAAAAGCAATAATATAATTTTCAGATAGTGGAGTGAAAAGGTATAGGCTTATATAACATCCATCCATCGTCAACCGCTTATCCTGCCTACAGGGTCGCAGGGGGCTAGCCAATTCCAGCTGACATCGGGCGAAAAGCGCGGTACACCCTGGACAGGTCGCCAGTCCATCACATATATATATGTATATATATATATATATATATATATACATATATATATATATACTGAATAATAGTATTCAGTAATACTCACCAACCTCACCATCCAAGAAAGGAAGGCTGTGATATCTCTGAGCAAGGATCAAAACATCACTATCCTACCTGCTGACAAAGGAAGATGCACGGTAGTACTTAACGAGACCCAACCAGCGGATACAAGAAAAAGGCCATAGAATGTCTACAACAGTTACAGAAGGACAACACCATCACCCGTGAACAATATTACTATTTACTATTTTTATTACTATTATTTGTATCCTGGAGAAGCCATTCCTTGCATTTATGGACTACCCAAGATACACAAAGAAGGAGCCCCACTCAGGCCGATTATCAGCAGCATTAACTCGGTCACCTACAACATTGCCAAACACATTTCTACCATCTTAGCTACATTGGTGGGAAACACGCCTCACCACGTCCAAAACTCTATTGACTTTGTAAACAAAGTTCGGGGACTAAAACTGGATCCAGATGAAACCATGGTATCCTATGACGTGACTTCTTTGTTCACCTGCATCCCCACCATAGAGGCAGTAGAAACCATTAGGAAACGGCTAACACAAGACAACACCCTGGACAACAGAACTAGACTCAGCCCTGACCAAATCTGCAAATTACTCGACCTCTGTCTAAACACCACCTACTTCCAAGTACAACGGTGGATTCTACAGACAGAAGCATGGCTGTGCCATGGGCTCACCGGTATCCCCGATTGTGGCAAACATCTACATGGAAGAAGTGGAGAATAAAGCCCTCAACTCCTTCAGAGGAACAGCACCGAGCCACTGGTACAGATATGTGGATGACACCTGGGTCAAAATTAAAAGCCAGGAAGTGCAAGCCTTCACAGAACACATCAACTCTGTGGACAGTAACATCAAGTTCACACGAGAAGATGTTCACAACAACAGTTTGGCCTTCCTGGACTGCGCTGTACACATTGAAGAGGACAGGAGCCTGCAGATTGGTGTTTACATAAAACCCACACACACAGACCAATACCTACTCTTCGATTCCCACCACCCACTGGAGCACAAGCTAGGGGTCATGAGAACACTGCACCACAGAGCGGAAAACATACCAACAAGCGCCCAAGCCAGAGAGAAGGAACAGAACCACCTGAAGGGGGCACTTACAGCCTGTGGATACCCTAAATGGACCTTTGTGAAAACAGCCACAAGATCCAAGAAGAACAAAACTACAGGGGAGGAGGAAAAGAAGGTCAAACGCAACAACATTGTGATTCCATACGTGTCTGGAGTATCAGAGAAACTCAGGAGGATTTTCAACAAACATAACATCCCTGTGTTTTTTAAACCCAAGAACACACTAAGACAGATGCTGGTACACCCCAAAGACCGCACACCCAAACACAAGAAAAGCAATCTAGTGTATGCGGTCCAATGCAGTGAGGAATGCACAGACCTGTATATTGGGGAGACTAAACAACCACTACACAAACGCATGGCTCAACACAGAAGGGCCAACTCCTCAGGTCAAGACTCTGCAGTCTACTTACATCTGAAGGACAGAGGACACTTGTTTGAGGACCACCAGGTGCACATTTTAGACAGAGAAGCCATCTACAGCAGCGTTGAGAAGCCGTCATTGAACAGGGGAGGGGGTCTACGCCACAACTTATCCCCCACTAACAATGCTGTCCTTTCATCACTTCCCAGGAAGCTCAACAAATGTAACCTATTGGTCTTGGCCTCAGGTAGTCTTAACGACTGTAACGACTGTCGTCACAGAAACAAGGAACACTAACGAACCAGCGGTATCGATGACCCGGGCCAACGACCCCACTGAGGTTAAATAGCTGAGTTTCCCTACCAGTCAGTCAGAACTGAAGAAGTCCTTTGGATGAGGGACGAAACGTCTTCCAGTATCTTCAACCAAGTCCAGTTGCCCTTGATTTTAATCTTTTAATCTTCGTTGGATAACTATGACCTGGATGGGAATTCTCAAGTAAACTACAAGTAATCTACCCCAAAATTATATTTAATGACAGTACTTGAGTAAATGTAGGCTACTTAATTCATTCCATCACTACCTTTATATGATGGATAACTCAAATGAATTAAAACAGTTGGTTAAACAGAAGTTTTTAAAGCATGTATCTAAAGTATTTAGTATTTTGTGGAGGTCCTTGATGAGCTGGAGGGATGCGGAAAGCTGGAGAGAAGTCCTGGTCCAGGAAAGCAACCTGTAGGCATAGGTATTTTAGTTTGTTGACATTATAAGAAGGAGGGGCATTAAATCAGAGGTCTTGGTAAAGATGTATGTATCAACAAATTCATCCAATAAACAAGCAAACAATAAATATGTAAAACAAAATGACTTACAAATTATAATACAAGGGTATTTACAAGTTTCCCATGAGACATATCTTAATAAAAGAATAGTTTTATTAAGATAGTATTATAATATTTTCCATACTAATCATGCGCAATGAAAACCATAAATTGGGCTTAAGTTCAAGTTCATGACAAGAGTGAAAGACGGAAAAGTGTTTATTATCAGTTCACTGAAATGACAAAAGATTGAACAGTGAATTGTCCGTTATAACGTTTCTGCCATGAACTATCATGACTATGTACAAAAAATGTCAATACAACAAACAAATACAGTGAGCACTATCAGAGCACTATCCAACCACATCCACACACACATACACACACACAGACACACACGCACAAACACACACAAGCACACACACACACACACACACACACACACACACACACACACACACACACACACACACACACAAACACACACAACACACACACACACACACACACACACACACACACACACACACACACACACACACACACACACACACACACACACACACACACACACACACACACACACACACACAAAACACACAAAACAACACACACACACACAAAAAAAAAATGTATGACATAATCTCTAACATAATCTTGATGTAAAAGAAGGAAAAGATATGAGAAATTCTGAATTTTTTATTTGTATGTTTTTGTCATGGTGGCAGCAATATGCCGTAATACATTTTAAAAGTTCCTAAGACAAACATTCACAGGATAGAGTAACCATTACAGCGGTGACATATATAGACTATGTGTGGTAAACATTGCAGCCTTAACAAAGGTCACAAATTAGTATCATAATGTAGGAACAAACAAACTGCTCCGGTCAGCTCCACTGACTGAAATGAAAAAAAAATCTGCCTTTATCATTTGATAAATTGACAGTAATAGCAACTTAAAACCGAGTGTAACTGTCATGTGTTTTCTGGGTTTCTAAAACACTCCTTCACATACTGAAGCATAGAGATTACAAATGACAGAGAAAATGTGTGACTGAGATAACAAGCAAGTACTGTAAATTGAATGCATTTTTATTTGCTTTCATGAACCTACACTTTAAAAACCCTTCTTTTTCTACTCCTTTCTGACTAACATTCAGATCTCTTCGGTCAGTGTAGTTCTGCTGTTATCATGGTCGTATTGTAGTTTGGAGCAGCGGTCGAAGCTGTAGCCTACTTTCACCTCTCCACTCATTTACGTTAAATACAGGTCATTCTCTATAATCCTGCAAGCCAGCATGTTCTATTGACAAGCTCTCCATGACACAGAAGGACATGTGTGGGGGGAATAAGTGTAAGCTAAATAAAACCATCAGTCATTTCAGTTTTATTGAAAGTTACAAAATAATTAACCCAAGACAAATTCTGACTGAAAATATACAGAGAAATTATAAATAACACGACTTTGTATTAGCTGCATACACAAAATTATAATCTACTACAATACGAAAATAGTAAGTTTTCACCTCAAGTTAAATCATTTATTTTTATTTGTTCTGCCACCCCGACATTCGGATTCGTCCGCCATTTTGTTGTCACAGAAAGTATGACGTTTCAAAAAATGAGTGGACACAAAATGGCCACAGACTTACGCTGTGTTCGTCAGCGAGAGTTTCAGTCTCTAGTTGTGGTCCACTGCAAGTTGGTCTTTGATGTAACATTCCTGCTCCGGGAGCACCATGAAAGACCAATAGCTGGCTGCAACCCTGACACATTGTTCAATCAGTACAGGAAAAAATACTTCCAGCTTTTACTTCCTCTGTCCATTTGATTTTAACCGTGCCATCCCCGGTCTCTTCAAGCTTCATATACTGCATCTCAAGCTTCAATGCAGAGAAGGAGAAGGAGTAGATCAATATTCATAGATAAACTCAGGGTTCAGGAGGAGTACATGATGCAGAAGTTCATTCATTCAACTCACGCTTCGCTCTGGGTCTCTTTAACCCGTCTAGATGGGCCGACCACTTTAAACACCAATCAGGTCTGTCTGGATTTGCACATTTGTCCACTCGTAAACCTTTTCCCCCCTAGCTTTTTATTTTTTACACTGTGAAATATACATCTGAACAATCTTGTGAGTCTCTGCTTGGATTTAAATAGCCTTACATGCTTCAGTCTCTTGGATACAGTGAACCTGATTGGCCGAGAGTGCATGCTGGGCATGCCCAATCACGGGGCATCACCATGGAGCTTACCAGCCAATGGGAGGAGGAAGATGGTCTCTGTGATTTCATTGTCACTAAGGGAGGAGGAAACATACTGCCAGGACAGTTGGCACTGACATGCTAAGCAATGGACCCCATTATAGTCAGAGTCTATATGTTGGGGGTAACCTGTGGAGCCACATCAAGAGAGCTGCCATGGAAGAGAAAAGCACAAGGCAGGTCTATAGATGAAGCTCCTCTGAGCTACACTGTCCCATGCACACAAGCTCATAGTAAGTCACGTCACTGTTATCGGTGCTGCTCACGTCACAGGAATGAATGGGTTGATTTGTGAGAGCCATCGTCCTGCTTGAAGGTGGTGTGTCTCCGTGGCAACCGGCTCCATCGCTGGCCAGAAGCTTAAACTGAGAAAGAGAGCGCTCAGCTCTCAGGAAAGGGGCTTCTTTACTTTCCCCCAATCGCTATTCAGTCCTGGTTTGACCCCTGAAGATGATATCTCTCCTTCTCCCCATCTGTCTGTCTGTGTTCTTCCTTTCATTTGGCCTGTTTTTGCCCCAGTATTGCGTTGTTTTGTCCTTCATCCCTCATCTCTTTGGGACATTGCATCATAAACATTACAGTGTTTCAAGCTCAAATTGTCTATATATCAGATACAGAGGCATTAAGCATACTCTTAATTTTGTATTGCATATCCTCCATTTCATACTTTGAATATATTTCTAAACAGCGTTTCACTCCAAATGTGACATACATCCAAAGGATTTGCTATCTTGAGCATGAAAAGTTCATTCTTGACCTTGGGAAAAGCAGTTTTACACAAAAAAATCTTAACTCAAAGTCCACTTATTGGCCTTTTCCAGATCTCCAGGACAGCTGAGATAACTCCATCCACTGATTAGCCCAACATTCTTCTTATCTCTCTCTTTTTAACATGTGGCCTTTTCTAACTCTTTAGTCAGCTTTTCCAGCAGTCAGAAACCGCCCGGGTAAAGTTTTTATGAGCCAGCAGATCGAAGTTAGAACATGACACAAATTAGCAGTGAGTCGTTGCTCTAAGTCAGCAGCTTGCTTGTTTGTGACAGACATGGTGAGTGTGCTCTGACACAAAAAAATCTAACTCTTGACTTTTCAGTTCTGCTACTTGAACAATATTACAGATTCAGCTTTTGTACAAGATGAATTAGGTTCTTCAAGGAAAATCTGTAATAAGCAGAGCTGTCTCTTACAGGAAGGACAGTGTGTATTCTGCATATTTTGTGGAGAAAAAAGGTACCAGAGTAACTTTTTCAAGCACTTTTTTTTACTTGATCAGTGCTGGCTGTCACTTTTATTAGGGAAAGAAAGGCAACAAGATATATAGGATATATACATACAGCCAGTATGCAGTACGATCAGCATGTACACTGTCAGCGTTGATTTTAACGCTTTTTAAGTGTCTATATTAGTCCACACTACAGAGTGTTAATCTCTTTTTGGAGTGTTAGTGCGCTAATTTAGTGTAATTTTTTTTACTCTTTTAGGAGTTAAAATGTAAGACTTCTTACCGCCGACCAGTGTTGGTTTTTAAGGTAGTTAGTTTAAGTTATGGTGGCTCACCATTGCAAAATGACCAAGTACCAGTAGAGAAATATCAATATAAAATATAACATTAACAGATACTACTTCATCTACTACAGTGTTAAAGTTTAGAGGTCAAACGCATGGTCCCTATTTTCGCAGCAGACAGTGGAACGCTTTTATGACACTCCTGGCTATCAGCCAATCGGTGTGTGTAGGCCTATGCAGTGGGGCAGGGTGACATAAACACTTCAAGTGTATAAGCCAGGATCAGAGTTACTATTTACAATTACACGTACAGGTTGGATTTAGTGACACTATGTTTTTACACCAACTACGTATGAACTGAGAGTCAAATGTAATGGATTTGATTTCTATCCAGAGTATAATTAACTCATTTAGTCAAATTTCACTTTTACCAAAAATTTAACTCTTCTCAATTTGCTGTGTACATTTCCTTTTCAGTCCACATTAACATCATCAAATAGAAGAGTCTTTCCACGCTGTTCAATCACAGGCAGAAGATGGGCAGAAGGCCAAACTCTCCTGCTGTCTGTGAGCGCTAAGAGTTAACCGACACTGTACACAGACATTCAAATAAAGCAGACATGCCGGGCAGACAGTCGCCATCTTATCACTCATCTCTCTTTGTATGCATGGAAAAGAAAATATCTCACTCACACACGCTCATATTACACATAGATGAGCTTTTAAAGACATGCACATAAACACTGGATATATGGGCATGCAGGCATTCAGTACAGCAAGAGATACCATAAAATAAAAATATAAAGTTATCACTCTATAACAAATTGAAAGTTATCCTTAATTGTTAGTATTCACTAGTACAATATTGACCATAAAAACTTTTTCATAGATTTATCAACGTCTATGAAAGGCACCGTGTTTCACAGGAAACATCCTCAGCTTCACGTGAGGTAGATTTGGTTGAGTGAAAGAAGGCAGAAATAGATATCGAGGTACTGTAACCTAAACTCAATGTTCACTATAATAGAAATATGTCACTCAAGTTTTTGCACTAAAGGGAAAAACACCAGACAAAATTAGATGTCCCCTGAATACAGAAAAAGTTGCAGATCATCTCCTTTATTATGTGATGTGTGAATAAATCTATATCTATATTAATCTATAGAACTGTATATCTAACTAAATTACTTTTTGCTTGCAGGTTTTGAATGCTCAGAATATTTTGGAGCTTAAAGGAATAGTTGATATTTTTGGAAATACGCTGATTTGGTTTCTCTCTTTCTTTCTCAAGAGTTAGATGAGAAGATAGATGTCTCTCTGTTAAGTCTAAGGCTACTGCTAGCTTTCAGTTAGCTTAGTTTAGCATTAAAGACTGGAAACTGGGTGAAACAGCTAGCCTCTTTGTGAGATTTAAAATTTCATATAGGTCCAAAGAGGAACTGTTTTTTTGTTTCCCTCGAGATTGCCATCACACTGACAGATCCCAGTGAAGCACATCCATCTCATTTTGTATGCTAATCAAAATGCAGGCGACTCAGCCCTATCTTGATGGAGCTTATGTCTGTTTCTATTCAAAGATATGCGGATGTGGATGCTGACCTGTATGTGTGTTTCATTGTGTCCAACCCCTGCATCAGTCCTTGCAGCACTTTCCCCAAGGCCATCTGACCACACATAAACATCTTCAAACACACATAGCCATTGATGCACTCTAACACGACAGGCCTTTTTTTCAGTATTTATCTATTTGTGAAGCATTTACAGATGCAGAAATGCTCATGTGAGTGTGTTCTGAGCTGCTCCCTACTCATGTTGTTAGGCCTGGGAAAAAAAAGATTCAGTTTATAAAGTGAGCATCAGGGTCTGTGTTCGGCGCACTCACAATAGGCTTTTCTCAACAAGTACACATGGGGGCTGGTGAAGGCCATCGGTGCCTGCCTGGCGTTTTTACAGATTCTGTTCTTTTTCTGTCTCTGGTGTGTTTATCAGGGTCACACTTTCCTAAGTGCATTTTTTGTGTCTTTTTGCATATGTATGACAATAAGTAGCCCTCTCCTTTTACTTGAATGTCTTTTGCTCATTTATGTTGCACAACCAATGGTGCAATCACGCTATTTTATTAGGAGCAAAGGGAAAAAAGAAATGGCTTTCATAATCCCATAGCGATTCATCATATTATGAGAAAACTGTTTCGGATCTGCTGTTTTCATGTGTTTGTCAAGCATTAACTACTTCAATGTTGTAAGAAATGCACATTTGAGTTTGGGTACCTTAAACTGAGATTAATTTTTGAACTGCTGAAAACCATTATTTTTTTCTCACCCTAATTTTGTGTTTGGGGTCCTGGAGGACCCAAGCCATCTTTAACAGCTCAAAAAAAACAACTTTATTATTGATTCATCATAAACATGAATTTTTAATGTGATGTCGCAGGAATGCACAATAGAAAATGTTTGACACTAAACATAAATATAAATAACATAAATTGTCTGTGAATTACTTTTTGACACAAAAATTGAATGCATAGTTGTTCATGAACAGCCTATAAAACATATAAAACAGATTTGGTGTAATAACAATACTTTATTGTCACTTCTGTATATCTGCCGCTGACTAATTTGTGGCAACAGGAAGGGTTTGAACTTCATCACTTCATTACAATATAATAATCTAATTTAATAGATGTATCTGGTCAAAGAAAAGTAGATTGGCAGTAGATTTAGTTTGAAGCTGTAGTTTTAATCTTACAACATACACTTATAAACAAGAGAAGCAAATGTTCTTGAAATTGGCCTGTGAGGTGCACTGTGCATGCGTGGTCACTGTGGAATGTAGTGGAAAAATATTAGGTGCATACAAGCCTCAGGGCAAGAAATGCCAATATAGAGATGTCTCTCAGTGTACTACTGCATGCTGACAGGAGTGTGTCACATCGTCTCAAGTGGAACACAAAACAGGTAAAATAATACCGGACATAGTTGTTCTTACTGAACATTCCCATTTAAACCACATGTGTCAAGCCCAAACCACATTTCTTTTTACAACAAACTAAACTACAACAAATTCTAAAATGGTAAGAATATTACATATCTAACAGAAAACAAAAACAGACTGAACCCACATGTACCAGGATGACCCCCTGTGTGTTTAAGGCAGTACCTTCTGCAAAGCATTTTATGGAGCTCTATAATAACCTGCACTATATTAACTGGCACACACACTCTATATCACCATCATCGGTGAGGTCTTCTCGTCCTGCTGTCACCCCTCCCCCAGACCTGATGTCCTTTGTTCCACTGTGAGGATCATTTATCCCTCTTGGGTGATATCTGCCAGTGAACTACCACACTGTCATAGCTGGCCTTCTTCTAGCTTTATGATAAAACCCTCTTTCTTTCCACCTCTGTTTTTTTCTGCTCTATTTCTCTCTTTCCTAAATCCTGTCATGATCTCCCCGTGAGTAATGGTGATTTCTGTGTCTGGACTTGCTTGGCTCTTGCACACACATGCTCACACAAACAAATAAAAACACAATCTTAGGCTCACATTTAATCAGTTAACAATTTGTTAAGATCTCTTAATGAAAGACAACTTCTGCAGCATTCATTCATGAGTACAAAAACTCACACACACAGAAATAACAAAGCACAGTCATCATGTGTACAAATGCAGGTTTGCTTACTTTGCTCTCATGCAAGGGGGTTCCGCTGCAGTCTTAATAAACAAAGTCAGAGGGCAAGGCCACAAGAGTACTGTACTTGGACTCACACACACACACACACACACACACACACACACACAAACACATAAACACACAGAGGTGCACGTCCAAGCCAGAACACACATCATAAACACATATGTAACACAGATGAGAAAGAGGCCTTTTAGAGAAGGGTGGAGAAATAATCATCTGTCAAACAAGCAAAAACACATAAACACATGCACACAAACACATGTGCATGCTGTCACTCATACAATAGGGACAAAGACACATAGGGATGGAAGATCGACACAAGATGCCACTTAATGTCAGAGATTATTTTTCCATTTTTGACCCGACTGATTAAAGCCAGGCAGCGTCCGGTCTGTAAAGTGGTGTGTTAGCATTAGCCATGTTGGTGCAGATTCCTACTCATGTAGGAACTTCGTCTATTGCTTCCTGAACCATTTGAACATTTTGGAAACTTTTGGGAAATATATTACTGATAAATAAGAATCTACAGTGTTAGATTTATGTCGAATTGGACGCTGACTTCACCTCCCTGTCCACTCGTTCTTTATGATAGATTTGCTCCTCATCCTCAACACACCATCACCACTATGACTTAATGCGTGGAGAAAACAGGGGACGGACAGAGGGAGGGAGGGAAAGATGGAGAAAGGGAGTAATGAAGCTATGTATGTGATTTCCCTGGTGGTTTTAATGGTGAGTGCAGGCCATAATTCACTCCAACGCACACGCACACAGGCACAAATGAATGCACACACACGCGCACACACAGACGCCCAAAGCAATACTTTTGACTCTCTCTCTGTGTCTTTGTGTCTGTCCTACCCTCCATTTGGGCCAGTGCAGAGAAGATATATGGAAGTGTGGAACACAGTGACCTTGACATTCTGGGCATGAGTGTGTTAGGATGGAGGTGGATGACGGTCTACACTCACTGTGCACCATTTCACCTATCTATGAATCATTTTAATGGTACACCAGTACATCAATTCTCAGAAAAAAATCACCAATAACAGCAAAACATTAAAGGAGTAAAGCAACATGCCTGCCACTGCCATTTAAAAATGCTGGTCATCATTTTATTACTAAGAATTATTTAAACTGATATTTAGAATATTTCTGTAAAGAATTTCTACCATTTGGTAAATTTGGAGATTTGTATGATTGTCTTCTCTCACCTTCACATACATTCAGTTCAGTTTATAATTGTTTATTGTAGTCACAAGTTAAAGCCCTTATATGCAGGCATGGCCGGATTGAACAATTTGGGAGTCCTGGTGCAAATTTGTTGTTGGGCACCTGTTGTGGCCAAGTGCCTATCAAATACAGTGCACACAGTACACTGTAGAGGGCAGATTATTTAAATTTTGCTCCTAAGAACCTGGTCCCAGGTTTTCTGGATGTCAACTACTTTGTGGTAATTTGAAAACAATTAAGATTTCAGATTTTGACACAGGGACCTCCTATCAAGGTTACCTAATAATGCATCAATTTGCTAACGTATTTCACTGGTGCAAATTCACAAACAAATTTGGAAGTAATCAAATTATCTCAAACCAACTTACACACTATAAACCTGGGTTTTAGGGACCCCTGGAAGGCAGTTGCCTGCTTAGCTGAATTGTAATCTAGCCTTATGTGTAGGTTTTAAAAATGTCTTACTCTGGCAACCCCTAGAGGTGGAATCAAGGAATATATTGTACTTGATGGCAATACGCCATCTTTCACTGTTCATCTTTTGTTTTCCTATAAATATAAAATGAAATTATTTGAAAGATGGGCCATAATCCTGTAGCAATTCTACATATAGGGACTTTAAGGACAGTACTGCTCAAACATCAACATATCAACCAATCTTTGTGTCATGTGTCTACAATATGAATCTGTGCCTGATGGAGTTTTACCATATCAACACAGCTCTGCCTCTGTCTATATCTAAATACATTGCATATATTCTTCTCTTGCTGTCTAAGATGCAGAAAGTCGCGCATCTCATGATGACATTAATAAACAACAGCTCTGGCGTTATAGTCGATGGAGCCTAACCAACGAGGAAGAGAAGTAATGTCTTCCACAGGGTTAGCTATTAATCTACAGTAATGCACATGTACTCTGCAAGATAACACATTTCCATGTATGTCAGTGTTGGATGATGAAAGACATATTCACACACCAATACAATATGACACATAGACACTTCTCACTTTGTCTTCATTTTCATACACTTTAATTTAGCTGTTCCATTAAGGGACTATTCATGACAAATCATCCACCATAAAAAGCCAGCGTGGTAGAGTACAGTATAGTATATTGCGTCCTGTGACCCAGTGCACACACATACAGTATATTGCAGTCACATGCAGCCACATGCTACAGTGGGAGGTAATGCTCTCAACCCAGAGGGTGGTGGGGGATGGGAGCACGATGGGGGTTAGTGGGCTTTAACAGCAACAGGATTGAGAGCAAGCTGAGCACGATGTCCCCTCACATGGGGAAATAACACATTCTAGGTGTATGTGTGTGAGAGAGTAAGCATGAGGGAGAGACGGACTCTATATCAACTGGCTTGATATAAAGGAGGCAGAGATCTGTTTCATGCATGATTATTCCACCTCATCTCCCTCCCTGCATCCAACCCAGCATCACCCTCTCTCTTTCTCTGTGTGGGGCTGATATTGAGGAAAAGTGGGGTTGACGGCAGCAGAATAAGAGAAAAACATACTGAGAATAATAAAGGATGTGAGAATGAATGAAGGGAAGGTGAGAACAAACAGCAGGAGGAGGAGCAGAAGCTGAGGAAATGACTGTGAGGAAAAAGGGATTTTAACAAGATTCTATGGCGTCATTCTCATGCTTTTATTTGGCATTTGATTATGTTACTGAATAAATCAACAGATGCGATTAAAGTGAATAGGTTTATCATGTGTAACTCAGATTACATCACACGCTCAAACCTCTCACAATTCCAAAACAAATCAACGTGACAAATGAAAAGCATCAGTCAAAATAATGATTTCCCCTCTTCTAACAGTTCACTCCTGCACTGCTGGTGCGTGAGGTTATCCAGTTCAGTCCCATCAATGGTCGAGTGCCCATCGATTGAGACCCAAAGAACAAAATCATTTTGAATCCATGGTGATGCTTCACCAGGGTGGATAACAAGAAAGAGCGGGAACATTCATCAGTCTCTACTGCTTTTTTCCCCTTCTTTTCTTCATTCCTCACATCCTCCAAGTTTCGTTCACACTTCTTTTCTCTTCACATTTTTCCCTCAAAACATTTAGTATCTGTTCAGTGAAAGAGCATCCACATGTAATTTCTCTGCTTCACCTTCATATGTCAGGGTCTTGCATGTGGGAGGGAGAGAGGAAAACTAAGGAGAGATCAGCGAGTGATTCAACAAAACTAGATAAGGAAAAGATGAAACATGAGGAGAGGAGTGTACTATTTTATTGCAATAAAAACATCATTCACATACAGAGGCCTGAATTTCTTTTCTGTATTTGTAGTTACCTATCATAATGAGAAATGAAAAAACACCTTCACCTCAAATATTGCTTCCTTTATGAAATTAATTTCAGAAAGTAAAACTCACTTTGGACAGACATTCCAGTCATTCTGAGACTCTCACCTGCGGAGGGGAAAATGATTACATTGATATCCTGACAGCAGCAGTCTGCTAGGGTTCAATTTGTTACAACATGTGAATAATCATTTTAAATTATTGTCTAAATCAACCCGTTTCAAGTTCTCCATGGAGCGTATCATCAAAGGAATGACCCTGTTCAGTATCTACTAGTAATGCTGCACTATATTACTGTCATCAATCCTTATCCCTCTTAATTCTGTACCTATATGTTAAGTTAAAATAGGAGAGCAGCAATTATTTCTAAATGCTTCTGTAATTTTGATATTTACACATTATTTTGCAGCTATTTAAACACCTGGGTGCATTACTGATTTCAGTTTTAAATAATTTATTTCTTTTAACTCAAAGACCAAAATAAAGATCAACTTAAATTACCCCATTTTCTCCTGGGGTTATTTTATCATTTCTTTCCTGAAAAACAATACGTTTTTTAATTAATGTCATTATTTTACAGTAACACTCCACCCACTAGAGCTAAGGTTTTTGAAAGACAAATGCAAAAGTATGTAACACTTTGAGCATGAAAGTTCATAAAACATAAAACAACTCAGTCTGCTGAATTTTTTTTTACCCCATCTTAATGCTCTCCATCAGCAGATGGAATTTGCTTAGTTGTCACGAAGATGCTTCAGTTGCCAACATGTATTGTAACCTCTGTCTTTGTTCAAGTCAAACGTGTTTGTTATGTTAAATATATTTTTTATTGAATCTCTCTTATGTAATATCCAGAAAGTTTGTTCACTTCACTACTTCTATAACTTAAAACCACTACAAGAAAACACAAAACATAGTGCGACCACAAGAACACATAATTAACATAGTGAAGTATATACAACACCACAAAACAACCAGACACAATCAAAAGGAAGAAAAAAAGACTCAGACTCTTGGTATGGACAACTTGAAAAGTAACAGAGATGTGAAAACATAAGAGAATCATAGAAGTCAGTGAAGATGAAAGAAAGGCTGGGGAATGACGCCACAGACTAAAGTGATGCTGCTGTCCTCGCAAGAACTACCTGTCTCTCTCTGATGTTGAGTTGAGGGTTTAATTTTTTGTTCTTTGGAGAGACTGAAGGGCTTGGATGACGTAGGCCAGACATAGGAGACAAGGCTCTGGTGTTCCTTTGCACTATTGTACTTCATATTTGACTACAGCACTTCGAATGTTGTAGGTATTATCATTTTGAAATGTGCCAGTTTCAACACCCTGTCATATGTGACTCCCCCCCACCCCCACTCTCTCTCACTCTATCTTTCTACTAACCCAACCATTTCTTCTCACTTCCCCTCCTATCTCTATTTCTATTTCTGTCATTTCATTGCACCTCGCCTCTGCTTATCACTTTTCACACCAATACTGTGCATCACATCCTCACACGTTTGTACTTGCGATGTACCCATATGGATCAACACAGTGTAAATCTCATAGGAAGGAATCTTAATGGAAGAGAAGGAATTGAAAGGCTTGTGATTATGTAGGCATAAATTCTTCCCACAGTACAAGCAAGCAGTATGTGTGAATCCATGATGAGGATGATTGTTTTTTTGGTCTGTTGGTACATGTTCATTGTGTGTGTGTGTCTGTGTGAATCTGTAATTATAAAAGGTTTGTGCAGTGTGAAGTGATCTGTTCTCCCACCACAGGCTGTGATTCTGAGCTATAATCTGCCTTGATGACGCTGATCACAGCCTGTGAATGGAGGTGCTGCGGGACAATGCTCAACCGCTCTGTGCCGGTGTGCCATTACAGAGATGACATCATTCCACTGCAGCACTTAGCACGCATGCACACACTCACACACACACTCACTCACTCACACACACACTCACACACACACACACACACACACACACACACACACACACACACAGAAGTATCATTTACGACTGCTCAGTTCTCAGGTTCCCCTCCCACCCCCCACCCCCCTTTGTCTTGGATCCGTCCTCGTGTGGCCAGCAGCAATTAGCGTGTGTGTTTGTGCATGTTTGTGTGTATGTGTGTGGAGCAGGAGTTCAGATAAGGTATAGAAATCAGGCAAGAGGCGAGCTATTGAGATTAAGAGAAGCCCTACCACATCCATCATCGGTGCAGTGTCAGTGCTGGGGGGTGGGGTGGGGGAGAGAAGCCCACTAATGGCCATATCTCGACAGATCTATCACATCTCCATCTTGTTTACACTTTGAACCCCACACCACATACTGATGACTCACTTCTCATTAGTCAGTGCACTTGTACATGGCATCGTTTCCATTTGTGTGTGTAGAGAGAAAACAAAAGGCTAGATAGATTAGATTAGGTTAGATAGATAGATAGATAGATAGATAGATAGATAGATAGATAGATAGATAGATAGATAGATAGATAGATAGATAGATAGATAGAGTATTAGTCATTATGACTAATAGTACTGGAGGCCAGTCTGTCTTTTTGTTTGTTCAAATTGCAAAGGTATTTATGCTTAAGCCTTTTGTTATGGTTCAGACTACGTCTGTTGAATGTGCTGTCTGACAACATCAAACTACCATGTCATAAGGCTAGGTTGTTTAAACTCAAAGGTGGGGTCCAGAAACTGTCCATCAGTAAGCAGAGTGGGATTAGAAGTCAGAATTTAGTCATAGGTCATGAGGTTTGAGAGACGATTAGAGGTAGACATTATATTATGATGATAAATATGGCAGTATACTAGCTCAGAGATTCAATTTGAATCTGTTTTTTCTTTCTTTTTGAAGGTTTTTCTAAATTTTTTTATGTGTTGTGTATTTATACTGTTAATGTTGCTGTTAAGTGCCACATGTTCATGTTTTAAAGAAATGACAGATGGCCAAAAGACCACCTCAGTTGACAGTAACGTTGTATTCTATTCTATGATGAAGCTGCAAAAATTTGTGTTTGCCCTAGTTAATGTGCATGTAATGAATTTTGACCTGATATGATGACTACAGCCTGATTGATACTGGATTTACTGAAGGCTGATACCAAGATGAATATTTGAAAGTTTAAATCCAATAACAATATATCAACCGATATTTTTACACAAACACATAACATAAATAATGCTTTTTAAATAATTGTAACCAATTATGTAAAGGGAAGGACATTCTACAATGGAACAATTAAACAGTGGAGGAGAAACTATGGACTTAAGACACTCTAAATTACACTTGACATTCTGTACTGCAATTGTTCGGCAGACTCATATGCCAGTATATCTGCAGTAAGATACATACTATTTGTACAGTGTATGATGTGCCTTCTTTTCATGTCAGGTGATAGCATGTCTTCCTCTGAGCTCTTGTAGCTGTCACAATGGATGAAACTATGACTCACAGCCCTGGATTTAACGTTATATAATACATTACCTGGTGAGCAACAGCTCAGGACATTGTTGGTCTGATTCCAGACCTCTGACTCACCGCCTGCATCTCGGAGAGTGGTGTTGTCTTGTGGCCGTTTCCACAGATTAAAGAAACAAATGACCAATCAGAGTTCATCAGGCAGGATTAATAATGGGATGTCATCTTCTATGGCTAAATTCATGAAAAATAGAAACAGAAAAATGGCAAGCATAAATGAGATTAAAGCAGCTGTACTTGATCGTGACAAACATTAAATTAACTGCTCCTGGAAACAACTTCCATAGCTTCTAGTTCCTTATATGAGGACATTGCTGATCTACAATGTGAACCACAAATGCATACACACTCTCAAACAGTATGTGCTGTAAGCCCAGTCACTTGTTCACATGATGAACACTAAGTTGAATCAACCATGGGTTGATTTCTGGTGGCACGTAATGAGCTCTGAGTACACAGGTTAATTGCCACAACATATTAAAACAAAGATGACATTTACAAAATATGAGCCCACTGATATGGAACAAGGCAGAGGTGAATAAAACACCAAAATGTGGGCGGAGATCGAGACGGCGGGCAAACAAAAAGACACAGTTAGTTCTGACTTGACAGGAAACCAGCCAGCGAGACAACCACAAACACAAGAATCAGACAACAGATTTGTGATTATTTTGCTGTGTATGTTAATGATATGAGCATATACCGGAATGTTCTAACAATACAAAACACAACAATACAATATATAACAATAAAAAAACTCAAAGTGAAAATTTGAAAGCATTTAATTTTCTGTCAGTTAAAAGCTAATAAATGTCCTTCACATAACTTGGCTTAGAATCACTAGATCTTGAATCTGGCTTTAGCTGCTCTAAAATAAGTTCAGAACCCCCCCTGAGTTTAGAAGAGTTTCCAGCACACCAATAACCTCAGTAACCTCGTGCAGACTGGTGTGACTACAGCCAGACATGTAGTCAGGTGACCAGCTGACTGGGAACTGCTATTGAAATGTGGGTTTGGTATTTGTAGTTGTGGTGAGCCTGCTATGTCCATCATGAAGCATGTTTGTGTATTTTGGAGTTTTCAGGAGTCAACCCTGAGCTTTGCAGTGGCTGTTTGGTGGAGCACAGTGGATTTTCTTTTCCCCAATTCTTTTATCCCTTCTGAAATATCTCCTCATCATGAAAGAGGGCTTGAAGATACAATGCAAACAGAAATGACTTTCTGTTTGTTTGAGGTTCTTTTGTGTATATGAGTATAAATGAAAGGGGTAGACCTAACCTACCTGATGTGTGTTCTGGGTTTGGCAACAATGACAAATAGTGTGGTTATGAATGTACAATATGGTACCAGCCAACACAGCTTGGGTTTCACAATTCATTCAGACTGGTTTCTACACTAACTAAGACCGAAGGCAACATAGCAAAAAGTCAGGCATATTTGGAGGGCTATAAATATACAGTACTTTGAAGATTTGAAGTGGGTTTGTAATTGCATATTCATAATATGGAGCCTACTATAGATGCGGGTGGTGGCAGAGCCTCTTACTGAGGTAATCTTTTTAATAAGCAAATGTACTTTTGCTACTTTGGTGTTAATTTTTATAATGTTGTGTTAACTTATTTGACATAAAATAACTTTTCTGTAGCTTCTCTACACTGTCAGGAACATAATTCTGCTGGAGAAATAATTAAAAGATTTTAGCTATAAAGAAGATCAGTTCCAGCCTTAAAAAAAACTTCCCATGTGTAATTCTTCTGAAACTGGGGGACATAAACTCATTCTTAGGTCTTAAAAATCCCAAGAAACAATACCACAACATGAAATTGGTTTTCTAAATGATGGCTATGATCCTGCTGAGCATTATTTAAGATAATATGAAAAATTAGGAGACTTCAACACTGTTGAAATTACAAACACAGAAATCTGCTTTATTAACCCTGGAGATGATGTTACAATGGGACTACATTTTGGCAGGGGTCAGTTTTTCTAGGCAGGTTTTCTGGTTTGCTCAGCTTTTAAGTGAAGTGTTGATGATCCTATTTAAGGTGTGATCATAGTTAGAAACTGTGTGATTTATGTAAAGATGTAAGTTAAAAAGTAGTGATTAGTATTTGAATGTTTTTTGGGACACAGTGACAGCTTTAGGGTGAACCTGCACACAGTGGGACGAGATGTTTTAAACATTCGCTAGATGTCCTTGCTTTCATGATAATTAGATATTATTACTAGACAGAACTTAAGCACTCACATGAAAGATCATCACTTAAGTAATTGATTGTAATTAATTGAATACTGCCGAGATCAATACATTTTCCCTAAAAAGACAAAAAGATATTCCCATTAATGCTACACTCTGAAGATTCCTTCAAAGATTCACAGAGAACATTTCAGTTTATGGACAGGTCTCCTGTCAACTAACCCTTAAGACAAACATATCGCACAGAAACACACACACACACACACTTAAATTAACTGGATAATCTGGAATAATATCATCTTTTTTTTAACAGGCTTGAGAGGGAAAGTGGCCTATTGGCTGTTCTAAACAGGAGTAAGGCAAGAAGGGGAATAAGAAGAGTCAGCAGAGACCCAGGGGAAATTTCAGACATGCAAGTGACCCCCATCTCTGATTCTTCCCCCTTATGTCACAACAATCAAGGAAAAGTGCCCAGCCCAGTGGTATCAGAGGGTCGCTCTATGTCTCATCTAATTTGATACAGCCCCAACAAACATTGTGCAAGAGGACTTCCAAGAACTTGAGAGGAACATGGAGTTGTTTTGCTGTTCCCGCCAGACTGACATGAGAAAGAGATTTATCTTCTGGAGGGAGTGTGAGGTCAAAGTTGTTCATGCACAAGCGCTCTGTCACACTGTTTTGGAAAACAGTTGGCAAGTTAACTTGTGAATTAACATCACATGTAAGGCAGGCGAGAGCTGGGACCTGATCCTTGCTGGGCTGGAAACTCCTCTCATGGCAATATGAGCTGTTAACAGCGTCCCTGTGCTTCCACAGCACTCATGAAATGATGACATTTTAATATTTTTACAGCAATAAAATGAGTTAAGACAAGGACAAGGAAAGTGTGTGGAGCCTCACCAAGCTTTATTTACATGCGCACCATTTCTTATACAAACTAGATTACAATTCAAAATGGAATACACAGGAAAAATACCCACTAACATCAAGTCAAGAAGAAGAAAGATTAATAAAGGGCAAAGTTCAAAGGGCTTGGTTCAGAGGGTGTATGGAGGGGAGCTGGCCTGGGCCTCTAAACAAGTATGGAAAAGGTTTGAGAGAAGATAATGAAAAGGAAATGTCCAAGAGGTGATTAAGGTATCTAGTGGTATGTCTCTTCTATTTTTTTGCTTTTTTGCTTAGCTTTAAATTTGCACGCGTTGTGCTGCAGGTGTGTGTGTTGGGCACAAGAAGAGATAATCTGTGCCTGAATGAAGCAGTAGCACTGAGTGGTCGTGTGGAAGGCCTGCTCCACCATGACTAAGTGTAAACTATCTTCCCGAGTAGCCAAAACATTTTTACACTGAATGTACAGAAAGTAAGCAACACCTTCCTGCGATTGAGATTTGCAGTTTATCAAAGGATCAATAACCCTCTTTAAATAGAAAGGATTACAGGGTTCCCTGGATTCACCTTGTCAGTCTTCTTCACAGGTGGAGTAAAGCGCTCTTAACGTTTAGTACAGTCAGTGTAGATACATTTCAATGATTAGCAGTTCAGGTGATGGCTCAGGATTCCCCCTGCCAAAAGACACATGATAATGCTCTGGAAATTTTATATGTGACAAGGTGTAGTATATTCCAGCTCGTTGTCGCTTTAACCACATCAAAGTTATAGCCAAACGCTCAAGGAGAGCACCGGGACATGAACCTACTGTACTCCACGTGGAATAAAACAAGTGTGAAGCTGAGGAACGTCCGTTAAAGAGGCTTTCCCTGTGTCAGCGTCTATGTACACACACTCATGATTAATACGGGAGGATGGTGCAAATGCTGCACTGTAAGCCCTGACTTTAAAAATAGAAAGTGTGTGTTTGAGTGCTAAAGACACAGGGTTCCTCTCTGTATTACAATTTCTGTCGCAGGACGGCACCATTGGAAGGATCGAGGGGGGTACATCTAGGGCATGCACTAAACCTCAGATAGCACAGGCGTTCATTCTAGCCAACCATGCACACACACTCCTCTCCCTTGGCCTCAAAGTGATATACACACACATCTGTACACTATTATACACAGCGGGGCATACACTTCCATACACTACTCCAGACAGAGAAGGGATACCACAGTCTCCAGATGCTACAACAATGGTGCTTTCCACCATTTTCAAAATCTGGTTCAACAATGAAATTGCTGGTAACAGTGTTCCCTCCTACTCGCCGTGTAACGTTGTTCATTATTTCTTCAACTTTACCTTCAGAGGTATCACAAAATCCAAGGGTCAAGTACTACATGAGTATATAAGGACATACAGCGAGTATATGTATTTCACACAATTCATAATGCATAAATACATACATGCATACAGTCGGCTGTGCTGTATGCACCATGAGGGATAGTGAGGGATTACACATTCTTGTGAGATTAATTCAACTGAAATAAACTCCACAGATAAACACATACACAACGCACATTAACATGTACTCAGGAGACACAGGAAGTCACCTGCAGGAGCACCAGGCGTGTCCATGAGGGGATGTGTGTATGTGTGCCACAAGTTTGACAAAGAGGGGGAGAAAAATGCTAAGACAGCAAAACCAAAAATAACAGACCGCGTGCAATCTTAATCCTGACGGTTATCTTCCTTCCTCCTCTTCATCTTGACGGCCAAAAGTTCACAGGTTACAAGATCACAAACACAAAGCATTACTCTTTTTTTATCAAGAAATGTTAAAATACCATTAGAATGTGACTTGATGTTACTTTAACGGGAAGCCTCCCTTTTCCCCCCTGAGTGATTCTTTATATGCATAAGAAGCCCCACAAGCTCATGACAAGAAAACATCAGAGCTTAACACAGATCCCTGGTATTATTTTTTCTATCTATGTGTGTGTAATGTATGTCTGTGCATGTGTTTGTGTGTGTGTGTGTGTGTGTGTCTGTGCTGTGATTTGGCTGCCAGCATATCCTACTGTTTGTTTCAAGTAATTTGGCAATATACAGAGATAGCTTATTGTTTTACTCGAGAAACAAATGGCTTCTAGAGGAATGAGGCTAAAACCCTTCACACCTCCCTCCCACCCCCACCCCTGCCGTCTACAGGTTCAACCTCACTGTGCTACAAGTGGCTGCAGCTTTGGGCTTCTGCAGGTCATGTGTAAAAACAGAAACAAAAACACACAAAATGCACGGCTTGCTCTCAGGGCAGGATTCAACACTGTTTACATAGCACCTGTTATGGTGTGGAAATGTTCACAACTCTAGCACACAGGTATTCATTTTGGCTACATCAACAGAACTCACCAGAAGTTAAGAAATCTACGAAAAGACAGACAAGATGTGACCGCCTCCTTCTTGAACTTTTCACTGCCCTGCACTGTACAAATATCCATGACAGAGAGTTTCCTCCTCTTAGTCTTTTTCCATTTTTTTTTTTTACAGTTAGATACACACAAAAGATAACAAATATTTTTGTAATATTCGGCTAATTGTAATATAACCCTCAGTGTGGAGCATTTAATTTAATTCAAGCAATTTAAAAAAACAAAAATGGAAGTGCATGGCAATAAAAATAAGAAATCGTAACTTCAAAGGGTTCTGAAGTTTTGCAAACTGGGGCAAAGTGTTAGGTTGTCTGTGTGTTTGCATGTACTGTATGTGTGGCCACTCAGTGAGTAAGATACCCCATTTCCATCTTTTCATTTCATCAATACACCAAATGTTTTTGTACAGACATGTATGATGCAGAAACAAATATGATAAAACAGAAAATCCAGTAAACAGACGCTGAACATTTAAAATCACAAAGTGAGAACAGAGGGATTTTTTTTTAACATAACACATCCCAGGAAACCACTGGATCAGATTTACACCATGTCACTTCTTGATTTTTTTCACTTTACACTTTGTCTTTTTTTGTCGTCAGCGGGAACAACTGCACCGTGCACTCCTTCAATCTTTCCTTGATATTTAGTCCCTGTGTTCCACCTGAAACCCCTTCTGATAAGCAGTTTCTCTTTGATATCAACAGACTGGGTGTCAAAGGAAAATTGCATAATTCTACGATTTGTGAGTTTGACATAGCTTTCTTTTTGTTGTTGTTGTTGTTGTTGTCATTTCACAGGAGGCTTTGAGGGCTGATGTGCAGCATCTCTAGAGTCAGTCGGATCGTTCAAGGTTCACCAGTGTGGGACGAAGGTAAAGCTCTTGAGAGGAAGTCTTCTTCTGTAAACACAGGGTTTGTATTTGTGCTGATGGCAGGTTTGGCAAAAAGGATGTGTGTCTGATCTTCTCTTACACTACACAGTTCAGACCTGGAGAGATAAAGGACGAGATGATTATGCCTGAGTATTCAAACTGTACTTAAAAGCAAGAACAAATCTTTTCTGTTCTAAAAGTCAAACATTTTGTACCTAGGATCAGATCAGATCGACTATTGGCCAAATGTCACAAATCTACTGTAAACATGTTTTTTGTTCAGCTCTGGTTATTTGTAACAATAGGTTCACGTGATTAAAGTGACCACTGGTGCTTTCTCACAATAAATGCACTTTAATGTGAAGGCAGTTGTAGGCCTTCACTGTGAAACGGGAAGTGTTGACAGTAACTATTGCGGCTTGCAAGGCATGGTAAGTTTCAACAACAGGGCAATGTTTTAAAAGATTTACAAACACAAAACTTTTATTTAGCTTTTTCAGATGAAACTTTACATGTTTAACAAATCTTGATAAATGAGAATGTCGCAGGAAATGAGGACTGATGTTACATCAAACAAACATTTAGCAACTGGAGTTAGGAAAAACTACTGGTGAAGCTACCTTGTTTAGCAGGTCATTTGTCAGTCGGTTTGGGAAAAACGTAACGTAAAGTAACAAGTAATACACAGGTGAAGTGGGTTAGTGAAGAGATGCAGAAGCCTGTAATTATGCTGAGAGAACCTTTTCCTTGTGGAGTCACAGGACAAGGAGGGCAGCACTAACTGATTATGGTTTATAATTGCAGCTGCAGCTCAACTTTTTTATTTTTACAGGTCTGTATATATTTACAACACCAGTAACTACAGCATAAAAAAAATCCTTCATACAATTTTTTTTACAAGCCTAGAAAGCATGATGGTATATGAACGTATAGTTAAGAAGTGATCAGTAGTAACACTTTCATGTTAGCTAACACATATCTTATTCAGTTCTACAGAGACCTTTATAGACATTACATTTAGAAAAGTAGATCTGTTCTTGGCACCGGCTGTACCCTGAGGTTAGGTGTTCAGTATTGGGTATTGGCGAGAAAAGCCTGGCTCAGTGCACCTCTAATACCTACATCTAAGTATGCTCACAGCCTGTGCACACAACCCTCAAACATACACACCTGCTCTGCTCCTTCCCGGACTGACCCTCTCAGCCGGGCACCCAGCTTTGAGAGGTCTGCTTGGTGTTTGTGAAGTTGCTGACTCCGTTCATATTGGCCAGAGAGTCAAAGTTAAAGTCCAGACCATCTGCGTCCATCAGCTCGTTCCTGATGATGGAGTCCATATCACATTCTAGGCTGCTGTTGAACATGTCCAGGTCCAGATCTGTGGGGAAACGGTCCTGGCAGATCCCTCCGCTGCTAACTGTGCCATTTAGGAAGATCGAGGTGTCGATCTGCATGGAAGTGGAACCATTTCCTCCCAAGGGTGAGAGCAGGAGCTGCTGCTTGGCATTAGCCAGAGCGTTCGCCTCGTTGGCTAGGTTCAGACCTCCGTTTAAAGACCTCAGGGAGCTCTGGTTGTGGTTGTTACTTTGCAGCATCTCCCCTTGGCTGCCCTGAAGTCCTCCAGTGGTCCCAAAGGTCATTACGGGATCATTACGGAGCATGAGGCCACGGCGAGAATTCTGGGAAATGATGGCGGCGGCACTGGCCTGTGACATCAGTGGGTCAGACTGGGTCATCATGACATCACTATGGCTGTGGCTGTCAGAGTTGAGCAGGTCTTGTAGTGTCTGACTGCCAAAGCGAGACAGGCTGATGCTGGAAAAGGAGGTCTGCTTGTTCTCCTGGATTGTCTGCATGGGGGACGGACGCAGAGAGGACCCCGTTGTGTGTGGGCCAAAGATGGAGTTACTGAAACCATTACCTCCACCATTAGAAGAAGAGTTGGTGGAGGGAGAGGAGGTGGAGGAAGGTGAGCCTAGCCCATTGGGTTTGGACCCAAAATTGAACCCTGAGGAACCATTTAGAGCGACCTGTCCTGTAACGGTTGACACCAGGTTGATGTTTTCCAGCAACTCATCCATCAGGTCATCTGTGAGTCCGTCATTCAGGTTCATCGTACCTGCCAGGTCTGCCAGGCGGGGCAGCTCAGTGGGTACAGACTTCCCTGTTGTTGTGGCGTTGCCAGGAGACAGCGCTCTGCCAGGGCTGGAGTAGAGCATAGGTGAAAGAGGAGGCTCATCATCGGGCACCTCGTCCAGCTCAGGGTTGGCCAAAATGGGTGACAGGCGACCGCTCACTGTGCTGGCGTTGGAATTAGTGCGCGAGCGGAAGTCTGTCCAGGCGTCCAGCTCCTCGCTGCTGCGTGACGTTGGGCTTCCAGGCCACTTGGAGAGACCTGAAGGACTGTCTCCGCCGCCCTCGCCAGCTGCAGCTGCTGCAGCCTGCAGGGCAGCCTTCTTCTTAGCAGCACGCCCACGGGCGGACTTGGTGTACTTGTTGCTGTTATCCATGGAGACTGCACGGCGGCGGGGAGCTTTTCCACCCTTCCCTCCCTCTGGGTTGATCATCCACCAAGAACTCTTGCCTGTTCCCTCGTTCTGGACACGGATGAAACGGCTGTGGAGGGAAAGGTTGTGCCGAATGGAGTTCTGTAACACAAAGGAGAAAAAAAAAACTGAGTTGAGTGATGCGTGTAAAATCCTTTTGAAAAAACTACCCAAACAATGACTGTCATCAATATTGATTTGTTGTATTCTGTCTTTTCAACACTCAATGAATACCTCTCATTAAGTCCAACAACACTGATTCATAAACCACCCACTTCTACTGATTCTGCAGCAATGTAAACAGTTGCTCTTGATGACTAGACACACAAACAAGGCAAAAATCCTATTGTTTCACTTGTTCCACTAAATATAGGCAGGAACACATTAACGTGCAGCAGCACTCAGCGCTGATGTCCGCATTGTTCCCACTGTAGCTTTTGTGTTGTGGGTATAAAAGAGAGACTGGTCTATAATCAAGCATCTCCTCGATTATGAATGACACATACAAAGAGCCCCTGTGTTGCATAAGGAGCGCATTCTGTGTCAGATTATGTGTATTTGTGCGTGCCTGTGTGCGAGTCTCAGCTGGTGTATATTGATCTACTCTGAACTCCTTCCTTGTGCGAGCCCCAGAGGCTCATTGTGGGGAAACTGGTGCACATGACAGCCCCTGCTAATGATCAAGAGTTTTATTCACAACACAGATGTATGAACATTAAAAGGCTCAAACTGTGATATAACGCCCCTGTTGAATCACTTATTGCCTCAGTGCTGTCTTTGTTTACATATACATTTACCATCTTATCAGACATTCTTTCTTATTGTACATGTTGTAGCACTTGTACACACACTTTTAGCCTTGCTGGGTCGGCTAGTCCATCACTGTGGTCCAGACTAATATAACTCAGCAACATCTGAATTTATTTCCCTGAAATGTTAACTCATGATTCCCAGACTTTTCCTCTAACGCCACCATCAAGCCAAAATGTCAAATTGTCCAATACTAATGACCAAAACCATCAACCTCAACTGTACTTTGTGTTTAGTACTAATTAGCAAATGTTAGCATGCCAACATTCTACACTAAGATGGTGGACATGGTTATATCTGCTAAACATCAGCATGTAAACATTGTAACTGTGACCATGCAAGCATGCTGAAGTTAACTCAAAGTAATAGGACATAACTATAATATATATATATATAGGAAATGATTCTCTTTTGGATAATAGTATATAAAGTTATGACTTTTTTGACTTGACTTTTGTCTCTTTTTACACTTTTTACACTTTCTTCTTCTCCCCCCCCCTCCTCTTTTTGTGCCCCACAACCTACTGACGGCCTTGTTGAATTCATTATTTTGCCTCAGTCTCTTTCCCTTTCCATACACCTTCCTCTGCTGTAGTTTCTGTTGTTTCACAAACACATAGCTCTTATGGGCCCCGAGGGACAACAGGGCTATGCTATATCCTCCCATATAAACAACCCAACCGCCATCCACAACATGCACAGATTTCCCCCTCCTGGTTTACTCATGTATATTTTTATTCTCTAAAACAGAACAGATTTCTGGGTTTCAAACGGCGAGGGCCTTCATTTTTGAGTTTTTGTGGGAATCACTATATTGTTTTCCATGAAGCAGTCCCGTCTGTCCTGGGCAACAGTTTACAGACAATTTGGTCTGGATTGTTTTTCTGGTCAAAGGCAGTTCAGAGAGGAGAAAGAGCAGGCTTAAGTTACAGTTCTGAATGCTACGCTGGCAAAGAAAGTTTGATCTCTAGGGCCAGACTGAACCTATGACCCTGGGCTGTATGTGTGTATTTGAGCATGTGTGGTAGGTACGTGGAAATGTCCATTTTTGTATTTACACGCTCTTGGGCGTTTTGCAATTTTAAGTGCAAAAGTTGTTTCTGCAGGACTGTGTGCTTTTTTGGGCCCACTGCTGTGCATTAGAGAATCTGGAAAAAGTTGCTTTTATTCATGAATGGCCTATGTGTGAATGCACATTTCCCAAGTGTGCATGTGTGTGTATTCTGTGCAATGAGGTAAGATGAGAAGAGATACCAGGGAGACCAGTGTTTATCCTCTGCCAGCATCTCTCGAGGCATGACGCAATGCTGGTTTATTACAGAACATTTTACAAACACAGGCACGCACGCACGCACGCACGCACGCACGCGCTAAATGTTTCCAGCTGACAGGGAGATGTAAATAATGGCAGAAGACAGACTTTGTAAAGGAAAGAAATTTGGGGGGGATGAATGAGAGGAGAATGAATGGAATGTGAGTTTCCTTCTCCTGCTGCTGTAAACATTTACCTGCCAGCACCTGACACTTCATCAATCCTTCTCCCTTGCTTCATCCTACACCATCTTTCTCTCTGCACCTCCCCACCCCCTCCTCCAAACGTAGCCACTTGGTTAATGTTTCTCTTTTTCGTGCCACTGCTTGTATCCTTTAAATGTCAGGTGAGATTTTTCTAACTCAGTGTGATGGAGCAGCAATAAAAGTTAACAGGACATCTGCAGCCGAAGCACGGACAGAGAGAAAGAGGGTGAGAAGATGATGATTGTAAGATGCAAGAAAGTAAAATAATGTGCCTGTTATGTATCAGATATAGTGTGTGCCGTACATAGTAGTAGTACATCCTCCCATATTCTTACAAACCCTGTACTGATTATCCCTGTTGGTCTGGGTAATTTTTTTTTCAAGCTCTTATTGTCAGTTTATTCTTTTTTTTGCAGGAAGGACATTATAAAGGAAATAAAACAAAAAAGTAAACCTAAATCTATTAGGAGGTTACCAATTAAGGAGGTAGGGACGTAATAAGAAAGATATGGAAAATGACAGAAGACCTTAGGGTGAAGGAAACAGGTTATCTGTACTTGTGGGTGAGAGAAAGAAACTTTGGGCATAATAAAATTTGAGTTGTTAATGATACTTGTGGGAGTGTTACTAGAAACAAGTCAATATTATGGATGATTGAGATAAACAAAATCAATCAAAAATGATTAAAGAAGGATGACATTTTCAAGAAACTGATTGACATTGATAATAATAATAATAATAATAATAATAATAATAATAATAATAATAATAGAAGTGATAGTGATGGCACAGAGGATTATTGCTACCAGAGAGAAAATAAATGGAAGATACAAAAGTATGGGAATGTACATTGTTGTTTGTTGAAATGTACTTATTTACTTTAAGTCAGCGGCAGGTTGAGTGATGTAAGAAGTTTTGAATATGTTTCATTGAATTGTTGAGATTGATTTTTTTGAATGGCTGAGCTTTGTTGCAGTGTTACATGTTCTGTTAAAAGATTCAACCACTGTGGAATATTGAGCTGTTTTTGTGATGTGTCAAGTGTACTTGAATCTCCTAGTAAACACAGTAATGGGGATAGGGGGATGTTGTATCCAAGGAACTTTGCTAGTTTAGAGGTTATTTCTTTCCAGAAGTGTTTTACTGGTGTGCAGAGCCAGAGTGCATGGAAGTAACGGTCAGTTGTGTTAAG
Source organism: Micropterus salmoides (assembly GCF_014851395.1). Lineage (NCBI taxonomy): Eukaryota > Metazoa > Chordata > Actinopteri > Centrarchiformes > Centrarchidae > Micropterus > Micropterus salmoides. The sequence goes on from NW_024040928.1 coordinate 17,475,202, forward strand.
AGTACAGTGAATGCAGATGTCAGATTCGTCTGGTATATAAGTCCCATTATATGCATCTTGTGTTGAGTAATATATTCTGTAAATGACTTTGTACTGAATCAGTCTTGTTTTAATGTTTTTTGACATGCTAAAGATGTTCTTGCATATTTGCGTCCAGAATTTATTATTAGTGTTGAAGTTGAGATCTTTTCCCCATTTATATTGTAGCTGACTGGCTAGGTAGTAGTGCTGGAAGTTAGGGGCCTCTAGGCCCCCCTGAGTTTCCGGTGTTTGTAATGTAGTCAGTTTAATTCTCGGCTTTTTATTTTTTTAATAGAATTTTGTTACAAATGAGTCTACTGTGTTAAACCATTTAACAGTGGATTGGACTGGAGTCATTGAGAATAGGTGGAATCAGGGGCGGACTGGCCATTGTGGCGTTCGGGAGCAATCTTAAGAATTAAGAAGAAAAAATGTTGGCATAAGAGGCAGATAAATGTGCCAAAGGAATCTCTCTATTTCTTTATGTATATTAGCTGTGGAGGTGATGCACAGGGACAAGGTGATGATGACCCAGGGTGATAAACACTGCTCTATTTTATGGGAATGTATTGTAGTTTTTGAGTATATTTAAGACTGACTCAGGCTTGCCCGACCTAGTCTTGTTCAGTGCAGAGCTGCCTTCCTTATACAAACAGAGAGGAGGCAGATGTCATTCTGAAGTTTCTTGAAGGTCTTCAGCATAATCTGCTTCACTGTATACAACAAAAACACTAATATGTATTAAAATAACTGCAAAAAATATTTATGCCCGCCCCCAAAAGGGCGCTCGCATAAAAGGCCTCTCCGTCTCAAAATCCCGGGTTGAATTTCAGTCCCAGTACATCCCTGGGTAGAATAGTTAATTTTTTTCCAGTTTATTGAGTAGTCGGAAAGGGAGTAGATGTTGATGATATTCATAACTTCCTTGAGTGATTTGTTTGGGTTTTGCAGAGTTAATGTTATCTGCATAAAGGCTAATTTTGTGTATTAGGTTATTTGTTGTAATACCATTAATGCTGATATTTTGACGTACTGTTGCGGCTAATGGTTCGATAAAGTTTGCAAATAGTGACGGTGAGAGATGTGTTGATTAACGAAAGAGCCTGTGCAAAGAGTTGGGTCTTGTTGGGAGGATGTACTACTACTATGTACGGCACACAATATATCTGATACATAACAGGCACATTATTCTTTCTTGCATCTTACAATCATCATCTTCTCACCCTCTTTCTTTCTGTCCGTGCTTCGGCTACAGATGTCCTGTTTCCTTTTATTGCTGCTCCATCACACCGAGTTAGAATATGCTGTATTCATATGTTGTGGAATTTATTGTGATGTTTTTATCTCATCTGCCATTCTAATGAATAAAGGTGAAAGTGTTAGCTAAAAGTGTTTGTAGAACTCAATGGGGAAACCGTCCAGTGCAGGGGCTTTATTATTTGACATTTCTTTAAGAGCGTTTTCATATTCTATTGCTGTTAGTGGATTGTCTAAGATGTCAGCCTGATGTTTGTTTAGTGTAGGCAATGTAATGTGTTGTTGTTCTGGGTAATTCAATGATTCCCAAGATATATTTTCTGAAAAGATTTTTCAAATGTCATTTTTCAGATTTATTGGGATGGAGCAGAAGCCTCGAGATCTTGGCAAATAAAACTATCTGCATGGCTGATACATTTGTGGTTCTGTAAGTGGAAAATATGCTGTTTTATGATTTTAGTGCTTTGAAATTTTCTTTGTTCCACATTTCATGTAGACATTCAGTCTCTCCTGCAGACCACAACATCTCATTTTTGAATGCCAAGATTCTTACTGTATTTAATGACACAACCAATCATATTATTTACTTATTGCCCAGGAATTCATTAAACTACTCTTAAATTACACATAAGTGATAATAGCTTTCCTTAGTCTCCAAAACCTCTGTGTATACAAAATATTAAGAACATTTTCATAATACACAAGGTCCTGTATCTTAAATTTAAAAGCCATCATTAACCCGTCTCCACCCCTGTATCTGCAACTCACCTTCACAACTAAATTAGATGTAATAGCTGAAATTAATACAGCGTTAATGCAGCTCTTGTTTTGAATATTTCTTGTGTTTATATTTCAAAATGTTACCGTTGTGAAGTAAGTGTGAAGAAGTAAATACGTGTGACACAATAAACATAATTATTTTAAGTTATTTGCAGACTCTATGAACTCTATGGATTTCTGTGTGTTCATGGCACCTCGCTGTTTGAGTGGGATACGATTTGCTTACTACTGTACAGCTCCTCTGGGGTATTACTAAAATCCATTAATAAAAAACAGCTCACTGAGATAGCAGCTCTGATTCATAATTCCTACTACGCAGCCACAAGAGCTAAATAGCACACATACACTGTCACATACAGTACCACAGCTTGCAGCAAAAACTCTCCAAAGGATAATGACACAGTTGACACTGCCTGGTTAATTTTAGGGATTTTTTTGATTTCTCTTTCTCTCACTACCTAATTTTTTCCACCATTTGTCTGTTTTGTACCCTCCACCTCCTGCTCTCAAATTTGAGTGTTTATCTCAGAGATCTGAATTTATCTGCCTAACAACAAAAGACAAAAAGACTAAATTTAGATTCAACCCTGGCCATTTTTCGCTACCAAAGTCTTTACTTTGAATGAATTGCTCTACATTTTGGGAAATATGCATATTTGGTTTCCTGCCAAGAGTTGAATAATAAGTTGGAACCACTTTCATATCTTTCAGTTAAATATGAAGCTATAGCCAGCAGCCGGTCAGCTTAGCTTGGAAATAGTGGTAAACTGGTTGCCAGAAAACCTCACGGTAACAACAAGACTCAAGTAACTGTGCTTTCAGACCAAAAGCGAAGTGAGTGATCCGGGCGGTGAGTTTACATACAAATTCAATGCAAAGACGTGTAGAGCCGTGATTTCTTGTCGGGCGGTGCTGCGAAGGCCCTTGCGTGAGTAGAAAATTTCCAACTCGAGCGAATTTTCGTGGGTTCTAATCGCCTTCTCGCATTGTGTGTGAACACTTGCAGTGAATGTACTCATGCGAGGATGTCTCAAGGATTAAATTCTCGTTTGGTCTGAAAGCACCATAAGTCACCGATTCAGGCCATGAAATATTTTTTGCACAAAATATGAAATATAATTAGATAGTGTTAATTTGTGAGCTTAAGAGGTGCTGGTAAGTGGATTTCGTTACCTTCAGACAGAGCAAAACTATTTGTTGCCACCTGTTTCCAGCTTTTGTGCTATGCTAAGCTAACCCCATGCTAACTGTAGCTTTATATTTAGTATACAGACATGAGAGTGGTATTGATCTTCTGATCAGATCTCAAAAAAGCAAATATATTGAACTATTCCTTTAACCAAAGTAGATCACCATTAAAACATGTTATCCTACTGTATATAAAAACATTATATGTATATAAAAATAATTTATAACTAATATCTGGTAGCTAGTTGACTGTAGTTTTTAACCATAAGTAAAATGTATTCAAATATAATATTTTTCATGGGTTATCCAAGCAATAGACTAGTTCAGTTTTGTTTAATCACTCCAAACCCTAGGAAACACCATTGTATTATATTAAGCATTTACTTACACATTTTCAGAATCTGCTGTTTTCCTCTAGTAATCCACTCTGCAGCAGAAATAATGAAAGTGTTTATCCTGTTTAGATATTCTAACTTACTTACTGTATAGGCTACTGTTGTGCTACTACACCCCTTTAGAGCAGACTAGTAGTAGATTGATAGTAGCGTCAGTTGATTCTTGTTCAATGTCAATTTTTATGATCATTTTCTGAATCTTACTGTTTTATGTGATTGGTTGAATGTTATTAACTCCACCTTAAGTGGTTTGGAAAACTGGTCTACAAAATGCTGGGTCAACAGAGTCAACTGTTCATGAGACCGGTTATCCAGGTTCACTGGGTGTTACATTTTCGAAGCAAACTAAGTCAAAGATAACCTGACAAAGCTGAAAACTCACTTCGTGAGACAGGCCCCAGCTGTGTGCGTGTGTGTGTGCGTGTGTGCGTGTGTGTGTGTACGCGCTCACACACCAGCTGCAGCCAGAGCTCAGGAACACAGAGGCCTTTTTGTCTGTCAGCAACATGTGGGAACAATTAATCACTGTCAGCAACCACACTAGGAATCTCCCTCTCCTTTCACTCATTATGCAGATTTTTGAAGGTGTGTAGGTGGGAATTCATATATTTGCATTTATGTAAATCTGAGCATAGACGGAGTGTGTTCACTGAATATTTTAGGGAGGTATTTTAAGGAGATTTTAAGCCTACTGTGGGGGAATTAGATGCATTTATTACCATAAATGTTGTAAATGTATAGAAATGAATACCCCGGACTTGTGCGGTTAGTGAGAAAGCAGGTTCCTCTGATTGGTCTAAAGGATTCTAAGAGTGCTTTCTAATTGGTTGTAGCTGTCCTAGCTCCAGCAGTTGTGATTGGTGGAGTGAAATTGGTTTGCGTAGGCAGGCGGTACAGAAAAGGGAGGGTCTGCATGGTATTGCAAGTGTATTTCATCACCTAGCTACAGCACATATCTGAACTCAACTGTACACACACACACACACACACACACACACACACACACATCTTTTATTTTTTACTTTTAGCATTTATTTTAGTCTCTTAAGTGTTTTCTTGCTTTTATTGTGTATTTGTTTGTATGTGTTTTATTGCCTTTGCACTTGTTAAAGCACTTTGTAACTTGTTTTTGAAAAGTGCTCTATAAATAAAATAATTATTATCATTATTATTATTATTTGAGGTTGAAGCTCTCACCTCATACATGTTAGTCGCGCCCTGCAACCCCTCTACCACTGCTGTGATTGGACCAACTCTGTGACCTGAGCCTCACACCTCTGGTGTACTTAACCACCCACTGACACAGTGTATATGTATGTGTGAGCCCTGGCCAAACATAACCACACTCTATCAGCCATTATGTAAACCAGCACTAATCTGAGTCTAATGTCAACAGTGGCTGCTGCTGGGTCGAACGGACAACTTGTGCAATATTAGTTACCATTTAAGAAGAAGGATTGACAATGGGCTGTGGTTAAAATAATGCTTGTCTTGCCCTGGAGTGATCTTTCTTTGGAGAACGCAAACAAGGACCAAGGATGGGGAACAGCGCACAAAACATGCATTTTAATTTTCTAGCCCATGTGCAGGCATTACGTTTGTGGCTCAGAGGGTCTGTGTAGACCCTCATCGACTTGGGCAGATAACAAAATTTATGTCACGTGGACCTTTTGCGAGAGGACGGTTATTTATATAGTGTCACACACACACACACACACACACACACACACACACAGTCCAGGTTCCAGCTGCCCTGAGCTCTGGACTGCAGACAGAACATTCCATTCTCTTCAATCATATGCGCGTTTCCCGGCCAGCGGCTGGGTGTCTCTCTCAGCTTGTGTGTGTTTTAAGTTTTATTTATGTGTGTGTGTGTGTGTGTGTGTGTGTGTGTGTGTGTGTGTACGGGAATCTGGAGCTTGGCAGGAGGAATCCTGTTACACCTTATTCTGCTTATATTTATACACACACACAAAGAAACGCACTTTAAACGTTGAATCAATTAGATTTTCACACTTTGTCATGAAAAGGGTCTATCCAACCTATAATACGTTACTGGGACTGACAAATCTATTATAATGGTGCGAACAGCATTATCACGTTCCTCTTACAGATTTAAATTGCAGTTAAAATGGACACATACACACAAACTTGCATTTACACTGCTTTTCAAGAGTTGTGACCTTGTTAAATCAGAAAACCTGCTCTTGTCATCATGGGGACCTTACTACTGCAATATCAACCTCTCTCTCTCTTCCTATCTTTACCAACTGTCTCCCCCTTTTCTCTCCCTCCTTGCCTTCATCTAGTCCAGAGTGTCCTGTGTTATGTAAGACCACATGCTCAAGGAACTACTTGTTTACTCTTTACATTTCCTCCAATGAGGTGGGAGAGGTGGCTAACCCATCCCTCTTCAAACAGCCAATCAGTGCGGGCCAGTGCACAGACATGGTTAGTCACGTTACCCTAGTAAGGCTCCATTGGGTCAGTGTGTTTTGATCAGTGCTGAAGGGTCACCTTAGTTCCTATGGTGCATTGGTTCACGGTCACAGTGGAAGATGAAGCATGCTCTCTCACACACACACACACACACACACACACACACACACAGTAAGGAGAATTAAGCATATGAAAAGCAAGAAGCAGCAGGGAAATCAATCAGTAGGTATTTTCATGAATTGGATCATGAAAAAAGCATAAAAAACAAGTGTACAAAAAACACAAGTTCATATGCAGTCAGTATACGTTTACAAAAACACTGTTCATTACAGCTCAGTACGGGACATGTACAGTTTGCTGTGGGACAACACAGGACATCCCTGCTGGGCTTTATCAACCCGAGTTCCAGGACACAGCGTCCTTAAGCTACGGAGCAACTGTGCCTGCCAAGAACGACACACACACACACACACACACACACACACACACACACACACGAAACATCTCAGCAAAAACAAAGACGACTTATTCAGACAGAAGGAGAAACAGACACGCAAGAGAGTAAAGCAGAAGCGAAGAAAAGAACTGAATGTGTCTAAACGCAACAATAATTTTCTCATATTTGTGTACTTCTGTTTTTTTTTTTAAACAATTAAAGCTATACCAAACCTAAATACTGCACATCCAGATAAGCTTACACAAAGTTGGGCTGAGTCTTCTGTCAATTGAGAAACTGTATTACCAAAATAGATTGTGTGTTTTTAGCAAACTAACTAATTGAATACCTGGCAAATATATACACTAATTAAACTACACTACTTTATTCTTTTGCCAGCCCAGACTAACACTTCTATAAATGAGCTTTTATGAGCTATATATATATATATATATATATATATATATATATATATATATATATATATATATATATATATATATATATATATATATCCTTTAACAGAAAAATGTCAATCTAATATGTAAAACTCGATCTGTTATAAAAATGAAGAATACGCTCAAGGCATTACTGAAGGGAAGTGTAAGCCATCTGCCAGTCAATAAAGACAACCAGAGGGAACATGCTCTTAATACATTTGGTGATAAACTGCTGAGGGATTTAAAATAATTTATTTGCTGCGTGCAATGAATGTTGTTTGGGTTTCTCTGTGGGGTTGGGTAGACAGGTCCTCGGCCCCAGCTTTATGACTATGCCGTGGTGACTCGCAGGCTGCCCTTTTTAAGAACTTGAACTATTTCAACATCTGACATCTAAAAATAGAGAGAGACCGGAGGGCAAGTCTGCTGGCGACGATTATCGTATTTATCCTGGCGTATGAATGCGTGGGTGACTGACGCACTCTCATACACACAAAAACACAAACTGAGAGTGAAGGCGCAGTGGTGTGGTGGTGCATGAAGCACACGAGTACACAGAGAAGGTAAAAACACAGGACAGGCCAATCACCAAATGATCCCACTTGTATGCATTACAGTGCTTTTCTGTGTGAACAGGTGATTAATTAGACCTTCAAACGATGAGTGCATGTGTAAGAGACAGCGATTGAGAGGCATTGAAGGAGAATAGATATAGAGTAAAGGGGGAAGACAGAGAGATAGAGAAAAAGAGGGCACCCTTAGTATTAAGACTAGCAGGTTGTCTACATGATTAATTACATCTCTGTGCGATACGAGCAGCGATGAGGAGTGGAGGAATGGAGGGAGAAGTGTGGGAAGGGCAGAATCATTCATAATTATCAGGAAGGGGAATGTTACTATTCCTGTGGGAAGATATGGCACGGGCGACAAGGAATACATTTGGGAAATGAGCCTATCATCTACACCTCAACCCACAGACCTTTTTAAAGGGCAATGGAGTAGAGTAGTGGGATTTATTTTTAGCTTTCAGGCTTTGAAAGTCTAAGTCAAATTCATTTTCTGCATAAACAATGTCAGGTGACCAGCAGTTCAAGTGCTTCCAGTGGCTTGGATGGGCATTCAAAATCTACTGGTTAAACCACAGAGCTCTTGCGGTGAAAGAACTCAGGTTCAATTATAAAAACTTAATGATATAAGAACATGCACACTAAAACCTTAGGGAGGCATATGATTCACAAGAAACATGAGAATCAAATCAAGAAGCTTTTCCACATTGATGAAAGGAATACGTCAACTTCAGAGTTTTTATTTCTGTATGTTGACTTACAACAACTTGCACAGCTGTGTCGATCTCATATACGCTTTGTCACCATTTTTCATGAATAAAACCAATGTTGGTACCTGGCTACTCTGATTGGTTAATTGTGTCTCCAATCGGTGGAAACATCAATGGGCTCAACACCAAAACAATGTTAATTGCTGAATATACTGGAGATGTGGGTGGTGATTCAGAGGTCAGGAACCTGTTTTTCCTGACTGGCATGTCCTTCATAGCAACAGCTATGGGCTCATAGGTACTGTACTCTAGCTGATGTATTATTGATGTGCCAAACTGATGCCCAAAACATAACCAACACATAAATTCACTAATGCTTTATAGAGCAGTCCTGTTTCTATGTGGAGGAAAATTGTAAACTGTAAACTTAAAAAGCAGGAGAAGAAGAGAAGGCCAGGGGATTGAGGAGTGGAGGGACAGTGAGGAAGTGAGGGAGAGGAGGACGACATGCTGTTTTTATGTGCGTAGCTTGGGTGAGGGGTTGACTGCGGTTTATTGCCTCCCTTAACGCTACTCTGCCCTCTGTGCAGACTTGTTTTTCCACAGGACCAGCTTAGGTTCTGCACAGAACAAAATGGAAGCTTTTCGGTGAACTGAGGACACTCATTAGGTTATGGATTACACTGTGAATATGTAATAGATTTATGGAAGATCTGTGCTCCCGCAGATTTTTCTATAGAAATACAGCTATCAGCGTAAATTACAAAGTAAAGCTAAAACAGAGTGAGGTATATCATCCCTCTGTAAATGAGAATGTGGATTTTCTTAGTAGCCCAAGTTCATTTCTGGTATCTAGTGACTGCCTGTAAATCTTCTGCACACACAGGAAATAACAAATCTTTGTCTTCCTGACTGTTATCTCCCCATTTCAATCAGAACTGTCTGCTTAACTGATTTTTATTTGGCCTTTGATCTCTATTTATAGTGAATCATTTTGTAATTTTGTTTTGAAATACACTATATAGTTAATATTATCACTATAAAATTTTAAGTCTCAATTCACCGCAACATCTAGGTAAGTTCACCTCACATTCCTGGTTTCCAAACTATCCCCCTCAAGGAGTCAAGGAGATACTGTAAATCAATGCGGTAGAGATAAGAAAAGATACACTTCCATCATATATATATATATATATATATATAACACAAATTTATGTGGACTTTTTTCTGTCTTTTCTCCTATAGTTTTTGTAAAATACTGGATACTTTCAAATTTTGGGGGTCTACTTAAAGTTCTTGAAATGGAACAGTGTGAAAAGGAAAAATCCAGCATAGCGTTAGTTCAGGCAGGCAACAAAGTCAAGCTCAGCCCACAATCCCAGCACATCAGCTGATAGTAGCCTACCTGAAAGCCAGCCACATCAGCGGACTCCCCAGCGGACTCCTCTGCCAGCATTCATTGGCAACTTCCATACATGGCACCTTTTTTAACCTTACTTATTTAGCCTGCCTACCCTTGCTGCTTCCTCAGCAAGCAGCTTTTAACCTGCTGCAACCGCAGCTCCTCCTTCAAAGCTGTGTCTGATTAATCATAATGCAATTTCTGTTGTTACTGATGCCTGCTCTGTTCTGTACCCTGGGGGGTCTTTGCTGCTGCTCTCTCTGCACATGGTTGGGCAGGGAGGTGTCCTCCAAATGCCTATGTGGAAAACCATAAGGCAGAGAGATCCCAGAACAGAGCCATACCCCAGTTACCCCCAAATATCAGTTTTCTTGATGAAAGTTGCCCTGACTGAACACTTTTTTTGTTAACTTCTATCAACTCATGTCCACACTAAACCCTAAACTATGACAAGAGGTCACAAAGTTAAACTTTGCTTCATTTCAATGGGTCACAAGACAAAAAGGTTGGGAAGCAACCATCATGTCAGTACGAGTGGGATTACCTCGTAGTGACATGTGGGGTCCCCAGTGTGCAAAACTCCCTTTTGCAGTAGAGGTGTTCACATTAGGCAGTTAATGAAAAAAAAAAAAACGGTCCTTCAAGTTATGTTACAGAAACGTGCATGTGTCCTGCAGCATACTGTGCCTTTCTCCCAAACTGCCTTACTGTCCTGTGCCCATAAATTTGGAAACCACAATTTTCTCTTTTTGCTGTTCAAGTGTTTATTCAGTTTTTTCTTTTGTGTATTCAGTAAAATCTTGCTACGGATTAAAGCTGAATGTATACTAAAAATAAACACACACACACACACACACACACACACACACACACACACACACACACACCTTTGCCACAGACTTTCCCTCAGCATGCCCACATGTCTTTCATAATTATACTTGTTTGCTGGATTTACCTTTGCTGTGGTGTGTGTGTAACACCGAGGTGTGCCGCCTCTTTGACCCAGTGTTTCCACAACACAGCCTGCTTAATGCCTTGAGGCTATATCCAGGACACGCCCACGGGACTTAGTTTGGGTTGAAGGGTCGACTCATTTTGTATCTGTTGACGTACGCGGTTTCGTGACCTCTCAAACCTCCAATTAACTCCACTGAAGGTGAGCTATGATCTCATTGAGACAGATTATGCGTAATGCTATTATCACTATAATCATGTTGACTAACTAAACAGTAGGCTATAAATCCAGTTCGAGCTCGATTGTTTGGAACTGGTGACGTGCCGTTTCTTGTTTGTAATGTGTGTATTTGTGCGCATGTGTGTGTGTTTTAGAGTTTTGTTGCAGCAGTGGAGTTCACATCTGGTCCGGATTAGTGTCGGGGCCCCGCTGGTGTTCATGGGGCTCTTCACTCTAATGGTGCTAAAAACAGATACAGTACACACTCTGACACGCACACTAACACACGCCCACCAGACCGCAAGCCACTGATTCTTACCGTATGTTTTACCATGACACTCACTTAAAGGATACCTCCTGTTTATTACAACTTGGTTTTTATTTTCTAAGTTTTGTCCATCATTCCTAGCTGTAACAGTAACACTGCACTCAGCAGTTTAAAACTGGGAACTCCCTGTCATTCCTAAAACGATGTCTGACATGGTAGTAGAGTTTTTAAACAAACCTCCCGGTCAGCCAAACTTAATGTGAAGAGAAAACGATGGCAAATCATGAAAACTTTATCCAAACTGTAAACATCCATCTCGGTTTACAGACAGACTTCCTAGTCCTTCGACCCATTTTATGGTGTTGTGTATGTGCAAATAAAAAAAAATTTGCCTCACAGTTTGTGTTTCTGCCCCATTTAAAGCAGCAAAGTCATCAGATCTCAGCAATTACTTTGTTTAAGTTGTAATAAAATAGAGTTTTCCTTTAGTCTTTTTTTTTTAAAAACTGTGTTTATTGGTTGTCACATTTATAGATAAGTTCAATGCAAATAACATTCTTGTGTTTTACAAACAGAAAGGGAAGGACAAATACTAATTAAATGGTTGACAGAGGATATTAAAAAAGTGTGGTTCAGGAAGGGACACCACATTTTCTTAAATGTATCGGCAGATAAACTTGAATTTCTCTATTTTTAAGTGCTGTATGACATCTCTTAACCATGAAATATAACTGGGTGGCTGTGTGTTTTTCCTGTTTAGGAGAATTAGCCTGCCTGCTTATAACATTATGAAGGTTGCAATCATGTACCTAATTCCTCTAAAAGGACTATCCTCTGAATATGGCAAATCAAAGGATCAGGTTCTATCTCCTGCCCGAAAACCTTCGATAGAGTTTGGAAAATAGATTTCCAGTAGTTAGATAATTTAGAACAAAGCAGGAACATGTGTGCTAGAGTGGCAGGGAGCTGCCTACATCGATCGCGAATAGAGTCTACCTTAGGATATCCTGTACTTTGATAAGTTTTACTATGGAATAATGGAGACGATGTAGTACCTTCAATTGTTTTAGTCCATGCCTAATGCATATTGATGCTTTGTGTACATTCTTTAGGGCATCCTCCCAATTGTCCTCTGTTATGTCCAATCCCAAAACATTCTCCCAGGCAGAACCCTTTCAAGTTTTAAACTAAAAGCTAAGATGCTGGTCTTTTAAACTGATAATGATGAAGCATGCTGCAGACTCAGCATGGAGTCGTCTTTGTATTTTATTCTCAAGATATACACCAGTTTGACCTCTGAGCCTGCTGGTTTAATACTGAGCTATTAGACCCAGTGAGAGCACGGTTTCTCTCAGGCTCAGAATCTATAGGTCAGTTTAACTTGCCTGACCCCATCTACCCAGCACCTCTGCACTAGAAAGTGTTTCTGTTTGACTGTGTGTGTATGTGTTTGTATGTGTGTGTGCCTGCCTCATTTTATGCTGATGTCAGCACTTTTAGGCCTATCAGTCCTCTTCCTCCTGCACACACCAGCTGAGGAGCAGAAAGGGAAGGAGGTGGTGGAGATTTGTGACATGCATATGCTCACACAGTGTATCTTTGTCCTCAGTGTGTATTTTATGTATGTGTTTTAGCACAGAGCAAGATCCTAATCTTTCCAAGGCAAACACCTTTGCAAGGCTGACACACACACAAAACACTCAAAAACTGCACAAACACACAACTTGGGAGAGTTTTCTCCCAGCAACAGTGAACCTCTTCCTCAGCCCCTCTAGGCTCCGCCCATCCAAGGAGTCACATGACTTCCTGCTTTAAAACAAAAAAGGAAAGAGAGCAGCAGTTTGCATTAACTCTCTGCTTTTCTTCTCTTATTTTTACCTGGGCTTGACCATTTCTGCATGTGCATTTCATAGTTTGCCTCTGGTGTGAGAAAAGTTTGTCTGTCAACACTCAGGACTTTAGCAGAGGATGTTTTTTTACCAGGTTTCAGGCTTTCCCGCAAATGTGAAATATTTTATGAATTACAACCAAAATCATGACTACTGAAATAAAAAAAAAAAGATTTATAATTCCCTGCTGCCTTTGCCTCCTCTTGTCACCCCCCTGCTCTGTTTCCCCCTCTTATGACCCTCCCATCTCTTCTTTTATTATTGTATTACTTCCTGTCTTACTGATCTCGGAGCACCTTTTGAAATCCCGGTTTCTAGAGCAAAGCTATTGTTTCATGACCACTTTGTGCGTCCAGTGATTATGCCTGATAACATGTGTGCATCATTGGAGCTTGTGTGTGTGGGTGTTTGTGTATGTGCATGAGCAAACTTCAGTGCCCAAGCTTTTGTTTATACATGGTCTATGTGCGTGTGTGGAACAGGTTTCTGTTAAGCTTATTAATCACAGCCAAAGGAGATGACGTAGCTGTGGTGCCAAACTCCACTCTGCTGTGTCAGCTTAAATCTGCACGTTCTCCATGCCTTAATTCAGCCATTGTTGTATATGTCTGTAAGCATTTTTGTCTGTTTACCACGTCTCTGCTCACAATTTATGACTTTTCATCTCAGTGTCTTGCCATGTTTACAGTGAACTCACTCTTAACATAAACTGAAGCTGCAGTTCACACTATACTATTCACACTATGAATTAAAACTCAATCTCCTGCATTGAATGAAACAGCGACTGACCCTAACTCTAAACCCTGATAACATCTGTGTGTGTGGTTGTTTGACGCAAGACACAAACTCTAAACAGACACTTTAAACCACAGCTGTACGTGGTTGTGCTGAGCAACCAAAAAACCTGCTGTGCAAGAAATGTGTGTGAGTTGTTGCCTGCTGAGAATATTTACTGCAGAAAGAGACAAAGCATGAAGGTGACAACAGTTCTTGTACCAATTGTGCACTGACAGGATTCTTCATTCTTCTCTTCGTGGTTCTCTTATATCGCATTTTTTTGTTAATCGAAAAGTACACAAAGGAGAATGACAGGAAGTCTGGGTGACAGAGGGGACATGATGGAAAGGTTAGGAACCAGATTGCAATGAATTTCCAAATTTGCATCTTTGTCTTAAGGGACCCACTACTCCTTCTTCTAATTTCTCATTCACCTACTCTTAATCTTTCTTTCTTCCAATTTGTAGAATGTACAGCTAATAAATCCTTCCCCACTTGCAAGCCAAGCTCTTTCTTTCATGAAACAAGCAAATTAAACTCCATATTGATGTTCATATACTGAAGGTTATCATTTCTTCTCATTGCCTGGCTAAACTCCACAAACTCCTCCTGTCTGATCTCGCTGCTTGAAATGAACTTCAGTGCCATGGTGATGTGTGATGGAATTTCATTAGCAGACTCCAAGCAGACTGTATATTGTTATCAGGTCTCAGTATTTATTTTGGACCCAATGGCGGCGTGAACTTAAATACCCCCATGCTATAGGGGGTTATTTTCGGGGTACGAGAATGGTCATCTGGGCCCAGTTTACATGGAGGAGAGAGTGTTCAACGGGGACATAAGAGGCCCTCCAATCCCTTCCTTCATCCTTCTTTGTCCCAGCTCTCTAAGGCATTCACAGCTTAGTGCTCATACATGACAATACACACACATCTGCACACACACACAAACACACTAACTACTGTTCACAGGTCAGGCTGGTATTTCCTTACACCACTATGCATGTTGTACACATCCGTGAGGATACACACACAAAGTCAGGTGAACAGTGGCCTCGACTGAATCGCAGCGCCACTTCGCCACCTCACCCTCCCTTCATGTCGAGCTCTTTTCCCCTCACGCGGCACTTTGTATTTATATTACTCCGCTATTAATAGACCACTGGCAACCGCACAGCTACCCTTTCTGTCTTCTGTATGTGTGTATTTTTGCATGTGTAGCTGCCAAAAGTATATGTTCTTTTATCAGAACTTGTAAGTTTTGTTTTGAAGGTTCCTCATTTTGACAAGTACATGCATGAAATTTGTGTAGGTATGACAGGAAACAACTGTGTCAAAGGAGCAGGCAGCCACCTCATCTAAGCTGCGTCTGATGGCGTTACCCAAAATGGACAGCTACTGACACAGTGACATCAGTGGGGGGGGGGGTGGAAAGGAGGGCAGAAGGGTGAAGCTGAGTCTCTATCATCTGGTCATCATCATCATTCTCCTCCTATTTGCCCCCTCTCTTTTTGCTCTGACATTCACCCGTTGCCTGTTTCTGTATTTTTCTGTCATCTCCCACTCTTTTCTCTCCCTTTCTGAAAGGTTCTTTCTAAGTCAACTCTCCGCACAAAAGCTGTATGGTGGCACTAGCTGGCTGCAGGCCAAAACTCTGCTCTCTGGCTCTTTCTCCCTCTCTATGTTGGTGAGCAGCAATCACTCAATTTAACCCCCTCCACCCACCCTCTGTTTCCACCTCTATTTTTGTTTTTCCTCCACTTTCTTTTCTCTGTGGAGGCAGAGTGCTTAGAAAGTGTGAGATCTCGAATGCTCTTGCTCAAATGCTCGCTTTCACACACACACACACACACACACACACACACACACACACACACACACAGAGGTGACTGAGGAGCTGTAGGGCTCAGTGCTTCTCAAAGGGGTGTGTCTTTGGAGCTTGTGTGCGAAGGCCTTGTAAACTGGAAAGGAGGAAAAAAAGGGAAGAAGAAAGGAAGAGTGGAGAAAAAAAAAGAAACAAAGAGACAGGCTTTTCACCCAAGTGGGCCTCTTTCTGATAGTAGGCTCAACACCACAGCTTCCACATGCTAATAAAAAATTTAAAACAAATCACACAAATGCACACATTTGCTCTTATACAACACTGACCCTAGAGTGTGTGAATCTTTCACAGATGAATCTTCAGAAAAACCTCAAGTCAAAGGTGACTGACAAGGCTTTTACCCAAACACACACATGCTCACAGTAATGAAAGGCTTGTGCATGAATGCTGGTCACGCAACAAGTTCACATTGCTTTGTACGAGTTCACAAGGAAGTAAATGAAGAAAGAGGAGGAAAAAAGTGGCGACAAAAACTAATCAAGGAATAATTAGGGATTGGCAACATACTGCAGCCTATATAAGAAAAATGGTTTCAGGTGTCTGATGAACTATGTCAGAGCAAAAACCAACTTATGACTTTTACCCCTCTGAACTCACATGCTGACCTCGTCAATACCGTGAGGCAGGAGCAGTCAGCAGCCGCCAGCCTCAAACTGACTGAAATAACCAAAGGAAAAGGGAAGTGGTGGTGTTACATTAGTTGGTCGGTCTGTCAGTTGCTTGTCTGGTCACGAGATCGATGTGGAAGAAAGAGATGAACTGGCAGTAGCAGTGCCCCTGTGGTGTAACATTAAAACTCAATATTTTCCTGTGTTGGATAATGTCTTTGTGTCTTGTTGTTTGTGAAACCATGAAATAAAATCTTCTGTGACATTTCTGTTATGCATATAGTGTATATCTGTGCTACATTGTCCTCAGTATGTTGCATAACGATTAAAGAGTGTGTTTAAGTTTCAAGGTGTGGTCAAAGTCTATACATATTACATGCTTTGTAGGGTGGGTGTGCTATCGTCTCTACGTTTGAGGACCAAAGAAGTAGCTAGAAATTAGGAATAGTTTTGGGACATACTCTTATTTGCTTTCTCTGAAGATAGATATGAGAGTGAGATCAATCTTCTCATCTGTCTGTTTTAACATGGAGCTAGAGCCAGCAGCTGGTTAGCTTAGCATTAAGATGGGAAACAGCTAGCCTGGCTCTGTCTAAAGGTAATTAAATCAACCCACAAGTTCCTCCAAAATTCACAAGGTAACACATTATCTCATTTTGTTACCTTTGAGAGCCAGAGCAAGTCTACCTGTTTCCCTCCATTTTTTTTCGTTAAGCTAAGCCAACTGGCTGCTGGCTCCAGCTTCATGTCGAACAGGGTGAATGAGAGTGTCTTCTCATGTAAGATATTTCCAGGTATGTGTTAAGTGATGACATCATTGGACCAACCAGTATGGGACTACTTGATGGCACCAGAGCACACTGTACGTTCCATTGTCTGCATGATCAGACTCTGAGTAAGCTTGTCCACTGTATGTGTGTGTGTGTGTGTGAGTGTTTAGTGTGTAAGTGTGTATGCATGGGCATCTTTTGTTGTTTTGAGCTTAGTTTTCCCAGTGTGCCCTGGAGTAAAAAGCCTGCTGTCTGTCTGGTGCGCTATTCCACACTAACTAGGTCAGTGGCTGGCTGAGTAAGAGGGTAAAGTCAGGCTAAAGTCACCCAGAGTGTGTGTGTGTGTGTGTGTGTGTGTGTGTGTGTGTGTGTGTGTGTGTGTGTGTGTGTGTGTGTGTGTGTGCCCATGATTGTGGGTGGGTGGGGAAGAGTCACTTACATACAACATAATGAGTTCAAAGCTGGGGCAGAGTGAGAAGACGAAAGAGACAAGAGACGAGATTTAAAAAAGGAAATAAGAAAGCCAGACAGGCAGGAATGTACTTTACCTCATGTGGGCAGGACAACATCTAAAATGTTAAATGAGTGCTATTGTACGAAATGACGGGTTCCTAATAAAAGAAAATGCAGGTGGGTGTAAAAGGGCGAGATGTGTAGATAGAGAGACAGACGGACATGGAAAGGGAGGGCTGCAGAGAACACAAACTGCTGCAGGGTGCTTTTAATGTGAAGTATGCAGACAGACATGGCTGCAGAGGGAGTAGTAAAGTGAAGTGTACAAGACTTTATTTTGTCTGCTTTTCACAGTCTGCTTGTCTGGGTTAGACTACTATGGGCAACGCCTAGGGACCACCACTTACGGGGGTGCTTGAGTATGTGAGCGTTTCTGTGTTTGCGTGGGAGCACTTAGGGGTAGAGTAAGCACTGTGGAACAATTTGGGTTAACGTGAATTATTCACTGGTGTAGCCGAATTCAGCAGCACCAAGCAAGCTTCTCCTCAGGCAGCACACTCACTTTAAAAGCTGGACAAGGGGGTAGCTGTGGCAGGATTTCTGAGTGTATCAATGGGTTTAGTGTGTCCACAAAGTCTCAGCCCAGCAGATTAGATAACCAAGTGATCCTCTATCTAAGTCGTTTATGGTCCACAACTCTGCAAGGACACCCTATGACCAGCATCTGGGAAACTCATACTGGGTAAACTGGGGAGCATGAAAGGTTTGAAATACAAAATCAAGCCAACATTCCAATCGGTTTCTTTGATGCCACCCTTTATTCATGATACTCTATCCTCCTTTCCCCTCTCTCCTTCATTTCTTCCCACATTCAAACAGAGAGAAAATAAATACCCTGCGCTGCTATATTTGCCAGGAGTTGTCTGTTTAGTGTGTGTGTGTGTTTGACTAAGATACTGTACTATTGCACAGTTGAGTGCAACAGGGCACCCCATGTCCCCCCATCTCGGCTCCTTTGCCTTCTTCCTTATCCTCCCCCTCGCTTCTTTAACTTCCCTTCCTCTTTTAACCCTCCCTGCTTTATTCCCCATTTCCTCTCTTGTCTCAAGTCTCTCTGGGTTTGAAAGTTGGAACGTGGCCAATTAACACAACACCCGGTTCACCAAACCGAGGTGGTGGAGGAGGGGAACAGAGAGAGAGAAGCCTCACATCGCTACACACTGACCTACATACACTTCCACCCAGCTGATTGAATCTTACGTTGAGGCCTGCGGCCAATCATGAGTGGGGGTGGAGTGCCAACCAGCCAATGGCATCAGCCGCTCTCCGCAGAGCTTTTGCACTGTCTCCATACAGTTTTCAGTAATCATACAGGGGCAGAGAGAATGAGAGAGACATAGAGAGAAAGGGTGAGCTTGACAGATGAGAGTCACAGAAAATGAGAGAAAGAAAGAGACAGAAGAGGTTGAGGCTTAGAGACAAAAATAGAAAGACAAAGCGTAGAGGCAAAATGTGGCTCAGACAGACAAAAATAAATGGTTGTTCCTTCCTGGTTCGCTCTCAGCCTGTGAGTTCCAGCGCTACAACTGCAGACAGATGAAGGCTAATACTGGCTAATGTTAAAGAGTGGATTAGTGACCCGTATTTGTCCTTGCTCCTTTCCCGGCCCGAGGCCCAAGCCAGCCATTTCAGACCCTGAGAAGTATCAAGAATGGCACAATTTATTGTTGCTGTATCCCAAACACCTTGTGACTCAATGTTTTGGTGATTTTCATGTTTTAATGTACTTGAACTTGGTTTCATGACCCCTTGAAAATTCCTCAACAGACGACTTTTTTGAGGCTTTGTAGTTTTAATTCAACACCAGTGAATAGACGTGTGCTGATTTTTAGCAGTTATCTTCCTTATGACTGCATTAGCTGCAAAAACCTGAAAATGCCATGATAAAGATGGGCTATGTTACTGCATTAGATGTTCTGTTATGCTATTCTTGTAAAAGTAAGAAAAAATGTGTACTTTGTGCCAGATGAAACAATAAAAGTGTACACGATTTACTGTAGGTCTATGACTGAGACTCATAAGAGATACACTGAGCTCATCTAAACACAGCCTGAAGACACAGACACTGAGAAAACTCTAGCGCACCCACACCAAACTAAACACAGTGTACTCTTTCTACACATGCACGTCCCTTATACACAAATACACACAAACATGCACACAAACACTTACACACCTTTGACAGCATGATGCCACCACAGAGAGGATGAGGGCATCTCTGGCAACATGCAAAATGGAAAGTTCAACCCGCAGCCAGCTACCTGCAGGCTCGAACAGAAAACCTTACATAAGTGTTTATATTCAAGTCCCACATAGATAATGCATTTCTACTCTATTCTATGTGCCATCGTTTTTGCTGTGGTGGCAAAAAACGGGAAGGAAGGAAAAAGACGCTTGAAAAGCAAGTCAATAAAAAAACTACGAAAGGCAAACTGAAGGAAAAAGAGGGGGCAGCGGGGAGGTGCAGAGAGGCAGCGTAAGGCACACTAACCCATATTTAAAGAGATGGAGGTTTATACAGCTCCCACAACAGAGCCAACACTCTGGATATGATGAATTATGGGAAGGAGAGTGAAGGCAAAAAGCTATAATATGGTGCCCAGGGATAATATGGGATTTGGTTCATTGGGTGTGCAGAGACAAACACATTTACACACACACACACACACACACACACACACACACCTACATATAGGCAGTCACATATATTCACATGCAAACTCACACTGTACATTAATCAGTCTAAAAGCCTTTCAACCACACAGTGATGTCACTGCATAGCGATAATCCATCCTAGAGGATAGTGGTCAGCACAGGTCTGGCTCACACAGTGGTCCATACATGGCACCCCTCATCCCCTTCCCTCTTTTTCAGTGGACAGATGAGCCTATCAGGGGTGATGGGTCTTCATGAATAATGCACAAGTTGACTCAAGTGCTCATATGTAAAATGGATTCCTGACCAATATTGACCAGTCTACTTTACTTTAAAAATAAAACTAGTAGCACTCAAGCTACTAAGGTCTATCAGAGTGAGGTTGTGAAAGTGAGATGGGTGGAGGGCTAGTGGAACCCCCCAGTCTGAACGCTGCACCATCATGGAACTCTTTCACGGTGAAACAAAAAGGTGGGATCATACTAGGGCATGTTATAGTGCTCGTAGAGTGTGAAGGTGTTAGTACGTTTTAAATGAATGGTTGTTGGATTACCGAACTACATTTGCAACTCCCTCCCCCTGTCCCCCTGTGATACTGTCCAAAAGTGTGCACGGTTATCTCCAAAAACAAAATTATTATATCACCCCTTTCTATATGGCAGCCTTCTTCTTCTATTTCAGCATACCCCTGCAGTTTATGCTAAGAATGTATTGGGGCAAAATAATGCACCCTGCTTATTAGAGTGGCAGCTCCTCATGATGCACTCTAGAGCGTAGACAGATCAACCAGGCCAATATAATTGCCAATATCAGCTTATTGCAGATATATCGGTGTCACTGTATACGTTGACTGATAAGTAACAAGCAATTGCAGTACAGAAATGCCAAACAAGGTTTATGGTTGAAGTTTGTCCAACTGTAAAATGCCTCACTTGCCTATTTGTATTGGTCACAATAAAAAAAAACAACAACAAGGGATCTGTATAACGGTTGTTTGTGTTATGTGTTGGCCGACACATATCGTTATCAATTTTTAAACTCCCAAATATAAATAGATAGTCCTCAGAAATCTAGTATTGGTTGGGCTATAATGTACTCAGCACTTCAGTAGCATTCTCAGTGCAAAGTTAATTGTATGTAGGTTAGTGTTGGGTTAGGCTTTACAGTCAGCAGTATCTGTATTTAAATCCTCAGAATCAATCCATCAGCTTTTTGCTTTGCTGCCACTTTTTACTCAACCTGCTATTTTTCTTAACTCAAAACAAAAGGGAGCCTGAACTTGTCTCTTTGAGCTGCAGATGTGGAGATTGGTGTAAAATTGATAGTGAAGCAAAAAGAGTTGAGAGAAGGTGACCTTTGTTCAAAATGCAAGTTGTCTTCTGTTCCACTGAGTTTCTTGGAAGAGCTAGTATCTTTGCTTCTTCCATTAAAGATCTCCCTCTGTATGATTGTTCAACATACAACTAAATATCACGAAGCACTGATGCTTTAATTTTGAGGGGCCAGCCGAAAAATGTATACCTTTTAATGCATATTTAAGATCATTCAAATGTTTTCTGCCTCCAAAACACTGTCCTGTTTTCAGCAGGACAAAGAAAAACAAACATCACTAAAAGAAGAAATGCTAACAGAGATGTAAGGTATATCACCAACAGTTGTTATAAACTGTTAACGTTTTTCTGGGAGGATTTCTTTTTTCCCTTTGATCATCTTCGGTTACAGTTGCCTATAGTGTGCAATCTTTTACATAGATAGTAACTTTGTTACAGGGTGAGACTGCACAAACTGTCTGCTGGCTTGTCTTTCCAGCCAGATCACATGAACTCCAACACTGTACGTACCCTTCCCCCCACCAACAATATGCTGTGGGAAAGACAGAAGAAATGGAGGGAGATAGGGGAAGTGAAGGAGAAGGCGACTCAACTCCATTGCTGTGAGTCCAAACACGTCAT
The DNA here is from genome assembly GCF_014851395.1 of Micropterus salmoides. Taxonomy (NCBI): domain Eukaryota; kingdom Metazoa; phylum Chordata; class Actinopteri; order Centrarchiformes; family Centrarchidae; genus Micropterus; species Micropterus salmoides. The sequence continues at coordinate 17,497,323 of NW_024040928.1, forward strand.
GGTGGCCTGAAGGCTTCCTCCAGAAAGGAAAGCAGAGGAGAAAGTTAGCTGTGCAGGGAAAGCAAGTGTCTCTCTGGGGGGATATGTACAACAACAGCTGAGGCCAGGACTTTCCCTGCATTTGCCCAGCCCCCTCTGTATATAGTATTAAGACACGCGTGCCTATAGAGTCATAGTGAACACAAAGCCTTCACTATATCAGGGCCCCTTCACACTCAAATGCCTGCAGCAGAACATGGAAATTAGAAATGTGCACTAGAGAATGTCTCCTTGACTGGGTGCTGTTTACAGTTTGTATTACTCCAGTTTGATGTGAGTGTATATGCATGTTACATATGTATACCGGTGCATGCTTGTTTCCCTCCAAATGTACCGTGGAGCCATTCTGAGACCCTCCAGGTCTTGAGGTCAGTTTCTCTGCGTATCGGTTACTTTCCTCAGCAGCACAGAGGGACTAAGGTGATTGATGGACAGGCTGGTTGGGATGAAGGTCACCGTGGGAACAGAGGGATGAGCTACAAGTTGAGAGGAATCACACATGCATGCACCATAATGCCTACAAACACACCACCACACAGGGTGAAGATGAAGGAAGGGCTCAGAGTAAAACAGAGAGAAAGTCTCTGTGTCTGGGTAGAGCAGTGCCCAATGTGCCTTGGGGCTTTGGAGCGATTTCATGCCCCCATAAGCAATGAAACGCACAGACCCAGACAAACACACACACACACACACACACACACACACTCACTACTGGGCATTTCTTCCCTGCCCAGCTACCCGCATCAGATGAAAAAAAGCATGGCACGTGGTCACGGAGATGGAGCAGGACAGAGGAACAAAGACAAGCAAAGAGAGTCTGCTACAACATGCATTTACTAATGGTTACAGCAGAGCACTCTAATTATTCATACAGCATATTGCTGCCAATGTTATTGGCTAAGGAGTGCATATTTAGCTTTCCTGGTGCAATGAATGAAAACTTTTCAGAAATTATTTCTGAGAAAGTAATGTATGTCTTTTTAACCTTTGCAGAGAAACTTGTGCACTAAAAACCCTATGCATTTGCAATTGCAAAATCACAGTTTAACATCCAGGAACCTGTCGGTCACTCTGAGGTTAGGGTTAAGCTGATGATACACGGAGCAACTTTTAGAGCAATCGTGCAGGGCAACATTGTGGTCAATGGTAATGAGTAAAGATTACTACCGTAATCCCCTTCCTCCGCCACCCGCCCCGCACCGCACCGCCACCATCCATTCAAAACATAGTCGGACTAGCCGCTAGCAAGATTGCCCAGCAACATTGCTCAAAAAGTTGCCCGTGTATCATCAGCTTTAGGGGTTAATTCAAGCTCTCAAAGAACATAAAGGCAAAAATCTTTACACAATTCAGTGCCTTGACCAAGGATCAATGTCCAAAGTAGCTGGTGAGTTTTTCTCATATATGCGCAGTTGGTCCAAGGATTTGACATGGTAACCTTAGTTGCATATCCTTTGTGTACCATCTATGCTTTAGAGCCGGACATCGAATGAAACACTCTCATGTTGAATTTCAACACAGCAGAATATGAGGGAGAAGATAAAAGAGGCTCGTTGCTTTCAGCTCACCAGCTGCCCGAAGTCAAACTGAGACTGTAGGTTTGTGGGTGAGAGGTCCTACAGAAACCTTTCTTTCTGGGTCACTGGGCCAGCGGTCAAGTTCTGACCTTTCCCTTCGTCAGCTTCAGGTAGATATGCCCCTGGCCACGACCCTGGAGTCAGATTTCACTAATTCCACAGTCTCAATCTCAGCCTTAAAAGAGCTGAATTCATTTGCCAGATTCTCCTCTCAGCTCTTCAGCTCTCAATTTTTTTCCCAATAAAACACAGTTATCCAAAAATTATTTGGCTAAAGGTCAAGTTAGTTTGTGCACTGTCAGCAAACAAATAGGTGCATGCTTATTAGATCGACCTGTACCTGATGTTGCTGTGCTCTGCCGGCATATCTACTGACCCTTATCAACCCCCCCACGTTCTCCCACTCTCTCTTATAAAACCCAGGTGTGCAAACACAAAGGTTTACCTAGGCCTCATAAACGATAACAGATAAGAAGTGAGGAGGGGAGAAATGAAAAGAAAGGAGGCCCAGCTCCTCAGATCCACAGTGACCTCCTAGTCTGGGTTGTGACTTGGCCTAGTTTTTCCATCCCAAGATGACAAGAGGCATAAAAACTGCAAGTTTGTGTACAGATACTAGGTAATTTATTGCCTCATCTATTCATAAGTTGAAGATATGGTTACGGTGACAGGAACGTTATCAGTTAAGAGAGGTGACTGCAATCTGGTATCTACTTTGTAATCAGAAGGCCATAGGCTGGAATACTTATGAGGCATCCACGAATCTGAGGGATGACTTAAGGCATCAGCTAGTTCTAGACATGAGCTAAACGCTAATGTTGGAATTTAGACCTGGTGATGGTCGTAGATGAAATGTTAATGGATCACCAAAGTTATTTAAGACCTGACATGATTCATGGCAATCCATCACATAGTTTTTGAGACATATTACTCAAAAGCACAAATGTGAACCTCATGGTGGCGCTGGAGGAGAAATCAGGGTATCACCAAAATCATTAGGATTCGTCTGTACCATGAATGTACAAAAAAGTTGTACCAGCTATCAATTAGATGTTGAGATCTTATACAGGATGAGTGAAAAGTAAGAAAAGTGTATGACATGAGAGAGATGCTGAGTGGATGCAATAGATTTCAGAGTTTTTAACTTACAGCTCCCCAGAGCAGATGGATTCCAGCTTTTAAAGAGCAACTTGAGACAGAAAAATAGTGTAATTGAAATTCTATCCCTTGCATGTTTTCTCTCTACTCTTGCTGTTAGCCTCTTGTGCAAGCAGGCGAAGAAAGCACTAAAACCTTTGACATTTTTCACATTTGATACATGTGTAAAACAGAAATTACACAAGACAAACAAAGGGGATTTTGTCTTTTATATCCGTCTAAAACCTTTTAATGTTCAGATGCATACACGAACACAAACACACACACACTGTTTGAACTTCAGCTGCTGCCATCAGCCTTGTCCTTCTGTTTCAGTGTACAGTGGCTAAAGCCTGCTCAACAATGGCTCTCCTTCATCCAACAGTATCCCGCCTCCACACACACACACACACACACACACACACAAATTATGGGAATTATTATCAGATGTCCAGAAAGAACTAAAAACATCATTCCCTTGTTTTAATGATCCATGGAGGATGTGGAACATTGGAGCCCAGCATGTATACAGCAACACATCTCGAGTTGTGTAATTCATACCAGAAACTGACACGCTTTGCATGTGTGACTCTGACCTATAGGATTTCACAGAGACAAGAGAATCCTGTGTGTCCAGATAGAAAGACTCTGGGTTGAACAGGTGGCTGGCAGGCTGGCTGCTTGATGGCACTCTCAGTCTTTGCTTATCAAATCTGGGAGTGCCGTCTCTGTGGTCAGAGAGCTTTCCCCGTAACACAGAGCCTAAAGAGAATGCAAAACTGCACACTGACTACGCAACATGCTCTCACTCCCAACTTCATGCAAAAACACAAAAACACACTGACCGCTTGGTCAGTGGCCCTCTGCTTCAAAATATGATGTTGTAGGTACCCCTCTAACATAATTTCTGGATTTGCAGGGCTCCACGGTCAAGTTAGTAACAGTAAATACGCTACCAAAATAAAGTTAAAGGCTTGTGTTTGTTTGTCCTATCCATCCAACCCACCTCCTCTACATACTTACTTTCTCGGTCTTTACTACATCAGCTGACTTTGCCGGACGCATCAAGAAATGAAGCTAAAGCTGAAATGAACTACTTCCTGCGTGGTACAAGAGTTTTCGGGATTTAGAGCAGCAGCTTTAAAAGCTTTTAGGATTTCGGGCCATCCTAATGGCCTAGTGGTTGCAGTCACCCCATGTTCCCTGTCTTTATCTCTACATTTAACCAACATGATTTGCGTTTATGATTGTGTTATATATGGCAGGAGAGGATAGCAAAATCAGATATTATATTTGTAGTAATGAAGTGTATCACTACTTTAAAATGAGTAAAAATGGTAAATTAATCGCACAAAATGTAACGATTTTTGTACATCTATACAGGGATAATACTAATTTCTGCTATAGATAAAACTTTTTGGAGATATGGTATTGTCGAATATCTTGGGAATCTGATTATTTGATTTCATCTACAAACAAGATTTCCAGAGTTGCTAGTGTTCCCTACAGTGGCTTTTATAAGGAAAGTACCTGAACTATTGACAGTTGTGAAAGTAGATAATCTTGGTTTTAAAACTAAGTGAAAGCAACACAGAAAGCGGTGTGAAAGTGATTCTTCCTCCATGATATGTCAGCAGCACATCACTTTCCCCCCCATTCGCCACCTTCTTTCTTCTCCTGTCTCCCTCCTCTGACACAGAAAGCTTTATTGTAGTCGATTAAATCTTAATCAGGAACAGTAGCTCACCCCGTCCTTTGCAGGCTCAATGTTGCCAGATAGGTGGAGTGGTGTAATTGAAAGAGACAGGCTCAGAAGAAAACAAATTAAACTTTAAAAGCCAAGAGTCATATTGGCGAGCCAAATTCAGAGATGATCACTTCAAATCAGCTACATGCAGATGACTGATGACAGAGTTTGGATGATGATGGGGGACAGAGAAGGAGATACTCCGACCTTCACCTGCTTCTCTGTTTACGAAAAATACGCAAGAACATTGCTTGAGTAACACACACACACACACACACACACACACACACACACAGACAGACAGACAGACAGAGGGTGTGTGTATGGTAAGATGGTGTGTGTGGTGGTGGAGGGAGTCGATTACAGAGGAGGAGGCGACCGAGAGGCAGGGGGCCCACTTCAGCAATGTGGTTATCAGAGAAACTGAGAAGCAAGGCCAGAATGGGAGGTATGTACAGTCTGAACGTGTATGTGTGCTTAAGCAAAGGGGGAGGGGAGATGCGTTCAGTGGGTCACTCTGTTATCAGCTGTCACCCAAACTGTAAGTTGTTCCCCCACCTGCTTGACAAGTTATCAGTTACTATGGAGACAAACAAGTAACAACACCCCCTACCCCTCGCTCTGTTGACACAAGTATCCACCCTTTATGTATGTATGCAAACGTATGAACACACCATAGACTGTATGTAAAAAGAAGCACACACACAAACAGCAGTTGGGGGGACAGCAGTCTTTTGGATAGTCGTTAACTGTATTCACCTAAAAACTCTTCTTTTCTGCCCTGTGAGACTTCCTTTGCTCCACTGACCATTTCCTGTATGATATAAACATAATATTTCCTTTATAATAGATCCTTTATTTCCTCTATATTCAAGCCCTCTATTTTGCTTGCTGTATCAATACATAAATGAATTGGATAACAACAGGAGGACGAGAAAGGAGACAAACAAGAAGAGGAAAATGTAGATGACACCGTTGAAGTGGTGACAATTATGTCTCTTCTGTCATTGCTCCATCAGACAAACAAATTAGAATTTATTTAATACGCTTATTCGCTTTCTTGTTGAAGTTTAAATGAGAAGACACATCTCATGTCTGTTTGGTAAATATATAGCTGGGGCTAGCTAGCTGGCAGGTAAAAAAATTGCCATTTTAAGGGGGTTATGTGCCGGACTGTTTCTTGGATGGGACCAGTAATTTCCTGGAGTCTCAACCAGTTGCTGGGTGACAGGTCCAAAAAAGTAGTCCCTGGAGCAGGGTGCTAGCCCAAATTTTTAACCATGTATATAGGCATTCTCTATGGGCCCTTCTCTGCATCCACAGCTATTCATTCTAGTATCTTTGCGGACCATCCTCACATGAGGGCCCTGCATACTCAGTCCAGTACTGAAGTCCTACGCCCCTGCCCTGAAGCTCAGTGTGATGCTCAGGGCTATTTGAGCACTGACTATCCAACAAGCTACAGACCTCATGCTGGCCACTCTTCAGTCCCTTCACAGTTAAAGCTGCTCGTAACTCATAAACTTACATACAATAGTACTGATGCATCAATGTAATCCTCAGCAAATTCACTTTCACTTAAATATCTCTGTAAGCATCTGAAAAATGGCCACAGATGATTGTTTAATACATACTGGCTTTTGTTTGGGACAACATATACCTCATACAAAAATACACTTCTGCAAACACTGTGTGCAAAAGTGTAACAGTTATGTTTTTACTGCCCATAAGCACTTTTGTTTTGCATAGGTGTATTTGCAGATATATCTTCTTTAGACAGAGCAAACTGGGCTGAGGGTGATGTGTAAATGTTGGTTTCCTAGATATTTTATTTATGTTTCCAGTGGCAGAGAGACAGTTTGTCTTAGAGTGAAATGTCTATAGCACGATTTTCCAGTCAGACTGGTTTTTCTTATTCTCTCTGACATAACTAAAATATTTCTGCTCCCATTTATTGATCCTGCTGAAGACAATAGTTCTTTGCTTAACCTTTCTTCGGAGAGGTCAAAGGACAGGGTCAAATACAGGAGCTGGGAAGACTTCTTTTCAAGGACACTTTAAGCAGGTTTAACCACGGTGCTCCAGTTAGGGACAAGTGTCTAACCACTAGACACACCGCTATAGTCTTCTGCTCTACCATACTGAGCTAGTATGTTGTGTGTTTGTCCTAGATGTTAAATAGAGATTTTGACTTCATTTTATACCCACTTTCTCATTTGTATTTCTAGGGGATTTTTTAATTAAAATGTATTTCTTGCCTACCTGCCAGTGTTTCCATTCACTAGCTCTTGATGAATACTTGCAACTTCAGCTTTGCACTTTGCTACGGTTATCCAGCTGGAACACTACTTTCATGCACCAACAGTTGGAAAATATCAGTGTAATCTGATGTCTTATAAACCGCTGAGAAATTGTTTTGCAGTCTGAGGGTGCTTTGATAGCAGGATCAGGAATGTTCAACAGGCCTGGAAAGATGAAACTGAAACATAATAGTGCTTCAAGCTCTAGTTTTGTAAAGTAATGAACGTGGTTGAGTTGATCTTCCGGGAAAATTCCACCTACGATTTGTTATCACGCAGGCTGCAGAAATAAGCATATAACAAGTCAGACTCACTATTACTAATAAACTGAATATTAGACAATGTAATATTTTCCATGCAGGATCCCTTTCTTACTAACACAGTTTGAATTAAAAAGAAATAAATAAATAAAAAAAACTGGAAAGTCTTTTCCAGTTTTTGTACTAAGCTAAGCTAACCAGCTGCTGTCTGTGGCCTCATGTTGACCGTAGGGATATGGGAATGGTTTCAATCTTTTCATGTAACTCTCGGCAAGAAAGCAAAGAAGCAGATTTCCCAATTGTTCTAACTATTCCCTTAAATTCTCTAAGTTTGTCATGCAAGAACTTACTCTTACTGTACATGACACAAAATGACAGTTTAAATCCAGCCCTGACCTTCAGCAAGTGATCAGTGTGTGAGAAGCTCTAGATGCTATCAAGGACTGGGCATGTGCAGGCAGCTGGTTTCTCTTTTGCTGTGTGCGTAATTCTGTTCAACACATTCAGACACACACAGAACACACAACGTACAAATCCCAGGCCCTGTCTGCCCTTAACTATCATCACCATGTAGAGCAATTCTAAGTCATGTCTAAAATCTGACTCAAACTCTAGAATTTCTGCAAACAGCTTAGCCCAGCTGGCCCACATCAAGGTTTTAAGACTTTTAATTTCTTTTACTATCTGCAAATTTTCACAGCAACAACAACAGAGTAGCCATCGTGTCTTAAGTGTCTCAAAAATGCTGGAGTGTTACCATGATGGCCACCAAAATGCAAGAAGGAATCAAGGGAGTATGGAGTGTAACAAGAGCAGAGGCCCAAGATTTATCTCCATTCATTAGAGCCCACAACAGATTTCAAGCGCTGTGCTTCAGAGGAGCAGCGGCGAGCTGTAGGGGGATGGCTTGTTTTTGCTCACCACAGTGTTTTACATCCAGACAAATGAGGGAGCTGGCAGGAAAATAATGAGGGATGGCATGGGAGAAAGAGACTGGAGTGTATGAGAGGAGTTAGAGCGATGAAAGAGAGAGAGAGAGAAACTCTGAAAGAGGGTTAGCCTTTAGCCAAGAACAGGCTCTTAAAAATTAATACAGTGATCTGAATTCATCCCGAGCGCATTGAATAATTGAGAAGTGTCTTTGAGGAGAACAGATCGTGCCGAGTGTGACTTGGTTGAGATGGTGAGGATGCAGAAAATAATGGGAAAACCAGTGAGACAAAAATCTGCTTTTCTTTCTTTCCTTCTGGCAGATACAAATGCATACACAATCACTAAGGAGACTTCAAAACAGATTGGTCAACTAGATTACGGTATGTCTGCAAATTTTAAGGACTGGACTAATTACGAAATTTGACAAATTATGCCTCCATTTTCACACACAAACATGAACAGACAGTGAGACTGTGAAAAAGAGACAGAGATTCTCTCTGGTCACCCCAAAAGCCCATACCACCTTCGGTCGCCACTCCTTCCAGTTCTCCGCTGCCAACGACTGGACAAAAAACCCTCAAGCCAGAGACCCTCATCCCACTCACTGCCTTTAAAGCACATCTGTCTGAACTCTTATCCACTCTCTGTACATGCTAGGTCTCCTCCACCACTCATTTTTGCACACCATTACTAAAATTGCTCTGTCATACTAAATAACCAACACATCAATTTTACACTTCTGTTGTTGTGCAGACTAAAGAAACGAAATATGGTGCATTATTTAGTGAGGTTTAAAGATACTGGCTAGCTGTTTCTTCCTGTTTTAAGTCTTTGTGCTAGTGCAAGTTAGATTAACTGGCTGCTCATAGAAGCTTCATATTCATCGTACAGACATGTGAGTGTGGTACTGATCTTCTCAACTTACTCTTGGCAATAAAGCAAATAAGTGGATTTGCCAAAATGTATGCAGAAATGTTTTTCTACATTTGGTGTGGAGATGAATGACCTGTACAGAGCCCCATCCAACACCTTTGGGATCAGCAAACAACCCGACTGCAAGTCAGGCGTCATTACCCAGTACCATGGCTGACCTCACTAATGCTATTGGGTCTGAATGGGAGCAAATCCCTCAAGCTATGTTCTCCAAATCTTGTGAAAAGCCTTTAAAGAAGAGGGGAGCCAGCTATAGTGGCAGATGTTTAAAAGGTTTTGGAATGAGATGTTCAACACATCACATATGGGTGTAATGCTCAGGTGCCTGCATACTTTTCATCCAAATAAGGTCATTTTCGGATGTAAAATTTTGATGTAGTGGAACTCCTCCATTGACTGGAAATGGAACTAGAACGGAGCCTGGGGGTTTTTCTCCATGCACGCAGAGGTTGACTGCTCAGGGTGACATTATTCAGACTTGGAGGAGAGTCTGGAGCTGGTGGGTTCCCATAACCCATCTGCCCCTTAGCCTCACACACCCACCGCCCTCTCCATAGGGAATCACAGCCACAGGGCAGTTGTAATACACCAATTTGGAGCAAATCTTGTTAATTTACTCCCTGAGCTCTCCCTCCCTTCTCCTCCTTCTACTGTCTTAATGCCCCCCACCCCCCTCCACTCACCGTTTTCATTGCCTTCTTGCTTCATTTCCTTCAGCTTGGTACGGTGCCAGAATCCCAAAGATTGTGTACCCCCCCCCCCCCCACACACACACACACACACCTTCTGCTTTTAGAAGTATTTCGCTTCAGTATTATATTAATTTTCTTACTAGCCAACATGTAGATGCTAATGCTTACAAGTTTAAATTCCCGCCACTACTAGCCATGTCTTGCAGGGATATTCATGGCTGACTCTGGGATCTTACTGTGCACATTCTGCATTGACGGACAGCCAATGAAAGGATTAATGTTGTATTTCTTTGGCAGGCCCTTCCCTTTTGTCAACCCGATCCTGCTCTAATATGAATAATAAATCATTTCAGCCCCAAAGAATCAACACTTTCAGCATGCTAGGACATTAAAATGATAATCAACATGCCCGGCGGACTTATGAGGGCCTGTTTTCCATACACCTTCAGACAAAGTCAGATGGGGAATGTGTGGAGCGAAGCGCGGTAGTATGTATCTGAGTGTGTGAAGGTTGTGGCATGGATGAACCTCTGTAAAGAAACAGATCAAATGAGAAAAGATGTGTTTAGCACTTGTGGTTTGAGCCAAACCTGAAGCACCTGCAGATAGCCATCAGTGAAACAAGAACATTAAGACTAATGTCAACAAACTCCTCGTAGTAATCACCACTCGTTGCAACCCTAGGGGTTTTAGAGGTTGAAGAGATTAAAGTAATCTCGTGAATGAATTCTAATGAGTTAAACTAATTTCAGAACCCTGTATAAATTAAATTGCAGTAGACACTCACAGTCATGAACCCCTGTGATACGCCTGAACATGACCAAGGACATGTCTGAGCACGTCTGTCTGTATGGGAATGTATAGCAGGTTTAAAAACACAGGAGAACTCAAGTTGTCAACTTTATTTTAAGTAGAAAGAACTGTATGTACTGTGAATATAAGTATGTGTGACTGTTAAAACCTCTAAACCTTAAATGAGAATATAAGACCTGTGTGTGGCTTTGTGACATAACTGGGTCTTGGCCTGTGATGGGCAGGGAGCCTGTTACAGCAGGGTTAAGTAACACTAGAGCACAAGGTTCACTGCAGCCAGGAATACACACACACACACACACACACACACACAGTTTACTTGCACGTAATCTTTCGATTATGCAAAGACGCACAGGTGAAAGACACAAACACACACACACGTTCAGACTGTTACAGGCGTGTTGACAGGTGCTATTTTGAGATGCAGCCTGTCACTCCTCAGCCATACCAAAGCTTCTCTTAGCACACATTTCAGCAACTCTGAACAAGACCTGCCTCTCATGGCCAGAGGTCCTGCTGGAAAACTCTAACACAGGCTATGTTTGTATGATGTGTTGTACTAAAAGCACCCAAGAATGATTTTGTTTTGATTTTGTTTATCATGACTGACTTATTTTATAGTGTATCACTAAAATGCCTGGTGGTTGGGTATCCTTTGGAAAATGTGGAGGGAAAGTTTTTAGATCAGGTCATAAACCACCATATCCAAATTGGTCAATTTAATAAGTAAATGACAGCCTAAACAATGGCCACAATCAATAAATATATTGCTATAGCTGTGTGATATAGCATCTCTGGCTAATTATTATTATTAAGTATATTATTTGGATAAATGTGCCATTTGTTTTTGTGACCAAACATTTTGTTAGTATAAAAAGCTTGTGCAGTGGCTTTCCTGGTTAAAGACAATCTAAGGTTAAGATGAAAGATGTCCTAGTGTTATGCTTAACCTACTTTTATGAGGGCTAATGGTTAACTGACAAAGATATGAAATAAAATGACATAAGTGGGAATGTGGGAGAGACACCCATGAGAATTGTTAGGATTTGCTCAGAAAATCTCCTCATCAAAGTTGCACTGACGGCATGAAACTGTAGGTGTTCACACCTGGCTCTGTGTGGAACCTAAGGCCCCATCCACACTACTCCGTTTTTGTTTACAAACGGAGAATTAAAACGAATCCGATCTCCGTCCACATCGGCATTTCCGCTGCGTTTTGGAGATTATCTCCGTCTACATTAAAATGACTGAAAACACACAGCTAGGACCCGTTCAGGTGCACTGGGCATGCGCGTGCCGGTGTAAACATGAAGCAGATGGTCTATTCCGTAGTTACAGAAGATTTGGCGAAAGAATAAATAAATACAGACTAAGCATCAGACCAGTTTTTTTTTGTTGTTGTTGCATGGATCAATAAGAGCTGGGACTGTTACTGAATGTAACAGGAGAGTGTGGCAGCAGATAACAGACTGGGAGTTGTTGCAAAGTAAACGGCGACATGCACAGTACAAGTGTAGGCAGATGAGTGTTATTTGCACGGTACAGAATATAAAAAAAAAAAAAAAAATGATGTCAAAAACCCTGTCAGCAGCATTGTGTTTCTGCTTTGCAAGACCCAATCAGAGAGCCGAGCGTGAGCGGCTGCATCATCATTTCTAAAGTCCTCTGTTTTGGCCCGTCTTCACTAAAACGCCCTGCGGAGTTTGAAACGCAAAACAGGGGTGGCAGCGTTTCCAAACTCCGTTTTAGGTCTTCGTTTTCATCGTTGTAGTGTGGACGGGAGGTGCAAACGTAGCAAAAGGTCTCAGTTTTAATTCGAAAACGCAGTCGTGTGGACTAAGGCGCCATCCAAACACAATGCTGCTGTTGACATCATATTTTTATTAAACTATTATGTACCATGCAAATAACACTCATCTGCCTACACTTGTACTGTGCATGTCGCCGTATTTACTTTGCAAAGACTCCCAGTCTGTTTTCCGCCGCCACACTCCTGTGTTAATTTAGTAACAGTCCCAGCTCTTTATTGGTGCATGCAAAAAAAACAACAACTTTCCTCTTCTGTATTTATTTTTTCTTTCGCCAAATTCTTCTACCGTGCAGGTGTAAGCCTTCATGTTTACAGTGGTTTACGGCACGCGCATGCCCAGTGTACCTGAACGGGCAATAGATGTGAGTTTTCAGTCGTTTTAATGTAGACGGAGATCAACTCCAAAACGCTGGTGTGGACGGAGATCGTATTCGTTTTAATTCTCCATTTGTATACTAAAACGAAGTAGTGTGGATGGGGCCTGAGAGCTAGGGGGCTGTGAAAAAGTCCCCATAGAGAAGTAGTCCTCTGAACACCTGGCCCTGCAGGTCATCTTTGGTTTCACAGGCTTTTCACTAAAACCTGCAGCTTATGGCATGCTCGGGGACTTAATGCTTAAGACCCTGCTTGTCAGTTTGGAGCTGCAGAGTAAGTGCATCATCCTAAAATAAAGTCCCTGTGAATGTGAGTCATCTAAACTCATTTCATTTGTGATACTGTCGGTTGCCACAACTCTGTGTTTGAGAAGACACAACTAGAGTCTGTAATGAAAAGAGTCCCTTATAAGAAAACTAAAAGAGGTCATTGCCTGTGAGCTGCAGCCAAGATTTATTGACAGACCATGAGTAACACAAAACCGCCGACAGCCTGGCCCTCATGCCCGAAATTCCAGGAGTAACAGCTCTGCATGGTGATGGTGAACCTGGCCTTGACTTGGAGGGGCTACACACACAGCTTTGCTGTTTACTGAAGCATATCACAAAGCAAAACTTGAGAAGCCCTGACAAAATACGGCCTATAGGGCCTAGGCTCCACGCCCAATGGGACTGTTCCTACGGCCACTGATGAGTGTTAATCTCTGCTCTCTGACCTTCTGCGCCTACCTCCTTCCCTGTCTCTTTTGCGGGTCCCATATGTCCTGTGGGTGACCAGGTCACAGCCTTAAAAAACAAAAACTTTTACACTTAACAGCTCACTCAAACTCATGGCAACGCAGCAGTTATATAATTCCCCCGATGGCAGGATAAGCAACCTTGGCAGTTGCATATCTGACCCAAGAGGTTGACAGATCCCTGCCAAGGTTTACATAACAAAAGGCAAACAGGGCAATGCACTGTGGTAACGGTAGCATATGCCTATAGCCTATAAATATAAACGCAAATAACTGATAAAAACCATAACCTCACAGCCACAGAAAGACTAGATGACTAAGTGCATACAGTAGATGTTTTCACAGTGGAGGTTTTGCCTTCACACTTTTCCTCACCGCATTATTGTTAAATCTTAAATCGTCTTATACGGGATTGCGTCACTCAAAATAGGTTACTGTGTCTCCAGACAAACCGGTTACAACGTTTGTGGTAGCTCTTATTCCAGCCATGTGACTGTGACTAACTGTGACCTCAGATGAATATTATGCACATAAGTCATCAAAAAGACAAAGGACATCTGATGCAATTTCAATCAAAACTCCCCAACCTTATTTGTCTAGTAAATGTCTGTGAATAAGTGGAAGACATCACGTTTTGGTCAATTTATAAGGTAATTACGTGTAGTCACCAAACCCCACGCTACTTAAAGAGATTAATGATCTTAAATGCCTGCCCGATGTGATTTTTTCTCATTCGCCTGACGTTTTCTGACCGATCTGTAATTTCCATTAGAATGATAATGAGAGGCATAATGAGTGCCAGCCTTTCCAAATAGACGCTTGTAAAAACAGACTGCGCTGGCATAATTGTGCGCTTGTGTCTGTCTGTGTGTGTACGTCAGTGGGTTTACAAGCCACATGCTTTTTGTTTTTGTTTTGATGGAGGAAGGAGGGGGGCTGTGTGGGTGAGCGGGACGACTCTTACCTTCCATCCTGCAGAGCTGTTACTGTCGCCTTTGTCTTTGAAGTAGGGGATGGATCTAACCATCCAGTCATAAATTTGGGACAGTGTCAGTCTCTTGTCCGGCGCGCTCTCAATGGCTTTGGTTATCAGGTCGGCGTAGGAGAGATTGCCCCAGGCGTTACGACGAGATGATGCTTTCCTCGGGGTCTGCTGGGCAGCCAAGCTGCTAGGGGTCAGCGCGCCAGAGGCGGCCGTCGGGGAGTGCGTGGAGAGCGGGGAGCTTCCGCTCTCCTGGCCGGGGGAGGAGAGCGCTCCATCGGCTATGGGGCTGTTGCTACTCTGGTCCTCTGTCGCTAAACCAGAGCCATTGACACCGGTAGCATTGTCCTCCTCCTCATCCTCTTCCTCGGGTATAATGTCTGTGTCATTGATCTCCGGTTTCACCGCGTTCGAGTCTGGTCGTGGCAGCGGCCAGGTGCAAGATCTGGGCCGCTTCTGGGGTTTAAAGTCCGGGTCGATGACCACGTCTAAGTCAGGGAGTGGGTCGGAGAACGGAGCCTCAGCCATTATCTCCTGCTCCAGTCACAATCTCGCCCCCGCTGTGAGGTAATAAAGTTACAAGACAAGAAATGAAGAGCTGTCAAACTCGCGTCCCATGAATGCGCGCTCCCGTCCTTTGTTGCTATTCCACACCAGCGAAGTCCCAACAGGGCCAAGAGCAACTTAGTTATTAACGCCTGTTGAGGACACGCAGAAAGAAAAAATAAACCAAACACATTCTGTTAGAGCCAAGTAAAATACAAACTGAAAGTCACAATACAGCAGTGTGCACATTTAACCTATTTCTGTCAACGAAGCCACAATAAACTAGCCTACCTCTTAATTTAAAAACAATTTCAATGAAGCTAACGTTATGCGCCTCTCTGAGCTTCACTTCATTATAAAACACCACTTGCATGAATAGGCGCTCTACACAAAACCCCGTCCTGGCGCAAGGCTCTGAATCCACCCACTGGAGATCAATGGCAGAGGAGAAAGGGCTCAAACCTCATTTCTCTGGGAAATAAATCCGCTCTGAACACTTTAAATGAAATACCTTGCACGGCCAGTCACTTGCACTCCGTGGTACCAAAAAAAGAGAAGAGATTAGATCCAGGATTGTCCACGGCCAATTCCAGATGCCATCTTGACTCTCCCCTCTTTCACTCCTCAAGTGCGCTCTGCGATATACAGACAGATCGGATGCATGCGGGGCAAGTCACTGTCGATGTGGAATAAGACTGCCACCTCACTCTGGGTTACTACTGTATCTCGATTTGCTCTCCACGCAGCGCTGCACACATGCGCTCACACACATACACAAAGTACCCTACACACACTGACACGCGCATGCAAGTCGATCAAGGGCCAGCCCCCTGGATCCTGTGCATGGGATCGCCTTTTAAAGAGACACTGCAGTCCAACAGGACGGAGCTGTCTGTGCGCAGGTGGAGGCTGGGACACGTCCTGACATGTTGATTATAGGCACAGGAATAGAGGGACACAGCAGCAGAAGAAAAACGGACCTATTAAAGTGAAGCAATGTATTCATTTTAGAAAGATTTTCACTGTCACAACCGATCTGTGCTGGTAAAATGGATGTTTACATGTCCAACTTTAGTTTGCAGGATACTGCCACTAGGCCTATAGGTGTGCTACAGGTTTGTACTTACAACTTACTGAGGACTGCAACTAAAAATTATTTTCATTATCAATTAATCGGTCAGTTATTTTTTTTAACTAATCAATTGATTGTTTGGTCTATAAAATGTCCATCACATTTCCAGAGGCAGCAACAAGTGAACAGAGGACATATTTGCTTAAAAATTATCTAAAATAATGCAGATTTTTTGAAGATATAATCAATTGTGCATCCTCAGTAATTCAAGTTTCAGTAGCCATAATATTAAGATTACATGCCACAAGAGATTAAACATACATTCAATGTCAGTCCATAATAGGCCTAGCCTATATATTTTCTTATGTCATTGTTACATGTTACTGACATGATGACGGTGCTTCACAATAAAAACATTTGAAACATGATATCTCTTCTGATTTTCGCTTTAACAACATATTTGTTTTATTCTTGTTGCCTCATTGCAATGGCTGATTGTGCCTTTAATCAGCGAACCTGGTTGTCAATCACTTCTGCCACGGCGCTCAGGCCACGCCCCTTTCCCGTTTCACCTCGTTCAGGATGACGTCATTCCGTTTATTAAAGGGGAGCAATCCTAGATGTTTTCTCCATCCTGTAAGTGATGCTCTGGCCTTCTCTCCTCCTCCACATCTTCTTTGTTTCACCGAGGGCTGCCTGCCCGGCAAGGTGAGCGTCCAGCTGCGCGTGCTCGCGGTTTCTGTGCAGGAATGCACAGACTGTGCTCACTGACACACATTTCACCAGGCAGATTTGTACAGCGCGTGCGCGTACACACACACACACACACACACACACACACACACACACACACAGCAGCAGCAGTCTGGAGTCTGTACTGTACGGGATTACAGGAGATAGTCGGTATACACGTACACACATTGTGTGAAGGTTTTTGTTCCCTTCACATCAAAGAGAATACCTGATGCAGCAGTTTGGCTCCTCCAGAGAACTATAGTTAACTGCTCACTAGATGTACAGAGAGAGCTGTTGAATGTAGCCAACTGTATGAGACTGAGATATTTCTCTGTAAATTACCTTATATCATACTGACCCTTTAGAATATTTGCATTGAATTTCATTTCATAGTGCATAAAATATGTTACATATGATGTATGTCATGTGGAACAGAGTAAGTGTCAGACATGTCCCTTCAATACACTGCTGCAATTTCTTTGGCATTTGGCCAATTTATTCGGCACCAAAATACACCAGCTTCTCCCTAGATGCCCCTTTGAGGGCCGTAATAGTGTTGCACAAGGGCACATTCTTGCACACAAGCAAGAAAACACAAACACACAACCCCCAAACCACTGGTATTATTACCCCTTTCCTTTAGGGCACATTCAACCCACCACTTCATAACCTCTTCCAGGTTGGAGCCACATAACATAATTCAGTGGCCTGAAAACCTGATTGAAAAACTGTTTCAGAACAATATCTAAGCTCCGTTAAAGTATTTAACATACTAGTTTTGTCAACTGTGCTCTCTCAAAATAACAAAGAGACACAAGAACTGTTTTCCATCTTTCATCTCTCAGCATGGGGTATTAAGACTGTGGTCCAGAGAGGATGGAGACTATGACCACCCCTCTAAGCCAGCATGAATCATCCAATTAAAACAATGGCGGCCATCTCTGTTTGTGTCTGATGTTTCCCCCAAACAGAATAATGCTCTGATTGGATTAGGGGCCTCAGCATAGGGCGTGATTGATTTTTACTTTGAGAGTTATGGTGGGATAGACTTGGGTCCTTGCTGCCGACTCAACCACTTTTTAATGACACATGTCATGTGCATGAATCCCCCCCCCACACACACAGAACCACTTACTGTCACTTGAATCTAATGAGATTAAACATTTACTCTGGGGTTTTGTGGGATGATACTGGGTGCTTGGACACTTGCTGCTTGGTACAAACATAGTATCTTATATAACACTCTTGGTTTGGATACTGTATGTGCTGCTCTCTGTTCAGACTGTAGATGTTAGGGCGGGCTGGTCCAGGCTGGAGTGGTGCACCAGAATGACCTCATCCTTACATGGATGCAATAACAAAGCTTGGAACGATTGGTTGCCCTCTGCTGCCACCTACCGGCACACAGGAAGAACACCACGGAGTAAAAATATCTGTCTTTTAATTTTAACTAAAATATAGATGAAAATCTAGAAATGTGTTTATAGTTTTTCTACCAAAAATGACATAATCCATTATCCTTTAAAATATATTACAACTTTAATGTTGTGGTCATTTTGGAAGTCAAGGAAGGGCCTCTTCTACTTTTTTTGTGCCTTTCTTTTGTGCATTTAAAAAATGCACAATGCAAATTTGACTGTTGCTCTTAGCTACACACTCATGCCACTACTTCTTCAAAAGTCTGGATTCCAGGGTGCAAACCCTCTTCACAGTTCTTTGTCTTAACAATTTTATTATATTGAAATGCAGTTTGCAGGTGCACAGGTCATTGCCTGCAATAATACAACACAAATTTCCCTTCTAGGTCATAACAAAGTGTTAGAAATAGAAACTGTAATCAAACCATCTTGGCCAAAATAAAGACCAGTCGACTCCTTGATTAAGAATCTAGATCTGGAATACATACTGGCCAATCTAACCACTGATGTTAACATGAAGATGCCTCAACATTTTACTAGTAAATTCTAGTCTTATTCATTAAATACATGGATTAACATCATGCATACCATTTTTAAACCATCCAGAGACTGATATTGTTCCTTAAAAACAGGAGGGTCTAGAGAATGTTTGACCCTTTTCACATTCACCCACTAGAGGGCAGTAGCCAACTACTCTGAGGGACACTTGGCCCCTTTTTTCTCTGTGAAGTGAGCACTTGTTTGCCTTGCGGTTTACATATGTTTTTATATTCTTTAAAATAAAAAGTCCACAAGGGGGAGAGACCACACCTCACAGAGGACTAATAAGTAAAACGGCTTAACATGCATGCACAAGATGAAAGAAAGTCGGAGCTAACTGCCAAACATAAATCGCTTTGGTTGCCCAAAATAGATCTTTTCTATTTCTGCTAATTAGGAACTTCTCGTATGCAGTGTTAGTTATTAGTGAGGTACTATGTTGTCCGGAGGTATATGCTTATCAGGCAGTCAGCAGTGGATGTTAGCTGTTCATGTGTTTCTTGCTGTGACTGCGGTCTCCCTCAATCCAGTATGACTCCGTTTGCATCTCCATCAGTCTGGAGATGGTCCTCTTGAAGGCAAAGATCTCCTCCTCGGCTGTGAACAGAGTCAGGTGCTCTGCCGCCTCCTGAAGAAGGGAGCCAATAGTGTGGCGTTAGCAGCTGACACACCCAAATCCAATTTAAATTGAAACTCATTTGGGTTGGAGAAGAAAGGTTAGAGAAACAGGATTAAGACCAGGAGGATGTCTGTTTGATTCCTGGACCTGTACGATCAATGTGTGTGTAACTATGTCAGTGTGAACATGATATTCCTTGTTTTTGCGCTTAGCAAAACTTTTGTGAAAAATATAAAACTGAAAAAATTTCTATGAAGAAAAACCTCCCTTACACCTACAATGATGTACACTGTTAAGCAGTTTGTTATTAAGCCAAGAAAAGCTAATGACATATTGACAAATTACATTTCAGTTGGATTTAGACTGTAATTAGTTAGCTTAAATTTAAAACTGTAAATATATAATCAAATTGTTTGCATCATATGCTGCTGCAGACTCATGTCAATGTTACTGTAATTTTGTAAGCCCCTTTTATAAGTGTGTAATCTAACTAATAAACAACCCATTGATGTGTTTTTATCTTAATTAAAGTGCAGCCTACTATGAGGTGAACTGAACTGTCACATAAAGAGAAAATCAATTTTAGGATTCTGGGAACACAAAGTGCCCATTCATTGCTTGTAGGAGATGATGGTTTTCCTGCTGTTTTAACTCGTCATATTCTGTCATAGCAGATGTGATTTTACCCCGCTGAGGCCCAGGTCATCCAGCAGTTGTCGGTCCCTCTCATCTTCCCCTCCGGTGTGGACAAACAGCTGGTCTATAGGAGCCGCTGCAAGCAGCACCACTCTAACCTGGGAAAAGGACAGGAAGAAAAGAGGGATCAGACACGGGAATGTCCAGTTTATTTATGGAGGTTACTTCCAATATTATAAATGATTAAGTGTCTGCTTCCTGTGATCAATATTACATGAGAGCGGTTAACCATTAATTCATTCATTGCCTCCTGTACTGTACTTATAATATGTTTCTGGTCAATTTGAGGTGTTTTATAGCCTGAACATGAAGAATCAGTGAGAAGATTTAAGAGCATGTTAACTTTCATTTTCCTAAAATCAAATTTCCTCTTTGACACTAAGAGGAATTTATTGATAAAAGTTCAGAGGATGTGAGCTAATATGAAGTTGGCTTTCAACTTGTACTGAATGCAGTGCAATGCTGTAGTAACGTACTACATTAATATTTAATACAGAAATACTTTTTGCAGCAGCAAATACTGCAGCGATTTACTATTTCAGTTTCAGTGGTAATATTTCGGCCACCAGTAGTCATTTCTGCCATGAAGCACTTTACTTTTTATTATTTTTTGGGGCATTTTATGCCGAGACGAAATAAAAGCCCCCAGCTTGATGCAAAGTGGGGACGTTATGGTTAATGGTCATAAAACTTATGTAAATATCATATCCCATCTTGAATTTAGACTCACTTGCAATAAAATGAACCATCATTCTTTAAGTTGCTGTGTGTGCTGTGCATGCACACTAAATAATAAAGCACAGAAAGTTGCTATAACACAGCTTTCAAACTTTTAAGCATGTCGCGCTTGTGAGATGATGAATTTCTTTTTGACCATTTTTCAGTAGCAAGCCCAACTCTAGTCTGTCAAACAGATACCTTGTTGTCGTAGAAGTTGTCTATGAGGGTGGTGAAACGCCTGGCCTGGTCCTTTAGGGTCAGTGTCAGCATGGGGACACGGCGAATGAATACTGTATCGAAGAGCCGAGCCATTTCCAGGTAGTCACTGGCACCCAGAGCCTGGAAAACAACTGAACAGGTTACAACCCGGAACAGTCAGACTTGCACGGAGCAGAGAGTAAACATTTTCAGTGTTGCACATGCGCACAGCTGCTTTGTAAATACACACAGACACACGCACTGTGAATGTTGCCTGTATGTTTGGGTCAGGCTGATGTCATTTTAGCCCCAGTCCTTGGCTCTTTTCCATTCAGGATGATTGCTCTCTAAATTAATGTGGACATACCAACGTATGTCAGATAGAACAAGAAGCCTTGAAGCTCAGATGCCTGCAAAAAGCTCACCGTGCGCGCACACACACACACACACACACACACACACACACACACACACACACACACACACCCTTTATTTGAGGCAAAACAAGTTCAACTATTCACAAAATTGTCAATAGACTTGCTTTTTGACATTGGGCAGAAAATAGGACTGAGATGGAGGGAAGGTGAATCAGTTTGAGAGCAAAGGCTTGGGACAATATGTACACAGAGGAGGGCAATAAAGAGACAAGAGAAGTGCTTTGAATTTGAGCAGTTTTGATTAGTGAGTGGATTTTGTGTGTGAAAGTGTACTGTGTGTGCAAGTCAAACAGAGATTGGGAGCGTTGCAGTGCTCAGGTGGTCTAAAGTACATACTGTGTAACTGGAATATCTGTGGTTTGAGTCTGGCCAGAAGTCACCCCCCCGCTGTCTTTTTCTTTTTTGTAGAGATCATTTGTAGAGAAAACTGTCTTAAGACGAAACAAGATAAAACACTCACTCTGCCACACAGCTCATCAAAAGTACAGTCGGCGATGGAGCCACAGGTCTTTTCCAGAGTCACGTCTCTGCCCAGCACTGTGAGCAACCGAGGGCCTGTAACTATGGAAACACACACACACACACACAATATATATATATAACTAACTATTATATATCGTTTTTACCATTACTTTTACAGTTAAACCATTATATTCAAAACAAATCTGTGAAGGAATGAAAGTTAAAGTTCTCAGACTGCAGAAGTCAAATTCTTACAAAGTAGAGAGCAGGAAGTTAAAAATATAAAAATGCCTATAGTGACATACATCATCAACAGTTTCAAAATTTAGATTTTTATTCTTTGTCTACAAATGCTAATAAAATACAGTGTTTTTAGATTTATATTTATATAAGAAAACAGTCCATTTCTAAACTACAAGTAAACCTGCAACCATTTTTAAAATCAAACATTAACTTTTCTTAGCTTTGAAGCTAAATGATGTGTGACCTAGAATAATGCACAATCAAGCCTGTCAGATTTTTGCAGAAAACCAATTTATTTTTCTCTATTTCTTAAGGGTAGGGAAAGGGTAGGGAAGTCTGACGATATTTGATATTTTGTTGTTTCTTTCTGTAAATTGACCAGTGGAAAAATCCCCACAAAAGCTGGGGATAACTTCCTTACCGCTCTTTTGTCTTAAGGCCAGCTCCTCAAACAGTGCATCCAAGAAGGCCTCCGCACAAGGGTCCCCTGTGCTAACAAGACACACACACACACACACACACACACACGGGCATCAAAACAGAAAAAATAGGATATGAAATTAATAATGGTGAAGTGGCCACATCAAACGGTGGCAGCAAGGAGTGCACGGGATGGGGGGGGGGGGGGGGGGGGGGGGGGGGGGTTGCTTAGCTTTTCACTCCATCAGTGAAGAACAGGATGTTAGGCTCTAAACACAAGCATTAGCCTGTGAATGCATGTCAAAATGGGATAGTAAAGTGTGTGTGTGTGTGTCTGTATGCGTGCTTGTGTTTTAACTCCAGGTAAAAGGGTGTGATGCGCTCTATTTACATACAGTGAAAAGACGAAAGCACTTGAAAGCTCCAGTACAGCGATGAGTAGCAGTGTCATTCATACCTTGTTTGTCTGTGTGTGTGTGTGTTCCTCACAGCGTACATGTAATGAGGAAAATAGAAAACTAGCTTTTAAAGCTCTACCATTTTCTCATATTCTATTGATTCCTCTTTCACTCTTTTCATGGATCTCTCAAGGTAATGAAGGTCTTTATGAGACTCCAAGTCTGCTTCTTTCCATTTATCCATCTATTTGCCTTCTCTTGCTGTACTTAAAAAAAAAAAAAAAAAAAAAACGAACTCAATAATGTGCGCAAACATTTCCTTTGTGTGTGTATGTGAATGCTTGTGTGTATGTTGTGGATGCAGGTTAATGTGGACTTTTTACCAGACCTCTGCATAACCTCTGAGCTGAGTGTATGTGTCTTACAGGTAGTAGAGTTTCCCCGCTGCAGCCTTGTCCAGCCTCCTGTAGTCAGTCCCAGAGTCTAAGCAGATGGTGTGGCAGTACTCCTGCACAGGTACAAAACACACAGAGGGACAAATGAAAAGTCTGTCAAAGTGACAATATTATTATTTTTAATATGTATTGTAATATGGTAGAAAATCTAAATTTCAATTTAGATTGAAATTTTGATTTTTGATATACATATTTTGTCTCATTTTTTAATAGGTTGCTGTTTCTAAAATATATTGTTTCTGCTACAGCGTATTCATCCTCTGTGACAAGATTGTTTTTATACCACTTATTTTCCTACACCCAATACTTTTAAACAAATCCCATGAAAAGACCAAAAGCAACATTGCAGCAGTCCATCTCTCAATACTTCTCAACTTCCCTACCTTTTCTGTGCCCTATACCCATTGGTTCTTACTAAAGATGTGCACCTTGACAAACAGGTCATGTATTCATAGACTTATCAAAAAAAGGATGAATTTTTTCCTAAACAGCTGGGCACTATAGTTTTTACTAAACATTACTCAAACATGTGTAAATAGTGCCTCTGTGAGGGACTTTGTGAGGGTCTTCAGCGGCAGATTGATTTCACAAGTGAGTATTTACAGCAGCAGGATGGAGTATGTGGATTGACTCAGATAAACAACAGGTTGAGTGTTCATGGTAATGAAGGAACATCTCACCCAATGCAACAGTGTGCCTCATTGATGTGTTTTTAAAATTTTAATAGTAATTTGTCTTAATTTTCCCCAAATTGGGTGTTATACACAGACTTATTGGTGTATCAGTCATAGTCACTCACTACATAGGTTTTGACCTTTATATACAGTCTATGGTTTTGACCTAAAAGATAATAAGGTTGTTTCAGAGATTTTTCAGTGGATTATGGTTTGCCGTTTTGCTGTTGCCATTTCATTTCAGCCACCAACTTTAGCTTTAAGGTTTGATTCTACTAAAGCATTTTTTTATTTTTAGTACAATTTCTTATATTAATATACATCTAAAATATTGTAGTCTCACTCTAGAAATACTGTTTCTAAATGGATGAGTGCACAATAAGAAAAACATAGAATATCACCAGAAATATCCTAAATTAGATTCTTGTGTTGTCAAAAAAATCTAAATGTACTTTTTAGCCACATCGGAGTGTCATATCAATGTTGGTTGTGTCACATGGAAGTTACCAGGGAAGTATTGAAAATATGGAAAGGAAATAATCAAAATGTGCACAAAATAAACTGAATAAACCTTAGTAATCTCATTAGATGTTATCTTTCTGGAGTAGATTCATGTTGTGGAAATCTTTGAGATAACTGAGATGGTGCTGAGAAGTCTATGTTTGTTGTTGTTGTGAATTAAATTCTTGTGTTTCTACTGCTCATCTGCCATGTGAAAAGAGGGCAATAAGAGCTTTATGTCACTGCTTCAATCTTAGTATAAATAATTAAATGGACAAAGAGCAAATAAGGATTGAGTTAAAGCGCAACACAGAAGGCAGGAGACATCTTGCTCTCCTATGGGATTTTGTGTCACTTCTTCATGCTTTATTGGGCTGATCTATTGTTCCTGCAGCGATTCAAGTGTGTTACAGCAGGGGTGAACATGTGATGCGGAGTTCAAACTTTTACAGATAGTGTAAAACGTCAACAGGATTCATGTCAGGGAGTACAGCACAAACTATAATCATCATCTCCACCATTCTATCAAAGAAAAGAAAGGAATTGCATATCATCCCATCCAAGCCATCACCGACTGACTGAGTATTCGACGACAGCTCCAGTAAATTATGAAATCAGTGAATTCCTGCCACTGGCCTCCTTAAGCTGCAGGATAATTAGTAATCATCACAAAGCAAGGGGACGGAAATACTCTATTCTTCTCCGCTGTCAACTTTTTATCTCCATGTCCGCTCACACAAACGGGGTTCCTACTCTGAGCCAATTGGCTGAATCAGGCTTAATAACAACCTGACAAACTCGCCCTCCCCCACGCACAAAAGGGAGGTGTCATTTCATCAACCTATGGTGACCCCACCAACGGGTAAATAGTCCCTCCAAAATGGAAGAAAAAAAAAGAAAAAAAAACAACTTGTCACTATCGCCGCCACATCATTAGAATCTCAGTTTGTCTTTTTCTCCTGCCATCTTCTACTCCCTCCCTTTATGAACTGTCGCTACCTACGGCAACGGCAGCAGATGCGTTTCTTGACGGAGAAGCGAGGTACAAATAAGAGAGGGGAAAGAAGGAGGAATGGAAACACAATCAGTGATGATGATGATTCCATTGGTTATTTATAATCAGATGAGGCTGAGGCCTTGCGGGTCATTACTTGATTATCCATCTTGAGAGGATTGTCAAGTTCTCACTCCTCCAAGATTTCATCCGCCTACACATTGTGGTCTTGCCCCCCCCCTCCACCATCAGGATACTCTCACAGACTCCTATCCTAGTTAGTCTACTTTGCAACATACAGTCTCATCACCAACTGTGCCTTTAGCTTATTCTGTATCTTGCCATTCCACTGCACTGTTTTTTCCCCCAAGTGTACTGTTAGATCAATTGCCTGATCGCTCTATTAGTTGGCCAACAATTTTGATGATCAATAGAGTTTTGAGCAAAAATGACATTTGCTGGGTCCAGCTTTTCAAATGTGAGAATATGCTGAGTTTTCCTGTTTTATATCCTTGTAAATTGATCAAATCTTTTGCAGTAATTTTTTTTGTATTTTCATACATTTTCTGGGCTAATCAAGTGATCAATTAATCATTACATTAAGGAACAGATGAATAAATAATGAAGATAATATTAAGTTAAAGACCTAGACCCAGCCTGGTGTAAAAGTCACTCTATTAGTTCTCAGTGCCATGCTGTTTATTCTATAATGCCTAAAGTCTACACTTGCACGTATGCTTAATGGACAAAATATCAGGGATCCTTTTCATGAAGTAGACTGATGTTAAATCATAGATGTATTTGTAAACCTTGAGGTCACTCTGCCCAAATAACTAATACCAAAACACTGGGATTTTAGTAAGGCAAAATTACTTTGCACAAGGTATTTCTTTTTATATGTCAATGTTCAAATACGCACCAATGTCACTTTTTTTCCTCTCTATTTCAATCGCGGCTCAAAAACAGCAGTCAGAGAGACTGTTTAACTTTGTGAAGTCATTTGACCAGTCGATTATGAAAATTGTTGTAATTAATGTTCTGTCATTTATGAAGTAAAAGTGCCAAAAAAGTGTCCCGGCCTCACGGAAATGTCACTGATTTCCGGTTCTCAAATGAGAGAATTTGCTGCTTTTCTCTGTTTTATATGATTGTAAATTGAACATATTTGGGTTTTGATCTGATGAAGATGTCACTTTGGGTTCTGGAAAATAGTGAGCAACATTTACCATTATTTTCTGAAATTTTAAAACACAACACTCACAGTAATTAGAAAAATAACTGACAGATTAATTTGATATGGAAAATAATTATTATTTCATTATGGTCATGAGTAATGCCACAGTTTTATCTTCTTGTAAAAACAAGCCCCATATGCAGCGGACTCACAGAAAAGCAGCATGGAAGCAGCTCCACTGCAAATTAAGAGTTTTACTACTTGCAGGGACGCATTCACGAGCTGACAGAAATAAGAGGGGAGGGGAGAGACAGAAGAGAGAGATGACAGACATGAGAATCAGAGTTTCTTTAGAAGAAAGTCATCCAAACACATGTAGCTCCAATCATGTCATTGTCCAAGCTGTCCACTGCTCTCTCTGGACAGCCGTTTAGCATAAAAACAGAGTGGCTTTTTTTTTTTGGTGGCTGCCTCTGCTCCCGCTCCCTCTACGCCATATCTTTCTCTATCCTTTACTCCTCAAAAAGTTGCTTTTGAGTTTTTCAAAGAGCGCGGTGCCATTGAGCTGTAACAAAAGGCAAGGATAGCTGACTATTGGGCCCTGATGAGGTCCACTCCCTCATTACCCAGCAGCAGAAAACATTTGATGCTTTTTTTGTTTGGCCCGGAGAATTGACCAGGCCTCAAAGAAATGCGGGGGTGGGAAGGCTGAAAAAGAGACGAAGGGGGGAGAGAGGGGGAGAGAGGGAGGGGAGGGGAGGAGGGGAAAGGTTGTCGTTCATTCAACCGTGTGTGTCTTACAGCCTTGTGTGGAGGGAAAGAAGAAAAGAGGGAGGGAGGGATAGAGGGGTCGAGAGAGAGAGATGGGGGAGAAAAGAGAGAGAGCTTAAAACACTGCCTTTATGCTGGCAAGTTCTGGACGACTCTTCTGACATCAAAGTGTTTTCACTAACTGGGGAGCTTCAGTGTGTGTGTGTGTGTGTGTGTGTGTGTGTGTGTGTGTGTGTGTGTGTGTGTGTGTGTGTGTGTGTGTGTGTGTGTGTGTGTGTGAGAGAGAGAGTGTGAGTAGGGGGGTGTATCTGGTGATTTTATTCATTCTTGGGCAGTCGGGGGGGTACATGACAATGTGAACACCCTAATTACACCTAATGATCTATTCCCTTAAAGTGTGACCACCTTGGGCCAGCGATGGTTTGTTCTGAGAGGTCGTTCTCACAACCTCCCCCTGCCTCGGCTGCTCCTCTTGGGGAAACATCTTTTGAGTTGGAGGCCCCACCTTTCGTGATCCAGGACCCCACTGGACCCCCCACCCTCAACCCCTCTCGAGCTCTGTTGAGGCCTAAAACCGAACCGCTCCAAAACTCGGTGGTACATCTGTGGTTCCTGCACCTGGCCAACAGAGGCTACCCATGTTGGTAGCAACACAGAGATATGAATTGGACTCCATGCAGCTGAGCATATCACTTCAGCAGACAAAGCTCTGTACTGGCTTCACAATTATAAGAGAATAGATTTTAATATGGCTAATACTTAATAAATCATAAAATGATTTAGGACCAAATACCTTTCTGATCTTATGGTATAATATCAACTCAAACTCAAAGTTCTCAAATGATTTTGCATCACACTCCTATAACACTGTTGGACTCACGATGGACAGTAAAAAAAAAAAAAAGAAAAGAAAAAAGGACAGAACTGGATGCAGCAGAAACAGAGATATCTTCCACACATTCTTCTTGTCAAAACTGGGTGCCTACATTACCCACAATGCAATCTCGACCTGCGACATTTGGGTCGGAGATTCTGGTGTGTTAGGCTAGTAGCGGATATTGTAGCCTCGAGCTGTAGCCTCAAGCACAGATGAGGAACAGACTACAGAGATCTGTTAAGCTCCCTTTTTTCTAACTCCACATGCCGAGACTATTTTCATTTTCCAACATGTAGTCTTCAGCCCCTACCAGCGCTGACTTTGGTGACATCACTTGAGGCAATTTATCAGCTCCCTCAGCAGCCAACACAGGCTTTATACAAAAAATGTGATTTTTTGTGGTATTACAGGTATTACTTGGCATCCGACCCAAAACAATTTGGGACGAGTTTCAAGATTTACACTATAAATCTGGTTTCTAATGCCATTTTCTTTACAATTTCTTTGTTTTTGTTTTATTCTGTCATTGTATCCATTGTATCTAATGTAATTTATTTTGGCCCTGATGTGTTATGTATTGCCTTCTGTGAACACTGACAGCATCAACAATGTATTACTGAGGTATAAAAACATGTCTGTGTTCAAGTAAACAAGTTAGTAACCGCTCATATCTTCATAAAAGGACTGTCTGAGAATATATTTCAATGTGCAACATCGCAAAACCAGTTGTCTTTCAAGCATTGGGATGTTACAACTGTGAAAACAAGGCAGAACATCAAGAGCCGAGTGGGTTGATAAAGAGCATAACAGAGGCGGCGAGCACAACAAGTAGAGAAAATGAGGCATTAAATATAAATGTTAGTGAAGTTAGAAGTGAGAGCGACATTTCAGAATTAAGTGTTGTCTCAGATTGCAGGTGGCCTGCTTTACAAATGAATACATACAGTACAGTATAATGCACCTGCGCAAATGTATGCTTGATCAAACAGATCTAACACGTGCACACACTTATGTTAAAACACTAGATATCATCAGTTAGCAGCAGGAAATAACAAGCCAAGGTGACTGGATCAATTAGAAATTACAGAGCCAGAATTCATTCCTCATGTTCAAAAGGAGCAAAATCGATTTTTTTTTTCCAACCTTTATTAACTCTATTAATTGTTCAGTTTTGTAGAAGTGAGACACTGACATGAAAGAAGTGAGGTATGCCCTCGAGGCATACAGTGAGTAGCACTGCCCTGCCAATAAATGCTCTGGAAGACAATGATAGTCATCAGACATCAACATCCAATTGATTTGAACTGGCAGGCTGCCGGCTCTTCACAGGCAGTCCTTCTCACCAAGGCCTTCACTGGAGGACCACATCCCTCTCATTCCTCAATTTGTCTTTCTCTAGCATCCTGTTTTTATTTATATATTTATTTTTCTCTCATCACCAACTGCACAGCACATTTTTAACAATGACACAGAAAAAAAAGAGAAGGAGAGCGGATCAAAAGAAGGGTTAAAAACAGCAGGAAATCCAGAGATACTCAAAGTTGCCTCAGGGTTGTTGTCATGTTTCCCCCCCTCAGCAGCATTGTGCGCAACTGCAATCGAACAAGCGCAGGGAAAATAAAGTCACTATTCTGCTACCAAAACACAGAGACCTGACCTTGGGTGAGTAAAGCCAGCAAGCAGAACAGGATAGTAATAGAATAAAGAGCGGGTATGGAGGAGTTGAGACAGGATGGGCCATGAAAAGTGGAGTGGAGAGGGAGGACAGTTTGTGAGAGAGAAAGAGTGTCTTAGTTACAATACTGGCAGTGTCCATTAAAAAAAAGCCCTTAAACCCTGTATTTTACAGAACTCTGAGCTTTGCCATGGCTACAAAGAAAAAGAAGCCTAAACAACTGAATAGATTCCCTGATGGAGTCCACAGAGACGCTAAAAAGGACAAGAAATTACAAATGACTGTGTAAAAAAAAAAACTAAACTAAAAAGTGAAAAGCAGTCAGGGACTTTTAGTTGTAGTGTATGCTTTCCATATCTGGCAAGTGTATTTACTTAAAAGTTTGTACTTGATATAATGATTTCTTAATTTTAAGATTAGGAAACTGGATGATTTAGAAGTGGTGCTCAGGAAAAACGGGGTCCCAACTAATCAGAAGTCAATAGTTAAATAAAGATGTCAACCCAGGCGGACAGAGGCAGTGGATTAACCTCTACCACTCCAGCTCAGGTGATAGGGAGGAGAGGTCAGAGGCTATTTTTACTTGTTAACATTCACTCTCTCGCTGGCTATAGAAACACACTCAGGCATGAACATACAGAGTGAGCTGCATCAGGGTCCCTGCAAGCATTAATTCAATCTATTAAGGGTCAGCTAGTTAGCAGTGTGACCCCGCTAAAACACGCTTTAACTTTACAGAACAGGCCGGTATAGAGAACGCCTTGCACCCCCAAAAACCCCCGACCCTGAAAACCAGATGGTCTCACAAAGGGGAACATGGAACCCTGAAAGAGAGGAGGTAGTGTGGGGCAGAGAAGGACAACAGGCATTCAGGACCTTGATGAGGGTGGATTAGAGAGGGCAAGGGTGCTGCTGGGAGAGTGGGTGGGGAGAAGGGTGACTCCAAAGCTTCCCTGGTTGTAGTGCGTTTACATTTGCATGTGTGTGTTTGATGATACAGTAGAGCTCTGATGACCCTGAAACTGTCTGTGTCCTGGGTGCTGCAGATCAACCATGTGGCTCTGTGTTGGCATTTCCCACTATGTGTTTATTATTTCGGTACAGGTAAATGTAATGGGATCATAATAATATTACAACAACATACTAATTATCATATCTAGAGCCTGAACAACAATGTTGTTTTAAGGCCAAATAGGCTAATAATGCTGAAAAAAACCAAAAACAAGTCATGGCACACTGACATGACTTTACTGCAATTTATTGTGAACAACGCATTTCGCCTATGGCTTCTTCAGGTTCACTCACTGAAATTGCAGGAGCACTCACAGGTGTGCTAAATAGGTAGTGTCTAGGTAAGCCTAATGTTAAGCTAACTGACAAGGAACTATTAAGTCCCTTAGGACAGATATCCTATAGGTCCTACCTCTGTCCCTCTACCACTGAATGGGAAGGACGGGCCTCTTTTTCTTGAAACTCTAAACACAACTCCATAATATCTCATCCTATTTTCAGGTCAAAATGAAGCTCTCCACTCAAAACCATTCAATCTTGCTGAAAAACCACACTTTGCCCTCAGATATGACACACAAGCCCTCAAAGAAACAGAAACACACACATCAATACTACAAAAACTGGTTATAATTGTAATTGCATTTTTCACATGCTGAACACAACAAAAGGAATAACAAATGTAAACATCTGCATATAGTGCACTGTACAGTTCAACACACCAAACAACAAATTATTCTGCCCAGTATCCTGTGTTTGGTCTGGGACAGATCCTGATCCTGATCCTGATCCTGATCCTGATCCTCCTCCTCCTCCTCCTCCTCCTCGATTCATTGTTCCAAACCTGAATGAACTGACTCTGGCTCTTTTATCTTTCTATTGAAGCTTCTGATTGGTGTGTTTTCAATTATGAGATAATTGAGCTCAACCTGTGCTGATTGACTGAACATTATTGAATGTCAGTGCTTTCTCAATGACCACATGGTGTAAGCAATGAGAAATGAAGGGAATTGTGTGTAGGGTTTAGGGAAATGGCTGTGCTTTTTACATTTACTCATTTCGCAGACGCTTTTATTCAAAGCGACTTACATTTGAGGAACACCATACAATCATTAACAGAGCGTAAAATACAGCATGATATCTACAACTGACAATACATATTAATAAAAGCAGCAATAAATACTAGTAAGTGCTTATGCCACATATCGCATCAATGGGATAAATACCTAGGGAAAGAATTTAGAGTTAACAAAAAGTGCAATCAATACAAGATAATTGTAAGGGGATAGAAGAAGAAGAGCACAGGAATTGCATGTTAGATGTAGGAGTTAGAGGTGTTCCAAGAGGAAGTGTTCTCAGAAGAGATGAGTTTTCAAGAGCTGCTTGATGTTAGAGAGGGACGCCCCTGCTCTGATGGCGTGTGGTAGCTCGTTCAACCATCGTGGTGTCACAGATGCGAACAGCCGGGACTGGGAATGCATTGTGTGAAGGGATGGCAAAGCCAGGTGGCGTTCGTTGGAGGAGCGTAGTGGCCGAGAAGGAATGTAAACTTGTATTATGGAGCTTAGGTAGATGGGTGCAGACCCAGTAGTCACTCTGTATGCAAGCATTAGTGACTTGAATCTGATTCTGGAGGCCATGGGTAGCCAGTGGAGGTCACACGGTAATGGAGTGACATGAGTCCTTTTGGGCTGATCAAAAACCAGACGCGCTGCTGCGTTCTGAACCATTTGTAGGGGTTTCCCCACACAAGCTACAAGACCCGCTAGAAGGGCATTGCAATAGTCGAGGCGAGAGGTAACCATGGCCTGTACCAGAAGCTGGGTGACATACTGAGTAAGGTAGGGCCTGATGTTGTATAGAGCAAAGCGGCACGACCAAGAGACAGCAGCAACATGGTGTGAAAAGGACAGCTGGTCATCAATCATGACACCCAAGTTTATCACCACCCTGGTTGGAGTGATGGTTGAGGAGCCAATTTGTAGATTGATGTTATGGTGGATAGATTGCTTGGCTGGGATGACCAAGAGTTCAGTCTTAGAGAGGTTTAGTTGAAGGTGGCAAGCCTTCATCCATGCAGATATGTCTGATAGACAGTCTGTGATCTGTGCCGAGACGGTGGGGTCGTCTGGCGTATCGTCTGTGTAGCAGTGGTAAGCGAAGCCATGCGAGCAAATGATCGGCCCCAGTGAGGTGGTGTTAATTGAGAAGAGAAGGGGCCCTAGCACTGAGCCTTGGGGTACCCCTGTGGAGAGGCAGTGGGAGGAGGATAATTGTCCTTGCCACAAAACATTGTAGGAACACCCCGAGAGGTAGGATTCTAACCACAGAAGTGCTTTACCCGAGATGCCCATTGCTGAGAGTGCGGATAGTAGGATCATGTGATTGTGTCAAAGGCAGCTGATAGGTCAAGCAGGATAAGAACCGAGGATTGAGCTGCAGCTTTAGCTGACCTTAGGGCTTCTGTTACAGACAAAAGAGCCATTTAAGTAGAGTGGCCACTCTTAAAACCAGACTGATATGGATCTAGGAGGTCATTCCGTGAGAGGAATTCTGAGACCAGTCTGAAGACTGCCCATTCAATAGTTTTGGATAAAAATGGTAGAAGAGAAACTGGCCGATAGTTCTCAACTTGAGTTGGGTCGAGTGAGGGCTTTTTAAGCAAGAGTGTAACCCGAGCCCTTTTGAAAGTGGTCGGGAAGGTTCCTGAAGCCAGAGAAGTATTTATCACATGAGTGATTTCCGGGCCACAGTAGGAGATATGGCTTTATTCGATTCGTAGGAATCGGGACCAGTGGGCATGTAGTGGGACGGCTATGGATCAGGTGTAGTGCCATTGTCCATTGTAGTAGGACTGCTACATGTTAGCCTTGGTGTTGAGCCTTTTGCACCATTTCCCGAGGGAGATGGAGAGAGACATGTATAAGGACTGCTACATGATTTTGGTTTTCCTGTGCTGTGCTCACACAGTGGTAGCTGACCAGGGCGGGAATAGAATGGTTGTTTTTGAGAGATTTAGAGAATTGGCTAGTTATAGCCCCACTTTGCCTGTGAAGAAGGCAGCAAAGGTATCAGCAGACAAGTTTTTGGGTGGAGAAGGATTTAGTAGCGTTCTAAAAGTGGAAAATAATTTCCTTGAGTCAGTGTCACTGCTTATTCTGTCATTATAGAACACAGTTTTGGCAACACTGATGCTTGTTGAGAAGGAGGATAGGAGCAGTTGGTAGCCCTTAAGGTCGGCAGGGTCTTTGGTTTTTCGCCATTTTCTTTCAGCGACTCTGAGATCAGTACGGAGCCCACTGATGGTATCAGTTAGCCATGGGTGGGACTGGTTCGGGCGGGCAGGCTTGGTGGATAGAGGACACAGGCTATCCAGGCACAAGCTCCATTTTTCAAAAATAGAGTTATTTTAGTTCAATAGCCTGGTTATAGTGTTTAAGCAAGGGAGAAAAACTAATAGTTCCTTGTCAGTGAGCTTCATATTAGTCTTCTTAGTGATTTCTGTGAAATGCCATTCTTGTAACTCATGTATGTTTTTCCGCATATATAACACAATAAAACGATAAAAAAATGTAATTGTAAATGCATTGTTATGCGCAAAATTGAATAATGAATTTTAAAGTAGTGTATTGCGCACTTTTAATTTAAATGTACTGCTATATACACACAAAAGTGCAATAACATGATTTAAACAACACTTGCAGTGTTCACTTTACACAGCAGCAGTAAAATATTTCTTGTAAATCTCAATTTAAACATTAATGTAATCAAATCAAATATAAAACCAAAATTATTTTCCACTGCCAGGGCATTACCTTTTATCTAGGTTGTTAAAGAGCCACGATCATAAAATCATAACAGGCTAACATTATGTAAATCTGTTTTCAGGTATCAGCAGAAACATCTTTGTTTTTATCAGGGAGCAGCATAAACAGTCTATGTTCAGTAGCAAGTGTCCCTCTTAGAGTGAGGTGACGTGGTCAAGCACAAGGCGTAGGACAAACAGGCATGTTCCGGTGAAACTGTCTCGCCTCATGCACACGTCCGCCGCCTAAGTTGAATTGTCTTGAACTTTTTGTACGTGACGCTGTACAAATCATTGGAAGAGAGACTGATCCTCGCTGTTTGTGAGTTTTACTAATCAGCACGCCGTCTGTAGCTATCCACTTCGCTATGGCATTTTATCGCTTGTCTTGCTTTTGTTTATCTACTTCTCCCACATGCTGCATCCAACATAGTCTGCCGAGGCATTCCCTCTATACTGCTCGTTTGGGTGATTTGCTGGCTGATCAACATCCCACCCCTCCTGTGACCCATGGTTTGACTGTATGTGTATTCAGAACCAGTGAGAAACGGACTTTCAAAATAAAATGATTGTCGGCATTAATTAATGCGTTAATGCGATAACAACGCATCAACTTGCCCAGCCCTATAAAAAAGCAATAAAAAATGTAGATTGGGATTACTGGTCATTTGACCTAGACACCTTAGCATACCTGTAAGTAAAGTCATCTCAGTCTGCGGTGGCTTATTTTTGCTAAATCCTGCAATCTACCAGCACTGGTGTTGCCGTGCATGGGGAATTTCTTGTTTTATAGGCCAATAGTGATATCAGCTCATATCATACAGTATATTACCTCATATTTTACCTTAGATTTAGTTGGGAAAGGGTTATGAGAAAGTGAAAATGTACCGGAAACTGAGTTATTTTTCATAACTGAAACCAATAATCCTAACATAGTGTTTTTAACAGATGTACACTTTGTGATGCTCTGCTCTTCAGGGGAGCTATAAAGTTACTTATGTGATGCTAAGCCAATTTATGTGCTGATTCTTGTAAACAACTGAATCTGTGAGTCTGTGCATATATCTATCTAGATATATATTTAACAAATATTTATTCAGCACATTTTGGCAATGGTGCTAAATGAGAAAACATTTGGGAATCACTCGGAAGTAGGAAGCCAAGAAAATGTTATATGGCTCCGTTAACTAAACAATGCCATATCAATATTTACTTCTTCATAATCAACTGATACATGCAAGTCACACAATTTATAGTCACAGAAAGTGTTGTATATCCCATTTGGGTTATTGTACTTCATATCCACCTACTCATGACTGTGTGTGTGTGTTTACATGTTTGAGATGTGGAAAGAAGTGTAAAATTAAAACCTGTCTCTGTGTTTGTTGTTTGCCCGTCATTTTGTCTTACAAATGGTCAAGAAAATGCAGTTCATTTGTGGCAGTTGGATATTGCTTACCTTTACTATTTAGACTAAATACCAATAAAAGATGCAAGAATGCCGGCCTTCTCTGTTGCAAAATGCATGACAAACAAATTATTATGCAATTATTTATTATCATGATCACTCCAAACACATCAATGATCATCTGAGATGCAGGCAGGATAATGGCGCTACCTGCTTAAATTGCAAAGTAGATTTTTCGCTGGAAATGCTAACCACCACATCGCTCCTCTGCCCCCACCCCCCACTTTTGAAATGCAAGCAGTCTGGGTCAGTCCCCCAGCTCATTCTCCCATCTCTCATTCACATTACCTGTACTCACTCCTGCTCTTTTCCATCTCTCCCTACCTTTCCCTCGCTCTCTCTGCAAGTCTTTCACCGTGCCCTGGTATGATCAAAGACAGCTTTGTGACACTGTGTGTGGCATCCAGGAAGCAGGATACATCAAACCACTAAAGAGCAACTTGCAAAAAGACAGACACAGAGGGACCGAGGCGCACATGCAAGGGCGTGTATGTGTGTTTATGTGTGTGTGATAAACAAATGAATAAATTAACAATACAAGAGAGAGGGGTGACTTTGTCTCTACCTTCAGCACGTCGATGAAAGGTAGGAAGGTGTCCCTCTGAAGTCCGTTTTTGTACAGATCTGAAAGAGGAGGGGAGGGCCTGTATTAGAGCTGCTGTTTAGCCTCCTAATAATGTCATTCCCCAGCCGCAGATTGGCAGATAAAGTGGCTATTGATGAACTGAAGGATGGGTGGGGAGGCATGACAAAAGGACTGGGACCAGGAGAGAAAAATGGATTTCTCTACCGGCAGCGGCAGCAACATAAAATTCATTACATTCCCAAACAATGGTGGTGAGAAAAAGGACTGTCGCCTTTTCAGTGTGGACAATGTCCACAGCAGCTCGCTGAATAGAGGTTTCAATTAGCTCGGCTGGAACAAATTACATCTGAAGTAGCATCCGTGATAGACAGATAAAACAGATAGGGATTCACACACAAACATGGACAAAGGCACACACGCATCAAGGCTTAAGCCCCCTCCAGCTGCAAATGCAAACAAGTGGTCGTTGTTGATGTTTGGGCTTAAGCTTACTACAGTAGGACCCAATACCCGCTTGATAACTCCTATACTGTAATGGACTATTGCCAAGGTTAAAGCAAAGGAATAGGGTTTTCATGAGATCGATACCTCTCTAATATCTGTGCTGTAAATATGAAGCTGGAAACAGGAGCCAATTAGCTTAGCACAAACACTGGAAAAAGGTGAAAATCACTAGGCTGGCCGACAAAGCCTACCAGCACCTTTAAAATTCACTAATTAACATGTTAAACCTTGTGTGTTTAATTTAAATAAATCCAGTTATTTCTTGACTGGAAGCAGTGAATTCCTGAAAAAAGTCAGCCAAATAACCTCATGTAAAACTGCACTGTCAATTTTTTTTTTTACCTTTGAAGAGCCAGGGTAGCACTTTCACTGTTACCAGTCATTGTGCTAAGCTAAGCTTACCAGCTGATATTGATAGTTTCATATTTATGTATAAATCTGCTCACCTAACTGTCAGCAGGAAAACAAACAATTTCCTATGATGTTGAGCTGTTGATTGCTATAGGTAGATGTAATTGATGCCACTGTGAAGGAAACATATTACTGAATTATGGTAATCAAAATAAGCTCACAAAGACTTAAAATTTAGTAATGTAAACTGCATGTGAGATCCAGTGTATTGAGGGTTTACCACCACAAAAAGACACCATTTATACCGCTAACACTCCTCAATCTCATTAAACTCCATCAGTGTTTAAGAACAACAAAATGCTACTTTAGCCGTTCTAGAAAAGACCTATCGCTAAACTCCCCCTCCAAACACATCTAGGGCTTTTTGATACTGGCATCTCCACATCAATAAAGACAGAAAATGTACGCCTTTCATGTCCAGTTGTCTCTTATGGCTTTCAGTGTTCCATTAACCATGTAATTAATACCAAGTAGGCTCTCTATCAAGTTTTCCTGGTTTAGTGCTTTGTTCTTAATAGCTAGTAAATATCAGAGACGGGCATCTTTGTCTAAGAGAGCCATCTTGCTGCCATCCACTTCGTATCCACTCGAGACTTTCGAGACATCAACATCTTCCCAAAGAAAAAAAAGACCTCAGATAACACATCATGCATTTATCTCCGCCTTGATCAACGCCTTGCTCATTCTTTCTCCGCTGGCACTAAATGCAACATCAAAGCCTGTTTAAAAGGTTGTATCATGTCAGTGAGAGCTGTATCAAATGTTCCTCGCCTTTTCCTCTGGTTAATTGCTGCAAAGGTGTGGTAAAGCTGAATTGGTTGTTGATTGAGCCAAGCACTTTCAGATAAAAGTATTAAGCGAATAATGTAGATGTATGTAAAGTGACATTTGCTGGTTCAAAGGGAGGAGAAGAAGCAAACATTATTACGTGTCATTTTAGCTACAGGCAGATGGTGAACCGTTTACTGACTGGTTAAATGGATGTTCAGGTCTAAGGCATTTTTTGAAAATATTGTACTGTTAGCAAGAAGTGGTAAAAGCTGACTCACTGTGACCGTGCACTCACAGCGAGGTGCAGACCATTGTTAGCTTCAGTAAACAGTCATCAACTTCAACATACCGTGCCCTATTCCTCAAACAACTCCCCAAATTACTATGATTTATAAGTCACGTAATTAACTGATGTACTGGA
This sequence comes from Micropterus salmoides, assembly GCF_014851395.1. Lineage (NCBI taxonomy): Eukaryota > Metazoa > Chordata > Actinopteri > Centrarchiformes > Centrarchidae > Micropterus > Micropterus salmoides. The sequence continues at coordinate 17,536,256 of NW_024040928.1, forward strand.
AATCAAGAAACTGGAAACAACTTCAGATACCACCCTGATTAAGGGTAGCTATTCAAAAATATTTGGAGAGAAGAAAAGTGATGTGTTTAATTTTGAGGAGCAGTTAATAGTAAAGTTGTTGGTAGCATTATGTGCTTTCAACAACTCATCAATCACTGCCTTTTAGCAGCACCAGGAAAATGTGATGGAGCTAAATTAAGATCATCCTGATGGCAAAAAAAAGGAATCAGTAAAGTTCTCTTGTGCAAGGCCCTTGATTTTTTCACATTCAGTATAACTGAATGTAGCCGTGGGTACATTAGATATCTTCCAGGTGTGAATAGGTCTAACTTCAGAGCATGCACACTAAGCAAAGGGGATGTTTCCAGCTGTTCCAATAACCTTTCCCCCTTCCATATTCTCTTTCTTTCAACTTCTTATAAAGTTGGAGTAAAGTGACTTATTTGGCAGTGTTTTAATTTAATCCCTAAGGAGCATGATGTGGTTCAAAAATACCCTATTTGTTTGTAAAGTCCACAGTAAGAAATGTTAATACATTCCTGCAATATTAGTAGAATTTATTATTTGTCTTTGCTACTATTAATGTTGTGGTAGTTATAATGTTTCTGTTACTATAATTCCCTTTAACTCTTTACACTCACTTGTTATGTATGATTTCTTTGCCATTTGAGTAAAAAAGTCTGTTGAGCAAGAGACTATACTATGAACCTGCAGTGTGACTTCACTTTTAATACTAAACCTTTAAAATTTAATGAGTTAATGGTTTCTGAGCATTCATTTACCTCAGACTTATTGCTTTACATCCACTTTGTAGGTCGTGGGAAATTCTGAGAACAGAAAAGAGTGCTAGAGTGTTAGTCCGGAGGCTATAAACTTGTACTAAATCATTCTACCTATTCACTCAACTGTGTGTTTAGTAACAGCAATATAATTAATACAAAGAGCACTGGTCTTCATACCATCAGGTGGTCTGTTGGAGGTGGCCACCACCACTACTCCGGCCTTGAACAGCGTCTCAAACAGCTGCTTCAGGATCATGGCATCAGCAATGTCGGTGACCTGACAGAACAGAACCAGAGAAGAAGAAGGAGACATTCATGTACTGTATAATTCAGCTTTCCTTGCCACACTCTGTGTGTGTGCGCGCGTGTCTGAGGTCAAACCATGCCGTCAACACTCCATGTTGATTAGTGTCATTCAGGTGTGCTCATTGAATCCTTTGTGTCTGGTCATGGCCATACACACTCCATCCACGCGCACATACACATAAACACACCTACACCACTTGAACTGACTGCAAATGGTCACGAAGCAGCTTTCTGCTGGGGACAAGTAGCTGAGGCAAGGCAGCGGCCCGAGCTAATCAACTGAGCAGACGTGAGAATGACTGAACGCAGGCGTGAAAACAAGAGGAAGAAAAGAATAATGAAAATGGAGCAATGTGAATCCAGGCTGGGCTCACGATGGCAGACAAAGCTTCTACCCAAGATGGCCAAATAAAGGCATATAAAAAGGTGCGCGCGTGTGTTGTATGAACTAGACACAAGGCAATTCAAGGTTATAATACATAAATCCAATTAAACTGCTTGCTGCCTTTTTCATCTACATCATTTCCATGTCCACAATAAACAAAGGTCGATGACAACACTGAAGCAAGGACGTTTATGAGTCGCTGGCCGTTAAATAAAGAGCTTTGACCTTTCTATTAGTAATCCAGTGCTCTCACTTTTGTTCTTATTCTCTCATCTCTCTCCCTGTTTCACCTCTGTTGTTCATCCACAAAGTGAGAAATCATGTTGCCCTGTGATGCACTGTAGCCAAAGCAGCATGTATATTACACGAGCGATTAAACATGATGACTAATATGAGCATATTGTAAAAAAAAAACCCAAAACTGATTTATTTCAAGCGTCTGTTGTTGCTCAAAGTCGCCAGTCTCGTGCCAACTGTCATTGACAAGTTTTCTGCCCATATAACCTACAAATCAACAAAAATATAGTGATACTGCTGTAAATAAAGAATCCATTTTTGGCGAGAAACATATTACTTCTCAGTACACATCCACATTTTAGGTAAACTGAGAGTTACATTTCAAGTTACTTTACTATAATCTTAAAGAGAGGGCATGTCACATTTTGGAATGAAACCTTTTTAAGAACTAGGATGTCTTGAATAAAAGGAAGACTTCTGTCCCGCCTTCTCCTCTTACTCCCCTCTTACCTACTTTCCTGTATATAACAGGCACTTCTAATGGCCATACCCACAGCATATGCCTTCTTTCATACTCTGGAGGGTCTTCTGCTTTTTGCATATTAGCCCCACTGCCCTTGCCAATGCTTGATTAACATTTGTGTTAAAGCCTTGATTTCACTAAGGAGAGGTGGCTAGGGGCATCAAATTAGTGTGTGTGTGTGAGTGATTGTGTGCGTGTAATGAGAATCAACAGAAAGCCAAGGCTCTGTGTCTCTCTGAAGGGGCCCCCATTTCCTCCGACCGCAGGATTTTATTTTCATTTCAAAAGAATCATTTAAAAATGACCTTTTATACAACCTGGATTTGTTTATTCATGTGCCCTCAACATGGGCATAGTATGAGGGGCAATATTGATTGCTGAATGAGTAGAGGGAGAGGGAAAGAGAATGGGTACCCACAGAATGAGAAAGGTGGAGGGGACTGATGTAGCACTTGTGGAACACAAAAATAATGGTGCAATCTCCGTCAGCCAATGCTGATATTTAAATGAGCATCCAATTACTCAAGCGGCTGTCAGTTTACAGCGAGGCACACGGGTGCCAAATTAAACCTCTTTTGATGTTACACCTCTTTATGTACACAACCTATGAGCAATTTCAGAGGCTGCACGGTGACTGAGGCCCTGAGACAATGGCGCGCACGCGTTTTCTTCTCACTCTTCTTCTTCCTTTCTCACTCTCTTCCCATCTTTCCATCTCAGACCTCTCAATGGCGAGTATTCATTAGGGGCTGTGGGTGGGGGCCATAAAAGGAGGGAGGGGGGCTACAAATTACTGATAATGGCACGACGCTAATGAAGAGAATGGAGAAATGTCATTAGCATTTAAGAGGATAAGATCCATCTGACCCGCCGCCGCCAGTCGCTTTCTAGCTCCACTCACTTAAGGAAGCAGCAGAGTGCGACTGATACCCAGAGCCTCATTTGCATGGCTGAGTGGAGGAGGATGCTGATTGGTATAGACCCCCCCAATCCCCAACTCTCCCAAACCTCGCAACCTCTTGTTTATGCATCACAAACAACACGCACATGTCTGCTTGTTTCCCCTCCATTCAACGGTAGCAACAGTCGACAAGTGAAAACAGCAAAGCTGGAAACAGCAAACAAAACAAATCAATGAGAATGCACAAACAGCGCCGCAGTTTAAAATGTGAAAGACGGCCGGATGAAAGGAGCAGCTCTTGATCCTCGCAGATGCATAGAGAGTGATTAGAGGGAGCAAGCGCACCTTCTGTGACCTTTGACCTGCTGGCATTAACTGTAATGATATCAGTAAGAGGAACAACATTGTGCTGCTAACAGATGTTTGGCTGGCTAATGATAAAGACAAAAGCACACGTCTTTCTCTACTGCAGTGAATGACTAACTACCTTACAGACAAAGATTCAGTAGTGGCTCTCTCCTTTGAGGATAGGGTAAAATAATGAGAAGTTCTGCAGCACTAATGGCTGAAGGTAAATGGACTGTACTTGTATAGCGCCTTTCTAGTCTTCCGACCTCTCAAAGCTAACACTACATGTCATATTCACCCATTCAGACACACATTCATATACTGATAACAGACCCTACCATGCAAAGTGCTCATCGCAAAGAAACTAATCATTCACACACTCACAATCAGAAATTTGGGGTTCCACATGCAGACAGGAGCCGGGGGTTGAAACACCAACCTTCCTATTAGTAGGCAACCCGCTCTACCTCTGGAGCCACAGCCGCCTCTAAGGTGCCTTTTAGTTGAAAATCCAGTGTGCATAAACTAAGGATGACTTGGTTGTAGTAGTTTAGTTGCACAAACAAGCAACAGGAGCAACATGACTCAACTGAATGCTGCAGTGTCAATGTAATGATAATGTAATGCTATACCATGATACATGTGATATAAGATCACACAATTTTACTACTACTGCACTAGTAAATTTACTACACACTGAAGGAGAGAGAATGTTTCAATGCCACTGGAAGTCATTTTACAATTATGTTGTATTCAAAAAGGCCACTAGGTGTCCCCAGTCCTGTTTTTGTGGGGCCATCAAGATCAGAGGCTTCCAGTGGCTGTGACTGAACACTAACAGTGATCACAGATTGAAAACTCAACACTGAACTCAGAATATACAAAGTGCTACACAGATAAAATATATGTAGCATGTGTCAGAATAATATACAAACAATTACTTCAGCATGTATATATACAACACAACCACCTCTTGTCAAACGTCTGCTATCAGACGATTGACTGTAGGCCAGACTGACTATTTTATCTGGAACAGTATTTGACATATTAAATATGAACATTGTACAGCACCTTGGTTGTTTGGGATTTTCTTTCATTTTGTGAACTTGTTTAAACCTTTAAAATGCCTTAAACAGAACAAATATTATTTTTACTATATACACAAATATACCCAATAAGATGCTTTACTTTAAACCGTTGGCACATTTTAAGGACTTTGTTGGTATTTATTTAATCCTCCCAGCCAACAGGTATTCTTAACAATAACATACATAAGCATCAGCATGCCATCATTTTATAGAGTTGTATTAGCAGTATTTTTTTTTTACCAGTATCACCTATTGTTAAGTACTAGAACCACTGTTTTAAGTAAATGCACTTGATATATGGAGTATCAAAACACACAACAGTGTTGAGATTTCTCACTGTCTAGTTTGCTACTTGTTTTAAGAACAGAAACACACACGCAGCCTGTAACACACTCACCTGAAACTCGTCAAAACACAGGAGGCACGTTTCATCGCTGAGCTCCATGGCAACCGGTGATATGGGGTCATAGGTGAACATTTTCCCTAGCCTTCGCTTTGGCAGGCTTTGTTTCCTCCGATGGATCCCTTTAAGCAGTACACAAACGTCAGGCACGTCTTTAAGCACACCTGCATCGGCAACCCAAACTCAACGACAATACTGAATGAATAAAGCGGTAATTTCACCTGTGCGCATAATGGTAGACAATTAGCAGGAGGGCTTCAGGACAAACAGAGTGCTAAATATAGGATCTCCAGCGCATGAGTCAGAAAACTTCAACAGTTAATGCCGTGGAGTGGGAGGATAATACTAACTTTTGTGTATGTCCACCATGAAGCCATTAAAGTGGACTCTCTTTTTACGAGTGTTTTCCACACGGGAGTAAAACATATCCATGAGCATGGTCTTCCCTGTGCCTGACAGGTAGAGAGAATAAAGAAAAAGCAATTATTCTCACTTCTGTCCAGATCTCATACATCTTTAGTGCCATATTAAATGCCTTAGTGATATTTATTTCTATGATATAAAGACATTTTCTATATGTGATCTTACCAACATCTCCATAGATATAGAAGCCTTTGGGTGGTAGTGGTGGAGTTGGAGCAGTGTCCTCCTTTGGGGATAAAGGAGTACAAATGAGGAAATGACTGCGGTGTGTTTGTTTTATCTTCAATCTTTTAACATCTGCTTGTCATCATAAATAATAATGTACAATCGTTAACCATAAATCAATTGGGTTGTTCAAAATTAATGTACAGATGAATTCCTTATTAAAAGAACAAAACTATATCTGGTGACCTAAATAAACTTCATTATATTCATTACCATATAAGACTGAATCATCGTTTAATAAACAATGTATGGTGAGGCATTAAGCCACCACTACAGTGTGAGGTTTCACATTCTCCAGACTAGCCCACTGCAGGGGAGGAAGACAAAGGGGATCTAATCAACAAGACAAGCCAGGGTTCCCACGAAAGAAAAGCATCATCAGAGGAACAATGGGGGGATTTGTCAGACAAAACGGAGAGGACTGGATGAGGCTCCATACGAGATGGAGTGGACTTGTCTGCACAGCCTGTTTAGCGCTGCTAATTGTGATACGGTACTGTTGCATTGAGGTGCTGCTGGAAGTCATTGTGCTGCCTGCCTCCTATCATCAAAAGGTCTTTGCTTCAAAAAAACGTCTTCTGTGTGACCAAGCTGAGAATATAGAGTAAAGCCAAATATCTCTAAAGAGGGCCCAAGCCATGTAAACGCATATATCACCAGTTTAATCGTGACATGTAATGATAACTTGGCACATATTTGTCTATAGAGCAACAACGATACATGTTTTTATATAAGGTTTAACAACTGGAGGATTGTCCATCTCTGTAACTGGGCAACAGGAAATAGATTCGGAACGTACTCAGCACTAAATAGAAAGGTTTGTCCTCTTTAAATTTAATTTAGCAACTATTTCATGGAGACGGTACTCAGTGTCCACTGCACTTGGTGTCCACTGCACAAGGAGCACTTGACTCTGGTAAACACAGACAATGGCCAATTGAAAACTAAATGAAAAAACAAACTTGTTGCCCATCCTCTCTCTCTGCCCTCTTCACGCTCCTCCCCTCTACCCCCTTCATCCCTCCATCCCCGCTTGTCCTGTGCTGGAGTGAAAGACTGGAAGAGCAACAAGCCTTTCCTGTCTGCTCTGGCATAACAGTGTGTGACTTCTCCCTGACTTCCCAAGCTGCCCTCTGGCATGTTGGGGTATTGTCAGTGGTGGCTGAAAGCCATTCTGCTACGGCAGAGTGGAGAAGGACAAGGCTGTCCCTCAGACACTATGTCTATCTGAGCTCTGTGGCCTTGTCTCACCTCCCAGTGGAGGATATAGACTGGCATATGAGTGGAAAGTTCATACGCAGGACATGTCCACTTTGGCTTTGAAAGGAGTTAAGGAAAACTGCTTTTGAACATGTTTATCAGCAGCCAGAGATGTCATGTTTCTCACTAACAAGGTTAATGGAGTAATTGTGGGAGTCAGGTACAACTGTCCTGCTGGAGAGCTACAACGTACAGGATGCAGGTCTGACTTGAAGAGGGTGGCTCTCTCCAAACAATGGCCCATTGTTAGCCGACCATCCGCAAAACCACGCCACATTTGGTCAATATTAAGTCAAGTGTACTCTCCCCACAGACTTGGTCAGTTAGTGAGGACAATGGCGGCACTTCACAGAGAGAACAGACACCGAAAGGACAGTGGTATGACCTGATTTAAACCAAAATAATTGCATAAGTACACCAGTCGGTGTGTATGTGTGTGTGAGGGACAGAGCAAGAAATAAGGTGCAAAAGAAGAGGGGGCGGTGGTGTTGATAGCTTAACACCAAAGTATTTGTCAGAGTCCCGAATCAAAAGCAAAAAGGACAAGAATGGCCCAGACAATGGGGATCCCCTCATTACTGCATGGGGACGGTGAGAGTGAGAGGGGTGCCGGGACGGGCCCAGCGGGAGGTCTGCCCTGCTGCCTTCCAAAATCTCTGCCTAACCCTATGTGTCTGTGCCAGCCAACCAACAAAAAAAACTCCCACCACCACATACGAGACAGTCAGCTCCCCTGACCTAAAAACAACAACAGCCTCCTACATTACGCCGTTCCAAAACTCAAATGCACAATACACTTCCCAGACCCCTACCCTCCCTTTGACCTGAGCGCCATGGCCACCATCAGTGAGACAACTGGAGTACAGTACAGTGGACTCTGTGAAGTCCCTCCATATGTTAGACGTCAATGGGGCTTTATAACAGAATGAGAGTCCAGATGCCACACTGGAAAAGGCTTTAAACAAATCCATGCTGCCATGTAAATTGTAAAGGGTGTCCTAAGTCACTCACTATTTTCTACCTAGTGCGCTATTTTCACTCTGCAACATTATATTTGAGCGTCAGAATTCTAAAGAAAATATAAGTGTACAAGCTGTGATTCAGAATTATTCAGAATTGCATCCCAAATCCCCCAAATATAAAAAAAAAATGCAACATAGCCTTTTTATAACTACATTAAAGTGTAAGCATGCACAAATAAATCAGAACACATAAATATTGTGTTAGCCTCCACAAAAAGCTAGTGAGTGAAATTTGCATTGTTTCATCAAAGAAGTAGTCTTGATTAGCCTATATAGGCCTTATAGTGTTGTATTCATGGGTGTAGTCTGCAAAGTGAACATGCAAAGAATCCCTCTCTTACATGGACTATTACTGAGCAGTAAAAAGGGGAGTTTGTCACGGCCCCCTAATGTGACACCTGCACAACCGCACTCCAGTGGCCTGTACTACGAAGCGAGGTAACTGGCTTATCCAGGTAACTTACCTAAATTTTAAATACCATGTTGATTATCTTGCAAGGAAATTAAAATTCACATTGGGTTTTCTGTACAGGCTAAAGTCTTGTTTCTCCACGGCTTCACGAAAACGCTTTGTTGCTGGCCTTTTTCTGTCACAGATTGATAATGGGGATACTATCTACAGGTTTGCCTCTCTGTCCACCTTGTCCAAACTTGACCCCCTTTATCACTCAGCTCTCAGATATGTCATTAACCCTAGTTTTAGGACACATCATTGTATACTGTACAGATTGGTAGGATGGTCATCTCTTCACTTGTGCAGGCTTGAACATTGTTATATTCTAATTTATAAGAATTTTAGGTAAACTTCCAAATTATTTAAAATAGACATTTTTAACTTTTCAAAACCGTCATAATCTCAGGTCACATAACTGGCTACAGTTCAAAGTGCCTGCTATCAGAACAGAGGCTGGAAAGCTAAGCCTGTTCTACTATGGCCCCAGGACTTGGAATGATGTGCAGACCAAGCTCAAACTTCAATCCCTCATCTCTCTAAATGATTTTAAACATAGAATAAAGGAGGTGGTCATTGCCAACTGCAACTGCTTTGCCAATTCTATTACCACTTAACTCCTCATTAAATCTATGCTCTAATGCTGTTGTTTTTGTTTTGCTGTGTTTTCTGTTGTACCTAATGATGTTCTTGTGATTAGTTTCTTATTGTTGCTTGGTTATCTGTTTGATCCTGCTATCTGTCCCTGTCTTGACTAGGTCTCACTTGCAAAAGGGGTTTTAACCTCAATGTGACTTTCCTAGTTCAATAAAGGTTAAGAAGAACTTCAGGAGTAACTTTGTGATGTTGGGTATAACTTCCCAATTAACCCATACTACTAAAGGTGGATAGGTGTTAACCGAGGTCTGTTGCCATGGCAATTTATGCTGCATCTCTAAACTGCTCCTAGCAGGTTTTGTTTGTGGTTAACTCAAGGTTATACGTAGACTACACACCATATCTGTACTCACTATTAATGATGAGAAGTAGGATATTAATACGCTACCACTTGACCACATATTTTCAGATTTCATCCTGACTTGTTCCACTGCGGTTGCAGCTGAAATTAAGTTATTCTTAACACAACAGCATTACGTTCATACAGCCCTGCAGCCTCTGTGATTTCAGGGAGGAGATATTAATTAATAAACAGGACAGTTTCATCTGTAGGCTATAATTGAATTCTCCAAAGTGTATTCACATATTAAGATTGACTAGGCTATTCTACGTGTCCAAAACAATATGGAGGCAGGTGGGGGTTAATAAAGCGAAAAGAAAAATCCTAGATGAAAGTGTTGAATTTTCAAGAATAAAAATCGGAAATTCCCTGAAATTAAAGTCACAAAAAATCTAAGTCACTCTGGTGTTTTCTTCTGAATACGCCCAATCCACAGCAAAGTCTTTAAGGTGCATGATAATAGGTAGGTAGGTTTATTGTCACAATATAACATGTTATAGAGTGAAAGTGAGTTTTAATATAGTGATTTTGAGCTAAACTCACATTTCCTCACTGCTAAATCCAATTGCAAAGTCTAATATAATTTTCCACCGCACGCAATAGGCTACATGGCAGACGTGTGTGATGTTGCAGCCTTGCTAAGTGAAGCATGGGGTTCCTTGAAAACCCCCCCCACTATTTTGAGTTTCTCTCATAAATGTATGAATAAGCCTAGAATGTCAGAGAATATAGGCTATTCAAGTTTTTAACTTTTAGATTTGTGATTATTAGTTTCTTGTAAATTTATCAGAGTAATCTAAAAACTCTTTCCCCCTCTCCCCTTGCTCCAATAATTTTTATTACAATGAACATAATGTGCTGGTGTATCTCTACATCTTAATGATATTACACATTTATTTACATTATGAAGAGTCCATAAAATACATAATAAAGAATTAGCCTACAATAAGGACACTGTGAATATAAATTCTAAATTATGTGCGATGCCAAACAGCCTCCCTGGCTTTGTCGGCCTCCACAGTGTTAGATTAGGCCGGTAATGCGTCTTTAAACTCCTCATTTCTTGACTAAATCAACGTGCATTCTTCTGGGGAAAATACGGAGCATGCGCCGTTGCGAAAAACTCTGCCTGCACGGCCGAACACGTCCCTTTTATGTGAACGCGCACCGACTCCAGTTAAGTTAAACAGGGGGTTAACACCGACTCAACTAACCAACATCTTATTCACCGTCGTAGTGCCGTTTAACACCAGTGTAGGCAGTCAGAGATTGTCAACGCTGAGGTTGGTTGATAACCCTGAGTAGGATGAACTCCCTTACCTACAGGCCAGGGGTAGGCTATAAGAGTGTTTTGATTTAGTTTGCCTTTTGGGATGATTGTTGTTTGCTTGGTGTATTTAGTTTTTTGTCTGTCTGTCTGTGTTGCATTTCCCTTTGTCATGATCAGCATGGAGTTTGTGGGCGTGGCCTTCGACTTCCCTGGTTGGTACTCTCACACACCTGTTCCTTACCTCACCAATCACCTCAGCGTACTTGAACCCAGACCAGCCTTCCAGTCCGTGCTGAATTATTTTGTCATTTAGTATGCTCACCGTAAATCTAACAACCTACCAGTATTTAGAATCTCTTTTTGCTCTTGTTCTCGGCATGTTTACCTGTCTGCACCGTTAATAGGAATCTCCTTGTCTACAGGAACTCATCACCAGAACGCTTGCGCCAACCCCTGAAATACCCAGCTCACTCTGCCAGTCAACAATCCACAGGAGCACTTTCTGAGGGTGTTTCTCAAGTCTCTTAATAGCATCCACGTTTCCCTCACCTGCGTCTTAGTCCCGCCCACCGGGGATGCATGGAGAGACGCAAAGAAACCAAGCCAGGAGAGAAGGAGCAAGGAAATATGTTTCTAGAGACATGAGACGTCGGCTGCGTTCGAAAAGTCTTTTTTGCTTAGGAAGGTTCCTAACTGAGTGAAGTGAACCGGAAGTAGGCCTATTTCAGTGGCAGTTATGATAAAAGCTGGAAAGGTGCCTCAGTGCTTCCTTTCATATCTCCTTTAGCATAGGGTACACCGGACCATCCTTATGAAAGGAAAGGAGAGAATGCCGTCCCACAATTCCTTGCGGCGGCAACATTTAAAGCGGCGCACGTTCTCAAACGATAAAATCCCTCAACCACATTTAGCAAGACCCTTGCAATACCGATGCACACTTTCTTTAAGACTTCTTCTGGCTTTTTTTGCTAATCTAATACTGTTTCAACACCGTTTTATGTTTCGGTTGTTGAAGTAAGCCATTAAGTGTTTTCTACAATAAAAACCAACCAACCATGACGGATAAAGGTTGATCACCATGTAAGTTACCATTGGCTATTATGCCTTTTCTCTCTTATGCCATAACTTGCTAACATGCATCTTAAACTGTCAACAATAACTGAGACCCATGCCAGCTGTTACTAGTCTTGTAAGTGATCAAAGTGAGGATAATGTTGCAGCGTGTAGCCTTACGTTATCTGCAGCCTTCAGCAAATTAATTCTACTTCAGTCACAGATGCTGACACCCTCACCTTAATAAAGGCAAAGATCAAGCTGGATAACCTCGACAGAAGGCGTTTCCCACACACGATTTATTTGTGGCGGCTTGCCACGTGATTTTCGATTGATTTTGTTACTATTTAAAGTGGGTAAAATAGTATTTGATGACAGTCTCTCGCTCTCTCTCTCAGAAAAGGGCAGTCGGATTCTCTGAGCCCCGCGGTCCTCTTTATGAATTCTCCTTTACATCTTTCCTTAACCTCATGACGTTTTCCGTCGAGGTCAAAGAAAGGAGGTTAGGAATTTTAGGAAAGGAATCTTGACTTTTCGACCGCAGCCCACCTTTCCTCCTTCTGTTACCTGTTTAACAAACATCTGCACATGAAAAATTATTTAGGCTACTGTATGTCTTACTCAGAGAGCCTATCCTTTAACACTACTACATACATTTTATTTGCATGTCCCATCACTCGTCACCGATCATCACTGCGTTCCATCATATCAATCCAACGATTTTTTAGCGCAGCAGCGCTTTCATTCATCAGATGATTTTACTCGCGGAGCTGCCGGCTGCTTTAATCAGATGCTTTGCTCGCTTCATTAGATAGCCTACTTTGGTGCAGTTTAGTGACTTGACCGACTTCTTACGTGTTTAGGCCTACTATGTTTTATTATATTTGGACTAAACACAGGAATGACCAGCCTCACTGAATAGAAATGACGATAAATGATGTAAAACTGTCTGACTTTAATTGTCTCCATTATAAAAGTTGATGTAAAAAGAAAACTTTCTAATAAATAGGCTAAATAAAGTTGCGTGTGGGGCTTTTGTTGTTCAGACCTACAATGAAGACAGATTTTAACAAGACAGTGAATCATAAAAGAACTCATAAGACTTTGCAGCGATACACTTGAGTTTAATGTTATCAGTCCGATCAGCTGCAGCGTCCAATCAATATAACAGCTACCGAAAAAGGGGGCGTGTCGGTCAGTAAAAGACTTTCGCGAAGGATGCTCTGGTGTACCCTCGCTCATAGGTCCTCAGAGATCGCACCTATCCTCGCTCCTTGGAGCGCAAATAAGAGCTTTGGGACGGCCTGCAAGATGGCGGAGCGGAACAACTTCCGGTTCGATCGAGGAGCGAGGAAACGACAAATAAGAGCCTTGAGAAGCCCCCTGATTCACCAACCTAACTCTCCCGTCTGCCATACCCAGCCCGCACTGTTTAGACCCAGGATTCAATCCTAACCCCAGCCCCTGTCATCTGCCACCCACTCTGCTACAAATTAACATTGTTATAATACATTTAGATTCCACTCTGTCTCCGGTCTGCTTTGGGTTACTTGTATTCAGACTGACAACTTTATGTTGCGTGTTAGTAACACACAGCAGATCAACTTAACAAGTCAGAGAGAAGTGATCTAGCTGGCAGTCAGTATAAGCTTGTTTCTCAGTGAGAATTGGAGATGTGTTCAAAGTGTTTTGTTTATGCACATGTTTCATTCTGCTCCTTGCTGGCAGTGACTCAGACGCATTTGTTGCATTATGTCATTTTGGTTAGGTCTGTGGTGTGGTGAGACTAATTAGCCTACATGTCATATCAATAAGAAATAATCAAAATCACGAGGATAACTAGGCTACTTCAATTATATTCAGTGGGAGATTATTAATCTGTGTGAACATATTTTGCTATTGAAGAGTTGATGATTTGATTATCTATCATTTATTGTTTAGGGCACATTGTGTCAACATAATTCTTTACCTTAGCAGCGGATCCACCACCTTTGTTTTCAGCGGTTGTGATGTGGGAGTCTGTATCTTTTGGAAGCTGACTGCAGTCATCTTTTGACTTAAGCCTCGATGGAGATGGGTTCAAGTAGATGCTGTTACTGTAGTTCTTGAGTGTGTGCTGCAGCTGAGACAGCTGCTGAAAAACACCCCTCTGATGAGCATCTTTCCTCAGGGAGCCACACTGAACGAGGCGATCATAGTGTGCAACCGTTTCACTGAAGGCACAAACATCTGGTGCTAGAGACTCAAAGGAGCAGGATGATGCAGATGAACTGCATGCCCTCCAACTAATGTAACCTTGAAGTAATACAGCAAAAGTAATCTTTGTTAATCGTTACCGAACTGTTACAAAAATATCTTCATTCTATTAGATGCAATAAAACCGTGACTGGAAAGAGAAGGCACTACAGTTAGTGTAATCCAGAGGTTATCGGTGCAGCCAGCAGTTACCAAACATTTACCTAAGAAGACAAGTTGTAACACACTAATCTTAGCTCAACCTGAAAACAATCCACATTCAACATGACGGAAAAACCACTTACCACCGGCTGACAGACGGCGAATTTTCGTTAATGTCAGAACAGTGTTATTTAGCAAACATTGAATTGACCTCGCAGCTGCAGGTACCGTGTAAGCCGCCATGATGTTTCAAAACGCGAAAACTTTATTGAGTCATTTGACACAAATTCACCGAATAACACAAGAATGGAAAGGTTTTAACTGTGGTAAGTCCTGATTGTATGTCATCAAATATAACCAATTTCTTGATTTGCTTGTAAACAACGGAAACTGTTGCAAATTTTAGACCCATATAGCCTAGATCCCCGATGTTTATAGGATTAAATTATATCGTTGTTAATCAATAAGATGAAATAATCCGCTTGTTTTTAATACCTAATATTCTTTTTTTTATTTAGATAATATATATAGTCACACTGAACGTCGGAACACCTGCGTTTTTGTTTTTTACATTTGAGCAACAGTTAGACCTACGTTACATTGCGAAGTACAATTGATCCGGATCATACAAATACAATGATTATCAAATTATGTAGTGTATATCGTCCAAAAACGTGATTAGGACCAATGTGCCCGCTGGCGGGTTGTAAACAAACCAAGCAGCAGGTGGCCGAGCAGCAGCATCAGCTGAACCTCAGCTGATCGGAAGTGTAGCCTGCTGGCCTTTGAAGCTAGCGATAGTCAGAGACAGAGCAACACCGGAACTTGGGTGATTGGCCTTCAACATAAAAGTTCCAATTAGACTTTTTAGGTGTATAAATGATAACGTTGCGTGGAAAAGTATGACTATAAATATGAAATAGTATTTATTACAGAAACGCCTCCAAAGCAGTGTCACTTTTCACTATATCGTTTAACACGCGGACACAATAATTACCAAATGTTTTATTTTGAAGGTTAGTAAAGGAACGTACATGTTTGTATTCTGGCTAGCTTAACACTATTACAAGCTGCTAGAAGGACAGGAGAGAAATGGCTGATACCATAGCTGATACAAGAAGGCTCTTCTCCAAGCCTCAAAACTTAAATGACGCTTACGGACCCCCAAGTAATTTTCTAGAGATTGATGTGAGCAACCCTGAGACTATCGGGGTCGGCAGAGGCAGATTTACCACGTATGAAGTCAGACTGAAGGTGAGCCTGCTGTAACAAGTGCTAATGACGTTAGCTTTTAAGCTAGCTACCTAAGCTAAAAAAACGTCTTTCCTGTAGTCAAGGAAAGCTATGAGTCATTGACATCAGTATTGCTACAGTCAAACAAGACAATATTTAACGTTAAATGTGTGTATGATTATCTAAAAAGAGCAAAATGTTATTTTCGAAACGATTTAGCCAACGATAGCAAGCAGGCTAGTAACACTCGTCAAAACTAGCTAAAACTGGTTAGCTGTTTAACTTTAAAGTTAATGTTAACCGTTAACGCTTAAGTTATTTGACCAGACGATACTTATCGTTAAGTCGTCGAGAGATTTTGACAATGTTAACAAGTACAGCGAACCTATTGGCTAATGTTTGCTCTTACAATAATTGCTAACGTTATTGCTCTGCCTTAGAAGGGAATTTGTTTACATTAGCCTCAAGTGCCCCCCCCCCCCAAACTGTGGCGTGACAGAGGAGCTGTTTTACCAGTTAACATAAGTTATACGTCTACAAATAAATTGGAGTTCTAGAACCTGTGTAGTAAGCTGAATAAAACATGATCCAATAACTCCTCCAAAAAGTTAAAGCCTGCCTGAACAATTTAGAGCTGAACTCCAGCCACACCCCATTTTCTGACGGCAAAGAACAGATAAGATTGGTCACACTTAGGGTTATTAATGACCTATTCAACATGATGGTAGGCCTTTCTTTCCATACACACATCATTATAATCTTACTTTAGTGGGGGGTGTTGGTTTGTTTAAGAATGCTTTAGTTTGTAGCTGTGCTGACTTGGCTGTCCATTCATCAAAAGACATCCAAAGTTATACTCTAGTACTAGGCCAAAGGGGAACATAACTCAGTAAGTCAGCTTCTGTGGAACTGAAGACAGGATGCCTGGTCCTTACCAGTCCCCCCCCCCCTCTCCCGACACACTTCCTTCCTTTAACTCTACTAAAGAACTTGTAGAGAAGAACAAATGCTTTTTGTCTTACAGATTTTCCTGTCATCATTTGGTAAAGCAGTTGTTAGGTGGTCTAAAGAAACATGATCGGTTGTTAAATGCTTATTAAATCTCACATATTAGACTATTGGTTATATAACATCCCAAAATTTGGCATTATTGAGCAATCTGTGAGGAAATTAATGGTTAGACAATCCTAGCTATTACCAAACATAGATCCTGTATCATGTTCATTTTTCTGTCACGCACAATTTCAAAATTGAACCGAATCAGCTTTAAAAAATATGTATGACCATGTTTTAACAGCGCTACTCTGTACTTCAAAGAATGAACAACTAGCAGACGATGAGCACTCTAAATTATTGGGGGGAGAAAAATGATCTCAAGGTCTACTTACCCACTTCTTTTGGCGCTTTCGACCATATCACACACTTTTTATCTGCAGATAGTTTTGCTAATTTGTCATCAGGTTGTAGATGTTCAAATGTGGCCAACGTTGATGAGAAATCCTAGAGGTGTTCAGAACAACAGAAAGTTTGAATATCTACAGTTCAATGGAAACTAAGCAAACTCCATGTGCTGATGAAGACCGTGTGAAATGGGTGAAAGCTCCAGAACAAGCGGCCTATAGGACTGAGAGGAATTGTCAATGTTAGTGCTCAGTAACACCATGACCAGGTGTAAGAGTCTTGATCCAATACATAGCTGACACAAATGGCTAAGAAAAAGTTGCATTCTTTGTCTTTTAAATGCCACTATTTTCAGGATTTGCCCCCCCCCCCTCCCCCAAAGATTCGGTCATTTGTGTCTTTTTTTTCATCACGTTTGTCACCACATACAATTTAGCATAAATTGAGCTCTTTGAGGACTCCACTGTATGTTTTTATTTTATTTATTTATTTTTTTTATGTGTAGGCTGTATTGAGAGTCTGCAATTGTCAGGCAGTCACTAGGCTCATCTGATTGCCTCATCTCTTATCTTTTAAATTGTCATTTCACTTGACTGACACCCCTGTAGTTAGTGGCCTGGAGTATTTAGATTGTTGAGCACCCTTAAAGTATTTATAGTTTCCCTTTACCTTAAAGAAATGGGTTGAGGGAAGAGAAGCCGTCTCCAGGCATTAGCGTTGAATATAAGGCTACTGTACTTGATTAGCGTGTAATAATTAGCATATGCGTGTAATCAGCATTATTGTGCACCTCATAGCCCTGTGTGACCCTGCTTTGCATAATACCACAGAATAAGTGGCGCATCCCTCACTTCTCAACAAACGTGGTGTCAACTTTGCTTTGCTTCTCTCCTTCTCCTTTCTTCAGATTTCTTTAGAAGCATTTTACTCCATCTCCAGCATGTTAAGAGCGTTGGCCACAATGCCTCGGCCTGGAATGCATAGCATGTGCTTTGCTCTTTTTTTTTTTCTATCGCACCTATAATATTTAGATCTACTTTAATTTTATCATCTAACCATGCGACACAGTTTGTTTTTAGAACTCATTCCCTTGTCTCCTGTTCTCATTGCTGTCCCGCTATCCATCTGAAATGGAGAGAGCCCTTGTGGCCACACTGAGAGAGTCTGCCTAATCCCCTCATTGAGAGAAGAGAAGAATGAAACTGGCCAAAGTGTGGGGGAGCTGAAGCATTTATTCTCCATCCTTACCCCCCACCCCCCACCCATGGGAGGGCAAAAAGCTACCCCCTTGCTAGCCTTTACCCCATTGCCCACTTATCCCATTTCACTCCCAGCTGTGTGCAGTCAGTTGCCTAGTTCACAGTGTGGTTTTTGAAGTCCCTGTGATATCTATATATGATTTACTGTATAGTATTGGAGCAAGCTCTCATTCTTTTATAAGATTGTAAAATTGGTCTTGACTCTGTGAAAATCAGCTTATGCCCTTTTTTTTTTGAGTCTTTGTGTCTGAATGTTCGTGAAGTTAAGTCGTGAAACAAGTCGTGTGAAGACTGGATTATCATTTTCTGAAGCCAACTGGTTACAGTGACTGCTAGGCAGGTTACGCGGTCACTTGTTGACAGCCGGGCCTCCATTTTGTGTTCAAAATCAATGGGATCTACTTCTTTCAGTCAGGTTTTTAAAGAGGTGGAAGCTAAGTTTATACTGAAGGGAGGCGGATATCTCATTTTGCCTGAGCAGACTCGTAATGTCCAGGGTCACTTTGAAACAATGGATTTTTGTTCTTATCTAAATCCCTTCGCTTTAAGCGTAGGCTAGTTTCTGAGATGGCTAATAGACCACAGGAAGCTAGTAGGTTTGGTTGTTTTTTCTTTTCTGCCTCTCCATGTGTTTTTCAGGTTCCTAATGGACAGTTATTCTGCAGAGTCCTATCATATCACCGTAATGTTTTTTGGCTGTTGCTGGTTTGAGAGGACCCCCTCAAGCAGCATAGTGTATTTGTTTGGACGCTCAGGGGTTGGAGTTGGTGTGTGTGTGTGTGTGTGGGGGGGTATTATCAAATTTTCTTGTCTTTAGTTGGTTCCCATCTCATCCAGAGAGCACATTCAGGGGAGCGAACTTTGGGATCTCACTTTGTTTATGGATAGGAGTACATAAAAGGCCTCTTATAGCTCTGTCGCGCACTCTCACTCAGTCTTCCACCCCTCCTCTTCTCTACTCCCATAGCCCCTCTTTTTCTCTCTTTCTCTCTCTCTCTCTCTTTCTTTTTCTTTTCCATTTGGGCATTGGGGCGGGGGGCTTTGGTCATTAATAAAATGGGGAGAGATGGGGAGTGGGTGTGTCGGGGGGGGCTTGTCAGGCACAGTCAAGTGTAATCCAAAGTCTACAGCATCCTCTTCGACAACTATTTTAATGGAAATAGGGAACATATTGTATCAAGGCTACCATATCCTACTTGAAATGACAGTATCAAAAGTGGGAGTTGATACTATGGCAACAAAGCAGCTTTTTGCCAGCTAGGCGAGTCGGGGAGAGGGTAGGCTGTCAGGCCGCAGGGGCCGGCAAGCGAGAGAACGAGTGTGAGAGTACATGGAGAGGCGAGAGCAAAAGACCTACAGCCCCAACGCTTTTGTTCCCTGTCTCCCCCCCCCAATTTGGAATATGATGCAATGAGATGGTTTTATGTTGCTATTTTTTATGCTATTATTCTGAAAGGAGAGTATATGGGAGGGGTAAGAAGGGGCCATGGGGGAGGTTTAGGATGCTCACTCTCAAACTTGACTTAATCCATCCTGCTAAAAGCTAATGCATGGTGGCCTTGAACTATTCTCTCAGGAGATGAGTGATCTTTGTCCCCCCTCTCTCTCGCTCTTTCTCTGTCTCACTGTTTTTAAGGGTTCTGCCTCTTTTCAACCCGTTTTCAATGAGCCTATGGTATTGTGTCCCACACATTATGAATCACATGCTCTTCCTATGGAGCGTAGATTGCACCTTGCACACTCATAATGGAAAGTGAAGCCAGGAGGTCTACTTTGAAGGAGGTACATCTAGCTTTATGCTCTTTATTTTTTTATTTTTTAAAGAACAGTGTTTTTTGTCTTTTACACTTGCTTTTAGTACAACCATAGTTCCTTATTTGTGTGTTTATTTGACTTTGAGTTTTTGCTAACTTAGGTTTATTTTACCTTCCTTTCTTTCTTTATCTTTTATTCTGTTCCTTAGTGAAGGTGAGAAAGGAAAAGTGTGCCTTTTTGACAATTAATGAAATGCTAAGACCCGGCTGGGTGTGGGCTGGTCCCATGTCCCAATCACTGCAGGGGCCAGTAAGTTGAGACACCAAGGCCCTAACCTCTAACCAGCCGTGAAGAGAACAGAGGCTAGGGAAACCTGATCTTTGACTCGTCGAGCTCTCACGCAACGCCTCTTTCTGTGTATGTGTGTGAGAGACAGAGAGTGAGTGAGACCTCTCATTTTTCAGTTCTCTTGTTTTCATTCCTCCCCATGTCCTGCAAGGCCAATCTCTTAATCATAGGGTTTGAGAGGGCAACAGGATTGAAAGGCCAGGTGACTTTTCTTTCCTTACAC
The DNA here is from genome assembly GCF_014851395.1 of Micropterus salmoides. Taxonomy (NCBI): domain Eukaryota; kingdom Metazoa; phylum Chordata; class Actinopteri; order Centrarchiformes; family Centrarchidae; genus Micropterus; species Micropterus salmoides. The sequence goes on from NW_024040928.1 coordinate 17,556,546, forward strand.
TCTCACTGCTAGCTTCATTGTGCAGAGATGAGTGGGTCCGAGTTCGACTGTGTGTGTACAAACAGGCTAAAATGCCTTGGGTATTATATTTACATTGTTAACTGTGTGACTGGTCAAATCTTTATACTTAACACCTGTGCATACTTCATGCACGTCAGTGTGTGCTTGCGCATGCTTAAGTGTTTTCTGTGTGCACATGATGGGATTAGAGTCACGGCGGTGGCAGATTACCTGTAACTGTGATCTGTTGTGGTGGGGATTAACTTTGCGGCGCTCCATGCTGTGAAGTAACATGACGCAGCAGGGACAGAGCGCGGTGAAGGGAGAGTGGAGTTAATGCTAGAGCACTGCGGTGATAAAGCTAAGATAATCCACTTCTCCTGTGACCTGAGAAAAAGGGAGGAGTGAGGGGCTCATTGACAACTTCACCTGGAGAGAACTTGAAATAAGTGGGAAAGGGACGTTTTCAGGGTTGGTAAGTCACATAAAGACGCAGTGGGAAAGAGGGAGTGGCAGTGAGTTTATAGACACCCATTTCATTATAACCATAGTAAGGAAATACTCCTTTTAATGCAACTATCATCAGAGCCAATGTATTTACCAATGTTATGGTTTTAATCATAGTAAACGACTTTATTATTGTACAGTTTTAAAAATTATATTTTGGATGTCTACAGTCCGGTTTCTGCCTGTGTTTTGATATTTTTGAAAGGTCACAAATAAATGGATACAAAATTGTTTAGAAAAAGAACTGCAACGCTAGTGGCAAAACTCGTGTCATGGGGTGAGAGCAAAACAGCTTTCATGTTACAACTAACACCGAAGTTAGAGGCCTAATTAACCAATAGTCTGAAAACCTTACCAGATTTTGACATCAGGTGGTAACAGGGGATACTTATCAGCTGTTAAATTAAACATCTTTCCAGTGCAAGCCACACCTCATTTTTATTGTATTAGTATTTCTCAGACACAACCCTCCTTTATATGTCACATACAAATGCATGTAGTACTTTCTGTGTCACCTTCAGGTTTTCTCTGCCCCTTTCAATACAGCGGCTCTTTTAGCTGCGTTTTTACCAGCCTTTCCTAGGGGTGGGGGAAAAAATTCTTAGATACCTCACGATTATGTCTCGATGCAGAATAGTCAGTAACCGGAAATCACTGCAGGTTTGGACCGTGTAACAGTAATATGCTGTAGAGTGTAACGTACAGTATGTCATAAAGAAACCAAATTAAATCATATGTTTAAAGTGCTTAATTCCCGCTACAATGGCTTTCACATGTGCAGGATAGTTAGTCTGTTGGGCCTGCCCTTTATAAACGAGCACAAGCTGCAGATCAGGAATTATCAACAAGTCAGCAAGTCTTATGACTTGTGACCAAGGACACAGATCAGACTCTCTCCAATATCTTGTAATCTATCTTGTAATCTGAGCCAATCCTCAATTATTTTTGTCAACTCAAGTAAAATTATTGTACGCTCATTTGCCAGTTTTATTAGGTATGCCTAGCTAATGCAGTATAATACATACAAACAGTCCTGTAACAGATCCTACCTTCATGAAAGGCTATAATGTTCTGTTTTTAGAGAGCTGCTGATTCAGCTTTTTTTATTTATTCATTTTAGAGGAGGTAGTTTTGGGTGGTGCTGTACAGTTCCAACAAAAACTGAACATCCTAAACTTCGTGCCACAAACTGTCAACTGAGTTTAGATTTTGGCCCAGATTCTCTTTTAATGATGTCCCCAGGTAACATTTGTTTTACAGTCAAACATGAAACCGCAGTCATGTCAGTTAACAGGCAGCTCCAGTTGTCAAAGATTTTATCAAATGAGTTTTCATTTTCCCACCAAATATGGGCAGGATCGATAATTTTGAAGACGTATGAGAGGACGGGGCAAAGAGGGAAAGAAGCGGACGCTTGCGTTTTCCCCATTGAAACCTCCATAAGAGGAGCCTCAAGGGCAGAAAATCTGACTTATCGCAAAGCAAGGGAAATAAAGAGGAAAGAGACTGAAAGGCAGAGACCGTGAGAGTGAAAAGGCTACTCCTGCTCTCCCTCCTCCTCAATTAGTCTGCACAGACCAGATGAAGCTCCCAAACCCTCCAGTTTTCCTGCTCTTCCTTTATGACCATGTACACCCACTCCTTTTCTCTTTTGTTCAGCCATTTACTCAGCCTTCTAGTTAACTCTCCATCCCCACTACGGCGCACAGTCACAGTCCTCTGCCCATCGATCAGTCTGCTGCTCACACTGTATTCATGCTGCACCTACTTGCTCAATTGCTTTGTTCCTGTGATTCCTTCCTCTATGCATTCTGACCTTCTGTGAACGTGGCCTACCAATGAAATGCTCATTCACTCTCCCTCGTGTTTGTACATTGTCATGGGATGGCCATGTGCTGTCAGGACTAGTGAAGAGGTTTGGCATTGTGCTGTAATGTGCTGTTTGCTCAATGCTTTTTGTCAATGTCAAAACATCTCTCCTTTTTAATATGAAATTCGCTCTCTCAAGTGCTCATCGACAGCAACTTAGAATTACGCACACATCTGTGCATTGGTGTACAAGAACACACAATAAATGGCAAAACATTTGGAGTGCAGCAGACCTTGGTGAGCAAAACATAAGTGAACTTTTTTTTGCCTGGAGGCCAATTTCAATTTTTCTGTTCAGTTTGATTCAATTTGAAGGGGTCTTTGTTTTTCATTCTTTCTTCTCCTTTAATAAAGTCAGAGTAGATAACACAAGGCTAAGCACAAAACCAATACAATAAAACCTTTCACTGTCTTTTTCCTGAAGTTGGCCTAATCGCTCCCTCCTGTTTTCTAGTGATAATTGTTTAGCTATTTATAGTAATTCCACAGGAAGTGCAAACCCTGATTGGTTGGGAGTTGTCTGTTAACCATCTATAGTGGGGGTCTACATTAACCATTCTGACACTGTTTAAAACCTCATTCAAGGTGTTTTTAAAGCCACAGTACTGAGACATTACTAGTTAAGTCTCCGGAGAAACTAACCTTACTGGTAGTTACACTGATTACATTACCCAAAACAACCTGTCTTTTGGTATAAATGGCATCATGCAGGCCAAGGTGTTCCTGTGAGCCTGACATAAAAGTTAGATTATTTTCTCAATCAGTCGATTCACTGTTTGGTCTATCAAAAGTCAGAAAATAATGCCCTTCACAATTTCCTAAAGTCGAAGGTTATCTCTTAAATTTTGTGTGTGAAACACATTCAGCAAATATTCACCATTGAGAAGGTTGAAGCAATTGTTTGGCATTTTTGACTGAAATAGTTTCTGATCCATTTTGTTCAGTTGTTTCATCTCTGAGTAGAAGTATCAATTATTTTATTATATTGGCACGCCTCATTAACTACATGCCTCGCTTGCATTAAAGAGCCATCATTTGTCAAGAAATTATTGCAAAACAGTGTGGCAAGAGAGCAACCGTTCACTATATACATATAGTTAGAGCTGAATCAGTTAAAAAAAATCAGTTGACTAATTGATTGTGTAATTGTGTCATTTATCAAGCAAAACTGCCAAAACATTTTCTGGTTGTTTTTCAAACACAAGCATTATGAATGAAACATATTTGGGTTTTAGAGACAAAACTATTAAAGACGTCAACTGGGGCTCTTGGAAATTGTGGCAGACACCATTTTCTGATGTTTTACTGATGAAACAATGAATAGAAAAAAAATAATGGCTAGTAAATCTATAAGGAAAACAGTGTTTCCCACAGGATTTTAAGAGACTATGGTGGGTGGGCCTCGGACCCTCTCGGGGGTCCCCCCAGAATTTGTTTTTGTACATTTTAAAGTTAAATGTATTAATTTTGTGCAAAATTAAGAGGCTATCTATGAAGAACTTTGCACTCTTGTCAACAATGTTGTGCTCTAGGAAACTATTTGATCATAAACCATTTTATAGCTAGAAATGGTGATGAAATGGCAACAAAAGTCAACAAATTAATTTAATGTTTTCTTCTTCTTGAAAACCGGGCATTGTCGCGTGTATCCTTGCTCTATATTCATCAAGTCTGACCCAATCTGATAAATTCTGTTGTATATGGTTCTCATATTGCATAACACGAAGACTCTATAGCCTCTCTTCAGGTAGGACTCTCATACTGCAACACTTGTTACCACAACGCTAGTTACCTCAAAATAAAAGTGGTTGTCTTGAGTCAGATGCCAAAGTATGTGAGCGTGCAAGCTTACAGCAGCACCCACAAAATACAACTTTAGAAGTCTGAAATGTTATAAGATGTGTAAAAATATTTTTTGGTTTATTTTAAAACTATGGCAGAGCAAATTAGGCTGTGGCGGGCCACCAAGGTCTTGTTAATTAATGGGAAACACTGGGAAAATATTAAATAGAAGCACTACATACAATAAATGAAGTAGTAAATGAAGGCAACACTTAAAAGTGACACTTGTGTCCGTTTGCTGCCCGTGTGTCCACAGACCAACCTACCCATCTTCAAGCTGAAGGAGTCCTGTGTACGGAGGCGGTACAGCGACTTTGAGTGGCTCAGAGCGGAGCTGGAGAGGGAAAGCAAGGTGAGCCATTGAGGTGAACTCAACACAAAGGCTCTTGAGTACTTGGCGTATCAAATCTGCATGTACAGCATTGACCACATATGCAGTATTTTTGTATAGAACAGAGAGTTCTTAAAATATTTTATGAAGCTTTGCAGTTTGTAAATGAAGATGCGACCTAAATGTGGTCTGTGTTCTTTGTCCTGCTATTAATGAGGAACATAACATAGCTCGCTTTTAGCCTCAGAAGTCAATGTAAAAATTCTGCTCTTTGTAGTCACTATAAGATGATTTTAAAAATGCTTTACTCTCTTAATTAATAAATCATTTATGCCTGTTTAACTGCTGCTATATTGTCTTTCTGTGGGTGCTCTTTTATCTCAGGTGGTCGTCCCACCTCTCCCAGGAAAAGCTTTTATCCGGCAGCTTCCGTTTCGAGGGGATGATGGGATATTTGATGACTCTTTCATCGAGGAGCGGAGACAGGGTCTGGAGCAGTTTCTCAACAAGTAAGCCTTTCCACATCTTCTTCGTCCTTCGCTGTTCTTCCGCTACTTCGTGGTGAGGTGAAAACAATTCATTCTTTACAATTTTGTGTTTGTAGTTGCAGTCGTTTGCAGCTCCTACCTTAGCAAGGAATTATTTTAACTGTTAAGAACAATGAAACACTTTGTGCAATAAGTAGATTCAACTTTTTCACTTCTCTTCATATTGTTAACAAACTGAACCTGCAGAGACAAACAGGTCTTTTTCACACTATCCCTCTTAATTCTCTTTTATAATTACCTCGCAAAGGACAAGAACAACCAGAGAGGACTCGAGCGCAACATAATTTTTCCCACATTTGTTTTATTGTTGATGTGTAATTTATGATAATTGCAGCTCAAATTACAGCGCGTGGTTCTGTGGGATGGTGTGTGTACCTCTGCTTATTTTTGATCCAGCATGTCCCCATTTTCAGCTGCAGAACAATAAAAGTTACAGTGTGATTGTAATTATTTGCTTTGATTGCAGACTTGGCCATTATCTTTGTTTCATGTGCAAATGCATCAATGTTTCCTGTTGGAATATTAAGTGTGCAAAGACAGTTGAGAAAATTAAAATCCATATATATATATATATATATATATATATTATATATATTATTATTTTTTTTTTTTTTAAAGAAGATGAGAATGTGTTGGTAATTAAGATTTTTCTCCCCCCATTGCTTCCTATGAATGAAGCACTGCTGTTGATCATATCATTGTTCAGACTTAATACTGGCCGATGTGGCGGGGTGCATTGTTTCATCTGTGATTGAGTGCATTGTGAAGAGGAAATCTTTCGGAATGGTAAACATGATTGTTGCTGTGAAACAAGTGAGAAGGAGGAGAGGAGATAACATCACTTTTTGATTAGGCTAGTCAAACATAATTCATGGTTCAGGTAAAAAAGATAGGCTACATACCCACTTCAAAAAGCAGGCAAGGCCTTGAGATTGCAACATGCTTGTGCTGCACCTTGTCCTCAATGTCAACATTTCCAAAAACCTATTAAACAGCATTTGTTGGAGGCAAGCTTGATTGCACAGTGATCGGTATTTGACCTGTGCGTGCTGAGTGCCTCCCCCCCAGGCAGCTTAATTTGTCCAAAATATTTCCCATTAGAGGTTAAGATGCATGCATATGTACAATGTCATCATGTTGATTTGTTCTGAGAAAGTTACCATTTGAAAAATTAGATCTTTTAGGGTCTCAGGTGCGCTGGCTCATTCTCATTAAGCTCCTTTACGTCATGTGAAGGGACATTCAGGGAAGCCTGATGTCAAAGTGGCTTTAACAGAGCTAAACACATCTTCAAACATACAGTATTTTGTGGATGTAGTGATAACCTACAGCTGAAATGAAGGTGATATAAAGTACAGATTAATTCAAGTTAATCATACCACAATATAAATATAGATATTGGGGAACAGCCCAGTTACAAAAGTAAACCTCATTTACTTTAACTTATGTTGTGTAACAGAAGTTCCCCACTTGCTCCTGAATGTGACTTCAAATGGTAGTTTGTCGTCTTTGACTACTTTACTGGTTGTTGAAACTCTTACAGAAGCTCCTGTGAATCTTTTATTCTTGATGCGTCTTTCCCCTCCACAAGTTTTTATTGACACTTGCTTTTTTATAGTTTGGAGATGAGAGAAAACTTTACAGTAATAAAAGCTTGTGGCCACACGTCCACATCCATAAACCAGTGTGTGTAAGAGTTATATTAAATGCACAGTAGTCATGTGGCTGATGTAAATAGCTGATTGCTGTATGTGACATCTACAGTTGTCTCTGGGCTGCTAGTCAGTATATATGGTGAAGGTTTTCAAAATGTCAGTAAGCCTCTTCATCAATGACAAACAGGCATCCCTTTTTGCAGAGATTGTTAAACAATGTGTCCCATATCCATACCCTATACTATATTGTATACAAGCAGGTTTTGAGTATGTTATGTCTTCGCACTGGAAAAGTGACTAAATAACATATACTCTGAACAAGTCAGTATACTAAAAGAAAACAGATGTATTTCACAGTTTGTGCCTTTTTTATTATAGAAACAGAAGAGAGATGATATGTAACATGGGACGTTGCAGTTCACAGTTGGCACTTTAAACACAGGATAGCATAAACCCTTTTATTTCTGAGTGTGCTGTTGTTAGACACTATTCCACAATAATGCTTCGCACAGTGGAAATTGAGAAATTTGAAGGTAATTGTGGATGTTGGTGAAACGGCTCCTGGAGCCTCCAGAAAATAAATATAACTTTTTGGGAAAACATTTGGCAGTGGCATATTAGAGTCACAGTTTGAGTATTGTCATTTCCTTTTGTAAAAGTATGTTCATTTATTGTACATGAACTGCAAAAACAGTATGCTATGATAAGTATAAAGTCCATACTATAAATAACTATAGAGTTGGCACACTGTATATGTCTATACTGTCGGTTAATAAATAAAGGCAAACATAAACAAAATAAATGCTAATTATCTACACAATAGGCTACAGTTTCTATCTTTTGGGCGTGAATATTAAAGAGCATCATGTTTTACGTAATTGATACATTGACAGATGACACTGGGCATGAATTAAGAACTTGTATCAGAGCAACATGTTAGGTGAATTTGTACTGTCATGATATGAAACATTGGGAGATGTTTGGGGTGGTGGTTTAACTCTGTAGCCTTTGGTTAGCAAATCAGTGAAAGGACATCCATTCAAACATCAAGGAACTAAATATCTTAACTTAAACCTGTAGAATGACACTTCTGTTTTTACTGCTTTCCTTTTCTTTTTGTAACTTTTTGAATCTCCTGTATAAACACGTATAGAGGTGGCAACTTTTACGTTAACACAAAAAGGTGAAACTGTTAAATGACCCCTTGCCTCACTTCCACCACATTACAAGTGATTCCTTGACTTGTTTGTATTTTTCCAATTTGGTCATCAATGCTAAATCTTTTCCCAGGTTTCTTAAAGTAAGTGCAATGCTCCTGCCAACCTCTGTGTGTTCTCGTGTCCACTTCATCAAGCGTTGTCTTTTGCTTTTTGTCTGTTTCAGAGTGGCAGGCCACCCACTAGCTCAGAACGAACGATGCCTGCACATGTTTTTACAGGACGAGTCTGTGGACAAGAGCTACACCCCATCCAAAATAAGACAAGCCTGAATAAAAGGATGGCTCTGCTTGGCCAGGTCTGGCTCGGCCCTGCTCAGCCCAGCGTGGCCCAACAACCCAAAGCTCTCTTCACTACTACAGGTTTCTCTCAGACAATAAACATTTCAATGTCAACTTCCCCTCCCACCCAAAGTAATATTGTTCACTGCTTCTTTTCGTTTAATTAGTGACCCTGATCGGTGTTTGTTTTCACTTTCTAATTGGAGAATGTTCGACACATAACTGTGGTTGAAAGTTATTTATAGTAATTTCTCTTTGTCTGGAAATGCCACTAACATGGATATATTATGTATTTATCATTTAGCTATGTCTTGAGTATATTCATTTATATAGTAACATTGAATGAGCGTTCTATGTATGCAAAGCTCTTGTAAAGACCCACAGGGTTTCCCATTATATAAATATCCTTTACTGGCATGTTGCTCACCATAACTAAGCACACATACACACACATACACTTATATATGTACACACACACTGTATATTTGATGGGCCTTGACTTTCAAATCACACTTGGTTGATCCTGTCTTCAAAAGGAAGCGTGTGTGTGTGTGTGTGTGTGTGTGTGTGTGTGAGAGAGTGTGTGAGAGAGAATATCAACCAGCACTTGCCCAGTTATCACAATGATTTTCTAGCAAGAAAAAAGTAATTTACACAGAGGGAACTACAGTATTTCTACTGGCTATATGCATTTTGAGATTTGTATACTGCTGTGCCATTTTTGTTTATTTTGAAGATTTTCCAATAAAATAGGTGAAATGTCTCCGAGCATTATTACATTTGTTGATTTTGGACTCTTGACCTGTCTAATGCTCAACATGGGATAGTCAACTACTGCAAGCTGCCCACAACCATTCCAAATATCACAAATTTACTGTTCAATAAATACATATTCTGTCATCTTCATTACAAATACGATTAGGCTGTTGGCTAATTACAGAGTTTATTAAAACAGTCCTGAGTTTTTATTTAGAATAGAGTAGGTGCCTTCTAAAGGGAAATCAGTAACACTTTATAATAAGGGTAAAAAATGCATACTTAATAATGCATAAACAACGTATGAATTGTGATCATGTAATGCATGAATTAATGTATCGGTATGATCAAGTCACTGTGGGTTTATGTAATTAGCTAACGGTTTATAGATCATCAACAAATTGTTGTTAATTTGCAGTTTGTTCATACATGAATTTTTATGACACCAAATGAACTGAGTCCAGTTACTTAGAAAATGGCATTTCTGATCTATGCAGCTGATCAGCCCCTCTAGAAGCAGAGCAGCAGCTTATTATACTTGTACTTTTAATGAATTTACATTAACTAATCATTTCAAAATTAGTATCACAACATGAGTTTACATAAAGGGACACATGTCAACCAGGCGATTTGTTAGATATGGTAATGTTTCGTGAGTAAGTAATGATAAACGCTTAATGTATCTTAGTTACACTCAGTAGTCACTTTATTTGATAGGCCTGTGGCCATTCTGTTAGCTTAAACATGTCTGGCCATTATAATGTTTTAAACGTGTGTCCCCAAATCCTGTAAATGTGACATACCAGTTTGATAAAAACAGCTTTATATTTTTATGAAAAACTGTGTTCTGCTTTCAGAGAGTCTGCACAAATGCATAGCTCTGAAAGTTTTTTTTATGTTACTGGATCCAGCTAATATGGTGTCATACACATTAATATATCTACTAATTTTAAAAGAACAATCATAAATTAATGATCCATGAAACCATAACAAATAACACAAACTCATAGTCAGGATCATGTCTTAATGGTGAGGAACAGGAGTTCATGATATTTTCCACATTAAATCATCATGAAGCTTACATTGGTTATTAATTACTTAAGCACGTGTTTTGTACTGTTATAAAGTGTTACTGGGAAATCTTGAAATTGTACTTTACATTTACAGCAAAATTAGATGTGCGTTTGCAATGATGTTTAGTATAAGCAAGTTTCATAACCGCAGCTGCTAGTTTTATAACTAGGTTATTTGAAAACCGTTTAATTCTGTGTCTTTTATTCTCTTGGTTACAACTCTAAATAGTTATAACTCCAAATATATAACATCACAGCCCCACAAAAACATTTCCAAGTGCTGAATATTATTTTATCCAGTGTTAGTGTCTAACTTCACAAAGTTGACCTAAACATTTTTAATGCCGCGCCTTATATAGGACACACAGACACAAACAGGACAGTAACCACTTAAATACAAATGCCATCTTCAGATGAATGTAGTTTTACAGTCAGGAGGCAATGCAAGCATATCCTTTAAAAGCCCTCCCACCCCCTTCCCAATTCTTCATAGTGTTGACGCCTCTTCTTCATTGCCCCGTGCGTTTGGTTTCAGCACCAGATCGAGGGACAGCGATTCTCATCCCCCCCATTATGCATGCATCATCTTTTTTTGGTTTCCTCCACTGGGATTGAACACAGCAATAAAAGACTGAATTGGTCGTCAAGCTCATTGGTCTCATAGACACTCGAAAAAAACTTCTAAATATATAACATTTCTTCGTCAGACACACTCGGCAGGTGCTTTACAGAGTCTTTAGGCAATTTTTAAACATTGTAGGCTGTCTGCGCCCACACCAGAGATTGCAGTATCTTACAGGTAATTCTATAATGAAAGTTACATGCTAATCCTTAACTAGAGCAACTGTTAACAGGATACTTGGTGAAGTCTGGCTGTTTTGCAGTCTTTGTTTCAGTGGAGCCTAGGCCTAAAGAGATTTTGTACTCAGCAGAAATTCAGCCCATGGTTACACCTGCTGTGATTTGACATTCTGTCTGAGTCTCTAGGTCTTCAGCTCAAGTCTTTTCCGTGCGCCTGGACAGATGGCAGGAATTCATATATCGCTGGACTTGTACATGTCGGAGAGGAGCCTGGTGATGGGCACGTTGCCGATGGTCTTCTTGAAGAATACCTCCTCTATGGTGGACGGGTTGACCGAGCGGAGCGCTGGCAGGAGCAGGAGCAACTTCCCGAAGCGACAGGGCTGAGTCGGGTACCTGAAACACATTGCTGGAGGTCAAAAACGGACACCTTTCTCTGGTTTTATGTGCAGACTGTCTGACGCAGCCTATCCAATTAACGCACACCTGGGACAAATAGCTGCTAATTAAAAGTGAGGTTCAGCTGTCGCATCTGTGCACAATTATAGGAGACTACAGTTGCTTATTGCCTCATTAACTTTATAATGAATCTGGCTGCTAATAGTTATCAGCAGGAGACGGCGCATGTGTAAAGATGCATGAGCTTAAGATAGATAGACTAACTGACTGATTTAGTTGGATCTTACCTGGTGTGTATGTAACTGTTGAGAGTGAGCTGTGCCTCGTCTTGTAGTGCAGCGATGGCGCTGGCGTTGCGGAAATTTCTTAACTCAGTGTTGCCATGTGTGGGAACTGTAAGACAGAGGCAGGGTTTTAACTATTGAAAAAGGTGTTATAATACATAAATAATGACGCACTAAAATAACTTTTGCTTTATTCCCCTTCCCTCTCCAGATTTTGGTTGAAGCAGCAGAGAAGCTTCAAATAATTCTTTCCGGTAAACGTAATACCCAGTGAGAAAAGGGTACTGACCGGCTTTGAATGTCACAATGCATTTCAAACAGGCAAACTCTGTTGCATCAAGACGCATCTGTCTGAATCTGGTGACCACCTCCTGAAGTGCTTGTATCTCAGACATGACTTTATTCATCCGCTGAGACTCTGTGTTTTCAGTGTTCATTCCTATGAAGAAAAAGGTGAAATTGTCATAATGCAGGATAACACTACAGCAGCTTGCACTTGTGAGGCCTGTCAGTGGCCTGTATTCAGATGAGCTCTCTTGTGCCTTGTACATACCAGAAACGGCAAGAAGAGTAGAGGAGTCCACAGGAATGGCCCACTGCGCGATGCCCAGAACAAATAACTCCCTCCAAGCATCCTCCAACAGAATCAGCTGCAAAGAGGAATTGTTTCTGTTAAACTGTGTACACAATGAAGCAAAAATTTATTCTATTTTTAGCCTTTTTGAATCTTATTAAGTACCAGTACAATAATAACTCTTTGCATAAAACATGATAGACATTGTTTGCACTCGGGGGAGTTCATTTGGTAAGGCTTTCAGGTTATAGCTTCTAACGTCATCTTTTAAACTGGAATTATATCAAGTAAAATATGTTTATGTCAGTTTTGGACCAAATCAACTTCTGACAGTTTTCAGTTAAAAGGGCCCTACAGGACAGTATTTGGACTCTTTGTTTAAAACTCGTCACTAAAGTTCTCCCTCAAACCAAGTACCTGGTCAGATAAGGGGAGCGTGGAGAATGCGGGAACACTTTTTGCCCACTTGATGCTCATGAAAAGGAGGCGCGCCGCAGACTCGCACACAGACTCTGTCGCCACCTCGTAGAGGTACATGGGGGTGCCGCTGACTTCATGGGGATACTGGAGGAAGTGAAAGAGATCATCATCACTATCACCATCATGTATCAGCTTGTGGTAATAATGAAACACAGTTCACAGAATGGTGAACAACAAAGGACAAATTCCAAGCTCCAGCACCTGCTTTTATAATTATTAGTGTGGTTTGTGGTGGATTTACAGTTGGAAATCTAATAGGCAGATTTGTGGCTCTTACAGGCTGCTAAATCGGGGCAAGAATTTCAACTTCTAACCCTTATGAAAAAACTGTAATCCTATAATAACATTTGGGAAGTCCATAATACAAATAATAAACTATTAAGGAATTGAATGTTCTGATAATTCTACATGACATGACACAAATGACATAAAATGCTATAAATAGCAGATGCAAACTTTAAAGAAAGCATTGTGTGTGTATACACACACACCACACACACACAAGCACAATATGCTTTATGTATATTACATACATATATATATATATATATATATATATATATATATTATATATATATATATATATAGTACAGAGATTTACTTGGAGGTGAAAAACATCTTATAAAGAACTCATAATAAATCAGTTGTTTATAAGACATCCCAAAATGTACCTTAGGGGTGGGCTGTGCCAGACCCACGATGGCCTGTCTTTCCGGTGTGGTGGCTACCGCGCTCATGTCAAGGTTATGAGGCTCCAGTTGCGTGACCGTGGTGAAAAAGGGCGGGCCGGGCAGAGAGGATCCCGGGAAATGGGTTGATGAACCGTTCACCTCTTTGTGGCCCCGGAAATATAAAGCGACTTGTTTGCGGATGGTGGACGTCCGGGGCCCCCTCTCGTGTTGAACAGCTGTGAAACGGGACAGCAGGGACACAGAGTAAAGGAATGATCTCTGCAGGAGTGAGTGGCTTATTTATCTAATTTGTTTATTGCTGTTGAATAACTGTTCCTACAATTAAGGACTCAAAGTGCAAATTTTGTGTGAAAGAAAAAATAATTAACTCTAATGAGCTGTAGGATAATCTAATAATGCGCTAGCAGAGTATAAATAATACCCACTCTACAATAAGAGTATGTAATTCTCAACCTGTTACTTCTTTTGAGCCTTGATGAACAGCCTTAATACTTTTCCATCAGAGGAGCCCACCTCGAATCGAAACGCCACCGCATGGCATGTCTATAGCTAAAGTGATAACTCAATTAAAGGCCATTTACCGTCTTTATTCATGTTCACTTCCAGACACTTTTTCAAACGGCACGCTCGGCACTGGTTTCTGTGAGTTTTGTCGACGGGACATCCACCCTGTACAGAGAAAAATAGAGTTACACCTTCAATTGAATTTCTCTCCGCTATCATCTTCGTGGGAGGCCAGTCACCAGGTGAAAGATCGCACTATTATCTTGTAGTTATCGACCTGCTCCCCCGCGGGTCTAGTGCGGCCTCATCCTAGAGGATAAATACACCATCCCGCCCTCTGCTGCCTAAATCCTCGCCTTAGAGCCATCACATTAGATTGGATTACACCTGGTATATTATAGCAGAGCGGTGTTTAGCCAAATACTTAATGGTGGATGCATGACACTATTAGGCTAATGAAGGGAGACTTAATACAGCGAAAGAGAGGGAAAACAAATCGAATCTGCCCGTAAAATGCGCATTTCCTGCATAAAGCTGCTTTGGACATGCGCAGTTACTGCAGCTTGTTGATAAGATATTGGAGTGAACGTGACAGATTATTAGGCACACGTGACTATGAATGGGTAGGCATCCCATTACAGTTTGCTTAATTCGGTACAAATATTTGTGCAAAAATGTATTCATATGTAACTTATAGAGGTTGCCCCTCTGCCAAGCAAATTCATGCCTGTGTGAAAAGGAGAATAAAACGAGGATATATAAGAAATAAGGAGGAGGCCTCACCTGAGAGCCAGATTTACAGACGTAGGTCCTGTTTCTGCGGATGCTCCTCTTGAAGAATCCTGAGCAGCCGTCACAGGCGTAAACACCATAGTGTTTACCTGAGCTGCGGTCGCCACACACTTTGCATGGGATGTCCAGAATCCGACCTGAGAAAGGCCCAAATTTCAGTTAGGCCCTACATAACATGCACTTAATTATCAAGCACTGGGAGGCGTTCGGCTTAATTTTAAATGGATAAAACGTCCTCTCTAATTGTGACTTTAATCATATAGGCCTACTATTGTCGTGAACATTGAAAATCTGGATAAATTGCCAGGACACAAAACTTGAGAAAACCGTTTCTTTACTGTTGTTTTGCAGTTTAGTTTTGTAATTTGGTAAAGTGAGTTTCAGGTCAGCTGCTTGAATCGGCACTGTGGACATACAGTAAATGCCCAAAATGTACTCCGCTGATCTATGGACAAATCGCCCTACAAATTACTTCTTTTTGTCCGACCCCCCCCCCCCCCCCCCCCCATATACCCACTCACTGGACAGCGCCCCGCATCTCGTCTGAGCATGGGAATTCACGGCGCACATTTCTAGAATAAAGTCCGGTGGGAAGCGTCATATCTGAGCTCTCTAAGACAATGGCCTGAGGGCGCACAATGGAGACATTAGGGGAAAGTGTTAACTTAATGATTTTCCCCCATTGAACCTCGTCTGACTGCCTGGATCTCGACAAGCTGCCAACTCCCCTTCATAATGGGACTCGACAGCTGCTTTATCCCGCAGGTCTATAGGCCCCAGGATTAGGGAGTGACACTGCACCATGAGAATAATACGCACCAACTCGTTTCACCAACTCAAATGAAGTGTATGTAAATCGACCCCGGTGTAGATGAAAATTTAGATTTTTTTTATGTGACGATTTTGTATTCAAACCTATAGAAGTATATTTGTATGCACACGAGGGAGTTTCTTTTTTCATTCTGGAGGGAAAAGCCGTCTATGTAATTACTCTGACGTTTTGCCACCTGCTCATTGATTCACCAGTGACCCGTCAAAAAGGGTAGCATGGGAATAACCACTCAACAGCAAAAACAACGACTTCAGTAGAGAGTTATAGGGCTTCAATTGCCAGATTATTAAGAATCAGAAGGCCGTGTAGGCTATTTAACTGTTGGCCACAGCCGTGTAATTACCATAAGATGGAGAGAGCCAACTTTTTATGTAGCATGTATGCCTGGTGAGAGTTTAAGTCAGTGTTGGCCTGTTAAAAGTCAGCTTTTCATCATGGGAGAAATAAAAAAAATAGTAGGCTATAACAGATTATATATGTAGTTTAGTCTATAAGCCAGGTAGAATCTATATATTTTTAAACTAAAAAAACAAATCTTAAATGTAGGCCTACGCTTTCTGATTAACAGATATTTAATAAACCAACGTTAAGCAGGTCAAGTTCATCTGCGCACTAAAAATGTAAACTTAAATTAAACATAAATGAAAAATGCGCAATATTTCATAATATTTAAAAGATGAGCTCAAACAAATATCAAACTGTAGATTGCTTAGAGCCAATTAAATAAAATTACGCACAATTTAATTTTGAAGGGTGGAAATGTATTTAACTTCCCGCTGTGGGGGTCCAATTCCTCTCTATTGTGTGCAGTAATTGCTTGAAGATATATGGCATATTCTATTAACGTAATCACCATCAAGGCGAAAACCTGGTAAAAGAACTGGAAATTAAGTTTTACTGAGTGCAGGATATGTCTCCATTGACCACCCATAACGTGGGTATGAACTTGAATGACAGTGGTTGTAATGTTGTAGTGGGCACTGCTTATTTTTAATTTACATGTTTTGCTTATCTACAGCATTTTAAATACATTTGAGTAGGCCTACTTGAGGATAAAACATCAGCAGCAACGGTTTCACACGAATAAAGCTTATTTGGTGATGTCAAACGATACTGAAAAAAACAGGCAGGCACACGTAAATGTAACCCGAAATCTCCCATCTTTTGAAAAAGAAAAATAGCCTGCTGTAGGCCTATATTAAAATCCAAGTGGGATTTCATATGATTTCATTATAACAGAGGAATAATTACAAAGGTTACGAAAAAAAAAGGCATCCATTCCAATTTAATCTAAAACCTTAAACTACAAGAAGATCTTCTGTACCACGAGAAAAATACTCAACAATTTAATTTTAATCACTGAATACATTCATTATTAATTATTTAGGCTAAATGAAGTATTTTTTATAGTAGTAGGCTACAGAAGCGCGCGCATGACATGAAGATAAGCGCTGTTTATTCATTTGTCAAAAGAGCAAACAAGTACAGTAGCCTAATGTAAGAGAAGGATGCATCTTAAACTTTAAAATCATATCTGTGATTAAATATCTCTCTGTTTATAGCATTATTACTCTTTTAAAGTCATTGCTGAAAATGAAATTACAGGCAACAAGTGGCATCAAGTGGGACGCAGGAGGCGTATTCGGAGCATCCATACAGAATATTATTTCTTTACCTCCCAACTTTACAAAAAGGTTTCTTAAGAGACGTCTTTCCAATCAGGCTGAGGGCGCTTTACTTGATCAGTCATGGACACAGAGTTGACGCATCCAACCGTGTGTGTAGGCTCGGAAAAAGACACGGACGACAGCTATTTCTTACGGATAACTAGTCGCGTTTAACACCAGGAATGAACTGACTTAATTATCTCCTACTGGAGTGAAGCTCCGATGACATGAGAAATATCAAGTCGATTAAGTAACTGGGCCGCCAATGCACAGCAGGTTTATTCTAACTTTAACTTTTTACACTCCGTGACAGAGAAAGGCCTGTTATAGACTTCTTGTTCTAACACACTGGGCTGCTCAATATTCTCCAGAGGCATCTGGGAAGAGAAAGGCGGCACTTACTTGATTTGACATTCAGGATATCCAGACAACCACTTGTTGAGCCGGCGGGTTTGCTCATCATGAATAGTCGACTTTATGATAAAGTTCACAATAAAAAAACAAAAAGTCCACTTTCTCTTCTTATTCTTGCTGACAGAAACAATACAGTTCGTGAAACAGCAGCACCTTCGTTCAAGGCTTTTCCTGGAGCGAAGAGATCGGCCGGTCAGTATCCCGAGTTGCCCAACTTGACAGAGAGTAGATCTCCGATCGACGACCCCAAATTAAGACACGCGATTGTACATTGTGTCAGACAATCTTCGCCTCAGATATGCAGGGTCCCTGTAGGCTACTGGCGGAGAACTGGACTGCAGCCCCGGGACAGCGACCGGTTAACGGCGACAGCAGCCCTCCAACCGGTGCATAAAGTTGGAGTAATAAAAACGCTGCCTGTAGCGCATCCGAAGGCGCAACACCGGTTGGGGAAAAATTTGAATAATCAATTTTCGAATATTCTGACAGGTGAAAGCTTGTTAAACCACGACACGATGTGACTTTCTGGTGCGAGCTCCTCAAATAAGCCTTGGTAATATTTGTGAGAAGTGTCAGGGGGAGGCTGGAGGGTGGAGATCTCCACTTCCTTCATCCACTTGGCTTTCTACTCCAAACTCCAGCCTGACGTCACTATCGTGTGAGGCAGCGTGTGTGTGTGTGTGTGTGTGCAAGTGATGTGAAGTGCCTTGCTCATGGATCAAGAGGCATTGCAGACACGCACAAAAAACAAACACGTGTTGCATACATGTTTTCTGCAGCGTTTCAATTAATTTTAGCTCTAGATTCAATGATTTAGGCAACATTTCACATTTCAAGGGTAATCCCACTGAAGACACTGATCAGTCAGAACAACTGTCAAACAGCGGAGTTAGACATTGTGCGTATTATCTTACAGACGTATTAATGATGTGTTGGCTATTTACTATATTATCACAGATTAGAAATACCAAAGAATGCCAAAGAGATTGCAAGCAGCATCCACAGTAGTAGGCTATCTGATTTTAAAGTAATCTTGAGCCTCATTGATCCCAGTCAACCTGTTGCAGGTGTTTTTATAGGATTGTTTACTAGTGTCTATTCAAAGGATTAGCCATCGATTGATTAATGTGGTCTGTCTGAGGTTCTGAGGTTAGAGGTCGTTATCTGGACAGTAATATAAAGAGGTACAGCGGTATTTGGCGAAAATTTAAAGTGATGACTCGCACTCTCACCCCTTCTGCCTTTTTAACTTAAAACATATAGGCTAACAAAGCTCTTTAAATAAATATAACAAATGAATGAACAGATTAACATATCTAAAATAAAATATTTCAGTATTTCTTGTTGCTTCCCCCCGGTAGTTCTTACATTATCACGCTCTTTATTATTGTTCTTCCATTAGTCTTCTTTCCTGTAGTTAGGCTACTGTGACAAATATAATAAAACCATACAATAACATCATGTCTTAATTGTCCAGAAAATTCACCTCAGTAGCCTAATAAGTAATAATAATGATAATAATTTGATACGGTATTTATTTTTCTCCCTTATGCGTCACTGCCTTCAAATAAGGCTAGTTAATTAATTTACTAACTAAGTGGCTAAAGTGGTGTAATGTTATCAACAGGTTACGCACCTCCCATCGCCCCCTGCAGTCAGTGATCGGATTTTGGACACCAGGGTGCAAACCTTGCTCGGTTGTCCGGAGGGTCGGGCTGCAGGGCCTGCTCACTGACACCCTAACTTAGACGGCTTGCTGGGTAACTCCAGAAATCCATATTCTTTCTTTTCGTTTCTTTTCTTTTAATTGTGTTCATTCCCACGGTACACTGAAGGCCATATGGACTCACAAAGTGTCGATTTAAGCGGACAGGCGCGAGGCGGAGAGGCGTAGTTAATTGCAATCAGCCATTGTTGTGTCTTTCAACCTGCCCTTTAGCTGAACAGCCAAAGCTGGAAACTAACAAGCCTGAGGATAAATCGCTATAATATTCCTTTGATTTCCCTGCAGGGACATTCAGAAAGCCCGAGGTCCTCAATAGAAGTGTATAGCCACATATTGTGTTTTTTTTTTATCTCACATAAATGGTCCACATTATAAAGGCTACAATGCACTTTTATTATGGGGACCGTTTTCCCAACTTCCCAAATTTATTTTAGTATTAAAAGTCTGTCACGTGTAACGACCACTTGTCTTATTTTAGTGTAGCCTAATTTACGAAATGAAACAGTGGACCCGCCAAATCAGAATCAACGTTTCCACTGAAAATCACGTTGCCCTTCTCACAGATCAATAATATTTTCAGTAATTTCTGAGTGCGCGCGTGTGCGTGGTGTGTGTTTGCGCATGTGTGTGGGTGGCTGTCGTGCGGGTGAATGGTGAATGTGTGACATAATCTCCTTAACTCGTCCTAATCCTCGTCATTCACTGATAGCCTTTACACAAATATAACCAACATCATGGTTGCCGGGGTTGCCTTCTTTCACTTTTTTTTGTATTAGTGACTCTCTTCTCCTCCAACAGTCAATGAAATGTCCTTAACAAAGGGGCCAGTGGATTGTGTATCTGTTTTATGGGTAGCTCAGCATCAGTATGCGGATACTTGACATACTATAGGATTGCCTTTAACAAGGAGAAACGAGTGAGAGTCCAACAGAAGTCACTACTAAACAATATGCCTGTGTGTGAATATCCTGACACCCTTTATCGTTTTTGAACAATGATAAAACACCTGTTAAGGATAGCCTATTGTCCTAGACTCTAGATTTACATAGCCTACCTGTTAATTTGTTTTTTTTTTCACAATTCCAAAGTAGGCTATATATCTGATGTTAGGCTATTCTTAGACTGAGGGCCACAGTTTAAGCATGTTTTTATACACTGCTATCACTGTGCAGGCCCCTAACTGACCAGGCGTAAACCAATTGGCTTTAGGGAGAAGTCACAAAGCTCCGGAGAGCAAATAATGGGGAGAATTCAAGCTGACCAACGACCCACACAGCTTCGCATCTTTTCAAAACTGTCCGGAGAGATCATAGTCAGTGATCTTAGATCTTAGCCCACAGACCCTGCTGGTGTTTAGCGCAGGAGATGATTGACGCAACACTGAGGGATTCATTCCGTCTACTTGTTTTGTTTGGACAGACAGTCAGAAAATGTCTTTTAATGTCATAAAAGGCTTGTTATGAGACATCTCTCCTACATCATATTAATACCCGATAGTGTCAAATAGGCTATGCAAAAACTTTCCAAATAAGTGAAAATATGCAGCTGGATTTCAGCACCACGGACAGTTCTACAACAGGAGTCACTAAATAGATGCACCTGTCTACGTGCTTATTCCAAATTTAAAGCGGCCTGACTTCTTGATTTATATGTCATCATATATATTTAATTATATAAAATTATATTTAATTTTTTTTAATGATTCAAAATGTAAAGTATAGGCTTACTGTATTTTAATAAATCCATCTATATTCTGAACCCAGTGTTTCAGAACTGGGTGTGATTTTGACAGAGTCCCCTAATCCAGTAATTGCTCTGATCCTGACAATGAGACTGGGCTGTGAGTTCAGCCAATCGGGATCCACAATTGTGACTGTTCTCCCAGGAGGCCTAGGAAGCATTTAACTTTATTTGGAAACATCAAAAAGTCAAAACATTAAGAGAAACCCTCACCCTTCATTTGAAAGGAAATCACGACAGTTTGGTGAAAGTGCTGACTTATAGTTTGTTTTATTATATGTCCTCAGGACTCCATGGAAAGCAGTCTTGACTTGGTTGATTATACTTGTGAAATAAAGTAAACTGACTTGAATTGAAGACAGAAAAATAATTAATTAATTGTTTTATTTTCCTTCATGCCACTGAGTCTGTTTTGTCCTGGGCAACTTCCTCCTATTAGATAAGGAATAGTAGATATTTATTTGCAACATTTATGCTACTATTTTATCTTGGACTCAGGTTTTAGTGAAAAAAGGTGCTCATTATTTCACCTAACACAAACCCATTTAAAGACAATCTAAGCTAGTTACATGGCAGTGAGTCAATGCATAAAGGACAACACTATCCTTAAGTATAAACACTGTATCTGTATTCTGTTAGGGGAGTTGTTTGGGTCATAAGAAGTAGTCTGACCAGCTGATAACATGTGCAAGTACATGCTTCTTTGAATACATGGCCTGGGTATTTCTTTTAGTACTGGTGGAATGTAACCAAGTACTTGAGTTAGTGCAGTACTTTACTCAAGTACTTTGTACATGTTTGAGTTACTTTACTTGAGTATTTCCATTTTATGCCACTTTCTCCTTTTATTCAAGGACATTTCAGAAGGAACTTTTTACTCCACTAAAATTATTTGATTGCTTTAGTAGTTATTTGTCAAATGGTGAGTTTTACCTACAAACCCCTATTAAGTGCTTATAAAATATGCCACTTTGTTATAAATAACCACCCAACAGTATATACATTTAGAGTTGAAACAATTAGTTTATAGACCAAAAATTTGTTGGCAACTCTTATGACTGCTTAAGTTATTGTTCATGCAGAAGTCCAAACGTTTCATGATTCTAGTTCCTCACATGTGAACCTTTGCTGCCTTTCCTTTTTTTAATTATTGTAATAGATTTATGTTTTAATAATTCTGAGGTTTGGACTGTTGGTTGGACAAAATGTTTACAAACAAAAAACTTTTTCAAATGAATCAAGAAGATAATCATTAGTTATAGTCAGCTCTCAACCAGCCACAGCAGTACAATGCTGCTAACACATTTATACATGAGTGATAATAATCTAATGATATTAATGTATGATAGTGTAACAGTCACAGGAGAAATTTTTCTGCATTGAGTACCTTTCCTACATATTTTTACTCAAGTAAGATTTTGAAAGCAGGACTTGTTATGGAGTACAAGTACAATTTTACAGTGTGATATTAGTACTTTTACTTACATAAAAGATCTGACATCCACCACTGCTGGTGGCCCCAGTGGGTGTGACTATACAGGAGTTTACTCACCAAGAAACACAAGTGTTAGGTTTTCTTAGTGGTTACAGTGAACCCAACACGCTTGATTTCCTAAGGGGAGATCCGAATCCCTCAGGACTACCACACCATCTCCTTCACCTCTGCATGCCCACATGCAAACTCGTGCACACTTACACATCTACACACACGCCAAGGCCTCACCATTGAAGAGTCCCCCCAAAAAACCTAGACCCAGAACCCAAACCCACAAACCCACAAGTCGGTGTGGTGCAGTTGGACGCTCTGACAAATCTATTTGGGGCAAATTGTCAGTGAGAAACTTCCGCTCGAACTGCCTTGGACAAAACTGGCTGTTGGGGAGAGCAAATCCCGCTGCATGAGGGTGGGGGACAATGGGGGGCGAATGTGTTGATGTGCGGCCGGTGGCTGGGGAGGGACAATGGACGGATTAGTCAGTCCTCTGGCTGACTGATTTGAGATGGCTCCTCTCAGCCTCTCACCGTGGGGAGTCCCATTGTCCCGCTTCTGATTCCCACTTCTCACAAACTCCAAACAAAAGTCAATCTCTTTCTCAAGGGGGGGGGGGGGGGAATATCGACCCGTGTTTCAGCTGGGGAAAGTGACTCAAAAACTTATTTGCTAAAGATGGCTGACTCTCTAACTCCCTTTCCACTCTTTATGTCTTTTTTTCTCTCCTCCTCTTTGCCTTCATCCTCCTCATTTGCAGTCTTTATTGCCCAGTGGTGGTGGTGGATAGCGGGATGTTGAATGATCCCGTTTTTTCAGACTCGAGTGGGGCTGGGGCACCTGTTGGAGGCTTAGAGGCGGCTTTGCGGCCGGGGTCATTAATATTAAAATATACAGAGATGCCATCACGGGCTGGTCTGAAATCGGTCTGATGTCGCCCCTGGGTTCCCTCTCTGGATGGACCTCTGCTTTCAGTCACTCGTGAAGAGCCTTTTTTTCTTTTTTTCTGTCTTCGCTTTTTCTTTTTCCCTCCCTGAAAAGACTCGTTAACAAATTATGACAGCTGAGTAGAAGGGCTTAGTCTGTTCACACTGCAAAGACAAACATGTGAAAGCCAAGGAGCCCGCGATGTGATCAATGTATCTACAGTTCATTTGATATTCAGCCTGCATGTAGTGTGTGAAAGTGCCAGGATTGGGCTATGTTGACTAGATATGTGGGTGAAATGTATTTAATTTTATACTGGTGCCATACTGAGAAATCATGAAATATGAAGTTGACAAAAAATAATTTACTTTCAGGTTAGAGCTTATTTAAGAAGTAAGGGGACATGTTATGAATGACATTTTTACTTGAGCTATTGATCTGCTTTTGTTGTATTTAGGTGTATTGATGTGGCTATTTGATTTGGTTTAGTTTGCTGTGGTTTTGTTTTGGTTTTCATGTTACATGTTTCATGTCTGTCTTTTCACATCTTGAGAACTTGTTGGAATTAAGCTTTGTCCCTATAACATGTGATCCCTTGGATTGGTGTGTTTTTGTGAATCAAATCAAAAAGAAAAACATGCAAATAACTGTTTCCATTATATCCTAATTCTCTCCTTCATCCGTCATTCACCAATAATGATAATTATATTTCACATCATTTATAATTGAATAAAAGTCAAAAACTGTAACACACATGGTTAAACTTTGTTAGAACAGTTTACAATAAAACTAATTTAACAGCTGCAATTTCAGTTTACACTTGTGTTTATTCAAACTTTTCTATGTTTGCAAGCATGTTAGACACGTAATCTACGATTTACACATGTTCAGAAGAATTCAGTTGAGTCCTTGCTTAGAATATTATAGTTGGAGTGACTGCAAAACTTTGGCACAGCTGCATTATATCTTAAAGAAACAGGCAACTTATAATTTTCTTTTGGCTACACTAATGTGTTCAACCTAAATACCTTACATATAACTTAATTGTTGAACTTTATATATCATTTGTCATTTCTTAATTGATCTTAGATCTTTAGGTGATGAGGAATTAAAGTTTGTAAGTGAGATGATATTATTTATATGATACACATCTATTCAAAATTGCAAAATTTGCCATTTTTAAGACCTATAAAAAAGTTAGTTAAATAATCTCATTAAAACTTTTCAAAATTACATCTGCCTCTCTCTCACTGAAAAAATCTGAATCTATGAATGTACAAATATTTTTCAATTCAAAGTGTTTAATTTGAAAAGCTGTAATGCTTGTACGTACACAACCTAAACTCAGATTGAAGGTGTTCACAGAGGAACTTTTCCCCTTTCAGTGGAAAAATGTGCAAACAGCGTTTAGTGTCAAACTCTACACACACATCATTCTGCTCAGTGAAGCTCAAACATCAAAGTGGAGAAACAATAAGCAAATACATTTCTGAGCGGAGGGAGACCCTAACAGTTTACTGCCCATCAGTGGCATATCACAGAAAAAGAGAGTTCCATGCACAAACACATGCACACACACACACACACACACACACACACACAGTCTTTAAAAGCAGAGGCAGTGTGAATGGCGGTCGCGGCCGTCAGACAGATTAACCGCAGAATGGCTGTCATCAGCTCCTTCCACAGCAGCAGCGGTTCACCTGGATTCACTCTGACAGTCATTCTGCTGTTTATCTTGCTCTGTTCAGCAGTCAGTCTTGCTTCTCCTGATGTTATCCTGCAGGCTTCACAGGTCAGGTTCAGCGGTCACCGTCTGAGGTCACAGTTTCCACTCGTCATTAACCCTAGGGGACCCTGCAGCACAGGACCTGTCATCAGGAGCCTCACACTCACCTCACAGGTCTTAATACACACCCAGACACACAGGAGACTGGTGATTCGTTGATAGAATGAGGGCATGTGACCCTTCTCTGTATTCAGACTGGGGTATAATGTGTGTGATGAGGCTCTTTGGAGAGCAGATCTAGGTCAGTGTATGAGTGTGTGTCAGGTGACATGATGAGAATATTGATGAGCATGTGGCATTTGTGGCGGAGTGACCAATATTGATAGGCACTGTAGGATGTGTGGTCATTTTAGTTCAACCTAACACAATCAATGACAATAAGTTGCTGTACTTTTGCTATGATATGTTTTCAGTGTGAAGTCAAGTACTCTAAAGCTTTCACAAAATGTAAGGTGGACTGTGCATACATGCAAAGTGGAATGACAAATAGAAGAAGCTCTTCTTGGATCTGATAGGCAGGTGCTTCTGATGTCTATAGGCTAATGTCCACAGAACAAAGTCAAACAAGTGCAAAAGTTAAACCAAGCCTTATCTAATGCACACGTGGTAGACAAGTGCATAGGAAAATAAAAAATGAAGGAAAAAGGTTGAATCCCTCATATAGACGCATGAAAAAGTGTTAGCTTCAATCATACATGTGAGAATTTGTGATCCAACTTTTTTTTGGACAACAATATAGCATGGACCAATGCCACATACCATAGCATTTATATTCTGAGCTAGTCTGCAATGCCCCTTCCCTACACAACTGCATAACATATATATGTTTACATTGCTGTGAACTGTATCTTTGACACAGTGTTCATTCCTTGAATGGTTACAGGTGTGAATGAAGGAGCCAGAGGTGGCTGCAAAAATTCTCTGGTGTGACTCATTGTCACACTTACACACCTTCTAGGGGCGATTTCTAATTACTGATTACTTTGAGGCATTGCTAAACAGTAGATATCCTCACATCTGAAACACTGTCACTGAATGTTTTTAAAGAATAAACAGAATATTTCATTGACCACCTCATTTCATTTCAACCATTCACATGCATAAAATAATAATGTAGGTGTGTACTGCTCTTAGGATAAGTTACTTTGTTTAAAACTACACTCCTAAGTAACAAATAAAGCCAATCAATTCAGATTACTGCTTATAATAAAATATGAATGCATTTTGTCTCTATCTGGGTCCAGTTTTAAGTTCTGAAATGGACATGGCAGGAACAGACTGTGTGTTATGTGAGGGCCTTTCCTATGTAGTTGTGTTTCTGTAGGTTTTCTTTTTTTAATTTGAAGGTAAAGATGAGGAGTGATGAAAGCAGTTGGGAGACATGGGGTCCTTTAGAAACACCCAAACAATGATAAGGGCAAAGAGGCACTTGTTTTTTTTCTCATATTCACCACATTTTCGCAATCATCCACCCCACCACCCAGCAGCTCAGTGCTTTCCCATCCTCAAATTCCCTCAAAGTTTCAGATGCTCACAATTCCACAATGCCCAGATGCTGTCCTTTGGCCCTTTACCCCCCTCAACCCAGAGCTATCATTCATAACCTTTCTGTGGAGCTGGGAGTGAAAGAGGTGGGATAAGGGAGAAAGAGGGGGGAGCGGAGAGCAACATGGCAGCTTATTTAGAAGACTTCCTTTATTGGAACATGTGCAAGCAGTTCACTCACAAAGGACTTAAATAGGATATTTTCTGTTCCCTATAGTTGCTTTCCCCTTTTAAGTGCCGAGGCAAAAAAAGTAAGTTTACAACTCCCTCCTCAATGGGGGCTCTTCACTCTCAGGTTGCGGGGACCTGAGTGACCTAGGAAAGTTAATTAGGAGGCGAACAAAGAGCGAGCTGGAGCAGAATGCCTAGCCTCTCCTCCAGCCAAAGATGTCATCCATTAATTAGGAAAATCTTTAAGGTGGCCTTATTGAATTTACAGAAAGCCCTGTGGTTGGCGGGCAACAGTTTTTTGATCAAGCCCTGACTCAAACAATGCCTTTCTGGGGGTTAAAAAAGAAGAAGAAGGGAGGAGATTGGTGGTAGAAGAAGAGAGGGAAGGGGAGGGAGAAACGTATGGGTTTGCAGCGCAGTACAGTTTAATGGGGGGTGGGGGGGTGGGGCTGCCGATTGTGACAGCTCAGATTCACATGGGTATGGGGGGCATAGTTTGGAGATGATGTCATGCAAAGGCAACCTGGGGGCTTGGGAAGTAAGAAGGAGGGGGTACTGAGCTCGAGCCACAGGGGCCACTCAAAGTTAACATCGCTGCCTGCATCTGGGCCAAATCCTTTTCTTTTGGCCCAGGAGAGGCTTTCCTGAACGCCAAGCCCTCCACCACTCCTCCCACTCCCTCGTTCACAAATCAGGGCTTACTTTAAGGCTAACCCCATGCTAACTGACTAGCTAACTGCCTTTTCTTTCCATTCTAACTACCTATTCATCCCTGGCCCACAATGAATAATATAGCTGGATAGCATGGAGCTCTAGTGCAGTGCCTCTGCTTTTACAAACCGTGTCTATTAATTATCAGCTTTAACGTTGTGTCCAAAATAGTCTATAGTTAAACCTTGATTGCCTTAATATTTTTGAAAAAACAAAATGATTTCCATTTCGGATTTCCAGTTATGAAACTTTAAATCCAATAGCTCGATCAGTCTGTCTCTTTCCACTTCAGGATTTTGTTGTTGTCGTCTTTCTGATTTCATTCTAAATTGATCAATACTTAATATTTTATTATAAGAGAAATAGGTCTATGCAACAATTACATTACTTACTTACAATATCATTTAAGAACATTCACATTTCAACGTGAATAACCACAGCAATTCTGTGCTGCTTCAGGTGCTCCACCCCCCACCTTTTATAAATTGTAATTTAATAAAGCTATATATACACTTGTATTTAAAAAATATTGATAATGGCTTTAGCCTCCAGTCACTGTTTAAGGTACCCTGTGGGGGTTGTGTGCACCAGTGGTGCTGTAACACAGTATTGTACTGTATTGTTTATCTCTCCATGCACATGTAAGCACATTTAAGTAGAGAGCACAGAGGTGACACAATGCACATTTCTATTGTCTACAGAGGGCAGCAGTGGATTTCAACAGGTTTTATAGGGTAAAAAATACATTGAGCATTTCTGTCAAGCCTTAAGCATGCATGCATTTTTTCCAAAATAGGAAAGTAAATATTATAGCCAATATTAAACCCAATGCTTTAAAGTGAAAATGTCTTCTTAGCGGTCTTTATGTTGTGTTGGTGGTTAAGCAAAAGTAATTTTGTCCCAAAAATGTCATTTTTTTGAAGAAAAGGTTAATTCACGTGTTTACTTTCAGTGCAAAATAAAATTTAAATTTGAAAGAATTTGATAAAAGTGAGAATATGATGCTGATTCTACTCTGATAGTCACAAAATATGGTCACTCAATGGGAAGTTGAGCTCAAGAAGAAAACAAGCTCACACATTGAACTTTCCACACTTAAGTGACTTGTTAAGATTTTTAGCATTGTGCTGCACCATATTATAATTATAAATAATACAATGATGTTTACCCACCTTTTTAGGCAGGTGTAAAAAACTTTATTCCAATAATTCATATCACATATGTAAAACCAAACCGGTATAAGGAGCCATTTAAGGTGGAAAACATAAATCAAGTAGGCTTTGTTTACAGTCTCTGTATCATAATCACCACTTTTATATTGTATTAAATCACTGGGATCTGTAAAGAGCAAAGAAAAACCACCGGTATGGGCTGGGTTAGATGCATGCTCATGTTATATGCTGGCATGCTGTCCTGTCCATGTGTCTCCTGGGACATGAACCCCTCACCCCACCCCCTCCTGGGGGACTAATTTGAGGGGCGGGACGATGTGTTTTGTTGCTTGTCAGAAACAATCAGTCCCGGCCTGTTACATTTACAGCACGTTGTGCTCTCACTGCTGTAACGCGCTGAGCTCTGAGAGGGGGAAGGTGGCTCAGAGAGAAATCGTACATTTCATCAGAGACATAAAAAATTGACATCTGTGAACTGAGGTCCAAAACAGTCAAATTGCAAATGGTGGTCCTTTGGAAGAGGACAAATCACACTAAAGTTGCTTTGCTTTGCCCCCCCCACCACACACACACACACACACCCAAGATGTAAGATTAAAGTGAATAACAACTGTATTTAGACTGCCCTGTGCCGCCCCCACCCCTCTCTTGTCCTCTGTCCCGGCCCACCCGTCCTCTCCCTGTTCTGTTTGGGCACTGGAGGTTGTCAGTCGGGGTTTATGTCCAGTTCACTGGAGCTGAAAGAAGTCAGTTTCATGTCTTGTTATGGAACAAGACGTCTCTGCCTCTCAGGAGTGATGAGAAGTGGTCTGGCTGAGCAGGGTGAGCAGGGAGCGGGACCATCCCCTAGAGGCGACCAGCAGTGAGGAAGTCAAAGCGGCTTTTGTGTCGCTGCTGTCGGCTGCGTGTTTGGTAATTATCCCCCTCTATATGAGCATAGGCCGGGCTTTGCAGGAGAGATCCCAACCCAACCGGTCCACGGAAGAGTGCACAACACACCGTCAACAAAGATTAACTTCTCACAGTGCCACAGAGATGCCTGATTGGGGGAGACACAGCAAATACATGAAACCCTCTCTTATGCGACGTGCTGCTGATGAGCAGATCTGCAGAGTCAGACTGTTCCAGTCTGTTGCAGTAGTGGAATGTAACTAAGTACATTTTTTGAGGCACTTGTACTTTACTTGAGTATTTCTATTTTATTTTTTATTTGTATACTCCACAACATCTAAGGCAAATACTGTATCATTTTAACCCCGCTACATTTGTCTGACAGCTTTAGTTACTACATGCTTTTTAGATTACAATTTATAATTCCTTTCCTGTCCAGTGAATCCCATGTATCACCAGATTTGATGATTTTGAATTTGAATGTCTTTGATAAGCTGAAGGATTAAGAGTTCCTTTATGGGTTGAGAAAAGTGTACTACTTCTTAAGCTGAATAAACTATTTAAACCCCCCTGATTCAGCTGTAAAATGCATCATAACAGAGCAGAAAACAGTCTCACAAGACAGTGATGCCAAAAACATATGATCTTATAGAAAATGATGCATTGCTGTAGGTTAAATTACTCAAATAAAGTAGTTAAAATTAGCACAACAGTAAAATGCAATGTACACAATGCTGCAGTAATATTCATCCAGAAGCATCCAATATATTACTACACTGACAAGGACCATTTTACTGCACCATGAGTACATTTTGCTGTTAATACTTTTACTTTAGTTACTTAAGATTTTGAATGCAGGAAGTTTACTTTCAGAGGAGTATTTTTACAACGTGGAACTTTTGCTTATCTAAATGATCTGAACATCTCAAATAATTTACTGGTGTCAAGTATAAATAATATAAATAGTATAATAAGCTAAATGTCAGAAGCTATGGCAAGACTCCTCATGATTTGGGGCATGATATGGGCCTACAGCATAACCATGCAATGAAGAAACTGGTCACAAGAAGCTATACCTATTGATCATTTGGGAAAAATACCACAGCCCAAAACTGTAGGCCCCTAACCATTTAAAGAAGGGGGCCTACTCTGATGTTTTACTTAAGTAAAAGTACAATTAAAAATAAAGTAAAAGTAAAAATACAAGTAAAAGGCTTGCACTAAAAATCCTACTTAAGTAAATTTATGGGAATATGTTAGAGACCACAAACAAAAATGTTGGAAACCAGTGGTTTAGCTTAAACTGAAAAGTAATAAACTGCACTAACACAGTTGAGAGAAAAGTACAATATTTCCCTGTGAAATATAGTGGAGTAAAAGTATAAAACTACATACAATGGAAATATTCAAATGAAGTACAAGTACCTCAAAATCATACAGTGCTTGAGTAAATGCTCTTATTTTCATCTCTTCATTATTCACACACACTAACATGTGTACATATAGACATTCATTTACAACACATGGCATTTAGTATGTCACTTTCATCTGAAACTTGATTGTTAAATCTAAGCAGGTTGTGTATATTGTACATAGACATGGATATATGCATAAACTACATAAACCACATACTGTATGTATATAAAGTAACTTATACAACCCAAACAATATGTATTCACTGTTTGCACCCCCTGTTTATGTGGTCTTGAGTTTTTAGGAGAGGTTTAGCTGCCTCTCCTGCACAGGCTTTACTTTTAATTCATGTACATGTATGTAGGCGTAAGCGTGTATGTATGTGAACGTATCATATATTTTATAATAGTTGTAGGCTATTTAATGAACTGAAAAATAAAAAAGTGCCCATTTGTTGTTTTCTGTTACTTGCCTGTACATAATAGCTAGATAAGCATTTTTGTCATTTCCATAATCTTCCTCATCCTCATCATCAGCACCACCTCCATATATATCATTGTCATCATCATCATCTTCATCAGCATCTCTATACTTAGTCTCACTGTCACTATCACCATCATTGGCATTCTAATCATAATACTTAATAATAAAACTTCTTCTTCATCATCATCCATACTTGCCATCATTGTCCACTTATCACCCTTGACATCACTATCATCAGCAGCTTGATCATCTTGTCTAACCTCACTCCAACCATTGTCACCAACAACAGAGTACCTACAGTGGTCTATATAGCCCACTAGTCTAAATAGGCCTAAGTAAAATAAACAGCCTATCCTTCAGTATATTACATTTTTGTCAACAATATCATTTCACAAAACTCTCTTTAAAAAAGCAATTAATGTGTGGGAAGCAAACTGAAGAGCATCCGTTTCTTCCATTAAAACTCCCTCATTTTAACCCAACTGAGATCGGTCCTTTTCAAAGGCACAGAATAGGCCTGCCTTGATCTGCATCAATTGTCATCCCGGGGCTCAGGGGCACTTCGGCGGCCAGTATAGCTGACGAAGTCAGGGCTAATCCCTGGAAAAGGGGAGAATCACGGGAGAGGAGAAAAGCAACAATAACCAAGTCAAGCGTATAAAATGAAAGCGAAATCTCTATTATCACTCACTGCAATTCCCAGCAAAGTGGTGAAAATCAGGGTTAGTTTGTGATTCGAGTCAGACGCGGAGGGAAGAATATGGGGGTCCCTGCGGGTTGGGAGACTCACACGACGAAAAGGGCAATATTCTGGAGAAAAGGGGAAGAAGAAAGCCCCTCTCCCATCCCGACATAACCATTAAATGCAGTCTGACTTTATGTTGTATAGAGAGGGGGGAACAAGAATGGAGGCACAGTTCTCCGATGAAAGAATGAGGTTTTTGGCGGATTAGGGACGGCCCGAAGGATGAAGAATAACTTCTGCATAACTTTACAGCTATTTTCTCTCCCCACGCCAAGAGCCAAGTTTAAGGCTGAACCGGTTTGAGTTAACCCCTTTGTGATTGTCCAGTTAGAGACAACTTCACAAGGACGGAAGGGACTCATATCACAATCTCAGATCCCTAAAATAGGCAAAGACGCATGTTATGTTTAGGTGACAGCAGGTGCAGGGCTGGTAAAATCATGTTTTAATGATTTGAAAACTCTCACATTTTCAGGCAAAACCCCTACACATTTTTTTTATCCTTCTGGGGTGTAAATATTGGGGTGTGATGTTTTGTTTTTTGTTTTTTTACCCCAAATTAGTGGAAAGTAATACATAGGCCTATATTTACTTAAGTTGTGTAGCCTACTTAAATACAATTTTGAGGTAGGCCTCCTACTTATTGCTTTGAATATTTCCATTTTCTGCAACTTTATACTTTTACCCCACTACATTTCAAACGGAAATTGTGTACTTTTACTCCACTACATTTATCTAACAGCAGTTGATACCTCTCAGATTAAGTGTTACATTAAAAACACATTATCAGTTCATAAAATTAATTTGGGCTCCTTAATCTTCCAGATGTCTATCAGCACTTCTACCACAGAGAGATTTTGCCTCTAAACTTTTCACTAATAATAATAATAAATGATGTTTTGACACCAAAAGAGAAGCATGCATTATTTAATTTTAAAAAAGCAAGAGAAAAGCAAAAATAAATAAATAAAATGTATCCAGAATAGAATAGATTCATTTTGTGTCCCTGTGGAGGGGGCTCGACTCCTAATTTGGGAACCACTGGACTAAACTAACTGTATTTGAATATCTTCACATCCACCGACAGTCAGAATATGATGCATTGCAATCTAATAATGTCATATTATATAGCCTATCTCACAGTGAGCATTTTTCTGCAGAATGTGTATACTTTTACTTATTAAAGTATATAGCATTTACTTAAGTTAGACTTTTTATGCAGGATATATAGCTACTTGTAATGAAGTATTTTACTGGTAGAATCCTTCTTCTTTAAAGGCACCAAATGGATGGTAATGTTTTGCCTTATAGGGGGCTACAGCTTCGGTCTGTGGTCCTTTCACCCCATATTAGCAATATACCAACCATCTAACCATTGCATGGTTATGCTTTATAGGCCAATTGTGCGCCAAATTATGAAGAGCTTCTTGGACTGAGTCTTGCCATTGCTCCTGAAGGGCTCTTATCACCGCCATCATCTAATTTATGGGCCTAATTTGTGATTTTTGTCCTCTTGGTCTCACATGCTAATGAAGGCATCGCCTGCCATCTGACAATAACGGTCATCTCAAATAGTAATGATATGCCGATTTTACTTGGAGCTCTGCTGATTAGCCCGCAGAGGAAAGACATCCAAAACTTAGTCAATATGATCACTGGAGGTTGAGACGCCCCTTAGCCTATAGGTGTTATTGATAGATGGATTGTTATTATTAAGAATGTTGATATTATGAGAGAAGTGTGCTTTTATGTCTCTATTTGTGAAACATTTTTAACAGTTAAGGTTTAACCAAGTGGCACAAAAACGCAGCATGCTAAAGGGGTTTAGGCTGTAATCATGTCTTCTTTCTGAGAGCCACACTAGCGAATAATGAAGGAATGGGGAACATCTGAACAATTAGGTGATCTCTGGTCAGGAGAAGAAGAGTTAATGAGCTGCCGGTGCCATGTGCAGTGAGAAGAGCATTAGAGGCCAGAATCCATATTTACCACTGGAGTTGTGCGTGTGCATCAGAATAGGGCGCTAATGCTGCGCACATTCTCTCCCCCTTATTTTCATTAGGCTCTGATGACTGCGGAATTGATGCGGCCTGCAAGTTATCAAGAGCCACTAATTTCACATTAACGACCATTGACTGCGCTTGCTTGATTCGAGGGGGTTTTTGACAATTATCACAATCAGGATTGGAGCCCAAATCGTTTACCTTGACTCCGTAATTATTTGCTCCGAGCTTAGCGCACATTGCAAAATTGTATGGTGTCAAAAACCCGTACCCTAAATAATGAGGAGAACGTGAGGAACGGCTGTCTCTTTACAACACGCATGCACATGCACGTGCGTGTTGGAACAGAATTTCCAACAATCTGTTCCTTGTCTGTGATAAACCTGTGTTATAGATAGGCCTAGATAGATAGATAGATAGATAGATAGATAGATAGATAGATAGATAGAGAGGAGTGAGTGAGTGGAGGATCCTGATCAGGTGATCCTGAAGTGAAACATTTTTCAATATTAGGATTAATGAAGCTTATTTATTACTATGATTATTAACAGTAGGCCTACAATTAATATTATAATAATATACCAAGATAAAATCTTGATAAGATCTACTACTGGCATAGCAGGCTTTGTGAGGAAATTAATGTCAGCCAATAGCCTACAGAGAATATGTTAAGCTACCTCAAAAGTTATACTTTAGTGTACTACTAAAGTATGAAATAACTATAACTAATAAGTTATATTCCGTAGACTACTTAAAACATGCCTTCAAAAGTGACATTAAAGATGATGGATGATATGTTACAGTAGCACTGATCAGACACCTGTGACACCAAAATGTGTGACCTATCAGATTCTGTGTCCCAAATGGAAAGTTAAGCGCCAGAGGCTTTGTTGACGGTGTGAAGCGGTTGCAGTTTGGTTGGGTGTAGGTACCAAAAGTACTTGGTTATGGTTAGGAAAACATCGTCGTGTGGGTGTAGTCACAGAATCTGATAGGTCACACATTTTTGTGTTACACCGGAATGACGTGTTCTCGCGAGATCATTACAGGCTGTCATGTGATCACATTGGGAGAAAACCAGGAAGTCATGGGTTGTTTTGAGTGAAAGAAGAGGAGCATTATGCATAAACCCCCGTTTTCGACCATGTCTCTTTACAAAAACAGTTCGTTTTTGGTTTTGTTAGTACTAAATATTTTCGCCAATGTGTCTAGCGACGGAGTGAACCCCACTGTTTTAGATTCAGCGGCCAAACTGAGACAAAGCCCTGCTGCTGCGGTTACCTCTCCTGTGTTTAATGCTGGTGCGGATTCCATCTTCTCCCTTAATCTGCTGTCTTCCTTCCCTGAAGACCTGGAGATCAGTGACTACTGCAGAGATCTGCTTAACATATTTAGACAGCGTTGTGTCGCCCATGTGAACTGCTTGGTGTCTTCTGCCCGACCTGTTAAAATTTGCCAGAACTGTTTCTCCAGTAATGCCAGTCTTAATGAAATCTACATGAACATATCAGACAAGGTAGGTGCCAAGTACAAAGTCGATTTCTGTGTCTAAGTTTACATTAAACTGTCTCCCGTCTGCTTGCATAAAGAGGAAGGGCCTTGCTTTTGCGCTGTTGTCTCACGAGTCACGAGTCTTGTGATGTGACTGACTGGTGATGACAAATTTGAGGAAACACGAATTCATCTGCTTTACTTGCTATCAATAGCATGCTGAGAAACACTTATTTTGAGTTGCTCTGTTAGTCAAAGTGGAATACTAACACCTGTATAAATAAAAGGTAATATGGTGCATGATGAATTGTGCTTGTGTGTCCTCAGATGGGTCCTGGTAATGCGAGCTGCAGGGACAGCCTTCTGCGCAGTGATCGGCTCATGGTGGTTTATCTGCTGTACAGCAACCTAAAGGACCTTTGGAGCAAAGCAAACTGTGACAGTAAGTCATCTGCAAGAATTAAGATTTGGTACTGGTGACTTTAAAGAGTATTTGGTTTATGTCATGTCATATTGTTCACGATATATTGTATAATTTAAAAAAAATTAAAAAATCATATTTTGATATTGGCAATATTCTTGTTGACGTGGTGATGTCATACCATTACACACCGCAACAACAAGCTACCAGCTCCACCATGGACTAAAATGGGGAGTGACTGTGGAACTGGTACAACAAACCATAATAAGTGCAAGAAGACTGTAACAACAAAATACTCCTGTCATATCTTCAGGAATATCATTATCGCAGAAATATTGTGATATTATTTGAGCGCCATATTGCTGCAAATAATGATACTTTTACATACAGATTAATTGATTATCATTCACTGAGTCTATAGGTTTTGAAAATGTCAGAAAATAGTGAAATATGCCTGTCAAATTTCTTAAAGCCCAAGGCGATGTTATTCAAAGAACTTGCCTTGTACCAGCAACACTCAAACACAAATATATCCAGTTTGCTATCCTAATTGTTTTAGCGGTAGCTTGTTTCTGCACCCACCTTTTTCGCCGACATTGAAAAGCAAGCGGCACCTTATGTAATAATTGCTCGTGTCGTTAAAGCAAAATAACTGAAACCTTCTGGTTAGAATCTTAGATAAAATAGGGGAAAGTTATAGACGCTACCAAGGGGAAACCTTCCCAAAATGCCATTGTGCATCTGATTTCATTTGTCCACGTTTACTGGATAAATAAACCTACCTGATATTTTTTTTTAAATTTCCTGTTGTCCAGACTGTATCACTAAAGGATTCCAGAGCCTGACCAACGACACGCTGTACTACATGACCACCCTCAACCAAACTCTCGCCTGCTTTGAGAAGTATCCGCAGGTACACCAGAAATTAGGTGATGGTCCTTCTATCTATTATGTTTATGTTGAGAAGCTAAGGATGATGTCTGTTCTCCATTTCTCTCAGCAGGGGAACTATACAGAGCTGTGCAAAAACTGTAAGAACGGATACAAAGAACTGAATGAGCTGTACAGCGGCATGGAGAAGAACGCCACTATGTGCATTGACATAGAGGATGCGGTATGTATGTCAGGAGCAGAAACTTCTAGAACTCCTCTTTTACAGATTTTCGCAAACGCTTTAATGACTATTAAAGGTGCTATATGGACTATTCAAATGAAATCTGTTATTAATAATTAAAATTTTAACTGACTTATTGTCAATTAGCTGTAGCCTCACTTAGAAATGAAGCACACACCTGTTTTCTTTTTTGCTTGCATCAGCCACTGTTTTACTTTTAATGTGAGGACACATGGTCGGATGTAGCCCTCTGTTCGCTCCCGAGTCTCTCTCCAACTAGAGCAACCACACCGCAGCTAACGACCAGTCCACTAACACCACAAAACATAGAATAGATAAACATAAACTCCACGTAAAGATAAAAACAACAATAAAGGTTTATGTGATGAAGCCTGTCAGATCAAACAAGATTCAGAAGATGTCGGCTAAAACCAGCCAACATCAGAAAGTCACGGAGAGAGTCACGCTAGCTTGCTGGCTGGCGCTGAACAGTTGCTAATGTTATCCAGTGCAAAGTTGTATCGCTTTCAACAATACTTCATCAGGTAACGCGACCCATATTCCTATCCTGTGTATCACTGGTACTATGTAACTGTAACTAACATGAAGCACATAATATACAATACTGCAACAAAACGGCAACAACAACACAGGAAGAGCCATCCACTAACACTACAGTAAAGTTACTTACTGCGGTCTACCTGTCATAAAGCGTGGACACAATCTCATTATAATATTCAGTCCAGTTCCCTAACCGTTTCTTTATCATCCAGTACATTTAGCTGTGCTCACATTGCTACTGAAAGATACACAGATGGTAAAGATAGTTACTGAAAAGCAGCAGGCGAGCTAACGATGTAGAACATCAGCTACATACAGTAAATATAACGGTATCATGTAACCAGCTTGGAGTTTCCAGCATGTTGTGTGAAGTTGTCTCCCTGTCTGT
The DNA here is from genome assembly GCF_014851395.1 of Micropterus salmoides. Taxonomy (NCBI): domain Eukaryota; kingdom Metazoa; phylum Chordata; class Actinopteri; order Centrarchiformes; family Centrarchidae; genus Micropterus; species Micropterus salmoides. Next base: position 17,594,844 of record NW_024040928.1, read on the forward strand.
CTATAGCCTCTGTCACACTGCCTTTTTTTCCAGGAGTATTGTGCCAATATGCGGCTCACTGTGCTGTATGAAAGGTATGGAACCGGTGTTGATCTGCCTCTGAGCCGGGGATCTAGATGTAACAGAGCCTGAACATGTCTGGAGAAAAGCCAAAGCCGGCATACCGGTGTTTCCGCAATGATTGTGGGATCTCTGTATGAAAGTGGTTGTGTTTCGGATTATGCTCGCTCATGAGTTCAAGCTCAGGAGCACGCATACAAGCACACATCTGGTTGCTATCTTAGAACTGCACCACTAGTGGCTGCTGAAAACTCCATAATGCCCCTTTAAACTTTGTCAAACAATATGAATATGGATATGATCATTAGGTCAGTTGTTTATTATGGCCGCGGCACAAAATGCATTAAGCCTTGCAACAATTATGTGGGATTGTTGTAAAAGTTGTCAGATGGATAGACATAGGCTAGATGGGGAACAATTCAATTTCCTCACAATTTAGAGTGACCAAACGCAACTGCTGTCTAATTTAGCTGATGGTGAAACTCATATCCAAATCAGTTCTCAAACACATTTAGACTGTGAAATATAGAGCATGCAGGAGACAGACAGAGGCAAAAGTCTGCCCATGCAAGAGGAGGGGGCATTAGAGTGCATGGTGGTATGGTGAGAGGAAGAGGGAGAGGGGGGCACAGAGGACGAGGAAGAGCCAGAGAAAGGCAAAGACACAGAGAAATCTCAAATGAGATACAGGCAATAAATAGAGACAATGTGATCAACGATGGCTTGTTTATGACAGAGGCTGGTCGGAGAGTGCAGCCTAATCTGGGCCGGTCTACAGTGACATCAAACAAATGTTTTATTTGAAGTAAAGTCTATGCCATGGCTGACATCAATACTATTCAACTGCCTGACAATGTTAGAAAGTGGACAGTATTACATAGTGGGTAACTATCACACTTTCAGAGTACACTGTCATTTGACAAGATGTCTTTACATTTTGACTGTCTTGGTCTAAGCAATGATAAATCTTTTGTTTTGATTACAATGATTTACTCATTGATGGTGTTATTTACATTTGAAACATGATACATAATACTTTTGATTGAGTAATCACCATTTGCAGGTCACATATAGTGGTGTGATGAATTTACCACGTGGTCTAGACTTTTGACTATTGTAGGTTTGTTTCAGTAAATGTGCCAAATCGATTGAGAAAATAGCATATCATATAATAATTATTAGACAACTGAGGAAGGCTACAAAATGTGGCTAAAAGCTTTAGAAACAAACAACAATAACTTGTGTCCTAACATTTCTCCCCCTTTTTGTCAAAACACATTAATAATATTTCATTAATAACTGAAGGAAAGTGGAAATGTTGCAGTTCTCAATGGCCAGTCAGTGTTTTGTGTAGAGACAGGAGGTGTGATTCTCTATATGCCCTTTTTGCTATCATAAATTGATATTTTAGCCTTTAATATGAAATTTAATGTTAATTTCAGTGCTTTTGTTTGGTGTTACAATGTCTCAGTGGTTGCTGATTTCATGTTGTTCGGGCAAAAGACATGTGACATTATGTGACAAAAATGGAAACTTGAGCTCGGAACTTCAGGAATGTGAGCAGAACTGCAAGAAACGTGAAATTTGAACATGAAATTTAAATTTGAAAAAAAAAAAACTAATTGAAAATTAATGGAAAGCTGTTTGTTGTGATTGCAGCATTACACTCCTGTATCCTGTATTTGCCTTGTCAGTAAGAACTACAAGATGTAGAATACCTGCACCGCATAACCCTAATACAGTATTTGAGAGCAGAAATACAAGAGGGTTGAATTAATAGTAACACTGTACTATTACTTTTTGTTTCAGATGAATTTGACCCGCAGACTTTGGAGTAATTTCACTTGTTCCATCCCCCGTGAGGAGACGGTGCCTGTCATCGCTGTGTCCAGCTTCATGCTCTTTCTGCCCATCATCTTCTACTTGAGCAGCTTCCTTCACTCTGAACAAAAGAAACGCAAGCTCATACACCGTGAGTAACCAGCTTAATTCGGCCATTGTCACACAGAGATTTTTTGACGGGGTTTTGGGGTCTTTGTGGAAGGGTTTTTGGCGGGGGGGGTGGCTGGCTTGGCTGACTGTGATATTGGGGTTTGGCTGGGATGGGGAAACGAGGGGTGGGTGTCCTAGGTTGTTCTAAAGCATAGTGGGGTTGCCTCCTGCAAACCTCTGGATCATAGACAAGTTCTTTTTTTGTTTGTGTGTGGTTGCCTTGAGGGATCAGAAGGTGTTTCCCAAGGCTGAGGAGGATAAGAAAAATTATTATTATTATTATTATTATTTTTTTTTAAGGTATTTGCTGTGGTGGTGGTGGAAAGTTAGCTGTACCAGTTAGATGGTACTTCAAACTAATATTCATACTTCAGTTAGACGTCATAATTTGTTGCACAAAGCTAGCTGTTGATTATCTTAATTAGGACTTACTTGAATTCTGGGTTACTTAAAGACTTTTTTTTAAATCAAACTAAAACACATGGCTGCGTGAGCAACTGCATCAAACTGCTTAGCTCGAACAGAAAATGTTGATTTAACAGTTAGTTGGGAAAATGTAGGAGTGTAACAATACAAAAAAAACAGAGCTACTGCAGCTCCTTATTGTGGCAGAGCTCAGTACTGCTGTTAACTCAACTGTCAGGAGCTTAAAATAAGTCTCTTTATCTGTGAAACGGTCTAACCTGCATAAGACTAATCTAAGAGTAGAATGAAGACCGGCCTCACACCACAGACAAGTTTATATATCTTTGTGAAACCATCCCTAGGCAAACATCCTCTGTTACACTTGTGTGACATCACCTGCTGTATAGGCTCACATCTTCTAGTGCAGTTAAGATACAGATAAGATATGCACAGATATGTAAAAATGTTATTAGCCAAATATGCTAAGTGTTGCTCTTTGTTGTAGCACCACTTTTCTATAATGCCACTTTGAATACCAGCTGACCTACCTCTTTGAACAGGTGACACCTTCCACAAACTGTATGTTTACTATCTACTGCATTTTGTTTTTTTATAGACTCTATACTGCATTTGTGTTATTGTATTTTGTATATGTGTAACTACATGTTGTACTGCAGGAATTTGTGTCATCTTGGCCTGGTTGCCGTTGCAAATGCGATTCTGTTCTCACTTGGCATATATATATATATATATATATATATATATATATATATATATATATATATATATATATATATAAATGAGAGAGTTTGACTTGAAATGCTCGTTGGGACAAACCTGACTGAAAAAAGTGCAACTCAGCATAACAAACAATGTTCTTGCATGAGGCCCACTGAAAATTAATAATGCACTTTAATTACTACAATAACTCAAAACAGGACAGCAAAAGTAACTAACTCCTCAAATAATCCTTTGTAATAATATAAATGTGAATTTTGTGTCTTTTCAGCCAAGCGGGCAAAGTCTTACACAAGTCTTGTGAACATCCAGGACAAACTGAGCTAAAGGGGAAATGGGTGGTGACGAACATGGAGGATGGCATTCTTTTATTCAGAGTTATAACCTGGGAGAAGATTTAACCCCCTCACCGTCTCGTCCCTGAGGCTTGACTGACCTCCATGAACGCAGAGGACTCAACAGAGGCGTTCCCTGTTTGCTTTCGGGACACTGCAATAACAATCAGTATTCAGAGGACTTCAAGGATCTCAATAAATTAAACTGAAAGTCGAATGCTTTGGGCACATTAAACATTTGCTTTTATATCCTTAAAACTTTCTTCTCAAAATTAAGTTGGAACAAATGAAAAAAATGAGCAGAATTAATATATTCATATTTTTATTAACAAAATAAACATTAACAAACTGTACACAGACTGTGTTTGACTCTGACTCTCAGCCTTTGTGACATTTTAGATCCCAATTAAGTGAGACCTGTGTTGGAATCAAAGTATATCTAACTTTCCAAAGTACTAATCAGATGGTTGTCCATGTTGCATGCACTGGAGGCTCAGGCACATCGAGGACTCTCCTTCCTTTCAGCTCATTAACAATCTTTAGCTTGTTCACTGTCACTAGAAAAGAAGCTTGAATGCAGCATGTGCGTGTGCAAGTGAGCTAATGTGTGTATGTGCTATTTATGGGTTGAGAAATGGGTTTTTCTGTCTCTAATGTATGTCCCGAAGAGAGCTGCAGAAAGGAAGCACTTGATGTCCATTAGTGGTGACATGTATCTGCTGTAAGAAGAGGGGGTGCACATCAGTGTGGGGAGTAAATAAAGACATAACACACATAATGTAAGAGCACTCTGAGGTACCACACTATGATGTTGCTTGTTTTCCAGTCAGTGTTTTTTGTGGTTGCATAAAGCTTTTAATGTGCTTTGTTGCCATTTTCCACTGATGTTTAACTTAATTTGTTAAAGGTTTCTGACTGCTCATGACGGTGAAGCCTCCTTTATGAGTGTTGAATTGATGAATTTTGCCTATTAGAAATGCATTTGCTGTTAAGTAATGCAAACCTTAAATTAGAATGCATAAGCCCAAATAAATATTTGTTTGCCAGAAAGAACCTGCAGATGCTTGTGCTGTAATTTAACCACAGCCACAGTGTTGTCAGGTGATTAATTTTAATATGAATATATGAATAAGTAAATGTCCATTTTATAATACTTTATATTTCTCCTTCAGTATATTTCAGATGGAAATTTATACTCCACTGCTAGTAAGTGCTAGTTACAATTCTGACTAACATTTGCATCCACAATCTTGTAAAATATGATGCAATGTTTTTGATTAAACTACCCAGTAGCATGAGAACTGGTTCAATTGACCAGCTGCAACTTTTAAATGCTGCTCACATGTTAATGCATACAACACTTAAAGGGTTGTAGGCCTACTTCATGAGTCTAAATACTCTGCCATCTCTGGCAACAAGTGTACTTTCCAAAACAACCTGTCCAGCACCCACCCACACTATGTGGCTGCAGTTCCATTATGTATAATGAGTCCATGTTGCATTGTGGTTAAATCTATTTCTTCACACAGGAATGGCCCTTGTTCTCAGGTTATGTGGCCTTGTGCTTCTTGCAACGATCGAGGTTTTTCCCCCTCCGTCATTAGCAGCTAATCTAAATGTGGGATAAAGATACTTGGCCGAATAATCGCAGCAACACATCCGTTAAACTCCTTTGGCTTTTTGGTCTTGTGGAGCGCAGCCACTGCTGGCCACCAGCAGGTCTAAGAGCATTACGGATATGCCGAGTCATATGATCCGGCTGCGGTCAGCAGAGCCGCTAAAAACACGGGCTTTTGTCATCAGCGGTCCCGCACAGTGAAGTGTGTTGAGCGGCTCGTGTGCGGCAAGAACGACCGCTTTGATTCCTGTTAAGCCTCGTTGTGCACACCTGGTCCTTAAGCGGGGCTGAAAGTCACCAAAAACTCCGCAAAACGGATCGGAAGCTGCCACGTGAATGAGAGAAACGGTGCAAAAGCTGTAGCCCCCCCGTGATTCAGTGATTTACAGTCAGTGGTGGAAGAAGTAGTCAGATATTCTACTTAAATAAAAGTAGGCTAACAAAGCAATCTAAAAAAAAAAAAAAAAAATCAAGTTAAAGTCCTGAATTCAGATGTGAAGTGATTAAGTTTTGGCAGCAAAAATTTAGGCTACTTGAAAAAAAATAAAATAATAGAAGTAGTCTAGGCTACTTGTTATGGAGACTATTCAATGTGCATTATGTTTTATAGGCTAGTATTGTATTATTATTAGAGATTATTAATATATAAGCAGAATGTTTATCTTGTTGGTGCAGCCCATTTTGCATGTTAATTGAACCTTGAAATAGAGAAGTAGAAGACATCTTGTGTCCAGTCTTGACATAAACAATGGGCCCTTGCATATTCGTCTTTTGGATTTTTACAATTTTAAGAATTCTTAAGCGGGCAATTTGATGTTTTATTGCCACACATGACTGTTCAAGCAGAGTATTTTTATATGTCTTAAAACATGTCTGGAGGGGATCTTTAAGTATTGTATATAGCCTTTTTGGCAGTGGTAGAAGAAGTATTTAGAAAATTTACTTGGCAATACCTCTCTTTAAAAATACTTCATTGCAAGTAAAATTCCCCCATTCAAATGTTACTTTAGTGAAAGTTTAGCAACAAAATGAATGTATTTGTAAGTATCAAAAGTAAAAGTATGAGTACTTTTACATTTGATACTTACAAATACATTCATTTTGTGTGCTCTATCAGTGTTTTATTTTCATAATATTGGAACTACCTACATTACTGTTGTAGCTTGTTGAGGTGGAGCTAATTTTAATCACTTTACATATTTAGTAACACATAATATTTTAATAACTGATTATATGGTTTGTCTGTACTATTATATTCTGAAAAGTAACTACTTAGTACAGTACTTGAGTAAATGTACTTAGTACTTTCTTCCCACTGTTGCTGTGGGGTGGTTTAATTTTAACAATGCATCATGTTGTATAAGATGATGATGTTTTATGATGATATTAATCTGCAAAGTAACTTGTAGCTATAGCTGTCAAATAAGTGGTGGAGTAAAAAGTACAATATTTCCATCTGAAATGTAGCGGGATAGAACAATTAACTAGCATTAAGCAGAGTTCAAGTACCTGCAAACTACTTGAGTAAAGTGCAGTACTTGAGTAAATGGACATAGTTACTGGCCCATACCTTTTGCCACATAATAAAATGTCTCACTTGAACATGAGCTAATAAAGAAATGTTTTTGAGGTCTGGGAATGGAGAGGCAGCTGTCACATACATGTATATGCAGATGCATTTAATCCTATAAAACAAATTTCACACATTTAAATCAATGCATTGCTTCAAAATCTCACATTTACACCAGGCCACTGCACATTTATTCAAAACAGTGAGCAGCTGAGCAGATGGGGGCTAGAGAGTACGTTTGTGTCATACTGGGGATTTTAATGTATGATATTTAGTTTTTAGCCCCACGTCTGTCAAAAAAGGCAATATTTACATTTACATTTATTGTTTTATATCGGCTTCATTATGTGTGTGTTTTTTTTGTTTGGCCACAGTTTATGACACAAGGCAATGATGGAGGCAGCTGATTTACCTTCCCATTGAACGGACTGCAGTGTAGCAAAAAAAAAAGAAAATACAGTCCACCAATCATAACCATGGCCTAATGCCATGCATAATTGTACACCTAATCCACTCACAAAGAGCTTTGATAAGAAAAAATGACTCTGAGAATAATTCTACTGTAAGTGTGACAGTTTATGTGGAAGAAATTAATATGATTTTGTAAACCGACTCATATCCTGATCTCGACTGCTTGCTCTACTTCTCAGCTGGATTAAAGTGGTGAAAAATGTGCTGAGGTTTGTGTTAAAGGTTTTGTAGAAAACAATGAAAATCTCAGTTTTTTGTAAGATGACTTTGCACCAAAGACCAGAGATAAAAAATTACATACTGACCACCAGAATGTACAGTTTAAACACATGTATAAAATGAATGTTAATGTCAGTTATTTCATATTAAGATTCATTTTTGAAATTCCAAAAGTTTCTAAAAATAGATTCCAGCTGTTTTAATAAATAACTTTTTATTAATTCATTGCCAGAAAGATAGTAGAGGTAACAAGTTATTCACCATTTAAAAACCTTTTTAGAAAGAGCAGTTGTTTGATGAAATTCACTGTGTGTGATACCAAATAATCGGTTATGTGTAACCTTTTACAAACAAAAATCTCTGCACACTCATGGACAGTAAGAAACTGACCTTTTGACATCCAGACCTTAAAATTGTGTAACCATTCATTCAACTCTCTTGAGCTCTCAGCTTTTGTAATGTATGATCTAGTTAATTGACTTTAAAGCTGAGGATGGAGTCAGACAAGAATGTCGGAGCATGACATGGCTGAAGTAGAACTGAGCATTGTTGAGTGCCCAAATGATGACACAAACTCTCCTCAGAAGTAAGAGATTGAAAAGTGGCTTCCACTGCACCGACCTTGAGATCATTTTATTTTCCACAACAAATATCCAGGCCAACATATGAAAAGATTTAGCCTCTCTCTGCATATCTGCATCTGTGTTCTCTAAATGTTTAAAGGCTTAGAGGTAACAGGGTAATGCGGGAAAAAAATCTGTGTGCTTGTTTGCAATAGATACTCCAGCAGATGGCAAAAACATACTTTGTAAAAGTTACCTTGACACAAGGTCAGTACATTTCATATTTGATAGAAGAGTAAGGGATGCTCTTCATGTTGTGCCTGAATCTGGCCTTCAGTTTTCATTTATTAAATGTAATTCTTGTTAAATGACTGTTTTGTTCTTGGACAAGGTCACATCCTCTTCTAGACTAAATGCCTCTGAATTGCTGTCCTCTACAATCACCGTACCCTCTTCTGTAGTCAGCGCAGTGCATCCAATGTTGGAAAGTAGCAAATATCTCCTTCGTTATGGCAATATTAAGAAACTGTTAGTCAGGACTTAAGTTGTTATGCAACCCCCCATCACCAACAACACTGTAAGCTGTCAGTTAGTTAACTGGCTGAAGGTCAGGCTTAGATTATGCACCTCTCAACCCCTGAGCAATGAATATGATGCTTTGTTGAACAAGGAGTAAACATATGCCCCTGGGGGTAGGAATTAGCAGACACACACACACGTACCCTCTCTCACAGAGTATATTCAGAATGAATGGGGCTTATTATACACCTGCGAGTGGGGTCAAAGTCTGTCAATCCCGAGCTTATGGTATTATGATAGATTATAGAATCACTCTCTAATGGCAGTCATTCAGTTTGTAATCTCAACAGCTTCATGCAAAAGCACTCAGCATTCCAGCTAAAGGTCTGTTGAAAATAAGGCCTTCTCCTCATTCATCCCTTGCTTCCCCCCTTTCACAAAGGTCTTATGACAAGTCAGCTGTTGGTGACATCACAGATGCTGGATCATATGTCAGAAACCATTGCTGGCTGACTTACATTCATTGTGGCTCAGTGGCAACAGAGGCCACTTGAGGCCAAAAGAGCGGCGTGGTGCCCCTGGGGGGTGAGGGCGAGCATGAGAGCTGCCAAACAGGCAGGAAGCGTGGAGGGCACTTCTTAGGGCAGGAACATCTGAACCACGTGTGGATGCGTTTGTGTGGACAGCGAGAGTGCCCATCTTGCCATCAGCTTGAGAAGACATTTATCATTTGTGAGGAGTGTGTGCGTGTGCATGTATTTAATCTGCATGTATTTACATGTATCATGTCAAAAATGAAACATTTCAAGCATCTCAGTTCGTGGAACATGAATAGGATTTTCATCACGAGACAGTAGCGCCACCCAAAGTCAGCTTCTGAATATAACAGTAAATAACAAACTTTTTTCACTTTTTATTTGGCGTGAAAGGAAGAGTGCCTGATTTTATTTTTGGGAAAATATAAACCCTTACATGTAGCAATATTCACTGTTTAGTTATAGTTTTCCCCACTGTAAACACTGCAATCAATATTGGGAAATTTTTATTGCAGTCACATTAATACTACTGTGTGTATAAACCAATTATATCACATCTATTATATATCTGTTTGTTTGGACTTTTGACCGCTGTCAGTGTTTGTCTGTGTTTGGGATATGTTATCATGATTTTTGCAGACTGTAAGGTCGCTTTGAAATAATAAATGTTTTGCATTGTTTTGACAGATCATGCTGATTTTAGAAACTCACATAAACTTTTTTAAAATTACCCTGACATACCTCATTTGTAGCTGCTTCTGGAATTTAATATGAAACACTTAGTAAAAAGTCTATGCGTTGATGTAACTTCTTTGCCTTAATTTTCTTAGTGCCCATCATGAAGCCTATCAGACAATAATTGAAAGCAAACCTTTCCAGAAAACGGTAGCTACGTTATTTGTGAGGGTTTTTTTGGCCACAGTTTATTACACAAGGCAATGATGGATGCAACTGATTTACCTTCTCATTGAACTGACAAAAAAAGAAAAGAAAAAATACAGAAAAGAAAACAAAAGAAAAAACTGACAATATTGGTTCTGTGCAGACAGTCTCAAACAAGTACTGAACTTAAAAATACAGGTTTGGAATCAGGATGCTGCCACTCGATGGCAGCAACAAGCCATGTATGATTCATCAACCATCCCACATTATCTGTGTTTCACCCTCTCTGCATTGATCCTCCTGCAGTGTTAACATTGCTTTTGCTGTATAAAACACGTTTATAATAGTCCTCATACTCATGGTTGAAGCCCTGTCAATGTTGTGTTCCTGCTCTGTATTAGTGAATCAGCATCTCGATCATCTACAGAATTATTATTTTCTTCATTCAAACGTTTAGAATTAGGCCTATAAGACATTTGCATTTAAGATTCAAAGCTAAAATAAAGTGATGAGAAGGTTGACAGTAGAAAAAGTTTATGACAAAAGCAGCACTTACAACCAGACATAAAGAGCCAAACCTAAATATAGCCTTCTGTATGTTGGTCTTTATTGTTATTTATAAAAGCATGTTTCGAGCTTACGAAGGGCCCTTGAAAGCAGCACAGTCCCTCTGATGGCCCTGTCGCCATAGCGACGTTTACCTAAACAGACCGCGGCCAGACCTGCTTCATTTTGATATCTTCATCACAACAGCATTTAACAATTTCTATCAGTAACTTTTCACACAACATAACTTAATGCTAAATATGGAAGACATTGAAGATACAGAAGAGGCGTCTGAACCCTGTGTGTTGTCCGAAAATCAGGAGGCTAAGAGCAGGTAACTCGGCTAGCTAACTCTGAAAAATGTGCTTAGTATGATAATAATAGCTAAGCTTATACTTTTTCATGCTGCATGGACTGCAAGAACTTGATAGGCTATTTGTAATAATAAAAACAACAAACATATTACTTATAATAGCGATGATTATTATCTATGGGTTAGTAGCCTAATACACTTCAGTTTTATCATGCTTAATTTTCAACAGCTAAACATACTGTAACACCTTAAGCTGATGATACACAGAGCAACTGTTAGAGCAATCGTGAAGGGCAACGTTGCCGTCAATGGTAATGAGTAATGATTACTACCGTAATCCCTTTCCCCCACCACTACGCTATCTGTTCAAAACATAGTCGGACTTGCCACTAGCAAGACTGCCCAGCAACATTGCTCAAAAAGTTGCCCTGTGTATCATCAGCTTTAGGGTCCCCACACAAGAGGCTGAGCAAGACCCCAGTGTGGAAGTCAAGGAGGAGGAGGCCTTGGAGAGCCAGTCTCAAGAGGAGAAGGTGGAGGAAGGTGAAAAGGTTTGCTAAGTTTCTAAACCCTAATCTTAATTTCGTTAATCAAAAGTCACCATCTTAATTGTATAATACGAATTATTTCACGTTCGCCAGAGATGAATGGTAATTCTATCTGAAATTATTGATCTCATTTTAGTTTAGTTTATTTGACATTACAAGAAGGGCGATATAAAATCACACACAGCTACATAGATGTCAAGGAAAACTTTCTATTGTGGTCCTTGAGGTCATACTACCAGCGAACAATAAATAACAATATCATCAACAGCCTAAACTCACTATAAATCAAACATCCAAAACATAAATGATAAACAGTTGAGTGGTTACTATACTAATATTTTCCCCAGACCTTAAAACAGTTTGCCTGATAATAACATTGTTTGTTTCTATTTTAAACCATTTTACGGTTTGTAAATCAGTCTGGACTTGACGTTTCATATCAATGCTTTAATAATACCATGAAATAAACATAGGATTGTTTATGACAAAACCCCATTCTATCCATGACCACCAAAAATGGGCAATAGGTAATGGTAAGTCAAAAATAACCACTGGTTATATTATTGTGATTATAGTGAGCTACTATTTTACTTGACAGCAATTTCCTGACTTGTACTCACACATAGGTAAAAACTATCTTAATTAGCAGTACTACAACATGAATAAAAACTGTCCTCTGTCAATCAGCTGATCACTCCTCAAAGGATAATCAGCCTTCAGAGAGATTTGCCGACATTAGTGACCAACATCCAAACTGCAGCTGACGCCAGAGAGTCGATACGAAGGACAGAGTTGGAGGAAGCTCGCAGACTTAGGTAATTTTCTACTATTATCTCCTATACTAATGCTTTGTTTAAAACCAACAACCCTACTACATAGATTAAATGCAAAATAAAACCTACCAAGGGCCGTTTTATTTGCTACATCCTCCACACCATTTTGTCCATCTTCCCTCCTTTTTGCTACAATGTTTATCCATCTGGGTTCAGATTGGAGCGGCTGGAGAATGATGCAAAATCCAGCCGTGAAAAATTTGAGGAGATTACCAGACAGTGGTCGATAGCTAAGCAGAAGGTGATCCCTCAGGAGCTGCAGGAGGCCCTGAACAACCAGCAGCAGTTATGTGCTACTCTCATAGAAGACAAGAAAAAACTCATAAATGACCTGCAACAGGTAAATCAATCAATCAATCAATCTATCTATCTATGTATCTATCTATCTATCATTCTATCATTTTATGACTTCCCATGTGTTGTCTGAACAGGAGCTGAAAGTTGGAGATGATCGCTATGTGAAGGACTTGAGGAAGCAGGCAGAGGAGCTGGACCTGATGATGGAGAGGATGGAGGACCAGATCAAAACCCTGACAAAGGCCTACAGGGAAGAACTGGCCCATATTGAGGTAGGACAAGATCTGGGTCAAGACACAGCTTGAAATAATTCATTCAGAGTCAATCTGCAAGGAGAATCAGATGGGTGAGGATTTTTGCATCAGTGAGCAACATGGAATGAATTGTCACTGAAATATCTATGAACATCTAGAAGGATTGCCATAAAATTTTGTAAAGACATTCATGGAACCCAGAGTGAATGCTAATGACTTTGGTGATTCCCTGACATTTTATCTAGTGCCATCATCACCTCGAAAGTTTAATGTCCAACATTTTGGTTTATGACCGAATACCTGTAAAACTCTCAGACTCATCTGTACTTGTGTTTAGTGCTAATCAGAAAATGTTAGCACGCTAACACACAGAACTAAAATGATGAACATGCAAAACACTATACCTACTGAAAATTAGCATGTTAGCGCTTTCATTGTGAGCATGTTAACATGCTAAAGTTAGCATTTAGCCCAAAACAGAGCTTTTCCTAATTACAGACTTACAGAGTCACTAGCATGGATGTAGACTTTTAGTGTTGTTTATGCCACTGTTGTCATTCTTACTAATGGTTACACTTGTGTTGTTGGTAGAGAGTTTATCAGCAGGAAAGTGAAGTCTTACTCACAAGAGACAAGACCGAATGGGAACAATACATGAAGGAACTTTGGAATAAAGAGGTCAGGATAACTGAAATAAAAAACCAACACACACACAGAGTCATACTCACAGACTCAACTCTGTATCTAATGAAATCTAATCTATTTCTAGCTGGAGAGGCTGATGCAGAGGAAGAAGAAAGTGGAGGAGTATGAAGCGATAATTCACAATCTGATGTTGGAGACTACCGACAAGTACAGCGTCATCCAGCTAGAACAGAATGCAAAGTGGCAGGTTTGCACAAATATGAAGATGCACCTCGAAAGCTTATCTTTTGAATTAAGCTTTTGTGCTATGAGCTCTATCTTATCTAAAGTGTGGTCCTGATAAACCCAGCAATTTCCTTTGATGTTTATTTAAATTGGAATGATAAAGAAAAGCTTTAGAAACCTGTAAAATAGCAGAAGTACTCAAATCTTAAATGTAAGTAAAAGTAAGTAAGTAGTGTAGAAATACTCTGTAACAAGTAAAAGTACAAAAGTATTAGCATACAAATATACTTAAAGTATCAAAAGTAAAAGTGCTTATTATGAAGAATGGTCTATGTTAGAATAATGTATAGTAGATTATTTGATTATCATTAGTGATGCATTAAAGGTTATTTATTTTAATTAAATTAAATGTATTTAAGTTAATTAACATTAATTTTTGAGTTGATTCAATTAAATGTATTCAAGTTTATGCATTTAAATTAAATTAACTTAAATTACAGTTTTTCTCAGTTGCTTTGGTACATTTCTCGAATCATCCTTAACATTTGCAAGACAGTAAGTGCATTTCTCGAAACAGCTAGTATAAACGGCACAACACAGTTGGTTACCTGCAAAAGCCCATAACTTGCTCAAAATCCTTAGTCTGTCTCTCAGAAGCAAATCTTTATGTCATTGAACTTGTCAGTGCCATCAGAACGACAAGTCCTTGTGTCTTGTTTATGAACAAGCAAGTCAAAATGTTTAGCCATCTTGTCAATATAACAGTGTAGTCTGTAAGTATTTTCTGATGTACTGTATGCTTTGGCTAACATTTTGATGTCAATGATTGAAAATGCACATGGCTGCGCTTTTTTTGGTATATATCACTTTCAGCAGTACAAAGTTATACATTGCAGGAGAGGGGACAGGAATCACAGCTATTCTTTTACTGTTCGTACTGTAATTTGTTGACAGAGCATGTCATTGTAAGAAGAAAAGAAAGAGACAGGACTGTTGCCTGTTGTATCACAGATTCTCTTCCACATCACAACAGATATCTTCATCAATTCAGGACACATTTACAAAAAAATTCTAATGGACATGCACATTCATATATATATACGGAAGCCCTAATCAAATATTTTTTTACTCATCATTTTCTCGTGATTTTGAGATAACCATAATGGTAATTATAGTGTGGTTTGTTGTATCATTGGTTAGCTCACTTGGTAGAGCATAGGACTTATAGGTTTAAGGTTGTGTGCTCAATTGTCACTGAAGGCAAAATTTTTCTTTTTTATATTTTTCATAATCCTCTTCAACAAAGTTCTTATGAAAAGACTGTTTCACATGCTCACATTACTGTAAAGCACGGTCCTTAAGAAACAAACATTTCATTTAGCTATATACTTGTAGGCAAAGGATATGAATAAAGTATTTTTGATAACGTGTTCAACCATTTTGCATGTAGTGACAAATGCAATGAACTTATGCCTAGATGTTTTGGGGGGTAAGATTGTTCAACAGAGACTGGTATAATTCATTGTAATCAGCAGGACATAAGCAAATGATAATGTCGGAAACAGCAGACAATTGTACATAATTATTTGCATAAGTTTGTCAAGTAATTTGCAATTTGTTCAAAACAATGAGAAAGTGCTTTTATGATGTGCACAAGTGACGAGATGATGTGGAAGTTGAACAATTAGTGTTGAGAATTTCAATTCTGATCTGAGAAATGCAAAGCGACTGAGAAAAACTGTAATTTAATACAATTCAGTGTATTTGATTTAATGTGATTAAATCAAATTGATTTATTTGGAGTCAAAATTGTACTAAAGTACAATACTTGATTAAATGTACTTACCAGTAGTAACTTTCCACCACTGGTAGATGGTGGTGGGGATTGTTGAAGGCCCTAAATCCCAGTCTCGCCTCTGCAGGTTCTGGAGAGAGAGCATCAACAGACGAAGGCCACCAGCATGATCGTGAAGCTAAAACAAATAAAGCAAAAGGATGAGGTAGCAGTGCAGAAATTCAGCCTGGCCCATATGAAAAGCAGGATCATCAGGTAGTATAGATTTTCTCAATTTCTCTCTTTCTCTGTCTCTCTCTCACACACACAGAGTTATATTTAATTAATTTACTTTTTGTTTCAGTCTGCAGACAGAGATGAAAAACCTAATGACTACGTATACCAGTGAGGAGAAACAGTTTACAAAGAGGAGCCGGTATTTGTCAGAGGACTACAAACGCAACATCCAGCAATATGAACGAATACAGAAGAAGATCCAGTGAGTCATAATTATCACCTTAAAGTACCACTGACATACTGTATGGTTAACTTCCTATACATCTTAACTCGTCCTTCACTTCATGCAGACACTTTGCCGTCGCAGATGTCAGAAAATTTGAGGAGATGTGGCTAATGATAGAAGCAGAGATGAAGCAGCTAGTGGAGAGGGCTTTGGTCATTGACTCATTGATCTGCAAGCAGCACCTTGGTTTAGCCTGGGAGCGACCTTCTATGGCCTTCATGGAGCTCTCTGGTCCCATCCAGCCTCAGAAACAGGCCTGGAGACCTGCCCGCCAGGGTGTCTCCCCGTTGTTTCACACCGAGCAGGCTTTACAAAGTAATGAGAGAATGATGGACGCCTCAGTTGGCCCTAGGCTGGAGACTGACACTGAGAGCATGGACATGGAAATGTACAAGGAGGAGACAGCAGTTCAGAGTGAGAGCGGTGCAGAGGTGGAGGAGGAGAAGCTGTCAATCGAGACAATGAAGAAAGTGATGGAGCTTCTGTGTGATGAGGCGGTGAGAAAAAAGTCCAAGATTCATGTTTTATACACTAAAAGGAGACCATATGCATCTTAGTGTATATATTATATTAATGAAATAGTTAAGACATTTAGGGAGATACACTTTATATCCTGAGACTTTGATGAAAAGGTTAATACAACTCTGTTGTCTGTTAAATAGTTTTAATAGATGTTGTTGCCTTTGGGCAGAGCCAGCTAGCTGTTTCCCCCTGTTTCCAGTCTTTATGCTAAGCTAAGCTAACTGTGTTCTGGCTCCAGCTTCATCATTCTTCTCATCCAACTCTCGGCAAGAAACTATAATAAAAATAATAAATAAAAAAGTATATTTTCTAAAATTTTGAACAATTATAGGATAGGTTCACAATTGTTCAAGTCTGTCTTAAAACAATAGTCAGGGGCCCATTAAACACTGAAGCTGGTTCTGCTTGTTTTAATCTTTCCTCCTGTTCATACTGGTCACTGAAATATCC
Source organism: Micropterus salmoides (assembly GCF_014851395.1). NCBI lineage: Eukaryota > Metazoa > Chordata > Actinopteri > Centrarchiformes > Centrarchidae > Micropterus > Micropterus salmoides. The sequence goes on from NW_024040928.1 coordinate 17,611,682, forward strand.
TTTTCTGATGTGCTTCCAATAGAAGAGGTGGGGGACAACATCCACCAGTCTGAGTTAGAAAAATCAGTCTAACCCACACTAATTAGAGTTAGTTGGTATCTTCAGAAGTTTGTCCTCTTTGCATGAAGTTCCCTCTTTGTGTTTCCCTGGACAGTGTTTCATTGTTGAGCTGCAGTGTAGGGATAATAACACAAAATTACCTGTTGATTTAGGGGTTGAATGTTAGCTGCAGTTTTCTAGATGCCCTTTAAATGTGCCCCAACCTGCTGCTGTGAAGCTTGCAGATGAGTCGTGGGTTACTTGAAAGGCTCTCCTGGCAAGCTGAAGTTGTTTGTGTGTGTTTGTGAATGCGTTACATACAGTATATGTATGTCAAAGTAAGGGTGAATAAATTAGCTTAATCAGTGTAATAAAGTTTTCCTTAGTCAAAATGCTAATGTTGGGGTGTGAAGTTAATGAGTATTAGTCACAAGGGCACAAAAATAAAATACTATGAATTTATGTGACAAGCATCTTCAACTTCCTATCTCAGGGCTTCCTCATGGACGATAAACTCCTTAAACTGCTGACTCCCCTGGAGAAAGAAGAACAGACTGTTGTGAAACTGGGCTCCCTCCTTAATGTGAGTTCATGTAGCGTAGTGCATCAGCACATTGTTCGACTGAATGCAGCGAATCCCCAACACCCAAACATGTTGTTTCCTTTTGCAGACTTTTGGCATTGAAGAGGAGGATGTGCCCAAGTTGGCCCATTTCTTATTTAAGTACAAACATCAGCAGAGAGAGCAGACTAAGGTGAGGAGGGAAAGAGATGCGAGGAGTGAAGTGGGTAGATGGATGCCATTTCCATTTGGAAAACAAGATGATGTAATTAGACCGTTAATATTTCTGCATCTTCTACCAGTGTTTTGTGTGCCTGCAGGATGTTTGTGTTGAGTCGGGTGAATCGAACGACAAGGCAGAGGAGGTGGAGACCAACTCTACAGGTCATCTGACCTCTGACATCATTGATCCTATCCATGTTGTGCCTGCTCTAAAAAGTTTCCTTGAGCAGCTTGTGAGGTCCAGGTAACGCTTTTACTGAAATAGACAACCATCATTTAAACCACTTATTATGTACGTATCTCCATGGAAACAAAGGCTGTAGTATGCTTGTTAATTAGGCTGTGTGATTTGAACATGAAATGATGTGATACAATTGTCTATATGACTATGTGATGCCAGTGTGTTCCTGGTACTTTCTAAGGAACAGCTCAACCCGCCAAAATCCCAGTTTTCACCATTCAGAAGCTCGGGATACTTCAGAGGATGAAGCCTACTGGGAGAGTATGGGCAATATAATCTCTGAGGACAGACTGAAACTCTGGGACGCAGCGGAGAACACACTAAAGAAGTACCAGTGAGTAACAACCATACACACACAACCCAACACCATCTGTACTCAAATGAGTGTTATTTTTTTCTTCTGTGTTTCCAGTGCGGTCCTGATGGAGATCTGTGAGCTTGTTCCTGAGACTCAGAGTCTGGAGCAGCAGAACACAGAGCTGAGGATGCTGCTGCAGCAGTCCCTCAACTCAAGGGTATGTGTTCATGTCTCTGTTATAGTTTTTTTTGTATGTGTCACTACCCTGAGAGGCAAGTGAGAAAAAAAAAGTTCTGGTAAATCCATTTTGTAAGTCTGATCTAAATTGTTTTCTCTCCTGTGTTTATGACTTAAGAACAGGTGAAAAAAAGGTTTTGCCAGGATGAGTTCCTTTAAAATGTTTAATTTTACAAATTTATTCTAAAGCTTTATTGGTTAATCAATTAAGTAAATTGACAGAAAATTAAGATGATTGATTAATGTGAAAATTTTCTGCTTTTTTGTCACGGTTTAGTAATAAATTGAATATCTTTGGGTTTCAGACTGGCAAAACAAGCAACTGGGAGTAAAAACCTGTGATGCACATCTTTCATTATTTTCTGACATTTTATAGACCAAAGAGATTAATCAATTGACCATAAAATAATCTGCAGATTAAACAATTGTTAGTCACAGACCTAGTGTATTATTTCTCTGAATATATAAATCTAATAGAGCTAGATGTAGTAGTGCTAAGTCTAGTTGTCTAAATGTGCTTCTCTAACATCACTGACATCTTTGATTCTCTGATAGGTCAGCACAGAAATGGAGATGCAGTAACCCATACTCAACTTGGAATCATCAGAACTGGGACAATATGTGTGTATGTGGAATCATCAGAGTATTTGTAAAATGATTTATATTCACAGCCCAATAAAGTCTGTATTAAATAGACTAGGTTTGCAGTTTTTATTTACAGCCTCAAAGAAAAAACAGTTTCCGTGGGATACAACGTGTAATACATAATAAGTACAGAGACATACAGTGGTTTTATCCAGCATTGTTGAAGAGCTTGTGGCTGAGCTCTGAGGGCAGAGAGAAGAAGAGCAGAGCCAGGAAGAGCAGGCCCAGCGCCGCAGCCAGCAGCACCGCACAGTGCAGCTTGTAGTGTCTCCAGGCCAGGATACACACCGTCCTTATCGGGCTCAGCAGCCACGACATGCTGCCACTGGGACGACTGCACAGAGAGATTCAGAGATAAAATTTCCATTGTTTCCATGCAAAGAGTACCAAAGGTCACTTCAAGACCTACAACTAATGTTTTGGTCACTGATAAAGACTGATAAAGAGCAGCACACACCCACCTCTCTGGGAAAATTTTATAGGAACCATCAGGGACTATCCCTTATGCAATGAATTAGTTAGGCCCAAATGGAGCTCTTTAGCTGCTAAATGCTGCACTATATTCACACACTAGTCGCTAACTTTGTCTGCCACTCGGTGCTGGGGAGGTAGCAGGTAATGTGTAGTGGGGTTTTTAGAGCTTGTTTGCTCAGTTAACACAGAAAACAATGCTATGTGAGTGAAATGAACAATGAGCTGAAAAGAATGCTTTAAAGCTACAGTAGGTAGAACTAAAGGGGAACTGCAGATTCAGGTGGTAACCATCTGTGGGTTCATCACTCTGAGTGACCCCTTTCACATACAAATAGTCATGATCCCTTGTGAATATCAAAATGTTGATTATAGCCGCTTCAGTGATCTCAAACATGTTGTCCATAGAATTCAATTTATTTCAAATTGCCAAAAACAGGCAGAAAATAAATATTGCACACATTTACACAGATATACAAACACAAATTCATTGTAAAAACAGGCAGATTTAGTGCAAACAATAACTGTAATTGGTGAAACATATAGTCACAAAGACTGCAACACAGATGAGGTCACGCACAGGCAAATCTGAAGGGGAGTAACGGACACTGCAAACAACCACCTTATAGGAGATCAACCCCGACCCTCTTTTACTACTCTACCTAAGTGCAAGATAACAGGGTTGTTGATGTGGTTTGTGTCGAGCCGGAAAGACATTCATGCCAACACATGACCTCTGTGGTCAGTTATCACAATGATGCATGCTTATTGACATAAAGAATCCTTTTTGGTCGAAAACAGTAACTTTTCAATTAGACTTAGTCTAATGATATTTGCAAATTATTTGTCTCCTGTGAGGGTTTTTTTCAGCAGGGATTCTGACCCAGGACCGTGAACTGAAGAGCATTTACACACTTGCACAAATATGGGAATACTAACGAAGCATTCTGAGAGAATTGGCTGAGCTGCGCTTTTACATCTACATATTAATTAGAAAAAAAAGGGATAAAACAGTTTGTCATAATAATTACTTGCAAATACAGTTTGATTCAAGTCTGACTTGATAGCTTTGACCCAAGGGATTAAACATTTAGCGTTGCAGTTTAACTAAACCCCCGTAGAAGGCTTATTCATTATTTAAGTTATTCTGAAGTCAACTTGTTCTATGTCTCATTGAATTTCATTAAGAAAATAGACATCTTTTGTTTCTTCATTATTATTCTTGAAATGTGCAAAGACAGCAAGAGCTATAATAGTTTTTATAACATGGTAACACTTTGCTTTAACCCACATAGTCAGCATTTATGAGGAGTACATAAGCACTGAATGAATGATAATTTAGTTATAAGCAGATTTAAGTGTTTATTCATGTATTTCTCAACTACAGCTCCTCTTGTGGGCACCCATAAGTGGAGGCTGTGTAAACAGAGTAAAACACAGTCTTCACAGGAGAAGTTAGAATAGCTGACAAGTACTGTACATTAATAAACACTTAAAATGTCATTATATCTGCTTTCATTTATTAATTGTATATATAGTGCTTAGACATGCTAAATACTTTGGGGGGGGGTGGATAACAAAGTTTTGCCAAAAATATTGTTCCTTTTCTTCCATATTATATAAATCAACCGCAATTGTTGTAGCAGTAATGAAATATCTTATAGCATCACTTGAAATGAATTTCCATGCAATCGTCTGACCACACAACAACCGATTTTAGCTTAATAAGCTGTATAAACAGTTTAAGAAACATTCACTGTCATGTAACATTGCTTGAAAAGAAAAAGGTGTTACTTTGTGGGAAAGTGATTGCTTTTTAGTTCAGTTCAAGGATGGAGTATTAGACTTGTTAGATGATTAGACAGTTAGTGTTTCTCATTTCTTTTTTGAGGGGTGGGTCTGTCAGAGCTAAGGTGGAAGGTGGTGAGCTATTTGTGACGATCAGAATGGATAAGAGAGGAGTTCCACAGCACCTTCTCCTCCCCCTGCTTCTCTTCCTTGTGAGTTAGACTGAGGGAGACACCTCATGCTGTCCTTCTGGTTTGCGCCTGCAAGCCAGCGTCTGCCCTCTGTGTCCCCCTCATTCTCCCATCCATCCATCGTCGCATGTATCTGGCTGACCCCCCCCCCACCCCCCGCCCAGCAGCTTCTCAGGCCCCCAGCAGTTTCTTAACAAGGTAGCCCGGCATGCTGTAGAGGAAGAGGCCCAGCATGATGAGCAGCAGTAGGGCCAGCACGATCTTGATGATCAGCCACTTGTAGCGGTTGCACACCAGGTAGCGGATGGCTTTCAGCGGGCTCAGGAACCACAGGAAGGTAGTGTCTGGGCGACTGGAGGGAGGGATGAAGTAACGAATTTGATGAAGAAGGCATGCAGTTGGATGGAGAAGGGAGTTAATGAAGGGGTGAGTGATGGGGAGAGAGAAACGGGATGAAACATGGGACGAGTAAGAGAGAGAGAGAGAGAGAGAGAGAGAGAGAGAGAAAGCTGGCATTAGCGGTTAGTAAGCTGCATTTATGAGTATTATCTTTCACTACAACATGCTCACAACATTTCTATCAACATAATGTTCGAGAGGACTAATAGATCACATCACAAAGTTAAAGATGAACAATAAAAAACATATGATGGATGGATGGTTGACCAACAGCTGCAACACTGATGTTTTTCCATGGCAGTTTGTTTCTGGCCATTTTGGTGCCTTTAACCAGGCGCACATCGCACCTCTGGGGGGATTGAGCTTAGTGATATCTTATCTTAGTAACAATTTAAATGTATTTTAGTTTAATTCAACTTAACCTGTCACCCATCATGTCACACGCAGTATTCCCATTAGTAGTTAATAGATAAAAAAATAACATTCAGGATATGATATGTAAAATAGTGATTCATAATCCTGTGTGATTAAAACAGTATTCAGTGACCACATATTTAACATATTACATATTTACTTAAATTCATCTTAATTTTTGATTATTTATTCCCCTAAAATGCACATTATTAAAGCAATTTACATATGAGACCTACAGCTCTGCATTTGAAATAAATAAATAAAACTTGCTTCACCACTCACAGTATGTCACAGTGTCCTCGTGTTTGTGAAGTGTTTTGTATGGGAGAGCTTAATTATTTGTTTGCATGTTGACTTATCATGTACATGTATGTAAAAGTACATATATGAGATAATATGGCAACTAAAATTGAAATGTAAAATGTAGGCAGCTCTGCTCTCATCACTCACTGGCCCTTGCCGTCACATCCTGAACAAACACTGCTTTTGCAATATTTTGTAGAGTCACAATTCTAAATTTAGACTGTGCATCTGAAATGAATTACATAAAATGTCCTCTCGAAGTGGCGCCTTATGCTGCGTTTATGTCACATTAGTGTTCATGTCAACATCCAAGTTGTAATTATGACTTGGAAACTCAGACCTTTCTGGGTATTTCCATAAATCCGATCTGGCATACAAAAATCAAACAAACAAGGCTGCCTGTCAGCTAAAGTCTGTCGTTCAATGTTTGTTCTTATATTTTATAATTACATAATATTATTATGAGTATTGTGTTATATTTTCAGTACACAGTATTTTTAATCCTCACACAACTGATATACAAACATCTTGTTTTGCCCAAAGATGCGAATGCTCGCAAGTTGCATGGAAATCTTTCCCATATCTACATCCATCCCATGTGACGTGAACTCGGCATTTGGTGGCTCTCCAATGTGTAAAAACGACCCTTTGTGTTTCCATACCAAACAGTTGGTCACTTCTAAGATGGCAAAAGATATTGGCTTGCGCAAAAGGTTGAGACAAGAATACAGCAAAGGATACACAACAGAGACTATTCTATAGCTGAGACAACAGAGGAGAGCAAAGGGAGAGACTACAAAGAAACTGAGTTTTGGCGGGACAGGAGAGGAGGAGCTACAGGTACGACAGGAGAATCCAGGAAGCAAAGGGGTTAAATAAATAAGCAGAGACAGCGAGGAGGGGGCGGAGGCTACCAGCTCATCAGGCCCCCAGTATCTTCTTGACCAGGTAGCCAGGGATTGAGTAGAGGAAGAGGCCCAGCATGAGCAGCAGCAGTATCAGGCCCAGGACCTTGAGGATCAGCCAGCGGTAGTTGTGCCAGATGAAGTAACGAATGGACTTCAGAGGGCCCAGAAACCACATAAGACTGGTGTCCGGGCGACTTTGCAAAAGGAGGTAGAGAGGGAAGAAAAGAAAGGAATGCAGATGGAGGGCAAAAACGGGGAGAAAGGGTAAGGAGAAAGGGGGAGTCACACGCAGAAAAGAGGGGAGGGGAGAGACAGAGGGAGACAGTTGAAGAGATGGTAGGAGGAGAAACGTGTGTGAAAGTGTAACAGAGGCCTTCTGACAGTGCAAAAAGCAGTGACAGGTTCAAACAAGACCAAATCACATATCATATAATCAAAATATTATATAATATAAGCCTGATTGGTGGTGATCTGTAACACAACATTTGATCCGCTGCTTTTTGCACTGAGAATGATTTTCCTGAAGAGGAGATTTAAGGGTCATGTCTGCACTTTTTTTCTTTCTTCACACAACCATTCTGAAATTATATTTGTGAAACAAGTGTGTCTGAGAAAGCTCGATTCTACATACACTGTGGATAAATATGTCAATGTCTTACTTTGGTTTCTCCAGTGGATCCGGCTCATTTCGTCCCAGTCCAACAGGACTTTTCTCCGCCTCTTCTGCTGTCACCAGATGAAGTTCAGCTTCTACCTTACCCTGCAATGACAAAATATGTTTAATAACACATCGACAACATTTATATTAATCAATCAGCTAGACACGTTGAGTCTAGGCATCTATATACAGATACCTGACTTTTGATCTTAACATATGGGATGTTAATATTATCTGTATAAAGGAATACAGTGGTTTCCCATAATTTTTGACCTCTCACATTGAAGTATTGTCTACCTGTGACTCCTCATTATAGGCTAACGCGTCAATGTGTACATAAGTTAGGAGCATTTAAACCAGTTTTTTTTTTATTTGAAAGATTTTTAGAGCCCTGAAGAAGTACCATCACTTAGTAGTAGTTGTGGCCCCCCATGATACACACACAGAGAAAATGTATAAACTCATATTCAAATAATTGAACTAGAAAAGAGAAAAATAATAAAAGAGGCAATAGAATTGCACTAATAAAAATAGAGCCAAATAAGAAAATAAAAATATAAGCTCAAGAAATATATGCAGTTATTTACATATATACATACAAAACATATATACAATTTGTGTAATAAACAGTGTTTTACAAGTGTCTTAAATGGTGCCGCAAATAGAAGACTGCTATAATGGAAATGAGGGTAGTGTAAGTTAGAAGATCGTGACAAACAACAATTGGAGAAATCTGACAAAATTAATTTCTTTGGACCCTTTGGAATTTGCTTTGTAATAAGTTTTTCCTACATGTATTGCATGCTTTTATGTTAGGGTTAGTGTTTGCTTTACTGTTGTTTTATTTCAGCTTTTACTACGTTGAAGGTGGCTTTCTAACTATGTGGTGCCAAACTGCAGTTGTGACTTTGCTCATGCTCAGTATTTTGTGGCTGACTTACCGTGAGCTCCATCTCATCGTTCTCATCTCGGGCTACAAACGGCCACCAGCCCTTGACCCTTTTTTGTTTGAAGATGGAAATGGTGGGCAGCTCCTGCTCATTTCGGATCATGTCAAGGGAACACTGCTTGGCGGTCTTGGCGCCACGAGGGAACCGGTTTAGGTCCAACTCAATCGCACCTGGGAGCAGTCAGACAATAAAGATGGTGATATTTTGGCATAATTTTTTTTGTGGTAAATCACATGAAAAGTTCCCATCAGTCCTCACCCAGAAAGTCATCAGCAGAGAAGTGGTCGGCGTCCCAGACCTGCAGCGTGAGGCGAGGAGGGATCTTATATTCAGTCTCATCCCAGGAGAACATGGACTCTTTCTTAGAGATGACGATCTTCTCCTCAGCCATGAGGTAATCGAAGGGGAAGACAAAGCGCCAGTTAAAGTTGCCCTCACCAGTCAGGGAGTGATAGTGCACATCTGTGTCCTGCTTGTCCTCCTGCTGTCCTTTCAGCCATCTGTGGGAAAGGCCACCGAGATCAGAGTAAGGTTGACCTTTAGGCTCATTGTTTGGTGGGATGAGTGCATAGATTTTATTGTTTAATTTTGTCAGTCATGCACTTCTAAGGCCTAACATGTAGGACATTGCAATTGTCTGTTAATTACTGTATATTAATTTGGTTGATTTAAACAAGAGCATAGGACATGTTAAATGTACCAGTTTGCTAACAAGAGAGATGATGGTTAATAGGTCAAAATCAAAACATATAATGTGGCTCCCCAAAAACAAACCAGATGTTGTTGAATGATACATAAAAATCTGATTTGATGTTGGAGCTTCACACTACTTTCAAAGCCATGCATACACAAAGCTCGCCAAAAATACCATAAATTAAAATTATCTGAAATTTTCCTTAAAATAAACTTTCTATCTTTCAGTGTCTGGACGCAGATAGCACAAGGTCAAAGCCTGTGCTCTTTCAGTAACAGTTGAGTGAGTCTGGCTTCCTAAGTGAGGAGGAACAGGAGGGAAGCTGCAGTCTCAGTTCTCAAAACGCAACTGAAAATATGAAAAAAAAAAAAAACACTGACAACAAGGGAATGTCAGCATAGAAAGTCTTAGTAAATCCTAAAAAATGTGAGGGAATATGCTATGTTTTGGTAACTGAGATGCACTAGCATAATTTAGGCTGGGATTAAGGTGAGAAAGTATTGGGAAGTTTCAGCTTGCGGACGCAATGTCACTAAAACATGCATGATCACACGTGATCACTGTATCACAACACTGGACCCATCTGAAACAATCCCTTCCACCTGTCTTCACTGAAAATGCAGACAATTGTGCAAGCCACCTAACTGTACAGCACTGAATATAGGTCTTGATTTCTAGCATATAACATCCTCCAAGTATTTAGGGTTGTTTGAGGATGGCCCCCCGTTTGTTACAGTGCACTCCTGAGGTGACATACCCTCGTCGGCTGAGGGAGAAGTGTTTTTGGTTAAGAGATGCAGGAGTGAAGAGGCTCCGCAAAACACTGACATTAAGAACTTTTAACAGGAATAAAATTTCAAACTCATTATTGACCTTTTTCATTGTAGAAAAAAGCACAGGTACAATTAAAAACATAAATAATGGCTGCATTATATTTAAGTGTCCGTTCCAAGGAACTGGTATTATTGTGCTTGCTGTGCTGCCATAGCTTATTGGGACACTTAATAGAATGAGACACTATTAATGTTATTAGTTTCACCTGTGCTTTTTCTACCATGGGTATAGTAACATTACGCCTCCATCTTGTGAATATTTGCCACGTCTTCTATCACTTTAATTATAGTTCATAAGATAAATTAATTCAGGCACGCATTCCTTGTTTTGGTGCAACTTCCTTGCCAATACTACACTACTGCAAACTACAGCATTGCTCTCGGACTGCTTATATTTTGTAATCATATTAGTTCATTGTTTATTTTTTATCCACATCTGAACAACACCACATTATTTGTTGTGAGTTTGGTGTAAGGCAATTTCATTGGTTGGAAAACTAATTTAGTTGCACCTTATAACAAGTCAAAATGTTTGCCATGAAGAAGGTCCAGTATTGGGACCAGGCTGCAACATGACAATGCAATTAAAAACACTGGAGCTCTGTCGCATTGCCATGCATATTTTTTTCTTATTTACATGCAAGAGGCTCCAAACATTTAAATACATTTTTTTAAAAATTTTAAAAATTACAAAATACATTACAATTACATTCTTTATATAAAGTAAGTTCCAGTCAAATCTACAATACAGGATCAAACCACCAACCTTTGAACAAAACATATAGCAAAACATTTAAAGTATAAAAGCACTCTTGACATTGGAAATAGTAGTTTGACAAAAAAAATGAAAAGAAAATGCTAGTTTGACCAAATTAAAATGGTAGTTTAAAAAAGATAAAACAAAATCCTACTTTGACAAAAAAGAAAATTGTAGTTTTCAAAAAAAAGAAGAAAATTGAGCAAACTCCATCCACTGATTACGTAACACCATGAGATAAAAGCTCCTTTTTTGTTAAACATATCTGAAGTTGACAAAACTACAACAACTGAACAGTTTAGCTCAGTTCAGATCTTTATTGTCTTAAAAGAGGAATTTCTTTTAATAGCAAGGCAGCATAAAAACAAAAACACACCAAAAATACTTCATCAGCAGATAGAGTTGCTCATTTGAATTGTCATGATAATATAGATGTTCCTCTGAGCACTTCGTGTCCATGTTAGCTAAAAGGTTTCTGCTGTTTCCAAGGTCATGAACGAACTTTCAATCTCAACAATCTCAGCGTATCTGTGAATTTTTGCTGTGATTGTTTTGGCATATATACAATAAGTACAATTATAATTTTGTTCAAGTTGTTTATGTGGTTTGATCCTGATTTAACTCATTTTTGAGTGGGCAATAATTTTCAGCGTGCTTTTTGGAGAGTTTAAAACAAGCGAGATTTCGTGCCGGATGGAGAGTTGCGACAGGAAGTGGGAAAGGGGAGAAGGAAATGACATCAGTGCTTCAGGAAGGAGTAAGGGAGGTTGTTGTACGAGCCATGCGATGGAGTCGTTTGTGTTTACCCCCTGACATAGATGTCAGACATCTTCTCTCCTGTCATGAAAGCATCGTCCTCTAGAATTACGTCATCAGTGTTCCAAATAACAACACGAAGCTCAAAGCTAGACACCAGCACAGCATTGCCCAGAGGAGAGAGAGAGGACGACAGAGAGACAGACAGGAGACACACCACAAACACAAAGACAGACGCGACAAACGACACAAGAAAACGCACACAGAAAAAAATGGAAACAAAACAAACAAAAAAAACAATGATTAACTGCAACAAAAAAAAAGTCCACACACAGCTCACACCCACGGGACAAGGCTTGGTCGCCACGTCCCTCTGTACCTACCCCCTGACAAATATGTCACTGGACTTTTCCCCAGTGAAGTAATCATCGTCCTCCAGTATTACTTCGTCTGTATTCCAAATAATCACCCTGAGCTCATATCTGGTAAGGGGAGGAGGAAGGAACACATACACACACAGTTGGACTTATATATGACAGTACATAGAGAGCTAACTAGTCAAACAGACTCACCATCACTTAACCTCGGGATAGAACTATAAATAGTCTGTTGAAAAAACTTTGAATGTAATTAACAAATGTTCCCCATAAAATTTGCATAGGATTCAATTATTTTTCATCATATTCAGACTGATATTTGTCTTATTTGCTCTGCGCCTACCTCTTTGGTTTCCGTGGTGATATGTCAATCGCAGGTCCAGGAGCAGGCATGTCCATAGGAAACATGTCCACCCACATCTCAATACGGCCCTTTATATGCACAGAGGTAAAGGAACCGCTTAACTACTGTATGATTTCAATCTGTTTCATGACTATAGACAAAGGGTGGGCTCTACCTGTTCGATGCCGGGCTTGTCGGGGTTCAGCAGTGGTCTGGTCTCCACGTGTTCAGGGACGAGCTTGCAGCCCACCCTCGGGATCTCCTCCCAGTGGTTCAGCACTGTTAGGGCCAAATGCTCCTCAGTCTGCTTCTTCAGACCTGGAATATCGACACAAGCAAAAGGAGATAAAGAAGGGAAGGGACATGCAAAACAGCTGTACCAGTTTTATCTATATATTATATTTATTTATAGCCCGATCTTAATGTAAACAAATGAGATTACTGCTAAAATGATTGGCAACATCTGATGACCTTTATGTCATATCAACATCTCACCAGACGTGCTGGCATCCTCAGTAGACGACCAGATGTAGCCAAAAGGTCCTCTTAATGTGCAGTTCTACTCCTGTCTACTCTACCTTGATTATAGCACTGAGCTGGATCTCATGGGAAATATGTTTGATTGTGTGAGGGATATTGCTTTTTTTAACTTTTCTTTGCAACAAAAAACCAAAACAAAGATTGCGGTAGAGGTACTCACAACTTCAACACTGTCACTACTTTGACACTTTCTACTTTGACTACTAATCACCTGTATATATGGTTTTACAGTCGTTATCACAGTTACTTTGATGGTTAAGTAATGATTGATACGAAAAAAAATACAGCCACACCATTTTCATCCTCGATCTCTGTAGGCCCCAGGAAGATTCGATTTGCCACCTTGACTTTGCCTCCCGGCCCATAATGGGGTCCATCGATCTTGCCTTCCTTACAGAGCTTCATCAGGATCTGACTGGGCTTCATAGGGTCCCGCCAAATATTGTATCCATGGCTAACATCAATAGATAACAAAGTGGTGTGGTGCATGCAGAAAGTTATAATTCATAAAGCAAACACAGGTGTTGGGTTAAAACATGTAAAGGATAAAAACACATGGGCGCTCACACAGAGTAGCTGGATGAAATGCCACAGGTGGCTCTGTATTTGCTGTAGAAACGATTCTCCAGGTCAATCTTTGTCTCTCCAATCAGGTCATCAGTGCCGACCAGGTCCCAGTCGTACACGGACACCGTCAGCATGGACTCCATGGGGAAAGTGGCCTCGATTTCAAATGATCTGAGTACAGACAAGTGGGGAATCAACAGAACAAGTCGAGAACAAGAATGACGAGTTAAGAAGGGCAACACATTCAGGTTCATTCAAGATATTGCTAATTTTAATCAGTTAATAAAATGCAAATATGACTTTTTTCCCCACTTGACAAATTTCTTTCTCCTTTTCTACAACATATGACAAGGAACTAAAACTAAATTAACTTAATGAATAAATAAAGCTTTCTCTCAACTTACTTGCCAAACACAGGATTGAGCTGTTTGGAGATGTAGTTCTCTTTGTCCTTGACCTCTGACTTTCCCAGCTTGATGATAATGTATGGATCGGCCTTCCCATTGATATCTGCAGGATGAAGATCTGTAGCCTGCGGCACAGGAAAACAGAATAGAGCAAAATTAGCGAGTATATTTATTTAATTCTGTTTATTTTGATTGTGTTTAGAGTTTAACTGCAGCATGGATTTCAATGGGAAAGAGGTCACTCACCCTAACCACATAGACACGGACAAGGACATTAATTGGATCGTTGTGTGGAATGCTCTGGAACATGCCCATGTTAGGATCAAATCCTGCCTCTCTCGTGATCTCCTCAGACAGCGGTAGCTTGTACATACACAAGGATCCCTGGGACACAGAGAAAAACAACAGTTTAAAAAAGAAGTGATTTTGCACTGCGACTTATTTTCGGTCAGCCAGCGTAGGTTGGGACGTACTTGTTTTATCTCAGTGTTTTCCCACCTTGAATCTGCCAACAATCCTGTCGTCATCCAGAGCATGTTCATCATCATCCCCAGCCTTCCCTCTGTATAAGTTGAAAGTGTGGAGCCAGTCTTCAAAGTTGCCGTACTCACTCTCCAGCTCCTTGTTGTACACCTACATATCACCAAACACATTAAGTGTTTGGATCTGCATGTACATTATTGTGTGTTAGTTCATTGTTGTGTCTTAGTGGGAGCGACATACTCACCAACAGCTCGTCCACTTTTGCTTTCACCGGTCGTTTCTCAGAGCCGTCCACAGCCTGACCCTTCTTCTTGTCCTTGGAGCTCTTCTTCTCTTTGCTCTTTTCCCTTGACTTGGAGCCTTTCATAAGAAGGTCATTGGGTTTGATATCTGATTGGAGGGGTGAGTGGAAGTGGACGTGGACAAAGTAGGGTTGGAGTCATGAAGATGGGTGGCAGGGTTGCACACAGCACTACACACGCGTCGTTCAACATGAAAGCTGACAGTTCTGTTTATTGTTGTAAGTTTCCCCGAAATCATGTTGGAAATGTAGTCAAATGTTCTTACACTAGAAAGGCACTCCAAGAATCAAAAACACCACAAAATATTAAAGACATCACTGTTGGGTTTAGTTACCCTTGGCAAAAAAATGCACTACTGACTATGCTTAACTTCACCCGGTAATGTTGAGTGTCAGAGGTGACAAAGAGTTGAAACGTTCAAGGACCCCGGTGTTAAGTTCCTGTTACATGTTATTAAAAGTGTTATGTAGCATCAATAAATTATTGTTGCATTCATTTTGCGATTCTCAGAAAATAAGATAAGTTAGTGAGAAGACTGAAGTTCAGCTTAGCAACAGAGACCACTGCGTAACATTGGAAATGTAGTTTAAATTTACATCATTTATTCTTACACTACATGTACCACCTTTATAAGTTTTATGCTGCATGGATTATACTCATATTAGTGCAGACGTAGTTTAATTCGGTGCGTTTCAGCAAACTTTCATGTGTACTACAGAGCTGGGCGATCATGTAGGAAATGATCATGAATGTGATAATGTTTGACTCATGTTCAAAGCATGGATGAAGGATTAAACCATGGAAGGAGACAGATGACAGACAGATGTGCTAGAACTCACATCTCAGACCAAAGCTCAATCAGTTACAGTCTGAAATCACTGCTCTCTTTATAATAAAAGCTCATAGGTTCGCTGCTTGCGCTTCCTATTGACTTTTGTTTTGTTTGTTATATTGCTTTTATTGTTTAGTATCTATTTTTGTTGTTGTATTTCATTTGTTCTTTACATGCTGTGTTCGATTATTTTTGTATTAACTGCGAAGCACTTTGAAACTTTGAAGCTGTTTTGGAAAGTGCTATATAAATAATGCTTGCTTGCACAATTAATAGAGTGAGCAGTAAATTCAGATATCAGACATTTATGAATCATCGTCATTTTGAGTCATCACGGTCAGCTGTAATTTTTACACTATAAACTGGTTCTAGCAGGTTTTTTCAGACATAAAAAGTGACAAAATAAAGTACAGCAGTAAGCATGCATACTAAAAATGGTTGATTTTTGAGCAGACTGTTGATGGACACTATTCTCCCATAATGCAATGCAAAAAGGAAATGCAGGAACATCTCATGGTTAAAAAAAATCAGTAGTGAGTGGTGGCTTTTTAAAATCTGTGTGTATTGTAAAAATACATTTTTTCAAATTCCGAAGTTGTTTGATATGATCGCATATACTGTTACTATAAAACAGTGAAGTATGTGGATATTGACATATTCATTTAAAAGGAAATCAAAGCAGCAGATATTTAGGTACACTGGCAGGAAGTCCAGCTGATTTCGTGGAGTTTAATACCTGCTGCCTCTGCAGCTATCTCCAGGTCCTCTCTCTCTTCCGCCTCTGCCTGTGCTACCTCCTGGGCTCTGAGGGTCTGGAAAACCAGGCAAGAAAATTATGTCAGTCTAATAGGACTTCAGGTGAGAGAGAAATCTTATGAGACAAAAAAAAACATGTGAAGATGTAAATAGAGTAGACAAGAATAGAACAGACAAACCTCCTTCAGCGTTTCTATTGAGGCAAAATATTTGGACCACCAGTCCAGCACTCTCTCATCTGTCTCATCCTCTTCCTCTGCCCCTCCCTTCTTTTTCTTCTTCTTCTTCTTTTTCTCTTTGTCAATCTCCTCCTCAGTCTGTTAAAACAGTTCAGACACTTGTGCACAGTGTTTCTCATTAGCTCCGTTTTTATTCATAATGATGTAATAATCATTTAACTTTAGCCCATATTTTCATTGCCAAATCTCTATAGGAACGATTACTTACCATGTCAACTTTTACAACAGCATCAGACGTCTATGATAGGGGCCGTTACATAAAACAACACAAGGATTAATACACACAATGAATGATGCAGGTAGGAGCGGCACATGTACAGAGGCAGGTAAAAAGACAGAACATAAAGCAGTGATAAGATTCACAGCATTTACATAAACATGCACATTGTACAATAGGAATTAGCAGGCAATGGTCTACAGTGCATATACTCAAAAAAAGCTTACAGCGTCTAACTTGACGACTGTGTCCATCTTTCGGACCAGAGGCTCTGTGTCCATGTTGACGATGATGTCACCTGCGGGGCGAGAGAGGGTGCGAGAGGAAAGGCTGGGTGAGGAGCGAGGCTGGGAGCCGCCGTTGGCAAGGACCATGTAGCCATTCATTAGCTTAGCTGGAGCGGGGCCAAAATGGCAAAGATGGCAGGCGTCATGAGAGGACAGGAGAGCCGAGGACATGCAAGAGAGAGAAAAGACAACAGATGGCAAGAACAGACAGGCAGGAAAAAGAGGTCAAGGCACAGAGCAAGCAGAGAAATCAGCAAAGTTAATAAAGAATGAACATTCATTCTTTAGTGACCAGAGAACTGGATCAGTCGCATTTTAATGTAATTCTTAAAGTCTTAAACCTTCCTGAAGTACAGTATACCGTTATTGTCTAAACCTTCTTGGAAGCCTGTCCAATGGGCAATTTGAAAAAGTTAAAACAAAGTCTAAAGTTTATTTGTACAGTGTAAACCCACAGGTCTATTCAAGAAATAAAGGAAAACCAGAACTGGCAAAGAAGTAAACAAAAGAATGCCCTCTACATGTTTATGAATTTGCTATTGATTGCTGTTTACATTTGAAATATGTATTATATGTATAAGTCTGAGTGTAAAATGTATAAATGTAATGCCAATGTCAGGCTGTCTTTCTTAATGGCAATACATTGGTAAACATTAACACGACTGTACATGTGTCTGATTCCCCAAAACAAAAGCAGGAAAAAGGAGGCAGTCCAGTGGTGAAAAAAGAAATAGAATCTCCTCATGTCTTGATCATTTTGAATTTCATTTGAAACTAATGGGCTGATGAAACTGCAGATGTGTTTTAGCTTGGAGCCTTCATCAGGGGATACTGTTTGTGATAGCATGTTCATGAGCTGTCTTTTGAAAAGAGACAGCTCATGCACATGCTGTCTCATCATCAAACAGAAACGCAGTGCTACTGCTCCTAACACCCACAGTTAGTAGGCTCGTTGCTAACAATAATATATCACAATAATATCAGTATAACCCTTCACATTAGTGTTAGCACCTGCAGTGGCCCAGTTGTTGGAGGATTTGTCTGGGGTGCTGTAGATGAAACGTCTCAGACTGGTGACAGCATGGGACCCCACCAGGATGTATCGGCCAAATGCCCGGCAGTCCACCACCCGGATGTTGAGAGGAGGGTGGAGAAGCTCATTCTCTGGAAGGTCCTGAGGACATAATTAAGACATGCAGTTGGTGCAGTGAAGCAAAGGCAGAAGTTTACACCATGCCTACATATTATTCTTGCAATAAGTAACACTTATCCAAAAGAGTTCAGTTAAGTAAAGACAAGCAGACCGATTTCAAGTGAAGTTTCATGTTTATTTCAAGGGGCTGGATATAATATATAAGATCCAAATTTCAAATGGTCTAAATATCAAATGGACAGCTGCACTTACCACCTCAAACCATTTAACCAGGGTGCTGAAGTTGGGGTTTTTCTTGTAGTTCTGGATGAGGACAGACTGCACACCTCTCCCTGCACACTCTATGTCCACACGGGGACGATCCACCTGAGCCAAGTTAATTCTCTTCAGATCCCTTAAGCCCCAGAACAAAACCTGAACCAGAGAACAAAAAACATGAGTAGGGGAATCTCTAGAGCTCAAAAACAGAGCTGGTTGTTAGAATGTCACCTCAATGCGGTAGCGACTCAGGATGGGTCGGATGCCCAGCGGCACAGGCAGAATGGGTCCACGCTCCGAGTCTGTCGGCCCTTCAAGGGGAGGAAGATCGGCCCTCCCACCTTGACCGATCTAATTAAAGAGGGGACATGGGAAGTACTCTAAACGTGAGAGTAACAGGTTGCAATGCTTCTGTGATTTATGCATTGAACTACAGCATTAACACCATACCAGATTTATTTCCTACAGTCCTAATATTTGTACAGAGTCTTTCTTTGCTTAGTGTGAGTTCAGAGAAGGCAGAGGTTAATGTCATGTTGGTAGAGATAAAAAGCTTTTTCAGTACAAACACTGACAACAGAATGACCAAAGAGTAAGACAAAATAGGATGAAAAGAAAGAATGAAAGAAAAGAGCACCTTTATTTGAGGAACAGCAAAGTTATGGACAGCAATCAAGGCTCGCCTAATCGACTCCTCATCGAAAGGTATCTGTGGGCAGCAGGAGGAGGCATAGGAAGGAGTAAGAAACAGGGAAAATGGATATTTCACAGGTGAAAGGAGAAAAAATGTATATGCTCATGGATGGAAGAGAAGTGTGGTGGGATGATGGCAGAGGAAACAAGAGAGAAAATGGAGTTATAATTATTTAAAGGGGAAAGGGAAAGAAGATATGCATGGTGGCAAAGAAGAAGATTTGAGTTTTACATGAAGAGACATGTACAAAGAGAAAGAAAACCCCTATGTTTGCTATTTTTCCATGATCTTTTGTGCATGATCCATATGATTACTTAATGATTCTTCCGTTTCCATCCCTCATTCCTCTTTACTATAACTGTACAAAAGTGTCATGCAATCTCTCCAGAAGGAGACCCTATGGAGTTGCATGTGTGTGCACATGTAAAAAGCATTCGTTCATTCATTCATGTGTGTTTACGTATCTGTGTTCTTGCATAATTTATGTTACCTGCAGCAGCTCAAAGGCAGCCAGCAGCTCCCCGGCAGTGCAGTTCCCTCTGTAAACCTGGTAGTACTCCAGCTGGGGTGGGAACCTCGGGGGGCCGTAGTGCTCGTCACACATCTTGATGGTGGGCTTCGCAAACGTCCGGCCTATGAACTCCGCCTTGCCCTACATACATTGTGACAGCAGGCAGTTTGGACAGTCAGGGGACAAGGGAAGGGAGTTAGACATGGGCGTGTGTGGTGCAGTTTCCACGGCAGCCACTTGGTGTCAGTATTGGTCAAAGTGGTTGAAAGTCTTAAAAATGTGAAACAGCAAATGTCTTACAGTATATAATACAAACGACACCCTCACTAAAGATCATAGTGTGATATAACAAACATAGATGTAGTCATTAAATAGATATATAAATTAGCATTTTTTAAAAACCTTTCTTCGTTTCATGATTGAGTATTGGGAGCAAGATTTTCTACTCTGCGCCACTGCTCCTACTACAACCAGTTTTTCCAAAGCTTTTCCAGAGCTCATCTGCAGCTAGATGAACCAAATAATTCATGCTACATCAGCTAACAGCCATCAGTCACTATGAGAACTTTAAACTCAACACATTCTTTCACACTCTGTTTAGCCAGCACAGAGTGATCACGGACAGAGTTTATGTGAAGGACAGAGTGGAGTGAAACAAGGGTGGACAGACAGGCAGAACATGAGGGAAGGAGAAGCAAAGCACATTTATTAGCACAAACTGAATCCTGTGTAACGAGCATTGATCAGTCTATTAATGTGCCCCTCAATGATGCATCCATTCATTCACATGGAGTAAGACCCTACCACAGTGTCCTGGTCGTAGATTTCAACCACAATGATTGGTGGGTCGTCCCTCAGCTCACTGGCCTCCCCAAAGAGCTCCACATCGTCAAACACCAGCAGCTGGTCCCATGTAGGGCAAAGAGTCTCGCTCAGGACCTGCAGCACACACACACATATTACCTCAGTTTACACACACATCACATCAGTGATACAAATACTCACACAGTTGCTCACCGTTAATAAACACAGTTTATTCATCTACACACCCTGATGGCCATACCTCAGTAACCTGGCTGTGTGTGGAGAAGAAGACCCGAGCGAAGGGATCTGACAGGCCACTGCTGTCAGCAGCAAACAGACTGCGGGCCTGGTACATGTGCGCTCTCAGCTGAAACACCTGCTTCACTATTGGACACACACGCGTGCATACATCACATCATATTATTTGACAATCAATCCCTTTGTTAGCGGTCTTATACTAAAGTTATAAAAGTGAACGACAAAGTAAAAGCAATCAATAGAAGTCAAATGTCTACTTCTGAGTGAGTTTGATTTTGAGTGTTTAGCCTCTAAATGATTTTAGAGTTCAAACTTAATGGTAAATCAAGAGAAAACCTAATGCTGCGGGGACTCAGCCGCCCACATGTGCTCACATTTTTAGCGTGTACTTACTGTTGTAGACGAGACTGATGGGGGGGACAGACTGAAGGCCGGGGCCCATTTTAGAGGCTTTGATCTCTTCAAAACCATTAGGGAGACCATTGAGGAAGTCCTTCCTTTGCTTGTTGAGGCCAAGCCACAGATACAACTCCAGCTTAGCCTGAACTGTCCAGCCTGCATGACCAAACCCCTTCTTACCAGGCAGCTGTGGACACAGATTACAACAGCAGGGTTCTGAATAATTGTGAAGAGTTCGATTTAAAAAGAAAGAATAAACTGTTGAGAAAAACAAAGGAAAGTATGTATTACATCCTCTCTTTGGTAGAGTCAATCATCAAGCATTATGCAGACAACGCTGCAACATGGCCCAATTCATACATATTAAGTTGCCACCTGATTTTCTTTGTAAGCAGCTGTTACAGATAATGCTGTATCTTGTATCTTGACTATTTACCACAACTGATCATTTCACAGTAAATTGAGCACATGGCTTCACAGAATAATTACAGGTCTTGGATTTAAGATGGTTGAAAATCAGCAAAGTGTGTTTTAATGAGACAAGCGAACAGTGTTTGACTAAGAGAGGGGCGGGAAGAGATGATTGTACCTTGAGGAAGACAGCTTTGACTTTGCCGCAGTCTTTTCCTGTTTCCTCATCAACTATGGAGTAGAGAATGTCTTTAGAAGGAATCCGGGCATAGGCGATGCGCTTGTTGTTGCTCATCATCCAGATAAAAACATCTGGAATGCTGTGCTGAGGCTGAACAAGATAAATATACAGGATTGATCATGTACTTTTACTGTATATACTGTAAAATGTTTATATACTGTATATTCATTCTGCATTAATAGTTTTATGCACAAACAAGTTACACAGGACTAAATCTGCACCTCATCAGCGAGGAAACGGAGCTTCTGCAGGAAGTTCTGCACCAGCTTGAGTTTTTCTTTCACTGTGTTTTTCTTCACCTGAGTCCGGATCATCTTGGCCTGCTGGCTCATGCTGTCCTGCAGGAAGAGAGATAAGTGATAATGAAGCATACTAACAGAGGGGCATTGCACCTTACACATATACAATTTAACCAACTGCATGTAAGTGGATTTTCTTTAAAATATATAAAACGTTTTAGAGACTCTTGGTTTAAACTATAAAGAGTACCTGCACATCCTCCACACACATGACTTTTCCCACCATAAATCTTTCTCATGTTTTTTTTTTCAAAACAAGTTTGTGTTCTCCTGCAATACTTTTGCTTTCCATTGCAGTTTTCACATTCCCTCACGCCCAGTGGTGTGGTGCAGCTACAGGCAAGTATGCAATACAGTCATTTCATTTCTTTCTTACAGTGTGCTTTAAGTACACATACTGCTGATGCATATACCTGTTCAAACACTGGACCTTATTCATCAGCCACCACTAAAACCCAGCTTACACTGCTTTTGTTTTTCTACACAACACTTTGCATTGCCTTTTTCATTTTCTATTGAAATCAAAAGTCTATTTGTAATCAAATACAAACATGAATCAGAGGGAATATGAAACAGTTCTTTGAATGAGATATTGGAAATGCATGCTAATGTATATAGCACGGAATTTGTCAAAGGAGTGAAAATGTATTTCAAAAATTATTATCAATTTCTGGGTGGTGCCTTTACAGCACTCCACACTATTTACTCATTAAGAGATTGAGATTACTGACAGAACCGCAGACAAATTGATGCCATTTTTCACAGCTTCATCTTCCTATCTATCACTCACTCCACTTCCTTCCTTCTGAGAAACATAAATCATACCATCTCTCTCATGCAGGACTTCAGCCGTTCTCGATCCAGTTTGGTTCGGCCTGCCTGGTTCACATCCTTGTTAGCCAGAGTCACAAACCGACTGGGAATAACCAGAAAATACAGAGGATGAAACATGAATGTGGCTCGACTTTTTACATACTGATAAATTAACGATAAACACACTGCTGGTTTCTTTCACCATTAAATTGTCATTGAAAGAAGGCTGCTAGCGGGCTTTAATGTGCATGTTTGAGAAGTCTTAGGTCTTATAGCAGGTTTACAGCTTTCTGCATCAGGAGAAACTCTCTGGATCTTTACTGACCGCTGAGTCACAATGCCAGTTTTAATACGAGACCACGTCAAATTCTTATGTAGCTTGCCTGCAGCCGACGCTGAGCTCCTCCAACACTCCCCTGAGTCTGCGTTCTGGAAAAGCCTTCTCTGTCTTAATGATCTCCTGAACGTCATTTAAACCCTCTTCCTGTTGAAAAAAAAACAAACTCATATACTCAAAATACTCATAACCATATGCAAAACCTCTTTTACGAATGTACCTTATCTATATACACATACTACCATGTAATTGATACTATAGCTTTTATAAGAACAATGCAATTTATATTGTTATTATTCCTATCCCGTATTTGTCATAATTTTTCTACTTTGTGATTTGTTTATTCATTTTATAAATGGTTATTTTCCCATCTTATTAACCATGCTAGTGATGTGGTTTTGGGGATAGCAACATTGGTCAGTTTAAAATATTGGATGGATTATCATGAAATTTTGTACAAACATTCAAAGTCCCCAAAGGAGGAAGCCTACCGACTTGGGTGGTTCCCTGACTTTTCCTCTAGTGCCACCATGAGGTTAACATCTGTAGTTAAGAGTATAATATCTTGACAGCTGTCAGATGGATTGCCATGAAATTTATCATTTATGTTCCCCTCGACATGAATTGTAATAACTGTGGTGATCCCCCAACTTTTCATTTAGCACCATTATCAGGTCAGCTTTTTTAAAATTTTCCCAATACTTTGGTTTATGACTAGATGCAAAACTGCATGTTAGCATGCTGACATTAGCATTTAGTTCAAAGCACCGCTGTGCCTGAGGACAGCCTCACAGAACTACTAGCATGGCTCTGTATATTCTTAGCCTTGTTATCATCTGCTACAGAATATCAGAGTTAAGCCAATCCAGCCACCTGAGCTGACCTTTGCACATTGTGAAGGAAGGTGTACACTGACCAGTTTGTCAGCGATCTTGTCCATCATGTTGGAGTTGTAAAGTCGTCTTCTCTGGTCCTGCCACCAGCTTTTGATGTAGACACATGGCTTCTTCTCGAAGTAGGGAAGATGGAAGTAATTCCTGACGAAACAAACAAAATAACACAGTCAAACCCTGAATTGTTACATACTAAATGCTAGTTTAACCTGAATGTGTAAAGGATTGTGCAATTACTACTCTTAATACAGCTAATCATTGCCAGCAGTCTGCTTCTGGCTGAGATACACTGTGCTATCTCTGATAATTATAAAGTACTTAACAAACTGATTTCGACCCCTTGACCTTGCCCCTGTGACCTTTGACACCTGACCTGTCGGTGATGACGGGCTTCATTATAGGAGTGGAGGAGACGGAGACCAGGTCCCCATCCTCGTCTGCCTCGTCCTCACTGGAGTTCTGGATGAGCTCGTTCTCCTCTTCTTCATTTTCTCCATCTTTCTTCCTTTTCTTTGCTGATGAAGGCTTGCTTACACCATCTATCTGGTTGCCATAGTTTCCTGGGAGCGGGCAGAACATCCCACATTGTTACGGACTGTACTTGGTTAAGGTAGCTATTGATTGTTTTGGTACACTGTCACATCCCTCTGTTATATTGTAAACTTGGGGCAAACAGGTCAACGTTAACAAGATCAAGAAAAAGTTTATTTACCTATTGTGATTTCAAAACTTATCGCTTTGTCGCCAATCTTCCTGTCAATCATGGTGGCCTCCAGGAAGGAACCAAAGAGGAAGAACTCATCTATTTTCCCAGTGGCACTCTGATGGAGTGACGAGAATGGCAATAAAGAAAAAGTTAAACATTTTATTGGACTGAAGTGCATTCATTTTATTATAAAGTCTGTGGAAGAAAAACTGCTTTTCTGTCATTAACTATACATAACAGCTACCTTCCTCCTCTCTGAGTAGTTTTAACCATTTATGTAGTTGTTATTAAAATATGAAATATTCATTATTATATTATAAAGTATTATAAAAATAAATAAAACAAGACAAAACCAAACAAAGTTGCCAGAGTAGCAACCATGCAAGTCTAGATATGCTGTATCTCCAGTGTCCATAGCCATCGTGACCAGGCTGAAATGGTCACAGTCTGGGGATGTACAATGAGTATGATTCAAAGGTAGTTTAAATAAACCACACATTAAGCAAAACCCTAAAGGGGCCCATAAAAAACATACACTATTTAGTTGCAGCCGATTTACTTTGCTTTCTGATATAATCTATAAATAATTATATTAAGTAATAATTAATATTTATTCAGAAATGTTTTTACTTTAGGGCAAGCCCAGAAAACATGTCAAAAATAGCTAAAATAAACAGGAATATTATGTTAAGTCTAGTTTGAAAAATTTATGTGATGCATGACAATAAACTGTCCTAGCAGCGTTAACAGAACCATCTGTGATTGCGGCACTGTTTCTCAGCTCAATCAGGATTAGTCTCTACAAGAACTTAACCAAATATGACAACCCCATATGAACCACAGCCGGCTTGCAATCTTCCGGATATGAAAGACAATATTTTTTCATCTCCAAAGTCAGTTATTGGCCTTTCCTGTTCTCAGAAATTAGGTTGACGAATGGACATTCCTGTGAATGATCCAAAAGCATTGATGAACGCATTCTACTTTGTGTTATAGATGACAAATGATGAGGCAGACCAATCTCATGTTCAATATTTAGAGTGAAGATAAATGAGCCCCTTTACGGCTTTTATTTGATTAGCATTATTTCCTTAAATTAGTAATCTGTCTCTCCTTCAAAACAAAGTACTTGACAACTGGCACAGACTCATGCTGGCATGAATGACTACGGTTCCCAGAGGACACATTTACAACAGCCAAGAATGTGAATAGCTGGCAAGCTTGCACCGAAGCAGAGCATCTAATGTTTCTGATTTCCCTGATGGGCAGTTAACTACACACGCGCCAATACAATGGTGGATTGGAGCATCACACTGTTTATTGTGGGTCAGGAGTTCAGGAGAGGTCAAACAGCATGTTGTTCTCATGGATCACAGTCAGGGAAACAGCTTTAAGATAAGTTTGTTTTCGGTAATGCAGTTGGAGGGACATTTTATGTGAAGGGATGTCCGAGTAATGAGTACTTCACATAAAGTCAGTCGGGTCTTCTTACTTCTGAGATGTTGGAGACACTCTCCACCTGCACATCAGTGGAGCTTATGATCTCAGGTGAAGTGGTGTCCAGGATCTCCACAGCGATGGAGAGCAGGAGACGGGCTCTGAAGGACACGCCTTCTCCAAGACCCTCATTCAGGTCCTGGTGCTCGTCCATCAGAGTGTACTGACGGGTGGAACCATACATGTTGGCCCAAGCTGGGCCCAGTGTGGGCAGGAACCCTGGACATTCAGGAGGAGATGTAGGAGATGACATGGTAATCCAGAAG
This sequence comes from Micropterus salmoides, assembly GCF_014851395.1. Taxonomy (NCBI): domain Eukaryota; kingdom Metazoa; phylum Chordata; class Actinopteri; order Centrarchiformes; family Centrarchidae; genus Micropterus; species Micropterus salmoides. Next base: position 17,637,938 of record NW_024040928.1, read on the forward strand.
ATTTTTTTTTTTCTTTTTCAATATTCTATTCTATTTAAGGTATTTCAAAGTATCTACATCCTTCAACCCGTTCCCAAAAAGCCAGAAAGTGAACAATTCATATTAGCCTATGACAACCACAATCCTTACAGAAAGGACAGTTTCATATCCTTATCGGAGTTTAGATTCCATATCTTTGTCCAGACGATGTAAAATCCAAATCTCGTTGAACATTACATTTTAATTCTTTAAAGCGTATTACATAATTGACTATTTTGTAAGCTCATTGCTGTGCTCTTGCTCCAATTCATTTAGCAGAGATCACTTGTAAATGGACATGTGTTTTCTTTGTATTATACGTTGATAATGTTTGAGGTTTTGTAAGGTTGTACTCATGATTATATGATCAGTCATAATAAAATTCATTGGTCATGCTCACCATTTTCCCCTCTATTTATAAAAAGGAACTCTGCAAGGAATTTTCTCTGGAAATTGGCAAAATTCTTCATAATGGATCTTGTACTTTGGTTTAATATATGCTAATCTATGTATTGACTGCACATCTACATTTACTACAATTACTATATGCAGTAAAATATTAGCTAGTTAAGATTGACTAATTAACGTACCTGACAGCTAATCAATGTTCATAAGACAAACTGAACATGACCAATCTGACCAACCTTTGTCACCATCATTTGATATCTTGCGCAGGTCAATGAAGTGGGTTCCTATGGCAACGTCGTTGACCTTATCCGAGTCTCGTATCTGGACCTTCATGCGTTTGCAGAGTGGAGGGAACAGCTCAGTGAAGATGACCTGCTCGTTCCAAATTGGTTCATAACTGCTCTTCTGGACTGAAGTCTTCCCCTTGGAGACATTGGAGTAATACTTAAGTCCCAGGTAGAAAGTACATAAACATTTGTAGTGGTCAGTTATGTGGCTCTAGTCCTTGTTATAGTAGTTGATACAGTAGTTTTAATAACATAAACACTAAAGGAGCTTATCTACTTCATATGGCTCCATCTTACCAACAGCAGATTGTAAAAAACGTTTTTTCAAGAGTAAATGTGAATCTGTCCATGTGTAAATCGAAGCAGTTTTTGTTTGCTTTGTGGCCAGAAAGAACAGGAGGAGCACTACAATTAATCTCCCTTTCATTGTACATACTGTATATGTGTAGCCAAGTATTGTATTATGATTCCCCTGAAAGAATGACAACCTAACCTTTAACATGCGGGCGTTATCCAGGCACCCACAGCCACATTCAGTATTTTGGTCCTGTCTACAGCTGCAGGGTTTTTGGATGGGCATTTTTAACCCTCTCAATTGTATTTGAACAGGTATTGATCTTAACCTTCTGGCAAACATATTTGGGAGCAACCCGAGGACTTAAAAGATCACAGCTAATACCAGAAGTAGTTGTGGCCTTCTCTACACTCCCTGCTTGAAGTCTGCTCCCCAGACTCCTCAGATTAAAAAAAACAACTGAGTCAACATCTCATAAACGCTGGCTGGATGATCTCAAGCACTTACTACTTACAGCTCAACCAGAATGTTCTACTGGATCTAGAAACCTTTCCCCCCCTCCCTTTACTCTCTTTTCTGTCTTCTCTTTTATTTTAAGATATTTGTGTAAGGGACGGATGTAGGCTCGCGATGTGTTTATGTGTGTGGTAATTGGAACTGGGAAATACAGTCTATGGCCTACTTTCAGTTGTATGTATGGTAAGTTCAATAAAAGTATTTGAATAAAGGTAATTATTCAAAAACTTTGGATACTTAAAAATAAAACATTTAAAACAGGAATAAAATCTTAACGTTTTTCAGTCAAAAATAATGTTGCTGCTCCTGTGTAACAATATATAAAGATATCTTTTTAACTATTAGAGAACCAAACGCACAGTGTAATCAGTAATGATCCCCTGTTGAGTAACAACAGCTGCTACAACCTAGCAAAGAATAAGAGATTGCCGGATGTGGAGGGAGTTACTTTTTGCCCAGCAAACTGCACTTGAACGTAGGGGTCCACCAGGTCTCTGTTCTCTCCGATGAAGGCCTTCTTCACATTAGCCATGATGCTGGTGTTCATTTTAGGAAGTCCCTCGGCGCGGTAGATCTTCACATAAAACCTTGCCCACTGCCTCTCTGCCGGGATGCCCTCTGGGAGCAGGAGGTTCCTGGAAACACACAACAGCACGAAAACTCATTCAGTGACAGGATTGTGGAGTTACTTTAGGAGTTGCTTTCTTTACTCTTTATAAAGATACTGTGTGATTATTATTTAAATATACATGTTTTTGTAATCTTTGAAATTATAACATAGTTTTGAATTAAATCTAAAACTAACACATCAGTAACAACTTTTTACCCCTCTATGTCGTCTTCATCCGTCTCGTTGGCCTTGTGTGGAGTCTTGATGTTGTCGCCCTTCCCAACCACAGCGATGTCACACTTTATATATCCTTTACACCCCGCCGTTATGTCATCAGGATCAGACAGGATGGCCCACTTGTGGTAAAACTGATGTTCTGGGATAAATGTCACTCAATTAGTCAGCTGACAAATAGCTTTTCTTAAATCTTAATAATAATTTTTACTTCACAATGAACAAAGGACACAAAATGAAGTTGTACAAAACACATTTAGGACTGGGTGTGTACGTTATGATGAGTTATTAGATAGATATCAGGGCTACAGCTTGTAGTTTACCAGGCTGAGAGTAAACAGTCCCAACATCCATCTTGAAGGTTCCCACCAAGGTCCCACTCCGAAGAAGATTTTTAGAGTGAATGACCTACACAGAGAGAATTGAGAATGAAATATTAAAATAAAGAGCAAATTTGAAAATTTAACTAGAAAACTGCAATAAATAATTAAAAAGTCTGAGTGTTACAGAAAAACAGATGGCTATGGACTTTGTTTTGATTTTTTAAATCTTATCCACATTATTGTCTTTACTTCCTATTTGCTCATATTCTTTGGATTTATTCTCGTCTACCTTGTCTGGTTTATTTCCTTTAGTAAAGCACTTATAGTGTATTATTATTCATGTTTAACAAGGGGCTGCATAATCTTTTCACCATTTTACATTAAATATAACCAATTATTCTCTCAGATCATTAATTAACCTAATTAATGCAATAACCAGAAACCTATTTTTATGTCTTCACACTTAGCTATACATACAAAAGGTATGGTATATACACTTCTCTGCACCATAAAGTATTAAGGAGTTATATCATCTTCAAAACATGCAGGGTATGGACTACTTACTGAGAGCTTGATGATCTTGTCAAACATAACATCAGGAGGGACATGGAAGTCAAAGACGAAATACTGCAGAGAGCAGAAACAACGTTTGCCCATTAAAATGTATTCATTCAGTTCGAGAGATATCAAAGCAGAGTTCACCTGAGGGAATGAACAGAAATGCGATTGTGATCTTTTCACTGTTAGGTCAGCCTCGCAGCAGATCAGATGATATTGTACCCACATCAGAAGCCCCTCGAGCTTTCAGTTCTTTGGAGGCAAAGATGAATGGCTTGAAAAGAAATGGCTGATTTAAAGCTACCTTTGCTGTGAGTATCTTAAAGTGCATTGGTTCAGCTATACTGCAGCTTATGTGCAACTCTGCAACAGGCAGGGGCACAAGAACTCAGATTTGTCTCATGAGATCCCTTTGTATTTTGCTCTTTATGTAAAATATGTTTACTAAATGAAAAACTAAGAGGAGTGACACAGAAAAGAAATAGGTGAAATGAGTGACTTGCTTCATGTGGTGTTATCGTATGTCTTAGTCTGTTATCACGTTTCTTGTTCTGTGTTTTATTATTCTTTCATTTGGTTTCTTTGTGTCCGGTTTTGAAGGTTTGTTGTTGGAACTGTGTTGTTGTCCTGCGTCTTCTGTCTGTTGTTTATGCCATTTTTTCCCTTTATCCATTCACTACAGGAGGCCTTTGTCTCCTGTCAGGCCATTATTGTAAATAAGAATATGTTCTTAATTAACTTGCCTGGTATAATAAAGGTATATGCTGTATATATATATTAACAAAATAGACTTGCGTGTCATTTTAACCTAAACAGAAATAAGTGAAATGAGATTACATAATATTTGTCATGATGATGTAGTTTTTGCAGTGTTATCAGTGAACCTCAAAAGACCACAGATGATTGTGGTTTCCCATTACAGCCAATTCCAAATCATTATTCCTGAAAACTGTAAAGCTATCTGAAATAGCACAGATTCTGAACAAACTGGAGGGTCTGAATACAAATACGTCCTTCAAGCTTTCTCTCCTCGCATGGGGGATTTTCAGACAAACAGGAAGAATCGATAGGGGACAAACTATCACTTAAGGATACAACCGGAGGCTGAGCTCTGCATGACCATCGGCACAACCAACATGTCCTACTGTTCAGGAAGAGGAGTGTGTTAAGTATTTTAAAGTTAATAAATCGTCACAACATTCGACCATCAAAGAGAACACTGACAGCCTCTACACTGCATTTTACTTTGTGCATTTTCCCAGAAATCTCTTTGGTGGCAGGAAAACAGGAAAATATACTGACTGATGTCTTCATGTTGAAAAAACACCTGCTCTCACTTAATATGCCAGTGGCACAAGATATACAGATATACTATATGATACCAATTATCCTTGGATAATTATGCTACGAGATAAGAGTACAGAAATCTTCTTCTTGCATTGTATTTGTTTATCTGTTCATGCTGTGTAAATCATCACAGTATGATTACTGTGTGGGTGAATCCAGCAATCTTATATTAGAGAACTTGCGTTTCAAGTTTGTTGCAGGTCTGAGAATTTTGCTACCTTAAACCTGATTTAATTGATTTTCTTGGCCTGTTGAGAGAGTTGGGAAATAACCTTCTGTAGGTTCATCACTATGAGTAACCCCTTCACGCACAAGTAGCCAAGTGATACGTTGTTAAATATTGATGATAGCTTCTTAATGTACAAAATTAAGTACTACTTTTGAGAATCTAATAAACTATGCGTTCACCGTTCAGATTTTAGCAGTGACATCATTTTCCCCTTGACATATCCAGTGTATGTAAGGTTATTTTTAGCACTACAGTTCAGCCAAATCCCATCTGTGTCATTTTTCTGAATCTAATCTCAACCTGCTTCAATAACAAATTTTTACTATAAGGCAGTTTATGTCAACTTCAAACCATGGCTAGATTACGGAATAGATTAAAAAGCCTTGAAAATAATAAAAATGTAATGGTTTTTATGGGAGAAACTGTTTGTTTATATACATAAAAATGTGCATGTGAATTTTTAAAGTTAAGAAGGGTTCACCTCATTGTAATACGGGCAGTTGGTGGACTCCTTCATAGATGTGTACTTCTTCTCATCTCCGATCTCCACACACACCACGGGGTCCATGTTGAGGCCTATCAGCTGCCGGGCCTCGACCACTGTGATGCTGATCTGATGGGAGACATTAGCACATCAGAGACTCTGAAAGCTAAAACAACCTGACTTTTCATCCAACAGTGAGTTAACCAGCAGCAATCACAAATCATGCAACTAAGGAGTAATTACCCCCCCCCCCCCCCAAACAGATCGATCTTTCACAAACTCTAATAATTCTGATTGCAGGCATGGAGGGATCTTGCCAGAAACCTTTTTAGCCTGTGATTTTCCTCTGACATCTCCCCAAGCTATAGTCATGTAGCATTTGATAGAACAAGTTAGATTCAAGCTAAAGCTTTCTACAGCCAAGTAATATCCCTCTGGTTTAATTAGTTGTTGGATAATGAAGGAGAACAGAGGAAAACACAAAAAAGAGAAAGAGAGGATGAGTCTGCAAAACACCAACAGTCTGCTGTATAACTGCATTCATGTTTTTTTTAAATAAAATAGGCCATGAATATAGGGCATGGGCTAGCATTGGAGGACTGTTATTCTGTTACTTTCTTTCGCTGATCTTGTGGTGAATAAATCAGTGCATGCAAACAGCCATGAATATAAAGAAAACAAAGAAGCCAAGGACGTCACTTTGTGTTGAAAAGTGGTGGGGACATAGGGGCTCAGATTAGGGCTGTGAAGAGACACTTAGCTTGCGAGACATCATGATACACAATATTAGGTTCACGATAACGAGATGAAAAGACACTTAAACAGTGTTTTAAAGATATCCTCAATGGAAAGAAAATATGATCATTAAACACTTCATTTCCTGTATTCTGGTGAACATTTCTGCACCAATTTATGGTGAAAATGTTTTTATTTATGTTAAAAAAACACAAAATTCAGGTGGCAGGTAATTTTTCAAAATATCTAAATATAATAGAATATATATATAATATATATTATAATATATAATATATATAATATATTGGCCAAAAAGAAACTACCAAGAAGTTGTTAAAGTTTCTGATTGGTGTGTGCACGTTTTTGGGTCATTTTATAATCAGTAGCTTGTTTTTTTTGGACAATGCTTCTTATGTATTTTATTTGCATTGCATGTTTTCTTAATGTGCAAATAAACCTTTCTAAAGGCATTTTCATTTGTTATTTAACTGCAAGCTATATTTCAGGATGTTTTTTTAAAAACAAATTGTGCTTTAAAAAAGTGGTGGGGACAAAATCAGCCATTTCAAAAAGTGGTGGGGACATGTCCCCAGCGTCCCCAGTGGAAATAACACCTATGAAAGAAGCTCATTTGTGGATATAGTTATATATATTATGGCTGTAGCCTTATGTTAACAGAAAAATATGAGAGTGGTATCATGTAATGTGTAAAGTGAATGAGCATATTTCACAAAATGTCAAACAATTGCTTGCAAAGTATGGAGCTGGAGTCATGAGACTATTAGCTTAGCTTAGCATAAAAACTGGAAGCATTGGGGAATATGGCCATCCTTTCAAAAATATGTATACCAGCACTTCTAAAACAAATTAACACACAGTTAGTATAATATATAAAAGGTTTTAGGGGAGTTGTGACTGTGGCTTCTTAGCAAAGAAGAGTTTAACCTTCATCACCACACTTACGTGCAGCATATCTGCTGTTTTTCAAGAAATAGTTACAATGTATGAATTAAACAGACGAGACCCAAGACGTTAATTATTGAGCTTTAGAAGTGCTCATTTTTTAAACTTCGAAAGAGACAGGCTATCTTTTTCTACCTGCTTCCAGTCGTTATGATAGCTAAGCTGATCACCTCCAGGCTCCAGCTCTGTACTTAACACACAAATTTGAGAGTGGTTTCAATCTTCACATCTAACTCACAACAAATAATTGTATTTTCCCAAATGACTAACTATGAAAGCTGTACTTTGGCTTAGTCCTCCTCCCAACTATCCTTACAATTATACATCAAAACCACATTCAAATCATATATCAGCAACACATATACATACAAATAGTCACAATAAAACATCATAATTTTAAGAAATGTCTCAAGCGAAAGGGTAGGAAGATGCATATTGATGAATGTGCACACAGTTGTACGTACAGATCTGCAGGCAGAAATGTGTATAAGGGAATATGCTTTTGCTTGGACAAGCACCCAGAAACACACACACACACACACACACACACACACACACACACACACACTGATAATCCACTGGTCGTCCAGAGCTTGGTTCCATCTTGATATCTGGCTTTGACCTGAAACAATTAAACCCAATCAGTGATTTTTCATCGTGCATTCTCCTGTGCTCCACTGAAAAAATGGAGGTGGCACATGGGCAGAAACTCAATTTTAAGATTGAATCTTAAATTGAATGCCCTCATTTTTCCATATTCCCGGGTTGAATAAATTTATTTCTTTATAAATATATGCAATTAAATGGTATCAGCAAACAGCCTGAAATTATCCTGCGGTATCAGCAGTTTGAGATGTACAGTACTGACTGACTGAGACCATTAAGGCTGTGTGCTTTAACCTACTATGTGCCCATGTGCGTGTGTACTTCTCAACCACGTGTGTGAGTGAATGTCTCAGTGTATGAACAAAAAATGAGACCTCTTATTGGAGACGTTGGTGGTGACGGCGGTGACAGAGGCCAGAGAGATGGTGTCTGGGTCCAGTGATCCTGCGAGACGCATCGCCTTCCTGTCCAGGTCTTCCATATCCAGGACCGCCGGCTCATCTGCACAATGAAAATGAAGCAAATCAACAATTAAAAACTAATACTTGGTGTATATTTTATAGGTTATTTCCAGTATGTTTTATTCTATTTATATAAATTCCACTACTTTTAGGCATTTACATAATGATATACAATTTTGGTGGGGAAACAGGCTTGAAAAGAAATCCAAACAATTAAAAAGGTTTTGAGACTGCCGAGGGGTGACTCAGACTCATGACCTAAGAACTTCCTACCTATGATCATGGGTAGAATCAGTTAGAACTTAGTTAGGCTTCAACATGTATTTTCCCTTTAATAATTAAAAAAGGGCATAATGACTCAGTTATGTTCATTTGGAGTCAAACAGGCATTGTTTTGTGTGATGTGTGTTGTTTTACCTCCTTTCTTGTGATCGTCTCTGTAGCTCTTGATCTTGCCAAGCTTCATGGCTGAGAAAACTCCCTTCCCTGCTCTGGTGGTAGAGATTGAGTCACCAGATGGGATGGAAAAGGAGAGGGAACTTATATCATGAAATTGAACTTGTGTTATTCGCTGCTCATCCATCCTCAAATCAACCAGTTTCATGTGTGTCTCATTAACTCTCTGTCAGTAGACTCAGGCCCACAGACGAAATTGCAGAACATTAATAAGATTTGACTTGAGCAGAAAACCCCCTGCCTACTTGTGGACATAATCAAAATGCAACCCAACACCACAACGTCCATATATCATGACATCTTTGTAACTCGGCTAGACATTTAATTCCATTGGACTTAATCCTCCCCCCATCACTACCACCAATTCTCCAGACCCTCAATCCCAAAACAAGAGTATCCAGTGTCTCCACATTGATGTTATCTGGATCACATATCACAGCAACAACAAAGAGCTTGTGATGTCATCAGCGAGACGACAAATGAGGGGCCTTAATTATTAAAAATGAGCATGGCTGTCCAATTTGCTGCGGATATGGATACATGTCAGGAAATTAATGAATAGGAAGGTTTTCCTTTTGTTCCCTCAGGCATTCAGTCGAGTGTATCAGAGTTCAATTTCTGCTTTGATCTTTCCCAAAATTATTCTAGAGGCAATGTTCAAGCTCATTTCGTGGAATAAGGAAAACTAGAGGGTTTTGAAGAAATATATGTCAACATCTCATTTGAAAGGTTCATGGCTGGTTCATGCCAAGAGCAAAAAGCATGGGAAGATGAAGGGATCACGTATCAAATTAAAGGTAAAAAGCCTTTTCCAGTCAAATCAAATCAAGGCCATTCATACTCAAGGAAACGCTCCTTGGATTCTCAGAATCCAAATCCAGTGTCATGTCTATAAAGCACATATTGACCAGTATATTTCTAGCTGATGGCAAGTTTACTGAATTATCAGTGCAAGCATTAAATGTTTGAAGAACGCCTTGGAAAATACCTGAACATAGAGTAACATCTGTTAATTGGTGCTGAAACAATTAATAAGTTAATCAGCTGGTCACTCCACAGAAAATAGCAAGCATTTTAAAAAGTCTCCTTGGACTTTGGAAATTATGATGGGCATATTTTCATATTTTTGGACGTTTTATAGACTAGACACTTAAATCGACTAATTAAAAATGCAATTTTTTGATCATGAAAATGATTGAAAGTTCAGATGTTCCAAAAATCCATCACACCTCCTTGCCTCATTCAATCCATGATTCAACAGTTAGATAGAGACAAAAGACACACACAATGTGTGAAAAAATGTGTTTCATACATACCACATGAAAGACACCACTGATCCTACTCAACTCCACAGAGAGGTGAGATCACCATAAAACCACCCCACAAGATTCCTCCCAAAGCTTCTTTCTATTTGATCTATATTTCCATATTTTTCACCTGTTGGGTGCAGATAGTCCAGAACAGCCAGGCAGATAACAGTTGGACAGATGAGTGGATGATGCAGGAGAGAGGAGGGGGGAGAAAGAGATAGAGAGTGAGAGAGAGAGACCGTGAGAGAGGTGGAGGTAGAGGGGAAGGATGGAGTAGGCTGGGCTCGATACAACACCAAAGAAGATTGTAGTTGAAGTGCGTCTGGACAGCCTCAGAGTTCATGACAAACTGACATGAACTTCAATTTCACCCTATTTTACCCCTCTGCAGCCACACACAAACTAATATTTGATCTTGTACAACTATACTTGGGATTACCTTAAACTTAACACTAACCTTACCTACACAGAATTATAAACTTGACACTAAAACTTAAACTAATTGCTTAACCTTGAAGGAACCAAACTGAGTACTGTACCTACAATTTGACAGTGTGAACAGATTATTGCTAACAGTGAGTCAATCGAGAGAATTCAAGCAAAACATTGTCATAGACTCAAATCAATCAAGCCGAATTAACAATCTGCAGCTCTCTCTTGACCAGAGTTCTGTTAAGAGTTCTGATTTGATCATAATTACTTCAACAGAAATTCCCATCATCAGCCACCAAATCCCGTTAAGCAGCAGTCTATTCCAAAATTACCTACATTATCTTAAGAAAAATTATTCACATGAATGGCTTTCTATAGTTAAAGTCTATCTAAGTGTGGTTTAACTAAAACAATTTGGTTGTGGAAACAATCTAGTCGAGGTTAAAGGAAATCAAGTCTTCTGCACAAGAACAGGGATTTTAAACCAATAAAGAGAAGACTCATTGAAAATTCTAGGAAATTAACAAAAGGAGCCACACAATTTTTGACTTACTTGTCTTTCACTCCCTTGACGTTCTTTTCCTTCCCTTTGCTGTGCCAAGTTAAGAATAAATACAAGGACAAACATCAGAGACAAAAGCTTTCAGCAGGAGCCCATGTCTGAATTTAAAACGAGATGCACCTTGAAAGTTTTTTTTTAACAAGCCATCCCTTTATACTGATTTAATGACAAAATGAAACCTTCAAAGATGTCAGTAAGAAGGCAAAGAACGTTCACAAGGGGGGATTCCAATTAAAGTGAAGGAAATATGCAAATTCACAGTTTACTTTAGAAGTCAAAGCAAGTAAAACTCATGACGTGTCAAACTTCAAAAAGGAAATACAGGGAAAAGACAACTTGAATAATAATTTGAAGTTGAGAAATCAAGAGGATGTTATACCTAATATTTTCTCTTTCCTTCTTTTCCTTTGATCTGATTTGAAGACCATGAATGTGTCAGTGACTGTGAAGTAAACTGTAACATCTTAGCACTGCACATAAGCCCAACCTACAAAAACCTTGCATGAGATTTGAAGCTCACACGTGTGCTTTAAGCTGAAACCAGGGGCGCGTGAATCAATGATACATGGAAGCATGAATAGATTGCTTCGTTACACATGTAATTTGCAGCAAAGATGAATGCTCTAACTGAAGCAGAATTATTCCTGTGGTTTTTCACCAGTACCTGGTAGCTGTCAAACAGGGGATTCAAACTGTGCATAAAATATTTTCCTCACAGTTATGAATTCATCTTTAATGTGCATGTCAAGCAGTGGGATAAAGAGCAGAGGAATGGTGTGAAAATTGCAGTTAACTCCAGAGATCTGGCTTTGCACTTGCATTTGATTTAACATTTGTTTCCAAATGTGACATACAATATGTAGCTTCAAAGGGGTTAAAATGTTTGACCATTTGCATCTCCTGTCATAAGTGTGCTGACCTTCCTCAACCGCTTTACAAAACTCCCATGCAGATGAAAATAAATTAATAAAAAGGTTGGATAAAAAAAAGAACCCGCCAGTGATCAATAATTCATTGACATATATTGTACGTTCTGCTCTGGGGGCTCTGCTGAATGGAGCTCAATGAGATACCCTACACACACACACACACACACACACACACACACACACACACACACACACACACACACACACACACACACACACACACACACACACAAACTGTTCTTTCTCTCTCACATAGATTGGATGCACATATTTCGGTGCTTCCAGGATCCTCTGGACTGGAGCCAGGCAAAGATCGGCCCTACCTGATAACACAGTTGGGAGATGAAACTCTCACTAAACCAGAACCCTCTGTTCTGAAACCTTATTGAACGCTCTGCAGTCCTCCCTCTCTCTCTCTCTCTTAGTACTTTCTTCCTTTGGCAGATTTCTTACTCTGCTGCTCAGAGCATCAAGTCATGTTTTTCCTTCTTTGACTGTAGTAAGCCCTCTACTTTTATGTGACTAACACAGATAAAGTGAAATGTCAATATTACGTATCCCTGTGATATTGATATCTCTTCTTGAGTGCCATTGTGTAACTGCTATATTTGCCTACAGTGAAGTTAATGATAGTCTTTGCCCGTGATCTTGCAAGCTCAAAGCTTTACACTCATTAGTGTCACATGGTTAAAGGATCATGCAGGTTTAAAGCCTTCAAAGCCCCAAAAGCCTTCATGGCCTACATACAGCAAACAAAACATTTAAAAAATATATTTGGGCTATATTGTGTGTTTATTTGTGATTTTGTGTGTGTATGTGCACATTTATCTGTAGAATAAATACACTTCCACAACACTGATGATGATGAAGATGATTTAGGGAGTGAGCGAAAACATTCTACATAATGAGGAGGAAGGAAAAAAGAAAAGAATAAGCACGGTGAGGAAAATGAAGAGGAAGGATGGAGAATGTATGTTACACAACAACCGTTTTCTTCTATGAACACCCATTACTTTTAAAATTTTAATATTCACTCCAAATAGCACTCTTGCATTTTTTACTCTGTTGTTGCATCAACTGGGCTGGAAAAAAATCTTTCATTTCATTCAGACCATGCTTTCAAAGACGAAATGTTCCTTTTCTCTCGACATCCCCGATAACGTCTAAGGATTCCAAAGACAATTCCTTTTATGTAATCTTATGAATCTTCTCTAATGAGAACATCAGCTCTCTGTAGCCTTGTATTTCACAAGTCCTATCTGGGACAAACACACAGGTGATGCAGAAACTGGGATGTACCCCAGGAGGCATGTCTTTATGTCGTCATCGTCTGCTCCCATATCAGCGCTTGGAACAGAAGAATAACAGAGATGAGGTCTTACACACTTGCTCACACTCGTGCTCAAATTTACACATCGAACTATCACACAAGCTGAGTATAAGTACCACTGCAAGCCACAGCAAAACACAGCAGCAACAGCAGACAAACACAGAGCAATCCCTCGAGAGAATACAGCTACACAAGAAGAAACAAGGAATGTCAAAAAATCAAAACACAACTGCTTCAGTTCAGGATCTGTCTCAGCAGACGGAAGAGATAAAAGAACTATATATTTTTTTAGCTGATTATAGCTCACTGTGCATTTGAAAGCTGGCAGCTTGCAACCGTGTACAATAAATGTATGTCAGGAAATATATATATATATATGACATCAATAATTACATAGACAGCATGAAGTCAAACATACTGGTTAGTCCTCATCCTAAAAGTTTTTTTCTCTTGTAATGTTAATATTGAAAGTATACTGTTTAAGACAAGTATAAGCTAAAAAGCTAAATACGGTAATATTAGAATAAAAAATGGATGTACATGGATCATTAGCTTATGAAGATGCAGATATTTTGCCTGGCACACAGCTTAAGGACAACATCTTGTATGTTGCGATCAAATACATATTTAAGATCTCTTTTACAGGCTTCTTGTTTTAAAATGAGTCAGCTGGAAGCATTAACAAGTCAACCAACAAGAGTATTTTTAACTCCTGTGACTAACGTTAGCTTGGCTAGCTACAGATGATAAAATCTGGCAGAAACAACTTCGATTTCAGATGGCAAAATAGACAATCACTGGCTAATTTTGTCTCCCTCTGTGTGAAATTGAGGACAGATTGTTTGAAAGATTACTAAGAATTTATTTCAGAAGCATTTTTTGTTATATTAGTTCAAATCCTCCTCATCCCGACATCAATCAATACATCAAATGCTCTGAGAGAAAAATGAATACAAATTTGGCTGATCAACTGTCAATCAAGCTGGTCTGGACAAGCCCACATAGTCCTGAGAAGTGGTCTAATCAGGCAACATAAGTGAAGACACCTGTGCATGTGGGGCCTTCAACATCCTATCCAAATAAGAAACCACATAATCTATATTAGAGATTAATATATCTATACTGTACTGCTTAAGACTGACATGTTTCTGTATTAGCTGACATATAGGTTGTAATGAATGTTTCCACAGGGAGTCACCCAGATCAAAGACCTCACAATACCTGTCCTGCACCATAGCGCTGTGTGATGATGCATCGTCAACATGTGATGCCTGATCTGTAATTTACACTGAAGGATAAATGAATCACACACCTGGCAAAAAGTAACAATAAATAAATCAACACTTGATTCAGTAAGTGATCCTTTCAATGGAAGCTTTGCTCAGGCTGAACTGTCTCCTTTGAGTGCAGATCTGATGTTATGCAAATTAATCATGCATATTTAAATGGTGTGAATAAACACAATGATTACTTACAGCAATATGTTTCACTGTGGGTAATGCCGATTAATTTATGAATTGTTTTTACAAGAAAAAGAAGTCCTGTGTCCCTTTGCGACAGTGTTCAAGCATGATTATACTCCAATGTGCAACCCCAATTAATCTCATTGTTTGATGTCTGCAGATCAAATGACAATTGGAGCCTTAAATCCATTCTCTTCATGTCTGGCACATGTGTACCTCTGCATGCACTATTCAGCAGATCTGCTTCACTGGCAGTAAAACCACGCAGGAGGTGATTTATTTATTAGGAATAACAAATCCCCTGCATCATTGTGGTGCAGCAGATACCACAAAATGCTTCATGGGCATCGCCATGATCCTGCAGGCTCAGAGACGATGTGCAGCGAGACAGAGGCTGCAGAACTGAGAGGTGGTAGGAGTGGGATGGTCAACTTCAGGTGCAATTTCACTCAATTAAGTGGATGAGGAGGAACCAATATGCCTTAACAAGCTACCCACACTCTAATGCAGTCATCCTGTACAGTTGGAATGAAATTTGATGCTCACTGAAAATTGCAATGAGTACAAAGTCTCCTGTAAGCAGCATACATGACCTTTAGGCTGCAGGTGATATAACAGAAATAGACAGCAGTGGGTGGAGCTCGGTGTACCATGTAGACACATTTCTCCTATTTGTTTTTCTACTCTGCATTCATGAGTAAACTCAGAGCAGTCGTGATACTGCATGGGAATAATCCATAATAGAGGAGTTTGTGTTTGAATGTCTCTCAAGTGTTTTAGAAGTACAATATAGCTCCTGTTCTCATTAAGTTTTAAGTCTCAGAAAGAGTTCTGATATTATCGTAATGACTGGGAGGGACACTTACCTCTCCATGATGTTGTCAAATGAATTTGACTTTTAGAAAAGTATTACTGATGAGGTAGCATTTCTGTAAATAATGTATCTGCGTGAAAGAGGAGTTAAAACAGACGCAAAAAACCTCTAACCAATAGGTGGGAATGTCAGGCAAACAGGAATCATGTAGGAAATGTACCTTGAGGCTAATCTGTTTATTACATTCTGCTCCTCTTTTCCCTCCTCCTCCTCTGCCCTAGAGAAACGTGAGAGTCATCCCCGATTATTATTTCCTGCACATAAACACTTCATTACAAGGGTAACAACAATTACTACTGGCTGTAGAGTGTCAAAATTCAGGACACAATGAAACCTCTCAACCAAAGATAAAGTGAGCAGCTGGCCGTTCAGGATATAAATGGTTTGGATGAGAAGTGGCAAGGCTATTAAAAATTTTCCCACAAGCCTGTCAGTCTGGCCAACACTGGTGTGAGGCAGATTAGAGGTGGATTTGTTGGCTAGGCAAGAAGTTATTGGTATTTTCTCAGCAACTCATTCACTTTTTTCTTTTTTCAGACAAAAGCCCTACCGTAGCCCTTAACAAAGTCTGACTGACAGCTCTTTGCAACCAGGGGAACTTGATGAAAGGTGCCCTCATCAAACAGCTCAGGGCGGAGCGCTTGTTCACCTGAAGAAAGGTGAGGAAATGTAAATGACTGTGCTAGAGGTACAGGATAAATAATAATCTGACATACCGTTTGCTGAATATAAGTTCTAGCTCCAAGAGTTTGGCAACTACTTTCACCCTACTTTTATTGGACCTCTTTACAGTATTTCTCAACAGCAACTTTCTTTTCTCTTAGTCGACCAAATCCAAATACTGTTATATAACACCCGTGGGATGCTCTAAAACTTAGATTAGTCAACTTTTCTTGTTTTCCTCAGGCTGCTTGGAATCTCACATCGACAGACCCTGATCAGTTTTTAATTTTATGCTGCAAGACAGTACAACTTAGGCATTCAGTATCAACAAACAAAAACACAAACATGACATCATTCAGCCTCACAGATACACAATTCTTCACATGCCATTCAACATGCAGTATAATAATGGACTTAGGGGTCTCGCTTTACAGTCTCTGTGGAAATCAATACCACCCACAGATTACTTCACATACTATTCAGCAAAAACATGTTAACCAAGGAGGAAGACCACAGAGCCAGAGTGTCTTATAGTTTTTCATACTAAATCTATATAACCTTGTGCAGACTGGAATTTTTTTCTATTATTATAAACTACATATGCATTTCATTCTAAATTCTAAAATCCATTTTAAAATCCCACCATATTATTTTCAACTCCAAGTAAAAAGTCTCTTTCGATTCCTTCAACGCTGCCTCTTTGAAAGACGGCATGACGTTAAAGAGGTGGTATTATGCTTTTTCCCTCTCCTTTATTGAGTTATCTCTCTTTTTTGTGCATGTAACTGGTTTGCAAAGTGAAAAAGCCCAAAGTCCAGCCCAAAGGGAGTTCCCATCTCCCACAGAAAGCTCTGCTCTGAACTGCTTGAAAACAGCTCATTTGTAGTCCAACCGTTTCCCTTCCTTCACTGTGACGTCACAATGAAAACGCGTCATAAAGCTTGCCAAGCGTCAGGCACGCCCTCAAACCAAGCTGGTTGGTTTTCCATTGTAGAAATGTTGTACCTGTACCTGCTTCCAGGTACTTTTTTTGATATCACCTCACCTCGGTTGAGGTTCCAAGCGAGCTGAGGGATACTAAAATGTAATGTGAAAACATGACAGACTGCTGATTGGTCAGAGAGAATATTCACTATTCACTGCATCATCATTGCTGCACCAGACAGAGGCCAGCAACAGAAAGTTTTATATTTTACAGTTTTCATATGGTATTTCATCACTAAATCCACTTCTGAGAAGTTTTGAGGTGAAATATCAGCTATGTAGATTTCGAATATTGACAAGGTTTTCATACCGCTTATCTGTCTTTATATTTTGAGGAATGTTGAAATGTTTTAATTTAAAAAAGAGAAAGCTGTGTGGATCGCTGGTGTGTGTGTCGCATTGAACATTACGTTGCGGCAGTTGTGTGTGGCGTCGCTATGACGACAAGCTACATACTATCTCTGGGTACTATCTGTAATGGAAAACGGAGCAGGGCCGAGTAGAGTCGAGTCTATCGATTTGCACTATGGTAGCATTTTTCGGCAAGGCAGCATAGATCGTCAGAACACCGGCAACAGTTCAACGTTTAGTCCTAAAAGACGATGCGACTCTGTTTGGGCCTGGAAATTCACAATCACAACCTGTAAGTATGCTTTATTGGTTGTGAATTATATTTAAAATAAACACGGCAATGTAACTTCACAGACTGTTCAAGTGCGGAGTTGTTTTAAACGTTGGCTAACACAGCTAAAGTTATAGCTATAATGCTAATGGTACACCTGATGTGAAAGCTACTGAGCAAATGTTCAAATTGTTTGGCCAATTTTATGTAAAATTGAGTTGAAATATGGTGATTTTTGTAGCGGTTTATGGTAAGATGTGGAACAATGATGATGTGTGGTTGTGGACTTGTGAGTAACTTATGCCATCTGCAAGGTTACGGTCATAGTCTGAAGCGGCTTTGATTTGG
Organism: Micropterus salmoides; assembly: GCF_014851395.1. Taxonomy (NCBI): domain Eukaryota; kingdom Metazoa; phylum Chordata; class Actinopteri; order Centrarchiformes; family Centrarchidae; genus Micropterus; species Micropterus salmoides. The sequence continues at coordinate 17,655,985 of NW_024040928.1, forward strand.
ATCACACTACCTTGTTTCTTACGACCTGCCCTTCTCTGCTTCTGCATGTGCAACTCCCAACAAAGATTTTGTACAAGTAAGATGCATCACTCTGTAGCTCAAGAGCGGAGTGTACAACACGCATGGTGAAAAGAGGAGCTGCAGCAATGTGCAGTATGAGAAAAATATGGTGTTTTTTGAACATTAAATCGTGGAACTCATAATGTCGACGTTGATATCAACTATGCTCGAACACATCTGCATGTTAATCTCTGTACAACCGACTCAGCAGCACCAGAGATATTTTTATTCCACAAATTTGCCCTCTTTGTCAAAACCTGGCGCCCACATTAGCCACAATGCAACTCAACCACTGACAGTTCAGTCGGTGATTTGGGTGTGCTATTATAGTAACAGCTAATGTACCCTCGAGCCGCTAGCCTCAAGAAGAGACGAGGAGCGGGCTACAGAAGTCTGGTAAGATCACTTCTTTCTAACTTCACACCCCCAGTTTTTTCAACTTGAAGGCTTCAGCCCCAACTGACACTGACTCAAGTAACATCACACAGCTCCCCTGAAGCCACAAATCTCTTTGTAAAACTATTCTTCACAAATGCAGTACTTCTCCCGAACACCTGTAAACAGACTTTGATGTGTAAAATTGGTGGAGTTCTCCTTTAAATTAAGTATGCACTCAAATTCAAATCTATTTTATGAGATAATCATGAGAACAGATAGTCAAAACATGTTTTTGCAAATATCTAAAACTATACTATACTATATCTAACTCAAAACCCTCTTCCAACTGCTCTGATTACTTAACTGTAGGTTTGCATAAACACTGTAACTATGGCCACGTCTGCATCTTATACTAACATGTTTAAAGAATATATTCTTTGATTGTAGATTCCTATAACGGATCATAGATGATTTTGCAAAACTCTGCTCTTAACTGTGGATTTGTGGGCATTAGTGTCTGGCCACCACATTCTTTGGTGGGTCTACCCACTGTTATTAAGCACAGGATCTCTTCATGTTCCCCTCCATAACAGTGACAGATGCTGCATCAGCTGGACAGTATAAAGCCTCATCACTGTGTGAATGCTGGATCCATCTGTCCACCTTAAATACATTCAAGTTATTTTCTCACACATGTGTGCCCCAATAGTAATGTTGATGATCTCTTTAAAAAAAAGTACATATTTTAAACAACATATCTTGTTTGCTGCTGTAGAGAGTCATTGAATTAATATTCAGTCAAATTCAATAGTCAAATTAACAGGCTGATCCACTGTAACATAATGTAATTGAGTTATCATTGACGTATGGAGAAGGTTTGTATGTTTGACTCACTTCCTGAAGGTCGGTATGGATCCCTGTAAGGATCGTCCCGGAGACGTCCCTGACCCATGGCTTTGTCCTGACAGCAAGCTGTCTGTTTCAAAGGCAAACATCCCGTCACGGTCATCAGGAACATCCAGGAACTCCCCATCGCTCCACACTCCCACTGTCCCATCCATTGAGTGGTATCTGATCTCTATAGTAACGCTGGTCTGAAAGCAGATGAACATGTGCTTATATTAATCAGCAGATAGTTAATAAACCTTCACTTCCATAGGCCACTGTGCAGTTCTTTAACCTCAAAGCATTTAGAGGAAAGACAATTTCATCTCAATGCATCAAAAACATTTTAATAATAAGAAAGTGCCAAACTGTTCTCTCAGTAGATCTGATTATTTCAGCTCTCAGCTGCTTCTCTTGTGTCTGTCATTTCTGTACCAAATCAAATCCAATGACTTTATGACATGTCTAATCTAGAAACTCCTACAATGCCAAAACTGAAGGCACAATTATTGTCCCTTACTAATATCAGCTCCCTCAGCTGTCAAGATCATTTTGAGTTGCTTTAAGGCCTGAGGAGCAAAGGCTTGCCAAATCATATAAAAATGTATTCCTATTTCTTAAAATTTAGATTTTTTGCCATGCAGCAGCGGCCGCTAGGGATGGCAATGTTGGTTTGTTGGTCGGCTCACTACTTTGGTTCAGACGGAAATACACCACTAACTATTGGATGGATTTAAATCACGTACATAAATCCCAGAGAAACCTACTGAATGTGGCAATCCTCTGACCTTTCCTCTAGCGCCTCCGTAAGGTTGACTTTAGGGTTTTAAATGAATCAAGGATTAATCGTTAATCGTAGTAACCCCTCTTTCCCTCCTGCACCATCATCTGGTCCAATACTTTAGTTTATGACCAAACACCACTTACAGCTGAGGCTGAGTTTCCCATGCAGCATCTGCCAACTTCGGTGTTTGTTCATGTGCTCTTAAGTCGGAATGTGGAATCAACGTGGACGCGGCTACAAAGATGTATTGGATTAGCATTATCAGAGCGTATAAACAACACGCAGACATCAAGCTCAATCTATATTTACATTAACTACATGTTAAAACCCTATTACAAATTACATGTTTGCAAAAATATGTATATGCAATACATGATTTTACACAAGTCAAAGTTCTGTATACTTCTTGTACATGTCTAATGTACACTTTATTTCTCTTTTTGCAATAAAGATTTAAGGAGGAGAAAAGGATTTTGATTATTCTGACACCACATGAATGCACCATCACTCACCCCTTCCACTCCAAAAGTGCAGGATTTAAGTTACGGTGGCCGACACGTTCTGTCTGCTCTCAATTTGTCCAAATTTCTCTTCTTTCCTTATTTCTAATAAACCAGTGGACTTCTACTACTATTACTACTAATTTTACTTGTTGTTCTTCTTCAACGTAGTAACGAAATGCACTCTGTAGCGCCATTTGTCCATTTGGGCTACTGCAGAAACGGTTCATTATGTAAGGTCTTTATACAGCACTGAAAACATAGTTATGGATATTTTATTGCATTTCTGTCAGTAGATCCTCCTAAATATTACACAATGGACCTTTAGGTTATCAATGTTTTACTGGTATTCTGCTTAACTAATTTTGTCCCTGCATATTGCTTCTTATTGTATAAAACGACTTTCGCACATCAGAAAATTTAAAAAGTTTTAAAGTAATTGTAATTGCTAAACTCGACACACATGTAATATTCCACCGTATCCAATGTGGCACAGTGACATTATAATCCAATCCAAACCTGTAGTGAAAGAGTCCAGTGAAATTACAGTCAACACATTTAGGCTCAGTCTTGGTTTATCTATAGCAATCCATTTAATTGTGTTTAGAAAAAGCTCTCAGCATCGGTTTGAAACTTTAACAGGACTATAAATCTTCTCTTCTCCCTGGCATTTGCTGGGGGAATTCAGATCGACAGTAAGTGTTAGTTTAATCCAAGCCAAAAACAATGGTGACACTGTAGTTTGTCTTTGGTGTCTTCTGGGGACTAGTGTTTGGACAAATATGATCCTCCTGACAATGACCTCATCTTTATTACAGAGTGGCCAATTTATTCTACTGACAAAGACAGATGAGGAGAAAATCTACACGAGGCTCTCATTCACCTTTCTCCCTCCATCTCTCTCTCTCTCTCTCTCTCTCTCTCTCTCTCTAGTTGCTTTCTCTTTCTCACATCCTCGCAAGACAATCACTGTAGTCCACGAGGAGTTAGATTTGTCACTATGGCAACCACACCGGTGCAGTTGTAGCCAAAAGTGTTGCTCACAGGTGATGTTGGATTGAATTTCACCAGTTTCTTCCTGCAGGGATGTACAGTGCTGAAATTATCTTAATTGTGTGTGTGTATACTTTGCTGTGTGTTCACGAGAAGCCACTTATTTTGTAAGCAGTTTTTTGGGGAAAAACCACCTTGTTCAAACTCATTGTTTTTTATGGCTGCCCCATATTTAACGTATGCTAGATGTCTTGTGCAACATTTCCCCAATTTCAACCTGACATCTTTGGTATTTTGGAAAACATATGAATCTCCACTTGAATTTTAAATATAGTTCTTTGCCTATAGAGCATGAGTTTGTTTTGACGGGTTCAGTCGGGTTGAAGAGGCTTCATGTAAATGGTGTTTATTCCTCATTTTGCATGTGCAGGTAACCTATGGCAGCTGTTCAACCTGCATTAACGCAGCAACGCATCAACACATGAGGGGTGGTGATGGCACAATGGATAAGACACATGCTTTTGGTATGAGAGACCCAGGTTCAAATCCACTGTGAGACACCGATGTATCCATGAGTAAGATACTTAACCCCTACTTGCATCCAGCAGATAAATAGAAACATAGCATTCATTTGGACTTGTCCCACATTCACTACTAGTAAGCAAATGTTGTCAGATTTTTTTTCTGGACAGGTGGTGTACAGTGTGTTTATCAGAACTTTTTTCTCCAAAAACAGCTGCCTGCTGCAGTTGAAAATGATGGTGGTGAAACGAATGAGAGTGAACCCACACAGTGAAGTTTCAGGCCATAAAACAAAAACAATGAGCTGAAAGATGCTATAAAGCTTGGTACTGATTAGTGCAGCTTGAAGTCATGTTTAGACTCAATGTGAAACCAGTCTTAGAGGCAAGGTGATTGCATACTAAGTCAAAGCAAAGACAGAGGTGGATGCAAATTCGCTCTGGGTGATGCAAACTGAAGCAAATACACGCCTACTCTGCACAAGTTGAAAACGCTTAAAGACATTGCCCTTTGCTCCAGGCTCTCAATTTTGCACTGGTTAAGAGAACAAATGGCAACAGGCAAACAAAATAAGCATGTTGCTCTTATAATTAATATACCATTGAACCTTTTGAATAAAAAAAGACCAGCTGTAACACAGACACACTCAGCTAACTAGCTACAGTTAACATTTTGGTATTTTGGTTGTTTGGGGCAAATAAACTGCAAAACAGTACTTGCATTACTCCTTATGTGGCTCTCAATATGTATCAGCAATCTATACGTATAAGCCTTGTAGATTGTTGACATTCCAATGTGAGAGCAGTGCTTAGCTTTACCTTTATGGATGTGTTGTTATCATCGATGAGTGTATCGGTGAGCTCTAGGTGTCCTTCTTCAGCCACCTTCTGAAGTACCATGCTGAAAGTCCCCACCAGTCTGCAGGAAAACCAACAGAAATTTCATCATTACATGGTGTTTTTATCCTTTGTTTCTCAAATTTAGAAGAAAATTTTTTTTTAGCCCCTTTCTAAATTTACATTAAAAGGAAACATTTTTACAAACTTAGATGACTAAATTAACTAGATTTAAGCTGAAAGACGAACATGTTTGAAAGTGTTTTTTTTCTGTAAAACCTCATGGTTGAATTAATGATTTTATAAGTAAAATCGCTGAACGCTCCAATTATACAGAAGTGCCTGAAAACAAAACTCTGATATCTCTGATATATAGATAGGTACATAGTATTTTCAACATTCACGTAACCAATTCTGCAATCGTAAAACTGTCTTGAGTTATCCAATGACGCGAGCTAAGCAAGCCCTAAACTTGGGAATCTTTCTGATCGCTACATTCCACACAGAACAATAAATCCTTCGAATTAAACAGCAGAATATGTTGTTTGTCCAGTCCCTCTAGAACACACATTAAAGTGTTTTCTGATCTGTAACGCCCCTGTCGGTAGGACGACACCATCTGTCTGATCCGTCCAAAAACGTGACAAAGAAATGTCTTTCACAGTGCGACAACAGTATGGTTATCAGGTTTTGTTAGGGTTAGACACAAAAACAATTTGGTTAGGTTTAGGGGAACATCATTGTTAAAATATATACTGTAGACTAGGAGCCAGAGCGTTCAGCTATCAAGCTCCTCTCCTGTGGAACCAGGTTCCAGTTTGGGTTCAGGAGGCAGACACCATCTCCACATTTAAGAGTAGGCTTAAGACTTTCCTCTTTGATAAAGCTTATAGTTAGGGCTGGCTCAGGTAGTCCTGAACCATCCCTTAGTTATGCTGCTATAGGCCTAGACTGCCGGGGGATTTCCCATGATGCACTGAGCTCCTCTCTCCTCTACTTTCTCTCCCTCTGTATGCAACCTTATCCCATTATTGCATGTTACTAACACAACTTCTCCCCTTTCTGGTAGTCTTGTGCTTTCTTGTCTCTCTCCTCTCTCCTATCACTTCCTGCAGGTTTTCTGGCTCTGGAGCTGTGGAGTCTGGATCTGTGGCTGCGGGTCACCTGCTGCCCCTGTGTTCCTGCTCGACACCCTCTACTGCAACGACTACTGTTGCTAGTCTTATTGTTATTATTGTTATTATAATCATTAACATTACGATGGTTACCATTAACACTATTATAAATATCTGTACCATTTTTCATTTAGTCTATAGCAACATCACCTTTACTGTGTGTGTATATTGTGTAGGCTGCCTCCCTCCCCTCTCTCTCCTTACATCTCCCTCCCCTCTCTCTCCTTACATCTCTCTCCTTACATCTCTCTCTCTCTCTCTCCTTACATCTCTCTCTCTCTCTCTCTCTCTCTCTCTCTCTCTCACCCCGAGGCAGATGGCCGCCCACCCTGAGCCATGGTTCTGCTCGAGGTTTCTGCCTCTTAAAAGGAAGTTTTTCCTTGCCTCTGTCGCCTAGTGCTTGCTCTTGGTGGGAACTGTTGGGCTTCTGTAAATAACATCACAGAGTACGGTCTAGACCTGCTCTTTTATGAAAAGCGCTGTGAGATAACTGTTGTTGTGATTTGGCGCTATATAAATAAAATTGAATTGAATTGAATTGAATTGAACTTTGTTAAGGTTAGGGGGACCTTCATTATCATGGTTACAGCAACGGACACTGTCGCTTTTGCTGTGCTCCAGTTAGACCAGTTGACCTGAACATCACCTGAACCTGAGAGCTTGAACATCACCTGAACTTGAAACAGAAACACAACTGACACTACAGGACAGACTTCAGTACTATATTCTATGTGGCATTATACACACAAAAAAACATAATTCAAGAAAAATGGATATGTGCTTCAAGAGACGCTTAAATAGACAATCTTAATCAAAAAATTGTGGCAGAAGATAACAAAGATAAAATGAAAGCCAGTCCCTCTCTTTAATATTTCCTCAAAGAACACAACAGGAAATGACTCTTTGATTGTTGTCATTACATGTAAGATCATTAGACATAAGGCACATTTCTATGCTGCCCAAGGATCCTTCATAGAACATAACAGTGGGAAGAAGCCCAGTACAGTCCCCATTCAGCTAGCAAATTAGAGTTGGTGAATAATTTAATGAGTTTCCCCCAAAACAGTGTGTTGTTGGTAGAGCAATCAGTCACACACAAAGAACATGCAGCGCAGGCCACACTGAACCACAGCCATATGCCATTTCTACTATAATGGTGTTTAGCTCTATTTATACACACACACGCACACAAAAACAACCTGGTACAATGGATTGCAAATACAGCTGTGTTTTCCACTTAATAATATATAGGCTACATACAAAATACTTGGGGAAAAAAGGAACAACAAGACAATCATTAAGAAGAACAGACACACAATCACTTTGCTGGATCTGAGAGAAAGATAATATCACAAAACAAGGGCATACGGTCAATAGCTTACCACTTGGCACACACACACACACACACACACACAGAAGAGATCCGCAGGGATCGCAGCTAACGATGTGAGCTCCCCAACAGGAGTATAGAAATTGACAGTCAGGCGAGAGTGAATGAGCACAGTAAACACAAACACACACTTCCTGTACTGTACACAAGCACACTTGCACCTCAGCATGAAAAACTAACAAATACTATCTTACTAAATATATAACCAAAGAATAACAACACAGCCAGTAGGTCCTTATCAGTGAGCAAATAAAGAGTCTGCTGTTTATAACCTGCTATTATTCTTTCCCTCTCCCCAGACTAATTGTGAGGATTGGAATTTACATGCTTAACTGCTCTTGCTGCAGCTGATAGCGTGAACATTTTCGTCCAGAAGCTTCACTTCTGGGTTGATTAATTTGTCCTCAGGAAAATGTGAACTTTGTTGATATGGGATACGTGAAAGGCTCAGTGGTTAGCACTGTTCCCTGGCCTGGGTTCTGTATTCACATCAAGCCCCTGTGATTGGACACAACTTCCAGCTTCCACTAGACTTTCTGGCTCACACCGGTGTGTGATATTTGCCGCTAACTGATTGCCCAAGTTCCCATTCACTGCCTTTGTCAGCGAGGAATGAACTTTCCACACATGCACATGGTTTACAACTTCGTGTCTTACCATATTCAAACATTGTGTCCACTATTGCTCACGTGGTCTTCTACTTCATAACTGCTGGTCTAATCTTTCCCCTCCCCTTTCTTCGGCAACAGATTCTCCCTTAATTTTAACACTTTGTAACCATGAAATACCAGATATCCTCATGCTGCCATTAGTCCTGCAAAAAGCATAGAGTTACAAGCTCTTTTTGAAGCAAACTTCTCCAGAAAATGTGAACTTATCTTGTGTTTTTTTTTTGGAATACCTGACGGCTCAGTAGTAAGTACTGTTCTCCTAATCAGGATTTTGTGTCAGATCATAAGATCCCCAGTTTGATCTCTGGCAGTGCTCCTCATATCACTACTTTAATAAGTGGTTGATTCGACTAAATTCCCACAAGCATCATTGTTGGTCAAGCAGCTGCAGCTTGCAAGCTCTCACACACATTTTCTTCAGGAAATCCATTTCTAGTGTCTCTCTCTCTCCTCTCTGTTCTCACCTATACTTTTTTCGGTACTCTAGAGGTGGTGGTTATGAATTCAGCTTGCAGTGAAAAGTGATTCTACATTTGTCAGCTGAGCTTCAAAACTTAATAATGAGGTAAATTTGGACTTCCAGAACTTGAGTTCACTTTGAATCCCAGTTATACAAAAAAAAAGTATGTGCCTCCCCTCAGGCACTTGCCGCAGATGCTTCTTATTGTGAAGGTGCTATCTGCCAGGCTCCCCACTGAATAACTCCATGCTCAATTTTACAGTCTTGACATGACTCTATAACAAAGTGTGTGAGGATAATAATGGTTTTGTGCAGTAAACTTTTTCTTTGAAGATTAGAAACAATAGAAACTTCTGCAACACTGAGCATAATCACTGAAAATACTAACCCACCGCAGTATAATCCACTCTTTCCGTCTGTAGACAGTGGTGATCAATATGTCCAGGGCTACTTAGAAAAGCAAATGGTCTGTCATTTTCTTTCAGCCATTGTAACATGTGTACAAGCGCTGAATAATTTAACTGAGCAGGGCCTATCATGTTCTGGCTCACTTTGTAGCACTTCAAAAGGTGCCATTCATTATTGATTGTTCTGCAAACAATTTACTTTCATCTGCTCTATAATTCAGAGCTCCCTTCCCTTTCCATTTGTATGTTATTTTTTCTTTCAAGTTTCTTTTGTAAATCGACTGTAACAGTGACGAAATCACTGGCTTAGGTGAATTCGAGAAGAGCACAACTGTAAAATGTAGAATATTTTTACAAGTCAAACAGAGTTGTTCTTAAGGTTGCACTAATTTACCACAGCTGCTGGTAGCTCAGCTGGAGGACAGCAACCCTTTGCCAAGCACTGCCCCAGACTGCAGGAACCACACTGATACAAACATGTAGGGCTGCAGCTAACAATTATTTTAGTATTTGAAGCTTCGATAGATTATTTAAACGATTCATCGATGCGTCGTTTAAGAAGTACTTTTTCTTGGCGACATCAATGTCTGTACCAAAATTTCATGGCAATCTATCCAGCAGTTGTCGAGATATCTCAGTCTGGAGTGGTGGGCTGACCGACTTTACCTTCCCTAGAACCTGGCTGCGAGCACTGCTAAATGTCAGTGAATCTACTGTTTATCATTACAATTATGTTAATAATGAAAATCTTGTAAATATCCACACTTTTTATCTTTTTATTTTTTCTTTATTTTATATTTCTATTTTTTATATTTATTTATTTATTGTTCTTCATCTTTCTATTATTCTTCTATTCCTTAATTACATTAATTTGAATGTGAACAATTATGAATAAGTTTCCCTCAGGGATCAATAAAATATTTCTGATTCTGATTAGGGTCTAAATAATCACAAAAACGTGTTTATGCTTCTGGTGAAATAGAACATTTCAAAAGGTACAAAATCACAGAGTTTATTACAATGCTTCAGGCATGAGGAAGCCAACATAAAATTCAACAGAGTATGAGGTTTTTGTTTATAAGCTTGCAATTTAAGACCAAGCAATAAATTGTTGAGTCTCAATGTGTACAGCTTGGAGGGATTGCATACTTTTGAAGTCAGAAAAGCCCAGTTGGTTGGTACAAAGAAAAATAACGAAGATAAACAGAAACTCAAGAAGGGAATAAAATAAATGGAAATGAGATGATTTGATTTAGTGCTGAAATCAGGAGAAGAGAAAGAACAAGGAAGATTCCTTTGAGCAGAGAGCAGCCATTTGAATTGTAAACAGTCTTATCTCACTTCTGACGAAACTGCTTTCCATAAAACTAAATCCCATTCTAAAGATAAAACAGGCAAAAAATCATAAGGTCTAACATATAGAAACTGTATGCTTACTCTCAACACAACAGAGAAAATAGTTCAAAAGTGTTGCAGAGTTTCATCTATTTTTCAAAGACGAACACAGGGCTTATACACAGACCACTAGATTTTTAGAACACATATTGTTCTTTCTGATTGATCAGTGTTTGTGTCTGCAGAGCAAGGGGCAGAACAGACAAAAGTTTTTAGTATTCAGGGTTGATGTTCAGATAGCACCACTAACAGTTGGATGTTAATTCATTCTCATTTTGTTTGATAATAATAATCTTCGGCTGCGCGACCGGTGTTGCAAACAATCAGCGAGCTACATCGCCAACACCTCATTTTCCTCTCATCTGATATTGCTTACAATTACACCCGAGAATTGTGACTACAGCTGGATAACATTTTGTGACCTATTTAAAAAAAAATAGCTGTTGGTCAAAGATTTTATCCTGTTACAATGGGCTGTTTCTTTGGAGCCATCCTGATAAGAATTACACAATATTACATAAATAAAACACAGAATTATTATTATGATGAGGTGCTATGATGTCTCAACCAAATGACATTATTGCAGTCAGTCTTGTACTTATCTGGTAAAGGCACAAGTGGAAATTTTATTCCGCTGCAGTAAACAATCTGAGCTTTGTACGTAGAAGCTGCTGTGATATAACCTTTTGTGATAAATAGTGTTACAATACATGTGTAAATCAATGTAAGACATTCTAATTTATAATTCTTAAAACAATCATGTACAACAGGGAATTTCAAACTTTTCCACATCCCCAGGGGGCTAATGGCTGAACTGGGACACACAGCATGTTTTAATAAAAAATATTCTGTCATTACGTGAGAGCGATGTACCAGCATAATTAGGCTTTCCTTTCATTTCATTATGCCTGGACTATTACATTGTTTACTTTGCGTATTTTAACCAGAAAGCTTTCAAGCCCCAGACTGTCCTAAATCCAGCAGCCATTTAGGCCCTTAAGTTGAATTTAGAGACACATAACCCCTATTTTAGCCTATCCACCACACTGGTAGCTCCATTTTAGCCATCTGTATTCCTATATGTTTAAATAATTTCACTTTTACGTCATTTCATAACCTAGCACCTAGCTACACTGTAGAGCTTTTATGCCCATATGAGCCACATGTAGCCTGAGATCCTCAGACAACCTTCAGACCGAAAACAACTCTGTGTTTAAACAACAGTGTTGTTTGTGGGGTTACAGTGATTCAGGTACCGGTGAGACGTGAAATAACATCCAGGAAGTCCAGGTAGAGTAATAGATCTATGAGTTTGATAGCTTATCAGACACCATAATCCCGCACAGCGGTTTATAAAACTTCTATTCTACTCTAACTCTTCTTCTACCTGTAGTACAGCATTCAAGTAATCCTCAGGTAATGTGCTCTTGCGCGTATTGATTGATAAACACCGTGCCTTGCCGGATGATGTTGTGTTGCAGCTATAGTTGACCAAGGTTAAACTTTTTTGCTTTTGTGATACAGTGACAGTGCTAATCAGACACTGAGCCTGCTGTAAAACATTGGATTAAAAATACCATTAGTAATTCAAATTCTAATTCCAAGGACCCCCTGATATTCCTCAGTGGACACACACTTGGAGTCATTGACCTCAGGTTGAATCATATAACCTCCTCTTTGCTCCAGTGCTCAATAACTCACACACAGTGCAGTGCAGATTATCATCTCTCAGCCACAGGGGAAAACAAATAATAAAACATGGTCTATATGCCACTACAGCACAGAGACCATCATGCATTATTGCTTTCTCTTTGTGTTGTGGTAATGTGATCGCACCTGTCATCGCATGGTGCGACACACTGGCCTTACAGTGTCTTGGTGCAGACCGTGATGAAGCAGATCAATTACTCTGGTAATGATGCTTCCTGTGGACATATGGAGCAGGTGTGAGAAGAACACAAGCTATGACTCATCTTGAATTATTTACCCACTTAAATGTGGGCCAGGTTGTGTTTATGTGTGTGTGTGTGTGTGTGTGCGCGTGTCTTAATGTGTGTGGGAAAGTGTCTTTGCATGAAAGTTTGTGTGTCTTCTGCTTGTGCACAAGCGCATTTAAGGCTTTGCAAGCTGTGAGTGGATGAAAAAGTTTAAAAGCATCTGGTTTAAAAATAGTAATACATGTTTTTCCCTTTCTGTCTTTCTTTTTCTTGCTATTTCCAGTTGCCAATGGAAAACTGGAATCCATCTTTACTGTGCTCAAAACTGCAATGTACTTTACATATGTTTTAACTGACTTAAACACTCGATGTTTGGGTTTGGCCACCGCAGAATGATGACAATCAAAGGTCACCTTGTAGTCTGTTGCCCATGTCTCCAAGATTTCAGTGACTCAAGTAGGTCTGTTGTTTTTTGACAGCAGTTTTCACAAATGGAAAAACAACTAGGCCAATCAGAGCTTTGTGGACGAGATTGTGTTGGAGCATCACAAAACATTAGCATGTTAGCAACTGTAGCATGTTAGCATGCTAACAGTGGCTAATTAGTACTAAACACAAAGTATGTAATTAGTTTTGCAGATAAACCAAAGTGATGAAAATTAAATTAAATGTATTAATTTCTGTGAATCGTCATGGGTGGCTGTGACATTCTCGTTCTTTCTCTTTTCCTCTTCCTCACAATGACATGACAGCAGTTAGGAGCTGACTTGATGTTGAACTGATACAACATCTGTCTGCACACCTGTCATTGGCTTTTGACTCTGAGTCGTCTTCGTAAGTGAAACCTGCAGCGCACACATTCACACACAACTGCATTCACACACAGCAGACAAGATAAGGTCACACAGAAAGTATAAAGACAGTGGTAACACGCACACATACATTACCACCCACACACACACAGACGAGCAAACTAAATTTTAATGACTGCGTAGGCGACATAATGTGTCCTCAGTCTGGACACATCAACCAGTTGTCCAGTTAAACGCAGCAGCTGTAACCATTTGATTGGATTTGCTACAGACTCAGGAGATAGACTGGCTTCCTGCCACATCCAGTCTGCATCTTTTCAGGTCTGGACACATCAGCCTGAGGGGCTACAAAGGAAAAAAACCCAAGATAAAGAGGATGAGGATGCGGAGTGGAGGGAAATTAATGAAAGCTGGGGTGGGCAATTTATTTCCGAAGCGTTATTTTTTTTGTTGTTGTTGAAATTCTCTTTATATCACAACATTAATCAATAAATCAAATGCTCTGCTCAAGAATCAACTATTTGTGTCTCTGTGACCACAGATCTGTGACGTACCTACCTACTTGCCGACCTGTGTGCACTCTGCCCGTGCACTCACTGTGCATGAAAATGTGTTTTAGGGAGTGGCTTTTGGGGGAGGCCGGAAGAGATGGGGTGTGATTCTTTTGGCTGGATACTTTCAAAATCTGGTTCTCCAACACTGCCTACCCCATCTTCAATTAGGTAGTTTCCACAAATGCATCTGCTCAAATAATTTCTTAGAAGTAATTAGACTGCTGTGCAGGGCGCTTGGAGAAGGTCTGGGTATTAGTGCTTTGTTAAAGAGCACTTTGGTCACCAATGTAAGAACTGTAAATCGCTCGTAATTAAAATAAATGAATTGTAACTATTCTCATCAATACACTTGTCAAGCCAGTATTATATCAAACACATGTACTGCAAATAATTACAGTACAAGACACGTTCAACATGTGATCCCAGTTGCATCGTGCACTCAAGCACTCTGTGTGTTTTTCATGATCTGACTGTCTAGAGATTGTAAAGTGACAAATGTGCCCATTACTGAGGATCTAATGCAGTTTCATTACCTCCACTTCCCCACTGATGTGAAACTCATTCATGACCAGCTCTGTTGTTTGCAGTCTGTTACACACACAATTGAGTCAATTTAGAAAAATCCCTCAGGGAATACAAGCTTTTTCTCCTTGATCTGAGAAACCTGCGCCATGTGACAGTCTGAATTAGTCACAGGCTGTGACAGGAAGGCAGGAGGGGCACTGAAACCACCAACAGTTTACTCTGAAATGCTGTTGGTGTGGCAAATGTGATTTAAGGACAAGCTGGGAGCAATGGTACACTTTACCTGTTGGAAAAGACTTTGCTGTAATTGTACACTTGGATCTCCAACGTCTCGTTTCCATCCAGCCTGCTGGCAATGGGCCACCGAAATGTCTGAAAAAAAGACAGAATATCATGGATTTAGAAGATAGTAGGGCTGCAACTAAAGAGTTTATGTATTATCAATAAATCTATCTTTTTAATTTTTGATTAATCCAAAAATTGTTTAGTCTATCAAATGAAAGAAACCAGTGAAAATGCCCGTTTGTCACATTCTGCCTGTCAGCCATGTTTTAGTTTTGCACTCTGTGAGTTTTGGTCAGTTAAGTATATCTGTTATTTTGGTCTTTAGTTCACTGTGAGTTTACTTATTATTGTTATTTAGTCTGGATTATTATTCATCTAGTTATTATCTGTCAGCTAGTGTTTAGTGGTGTTTTGGTATTTTCCTTATTTCCGTTCTGTTCCTGGTTGAGTGTTGTCCTGTTTCCTGGTTAGTTCTGTCTCTGTTCCCTACCCCGGTCTGTATATCAGTTGGTCCATGTTTTCTTTTGGTCTTCTTGTGTTCTCTGTTTGTCCTGTCTCTATCTTAGGTTTAGTTCTGCATTTTGGTTCTGTGTCTTAGTTTATGTTATATTATATTTGACATTTTTACTTTCTTATAAATCTAAATAATTCTAAACAAAACATTAAGCTTCCTGTTTTCATTTGTCGGCTGGCTCAATTCCATCTGAGCGGGTCCCACAGCATCACCCTGTCAAAAATCACTCTATATTTATTATATGTGTACTACATTTACAGCTAACAATCCCACAATACAGTGCTTTGCATTTTATAGATGCAGTGAAACAAAAAGACGATGATTAGTATACAAAATCTCAATTTACTGCTTAATTTTGAGTAAACTATGTAGTGAATAAGTGTGAATAAGTAAAGGAGTGGGTGGTTTTGGACACAGACAGCAGAAAATTGCTGCATTAAGTCACCCAGAGACAGAACAGATTCAAAGTCAGCATACATATGTTCCTCTGAGGTATCCTTGAGTTTAAAAGACCAGCTACAGATATGTGTTCAGGAAGGAATAAAATCGTCATAATGTTTTATTTATCACCATAAACATCTCTAGGTCCTCTAGCACTGACTTAGAATATTGATAAGGTTTTTACTATAAGATAAAACAAATCCAAGCAAAGCTGTATAGTAATGTCCTGGATATCCTTGAGAAAAAACCCCAGGTTGTGAAAACAACTTTGAAGGATAACCTTCATTTGGCATTTTCACTTTAATTGGCTCTGAACAGACCGTTTTAAGGTGGCTCATTTCATGTAGCTTTGACATGAAAAGGAAAAAAATAACCGTCTTTGCAATAAATCATTTCCACCACCCATCTCCTCTGTGATGTCTTTAATAATTGGCTTTGTAAGGTTGATCAGACACTCAGTACCTGTGTACCTGTGTGGTACAAGCATACAGTACATCTCTCTTGAAGGGCCTGTCATCTATAAATTTTTATGAACCCTGAGTCTGTTTATTAGCAGTCAGCATTTCAGTCAAATAGGTGGATGAGTTGTAATCTCTTCAGTCAAATCATCAAGTACAGCTAAGTACAGTCAATAATATGTGACTTTTTTTATACAGCTACTAAAAAGTCAATGACCGATATTAATCTTCACATATCACATCACAGCTGTAAAATCAAATAATCTATAAAAGGTACTTTTAAAAAAGGATGAAACATATTTTATTTTTGGGCATTTGCCTAGAATGAGATAGAACAGTTGGAGAGAGTCAGGACATGCTGGAGAGAGAGAAGGGGCGACATGCAGCAAACAGTCACAAGTCGGACTCAAAACCGACCAACCAATTGAGGCTCTAAAATGGGATTAAATTTGGATTCTGTGATGTAACTCCAAACATCATCCGAGCCTTGAGAGTGATGTTTTAAAACATCCAAATGATATGTAAATCTAATTTAGTCAAACTGTTTCTGTAAGAATCCTCGTATTTAAATAGGTGTGAAAAATCAATTAAATCAATTACAATTACTACCTGATAGTATCCAACATTTGCTCAGTGGTATGGAATTAAAATGTTTAGCACACTTTAATGAACAAATATAAAATGTATAAATATGTTCGATAAGAGTCGTGTTCAATTGTATGGCAATACTATTGTATTTATGTTGCATTGTTCGCTACTGCATTGTTTTGTTGGGGGAAATTTACATTTTTTGCTGTTTTTTTTTTCTCCCAAATAGTTTGTGTAATCCTCTAATTGACCAAAATAAATTTCATTTTCAGTATATCTGGAAATGTTTCACAGTTTAAAAAAAAATAAAATAAGCATAAGCAATCCTCTTTGCACTCTTAAACTTCTAATTGCAAGTTAAATTAGCAGGGTAATATATCCAGTGCTCCCCTCCGGTTTGTTTTGAACTGGCTTTACTGACAGAATAATTAATCTGTTAAATTAAGATCCAGACTTTAAGTGACTGTATTTGGAATATTATTTAGCTGTAGAACATTTTGAAACATTAAGTAGGTAATATCTATGAGAAAAGTATGTTATGATAGATGTGCTAAAAGCTTCGAAGCTATTTACAAGCTCTATTAAAGCATTAACATGCATATTAGTTGTGATGAAAATTGTGATGTATTCAGCTCTCCGGTGTTGTGGCTGCAAAACTCAGTATTCAAACAGAAACACTGATTAGAAAGGTTGGAAACATGATGAATTCACGAGTTGATTCATATTAGTAAATCACATCGGAGCCCTGTGTGCTACAGCATCTTGGGAAATAGGCTGTATGAGGGCGTAGGGTTACACAGGTGATTTAAAACTCATTTGCCCTCTGCTGATGTTGGCCTCTTATTCAGGAGAACACTGCAGGCTGTCAGGCAAGTGATCCATCAGGACTGTCCCATTACCGAATCCTGGGGTTCCCACCTGCTACTGGTAGACCTGCCTTCAAGGATCTGTGGACGTGTGTGTCCGTTTGTGTGTGCACTGCATTAAACCATCACTCTGCGCTCGCTGCCACCAGTACATCTGCCTCTTCGTAGCTGCGTTTTAACTGGCGACATGCAGCCTGCAAACACCCTCAGAGTGATGGTAGTTGGCTGAGATTATAGCTAATACAGCTGTAGCGCATCTCATTTAAGACCAAATTTCCTCTAGTGTGTTTGAACAGGCGAGGGAGAGGAAAAGGTCCCAGCATGGTGTTAATGTTACACGAATGACAGCTTGCACAGCTAATGGAGAAAATGACGCATAATATACACACACCAGAGCATGACACACACTGTAGCCCACATAATACAGTACATACACACCACGGCAAACGTCATTATGTTTTCTTTATACAACACCAGGGATACTGGGCAGCCACATTAATTTCCCAAGTGTAAGAAAACCACTCATTTTAATCTGTGCCTGTGCAACCAATACAAACACCTGCATGTGTTGGTGCAGGTACACATTTCCCTTTTCCTTTCTCTTTTTGACATGCACAAACACAGATGTACCAACTTTAAGCTTCCCCTCACAGCCGTGTTAACTCCATTACATGTGTCTAAGCACTTTGCTTGTCCTCATTCTCTGAATTTACATCCAAGACTACTTATCTCTACAGCAACACACAGACAGGAATCCACAACATGAAGGAGTAAGCCATTTATGTTGCTTAATGCCTTCACAGCCACTGTGACGGGCCAAAGTGCTTACTGTGGTTTAAATACCCACACAGTGCAGACAAATAAAACAGGAGCAGAGAATCCATTAAGGTGAGAAAGTGGAAATGTTTGCTGTGCTTCAGCTGTCCACAAGTTTTAAACGGTCAAATGGAATTTGGCTACAGGAAAAGAGAAATCAGACAATACACTTGCAATATCGACTCAAAAACGTGCTACTTTTTCTCAGTAGTAGAAAGCAATTTCAGATAGTGCTCCGCAACACTTAGTCACATTTATCAAATAAATCAGTTCTCCAATACACTTATTTCCTATTTTCTAAAAAAAATAGGTATCTAACAGTCAAGTTTAAAGATCTCATACTTTTTTTTGTTATTCAGAAGAAAGAGAAAAGAAAAGAAAAAGATAATTTTTCAGCGTCTCTACTTCCCAGGTAAAGACGCACCCCAAGTTTCCTTTACTCTGCTCTGTTGATCTATTTAACAGGACCAACAGACATGAAAACACGATTATGTGATGTCGGTGATTTATCGAAATGCTTTTTAATCTGGTGTCTCTGGGCAGCATAATTTACACACATTTAGAGGCACATTGCCTATAGCAGCCTGCTGAATGCCTGCAGGCACATGTATGAAACACAGCGGATGAAATTTAAGGAAAAGTCATTATGTTTCAGGGTTGCCATGGTTACCCCAATAAAACCTTTGTGGGATGGGGTATATTGCCAGTCAGCTGATAACCGAGGTACATTACATTTCTCAACAGGCTATAAGGACACTGATGAGTAATCCAACTTTTTTTTTGAGTGATAAAGAGGCTTTTTTAGAGTGGTATGACCTAAAGGCTACAGATGAAAGTGGAAAAAGCTGACGGAGCATCTGATCACATCTGTCCTGGTCAAATCGATCATTATAAGTGGATGATTATTATAACTTATTTTTTTGAAATCGCTCTCCAATGTCCAGCCAGTTTGAGAGAAGGGGCGAGATTGACCTCTCATTCAGAACATAATGACTGTTTATATTCTTGATTTATAATTGTATGGCAAAATAATACAAGCAGTAGGAAAGATGCTGTCTGGCTGTAGTAAGAGCAAGGAGAGAAGACAGCAAAGTGATAAAACGCTGTATACTACAACTTTATGAACTGTTTTTGTTTGCCTGCAAGCCACTCTACCTCCCAGAGTGTATGTTTGCCACCCTGCCCACTGTATTTTCTGTCCCCCCTGCTTTTGGCCACCCCACGTAAAATATATTTCACAAGGTGAAAGGTTCACCAGGTTTTGGTCTGACAGCAGCTTTAGGGTGAAAACATTACACTTCTCTCATTAGTCAAAAAGCTCTAAGGTCTAATCAGCCACAATAAGTGAAAACACCTGTGAGGGTGAAGTTCTTGGGTTGTTTTGTACAGTGTGTGGCTCTACACAGATCAGACTTGAAGCTGTCAAGTAGTCACTGTGCTTCTGTCTGACGTAAAACTGCTGCAATGCGCCTACTCTTACATTCAGTCTCACTCGCTGTATCAAAATGTATCAGAGTGTGTGGATAAAGAAATGTGCGATAGTAATCTGAAAAGCAATCACCACTGCAGTGATATAAAAAACAACAACAACACAACGCTGGTCTTATTTTAGATCCTCCTCTCTATTTTTGAGCCTATCTGAAGAACACACATCATATTCCCAGATCCCCCCTCTAACCCTCTGTACTGTATGATTCACTAATTGGTGGAGTGTGGCCGCTCATTAAAAGTGACGGGTATGATCTCAATAACCGGAAGCCTACAGGCCACAGTAGCCTATCAGAGGGGCTAAATGCTCGACTGAAGAGCAGCTATTACTGCTCTGATCCCACGCTGTAGCATTGTGGCAAGCAGATGGATGACCGGGCCGTCCTCAGTTTCCCCCCCTTACCATCCTTTGATATCTCATGACTGTTGCCATGGACACAGAGGATGAAAACACCTCTATGATTAATTATAAACAATATGTTCTATATTTCACACTCTCTGACTACAAGGGTAGGGAGAAAGACATTATATTTACTGTAAGAGCATTCTTTTTGCTCCTTTGTGTTGAGTTTAAAGCCTTCTTGTGATCTTATGATGATGTGGTCCTCTGCACTTGGATTCTGCAGGCTTAGGTGTATTCTTAAAAGGATAAAAGAGATAAGGGTAGACTGCTGAAAGAGGCAGTATAAGCCACCTTCTCATTACAGCAGGCTAAACCAGCTGGCTAAATGTGCTATATAATATTTGGGATTGTGAGGAAGAGTTTCTCTGTATTTGCTGTTTTGTGCAGTACAAGAGAGAGTCCACCTCTGCAATAGTAAATTATTAAATGCTGATACTTCACTCGCCTACATACAGTAACCTGACATTACCTTCCATTATAATGCTTCTTTCAATCACATTTTCTTTTTTCTTTTGTCCAATGTGAATTTGGTTTTAATTTCCTAACAGTCTTGTCACTGTGGAAATGGCATGCATCCTCTGAAAAATCATACTTCAGCTTATTTAATAACCCTTTTGTTTTCCAATTCTTTTCTTATTCTTTTTCTCCCTTTGTGGTTGTTTTCGCCTCTTTGTAGTCATTTTGTGGATGGTTTTTTTTGTCCATGTAGTCATTTGTGTCTCTTTGTAGTCAGTTTTTATTTGTCTCTTTGTGGTTAACCTGGTCCAGAGACTAGTAGGCCCATTCAGTAATCCCCCCACGATGCAGTAATTAAACACTGAACGGAGCAATTTTGCAGCATAATGAGTACTTTTGATACTTTAAGCATATTTTGCTTAACATACTTTTTACTTTAGTAGTTAAGTAACTTTTTGAATGTAGGACATTTGAATGTTTGGACTTTTTTCTATTGTAGTAATGGCACACTGACTTAACTAAATTCTGAAATCTTCCACCACTGCAACACATACACACATATGTGTGTCTGACAGTCTAGATGAAACAGCATCTCTGATAAGCTGGTTCTGCTGAGAAACTCAATCTTGTCCAATTCACTGAAATCTCTGCATGCTCACTCCATCCCCCCCAAATTCAGGCTCAATTTCCTTTTTCCAATTGGACTGTCCATCCCTGTTTTCATTTCCATCCACACTCTGTTTCTCAGATGTCACTTTATCTGCACGCTCCAATATGTCTGCATTCATCTCAGTCTAATTTACAATATATGTCAAATAAAATGTCATGGGTGTAGGCATACTGACATTAATCCAGTCAGAATCTTTCATTCACCCAGAATGCATATGTATTAACCATTGTAGCAGGTACAAGCTCTGGTTGTTGGTGCTGTTCTCGATGTTATTATTCACCACTGCACTGATACTAGGCACTAAATAATGTCAAATCAATCAAAAAGTGAGATTTACTTTTATATATCAGTTAAACAGTTAAACCAAATGTTGGAATTATTCAATCTCAATTTGGATTTAAACTCTTTCTCCTCTCCTGAAATTGAGAGGCAGGGCGGACACATACAAGACTTTTTAGCCAGTTAATTCAGATCTCATTTTGTTTCGAGCTGGACTCTAATAAAACTGCAATTAGCTCCCCAGTTTCTACTGCGGAAGACCAGATGGTGCAGAGATAATGTACAATACATTTGTCAAGTAATCTGCTCCACAACTCCTTGAAAATAAACAGTGTTGTGCTGGTAGCTAGCACTCACCCCTTAATTAAAAACGTTTCTGCTGAGATAGATTTTCCTTCTTCTTTTCAAAAGGAGAAGCTCTACCTTCTGTTCATCTAGTAACAGTTATTGTTAGAGCTGAGCTGCCCCATAATAAGGATTCTTACAAAAATGCCTCCAAACTGTTTGGTAATACAGCAACACTTTCTTATCATATCTATACAGTACAGGTTCCCCTAATAGGCTTACAGCCATACATTTCTCTCCCACTGCTCACCATAATCTTGCCATTACATGAAAACCAAACACCCCTTGGTCTCAACTATTTGGACAATTGGGCCACAAGAAATGACAACTATTGGACAAACTGCCATGAAATTTTGAACAGACATTCGTGGTATTGTATAGATTGAATCCTGATGACTTTGGTAATTTCATTACTTTTCCTCTAGTGTCACCATGTAGTCAAAATTTAAATGTCCAGGTCATTGGTGTATGATTGACTACACACCTACAAATGAATACATTTTAGTGATAATTAGCAAATGTTCGCATTCTAACACGCTAAATTAAGATGTTGAAAATGGTAAACATTATATCAGCTAAACATCTACATGTTAACATGGTCATTGCGAGTATTTCGCATGCTGATATTAGCATTAATCTCAAAGCACTGTTGTGCCTAAGTAAAGCTTCATAGAGCTGCAACGTGGCTATGGACTTTAAGTACTGTGCTTCAGATGTAAAACATTGAGTTCTGTTTTTGAGCATATTTTGCTAGTAAAGTACCACATAATATTTTATAGTTTAAATATTTTTTCTGGGTATTTCTTTACTTTGTCTACTTGTTCCAGTGTTTGGTGCTGTGTCACTCTTGAGAGGGACTGCTTAAAGCAGAGGAGTTACAAGCTGATGCACATGGATACACACAGAAACAGCAAAAGAGAAATGGGTGCTTATGTATTTTCCTTCTCCTAAGGAATCACACATCAAAGTAGAAATACAACATTCCCAGTTGAAATTATGTTTTTGATATATATCTCTTGTGTGCATCTATGTATTTGTGCAAAGTTTTTTAATTCTTCTGTCATTCTAAATCCACAACACTAGTACGTAAGCAAAAAGGTTTTAAAATTAGGTACTATGTTGTGAGTATACCAACTGTCTATTCTACTGTGCTCATTTGCTCAAATTTCAGCTTTCAGCTTCCCTCCAAAGCAAAGTGGGTAAAGAAAAAATATTCTGCTCAGGTCATCATTTATTCAGTATACTCAGAGATGGGAAAGCACCTCCCTGGAGAAGCCCTGAATCTTAAAAACTGGTGAAGTTCATAAACTATTTTTAGCACCGGCATTATTCCAGCTCAGCTTGTGTCTAGTCTGGAGGCACCTCCTACTCCTCTTCTCTTTACTGGTGGTCAAGTGTTCAGTAAAGCATCATCTGAAATATGACCTCCATAGGTGGATCACCCTAATGCATGAAGTTATATTTTATTCCCGGGTGGCTCACTGGATATGAATGCTGTACTACTGGGGATAATGTTTATTAGTTTAAAAACCTCACCCTGATAGTGATATATTCCTCATATAGCAGATACGCCTTGCTCATGCCCACTAACTTCCCAAACCTGATTACCAAGGGAAGTTCTGTGGAAGTGACCTCACTGTGGTCTCTTCCTACTCTCTTTGGTCAGCCACAGCACACCCTTGAGTTCAGTGTCCTGGGGCCTCATTACAGAAAAATCCTGCTTGTCCTATCTTAAAGGTTAAGCGTGTAAGTTTCAGTGACATCTAGGGGTGAGGGTTGCGAATTACAATGAATTGCAAAAAAACTTCTCACTCAACGCCCCCCCTCCCCTATCCAAGCGGGTAAGATAGCTACAGTGGCCAACACAGGTCAAAACAGAGTAGCCAGTCAAGAATTTAGTTTCTTTAGATAAATATATCAAGAAATTATATTTTACTTAATTATTCAGTAAAACCATATGATTTTGCAAATAGCGGGTTTGTGAAGTTTAACGTTAGCTGGCTGATCTGAACTTTCATGCTGTACCGTTTTATTTCCCAATAATAGTCAGTGGATTGTCTCACGAAGGTAACCAACATATTTTTGCTCACTTAGCAAAACCAAGACCCAGTTAAAAATTACAATCCAAATAAATATTTTTTCTAGGGAAGTAAAAGTTTAGCTGGCTTATCTGAGCTTCCAGCTGTAATCCTTGGTTATGGTTTTATTGCCCATTAATCAGCTGATTGTCTCACGAATGTAACCAACACATTTATGCCCAAGCAAAACCAAAGCCTGGAGAATAAATAATAATACATGACTTTACAACTATATAGTTTTTCTACCAGGGCAGTAAAATATGAAGTTTAGCTGTCTGATAGGAGCTTCTAAGTTACGTTACCGTTTTATTGCCAATTCATGACCGCCACTACTAAAATTTCCCACGATCATTAAACTATGAGCTACAAATGTTTTCACTCGCACACTGTGCGAGCACGGCAGCACTCGGCTCGCTTCCTCTCCTCATTCTATGCAGAACATACGTGACAGATGGTTTTAAGAGCAGCGTAACTCTGAATCAGGAGGTGCGTAGCGAGTGTTTGATTGTCCGAGCGGCAGAAAGTGACGGTGAACGCGAGCGGAGGAAGATATTCTGGCAGTAAATGTACGGTGTCTGTTATAGTGTGTCAGCTTCTCAAGACCAAGAAAAATCTGTTGTTTCCCACCTGCTGGAAAAATGAAGCAGTTAGCGCTAAGTTAGCTAACATCTCCCCTCCCCTTCAGACTGAGTTGAGCAGGAAACTTCTACAGAAGCTACATAGCTGCTATGTAACTTAACATTAGCTCAATTTATAGAAAGTAACTGGAAGCTGTATTTTACTACTGCCTACTTGTCCAATGTTGAGAACATCAGGTACAAACTTAGACTAAACTGACGTAGCCTGCAGCTCCGTCCTGTACAGACTGATTAAATAATTTTTAGTTTAGTAGTTTTTTTTAGTTTTCAGTCTGAAAAAGTGGTTTTGGAAAAGAAAGGACAGAGGTGACCGGAGGAGCTGAGGTTTCCATTAAAAGCGTTTAGTCTCTGCAGAGCAAATGAAGACTACACACTATAACATCTATGTTGACGATCACTGCATTGATTGAGATATATTAAAAGTTGTTGATCAGAGCATCGCTTTGGACATTAGCCTGTTTCTTTTCTTTAATACACAGTGGTTCCTATTTGTTTTATAGTGATGTCCGACGGTGAGTCCATAAACAGAATGTCGCCGGTGAAACTGATCTTTCACTAAGCAGCTACAAGCTGTTATTTATTTTTCAGATGCACAGAGAGAGCGAGAGAGAGAGAGAGAGAACATGGTGGATAAAACAGTCCTGTTGGGTTTTACGCATGATGCACAGCTACCTCTGTATGTAGGTTTACCTGCTTCAACAACGAGCTGCTCTCGTGTTACTGCCACAATAATTCTTTGCGTTGTGAAGATTATTTAGATGCTTCAGGAATAATCAGATTGTATTGGCAGCCTGTGCTACTGCAAAGCAAGAGGTTTGATTGGCTACATCTCCATAATAAAAGGCACAGGTAACAAAAGTTAGCTGGGCAGCAAAAGTGATATTTTAAACTGACACCCTCACCTCATAAACACCCTCATGGAGATTTAAAAAGGAAAAAAAATTGTAGAAATAGCTAAATTACAGATAATCAGCTTCTTCACTGCATTTGCAGGAATATTTTAATGGGCTACTTAAAAAAATATACTCATCGAGTTGCTTAGTAAAACATGCAAGAATGAAATCCCCAGACTACCATGGATTGCAGAATCTGTGATATGGATCCCTTCCACACGTTGTGGCACGCAGGTGGACCGCGGATTGATTTCAAAGTTTATTATGATTTATCCTGTTTGACCTCTCAAAATATCCTTTATTCTGGAAATGTCAGAGAACCAGTCTGAATGTGCATAACTTTGAACATTAGAAGATAACCTGCTGAAACACAGGAGCTATTAAAGTCCAGGAGTTTATAACTGAATTAAAATAATTGAATTTATTATGGATGAGGTAAAAAGGTGCCACATGAACATTTAAAGAGGTTACCTCAATCAGTCACTCCTGCATGTGTGTTGATTCAGCAGTGATGATATTAAAAGTTGAACTACAGGAGAAACATATCTGAAAGCAACCCGGAATGCCTGAGAGCTGCTCTGCTCTCTGTTTGCTGTTTGTCCTAGAGGAAACACTGCAATTAATCAGCTGATTGTCTCATGAACATAAGCGGCACATTTCTGTCGACAGCAAGAAGATCCACACACTGTGGGCTCGTGCTAAATAAAAGGTGTAGTCCTTCATTTGTCAAAATTTCACTTCTCTTCTTACTTCTA
This sequence comes from Micropterus salmoides, assembly GCF_014851395.1. NCBI lineage: Eukaryota > Metazoa > Chordata > Actinopteri > Centrarchiformes > Centrarchidae > Micropterus > Micropterus salmoides. Next base: position 17,682,242 of record NW_024040928.1, read on the forward strand.
ATAAACCAGACGACTACTCAGAGACTGTATATTATTATTATTAGTTCCTCTTCTTCTATCTCTTCTTCATACACATTCAAAGTAGTGATGAGCGTCTACCGCCGTCTACACTGCCGGAAGTATACAAGCAGAAGAATAGAGGTGCTCCAATCAGTATTTTTTATACCGATCACTGATCGCTGGGAAGCCTTTTATTTATCATGTAGCATTATACAGTATACTGTATATTTATTTAATTAGTCCTAATTAAATAAATATTCTAATTGATTAATTAGTCCTAACAATGTATTAAGTATTAAAATTAACAGATGATAAAGTATCATGAAATGACAACTGTTTATTTTATTGCCAGGAAACATGGGCAACAAATTCCGGTCTATCTGTCTTAGGGACTTAAACCATAGCAACCTTTGCCTGATTACTGGAAACATCTTATAGCTTAACAAATACGCTATAGCTTTCCTGTGGAATAAACTACAAACAAAACAAACAACATCTTATATCTATATATTTACTTCAACTAGCCAAAATATTTAGGAGATAAAATAGTACAGGCATCATGAGTCAATGATAAACTCTGAAGTAGCTGCTTTTTGTTCTGGAAAGCTCAGGCAGGTTCTGTGGGCTTTAGGGAGTAGAGAGAGGAGTAGAGAGAGGGAGAGTGGGCTACAGAGAGGAGTCATAACTGTTATCAATGAGATTTGAAAATAAGAACATTGTTATCTCGATATGAAAGATTTAGTTGGATCATTTTGAATAGGCAGATTTGTGGTAACCTTCTTTGACTGACAGAACAGATTTTGCACATGTGAAGAATGGCTCTTGCTGGCTGTACGGATCTGGCACTTACAGGGAGGACCTGCGGTTATGTAGATATAAATGGCTCTTTCTAAGGTAATAGAAACATAACGGTTCATTATGTAAGTTCTTTATACACCACTGAAAACATAGTTGTGGATATTATATTGCATTTCTGGCAATAAATCCTTACAAATATTACACACTGGACCTTTAAGTTTCAACAATAGGAAAAATTATAGCTTACTATTACAGAAGCAATTCCTAAACTCATGGCTCTGTCCTATCCTCTTATCTTATCTTAACTTAAGAAATCCTAACTAGAACTGTAAACTTGATTCTTCAATCGACACTTGTCCTGCCAGGCCTGTTTCTCTGTTAAAATGTACATGACACCTGTACCTTGACGATGGCTGTTTCACTTTACTTGTCACTGGCTAGCTAGCTTGGACAAAAAAAGACGAGATCAGTTGGAGACATTAATTAAGTCAGTGTAGGAGAGGAAACCCCACCTTTTAGGGAAGTTTTCTTCCAACTTATAAAATTGTCTTGGCAGTTGATACATACCCATTAATACACAGTCTGGGAAACTGAAAGTGTTAAACTGAAATACCGCGCTATTTGTCAAGCCTACTACGGGGATGGTAAGCACCGCAAAAAACGCAATGTTCATACTTTACACTTCAGGGCTTGTTAAATTAATAAATGAGTGCTTCAAAAGTTCCACAACCGTAACGAGCTCTTTAACGGTTCAAGTTCAGATTGCCATGGGCTGTACTAGACCCGACTTCAAACTCTGAAGCTCTAAGTATTGCCGTGTGTTGTATTGTTTTACTGTTTATTTTAAAGGTTAGCTAACTTTGGCGTTAGCATATTACTAACACTATATTGCTAACTTGGCGTTAGCATATTGCGCGGCTTAAGATAAGACAGGCCTTTTTCGTGAATTCAGTTAGAAAAAATGTTTCTGTAATACCACAAATCCTAAATTTCATCCTAAACTGAGATAAGATAGGATTTCAGACTTAGGAAGTTTCTGTAATGAGGCCCTTGATCGGGCTGATGAGAATGTCACTGGTGAAGTACTGTGAGAACAGTGGCACAATGACTACTAAATCATCCATTTCTCCCGTAATAATTGTGTTTACACACTAGGGGTCAACCAATAATCAGTCTGGCCAATTATCGGCGCCGATATTCATCATTTTTCCAATAATCTGCATCGGTCATTATAAAAACAGTAGGGATGACCCCAAATACTCGAAGATTCGATGCTTAGATGGGCGGAGCTTGATTCGACTGTCAATCTCACAGTCAAAGCATCAGAAACAAGGATCATGCCATTTTGGCTAAATGGGGGTGCTCAACGTCTGATTTTACATAGAACTACCTGTTTTCTCCCAATAAGTTAATATACAGCCTATTACAATATACATTTCAATGTTCAATGTGCTGTAAATAAAAATTGAAAAAGAATAAAACTTTCAATAAATGTTTTTGAAGTCTGTGAATAAATCCAAAATTGTAAACCTAACCCTGAGTCGTCAGTGCGCATATGTAAGCGTAGCGTGTATGTGTGCAGTGGCAGTGGAGGAACGCTTGCTGAAGAGACCGATCCCCAGCTTCACGGTGTTGTGCCAAGTTGTTCGCACCTCGCGAGATCTTCGGATAATTTATCACCATTGATGAACCACATAAAGAATATTTTATCGTTTTTAAATAGCCGGTGTGACACCAAAATTTGTGACCTATCAGATTCTATGACCCAAACGGCAAGTTAAACGCCAGACGCTTTGTTGACGATGTGAAGTGGTTGCAATTTGGTTGGGTTTAGGCACCAAAAGTACTTGGTTGGGTTTAGGCACCAAAAGTACTTGGTTAGGCTTAGACACCAAAAGTACTTGGTTGGGTTTAGGCACCAAAAGTACTTGGTTATGGTTAGGAAAACATCGTCGTTTGGGTGTAGTTACAGAATCTGATAGGTCACAGATTTTGGTGTTACACCGGCTACTTGAAACAGACCCGCGGGGAACCGCAACATGCATGTAGTTGACGGCAGCAGTAATGCACGTAAAACTCGTCACAGGACCGGTGAATGACAGGCGAGAGAGAGAGAGAAAAGGGTCTTCAAAAAGCTTCAGATTAGCTGGAAAGTTACAGTGTAAGTTGAATGAATAGAGACTGCAGCTCTGCAGCTTCTCAACATTAAAGCGGAGCTACCCCTCGCTCGCAATCACCGCACACAAAAACACACACATGATTCGACTATCAGTTGTCTATAGGCAGGATTTGACTGATTCGACTATGTAAATCCTTAGTCTTAGCCCTAAAAAACAGATAGCCGATATAATTAATTAATAAAAAAAATGAGCTCTGATGCAGCTACCTATCTGTCTGCTTAGGGTTGGAGCCCACAGAGTGGTGAGTACAATGTCCGACCCACAATACTAGCTGATTGGATACAAGTCACAAGTAATAGCCTATCAACACCGACTATTGTGCAGAAGTAGCCAATAGAACAAGTGAGCCACCACACTGCAGCCCCTCCTCTTCTGTCTCACCAGAGCTCCCATGTAGAGACTTGTTTTCTTGATCCCGCTCCCGCTGATTTTGTGACCATTACTGCCCGCTCCCGCAACATGTGTGTTCCTCTACCGCCCATTCCACACATGTGTATCCACTCCTGCCCGCACCCTCAATTTATCACTCAAAGTTAACAAGTCCATCTCTGGGATGGATCTCTAATTCATTTTATTTACTATTTATAAAGATTAAACATGACAATTAACTTTAATCTTGTTATTTTCACTTTTACGCCCTAATCCAGAGTTCATATCCTAAGTACTTTGTGGTTAGGTTTCAACAACAAAAGCACGTTGTTTAAGATTAGGGATCGTAATTTGGTTACATGTTAATAAAGTAAAACGCCATGTCTCCTGCTTCAAGTTACTGTTGATTAAAGCAAGACCGTGGTGTTTGGTGTACAGGCGGTGTATTTTTGGCCACACAGTCAATTTAAACATTTTCCAGCTTGGCAGATGAATTCATTAAACAGGAACTCTAACAATTTTACACACCAAAGTCTATTTACAGGTCTTGGGCTAATTAGTAGAGACAGACACCTTAAAAAGCTGGATTCAGAATGCAGTGGAACATAATCACAAGACTTTCATTAAAAAGTCAGACTGTGCACTTAGTGCACTGTAGGGCCACAGCAGCTGGAAGCTAGTGGAGAAGGAATATTCTTGCATTCATTATGACTGTATAACTCCCCTTTCCTTGTCTGTGAAGTTCAAATCTCTTGACATCTTGTTTTGTAAACTAAACAAACACAAATTCTTGCATGTGCCCTCTCTCTCTTGCACGCACATTAACATGGACACATACGCATGTACAGTAGCAATATCTTGAGGCTTATACTCAGTGAACCCTGTGGCCACATAAAATACTTGCAGGGCTTTCAGTTCTTTGCTCCAGTTATGTCTAACTAGTGAGGGGGAAGCCCTGGTGTACTGCAGCTAAAAGCCAAGCCCCACCATGGAATGAATAATGAATACAGATTCTCCATCCAGTCTATCTGCATATAGTTCAAACGCATCCTGCTAGTCCATGCATAAAGCAACAAGACACACAACTCTATGCTAATGGGCCGCAATTCCAGGGGTTGGACTGGGCTTACTGAGCCATGCAAATGTTCCAGTGCTGAGGATGAAGATGTCAGATGAGGAGGATGTGATGAGGAATTGCTCAAGTGTTTGTGTGGGTGGCTATAGAAACAGTACATGCACAGACACATGCAAATAACACCGACTCAGGAACTACTGGAAGCACAAGTCGTCCCAAGGGAGTCCTGGACATTTTATTGATGCTGAGTGATGCTAACGACCTCCCCAGCACTACAGGACCAAGATGAGAGCATTGGGTGAAGCTGTCACAGGACATCACATATCAGTGCCAACCACTCACTTTTATACCAGTTACTGCAGTCGACCCTCAGGAATAATATAATGTGCCATTATTAATAGTCATATATCTCCTGTTTGTCTACTTTTCTCTCTTATATTTCACTTGCGATTCTACAAAAACAACATTATTTCTGCAGGGAATGTGTCGTGTGGATGTGTGTGTAAGTGTGTGTGTGTGTGTGTGCGCGCAAGACTATATAAGCAGCCAAATGTGTCATTTAGCCATTTTCCTGATTAGACTGATAACAAAAGCTCTGGTTATCAGCAAAGGAAGCTGCACTTTGCTTGTGAGCCCATCAAGGGAAAAATGTTTTTCTTTGTAAAAGCAAGCAGCTCAGAGAGAAAAAAACTGTAGTCAAACCTCCCTTGGGAAGGAACTGTGTGTTTGAGGCTCTCATTCTTTTGTTTCTCTTATTTCATTCCCTGACTTTATCCCCTACCCCTGTTCTGTCCGGTTTGCTTCCACTTTGTGTGGATTTCTTGCAGCACTTTTCTCTTGATCCCTAACCCCTCATCTCTTTCTTTTCCCCGTTCTGCTGCATTAAATGATTTTTTGCATTTGAATCCCCCATAACACCGGTTTGTCAGTGTGGCAGGAGCCTGCAGGAATCCTACTGGGAACATGTCCCAGAATGCCACGGCAGCCACAGTGAAAAAGAGCGACTGACCCAAGGGGGCTCCAATGAAATCCTCAAAGTTCTGAAGACTTTCTCGGGTCTGTGCTGTTGCTCAGAATAATATAATTCCCTGGCATTTAAGTGAAACTGTGAAGTGTTCATATCCACAAAACTTTCTTTTTCAAGTTTTCAATTCTAAGAACTTCTGGTTCTGACAGGAGAGCTATTACAGGGACCAGCTCTTCCTCTCCAAAGCAGTGGTGTGTCTAGTTTAATTACAACAGAGCAAGTATTCAATGTCACACATGGGTGGAGGCCACTGTCTCTACCTCGCCTCTCAGACACTGATTGGCCATCAGTGAACAGGAGAGGGCCATTAGGAGATACTTGGCAGGACATCAGCAATTTGCAAGCGAGGATCAGTAATATTTTGGCTTAGAACATTAATTAGTTTTTAACATGTGATCCACGTCTGGATCATTGGTTACCACTGTCGCCTCACAGCATGTGTGTGGATTTGTGTCGGTGTGTAGTCCAGTCTCCTAGGAATTACGTCCATATTATATAATTCCGCCCCTTGGCATATATATGCAATGCCATGTTAAGTGCCAACTCAAGACATAGTGTGCACAATATGTAACAAGCCAGAAAGTAGGAATGCACTTTAAAGTGAACTTGAAATTGCTCCTAGATGTAAATGTGATGGTAAAATATGTTTGTCTGACTGGCAACCTGTCTAAGGCGTACCCTGCTTCTAACACAACGCATGCTGGGATAGGGTCAGGGTTCAAATTGATCAGTGGATGGAATTAATCCTCTGTAGATATGCCATAAGAGAAAGATCTCCTTGAATGTCAACAGCAGCTGGGCCAATATACAGTATAGTAGATAGGTATAAATGTGAATCTTTCCTGTACTCACTTATGTCTAATAATACATGATTTTAAGTTTGAGTTGTATTAAGGTTATCACTTAAATCAAAAGAAAAAAATCCATTACCTACATAATGCCTGCTAATTATTGACTTACCACTAGATTCATTGACAAAACCTGCAGCTAATGGTAAAAGGTGTACTGTTATCTGCAATTAAAACAGGAAGGTTGTGGTTTCTATTAAGTTAAGAGATAATTGCTGATTAGTCATTATCGAGGAGGGTTAGTGTATGACAAGGGAAATGAAGACACTGACCTCATTAAAGTGGGCTGCCTCCTCGCAGTTCTCTGCCACTCGGCTGTAGAAGGACAGACCTGGAAGGCGAGGAGGTTTTTAGAGGTTAAAAACAAATAAACAGTTCAATAATGGCATTGCAGTTACTGTCATTTCGGTTTGAATGAGTTGACATACAGCATGAGCAATTAATATAATTTCTACAAAAGAGCTTATAAATTACACTATATTGGCTTGTTTTGGACTTGGGACCCCTTACAAAAAAGCAGTGTCTAGCTGGGGCCCCTTGTCACGTGTTATTTGTAAATAATTGTGAAATTATCCAATATTTTACAAAAAAGCATTGTAGCTGTAGCTGTACTTTTACTTAATTAAAGGATCTGAATACTCCTTCCACCCAAGAGGCAACGTCAGAGTCTGAAAAGTAAAGCCAATGCCTAAGTGCCTTAAAACTTGCATTCTTTCCAATGGCCAGCAGGGGTTGGCTCCACTGGTTACAAAAAGAAGTCAGATTGCATTGGAGTCAATGACAAAATGACCCGTCTTCTCACTTCTCACTTGATTGATTACATGCTGTAAGTAAACACTTTCCTAATGAGTTTATGGTCTCACTCGCTAGTAGGGCTGCAACTAACGATTATTTTCATTATCGACTAATCTGCCGATTACTTTCACGATTAATCGATTAATCGTTTAGTCAATGAAATGTGAAGAAATTGTGAAAAATGCTCATCACAATTTTCCAAAGCCCACAGTGACGTCCTCAAATCGCTTTTTTTTGTCAAACCAGCAGCCCAAAACCCAAACACTCTTCATTAACTTTTATAAATAACAAAGAATAGCAGCAATTCCTCACATTTAAAAAGATGAAACCAGAAAATTTTTCACATGCAAAATAGTTGTCGATTAATTTTTGTAAGTAATCGATTAATTGACAAATAGTTGCAGCTCTAATCAATAGTTTCAAGTCATCATTTTTGTAAATGATGGTTCCATTTAGATGAAAAGAGTATGGTAATGGTAGTGGTTAACTTGTGATTGATAAGTCACTACCACAGCGACCTGTCACTCAGGATAGAGGCAAATCATATCCACTGCACTGTGCACATTTAATTAGCCAGTAACTTGTTTTAGGGTGCTGTGAATGTTTGTGTTTAAGAACTTTGACGCTTTCACAGTGTGTTTTCAGTTCATGAAAGTTCATTGGAACATTTTGGTGGCCTAAAAATGACATGTTCAGCATTCGATTGTACTAAGGAGTCTGCTGTTCAATTTTTCAAGTAAGTACACTTTGTTTAAAGTATGTTTTTTTTTGCTAGCCAAAATAAGCATCTCAATTAATATCACAGTTGATGTAAATTACAGTTGCACCCTACTAACCAAGCTAGCTAGCTCCACCCACTCATTCAAATACAGTCACTTCTGGTTACACAAAACCAAGATGGCGGTTTTGTGGAACCAGTCAAGGCTTCAAAACAGTAGTCCACACACCAATGGCTGACATCACGGTGGCTACATCCACTTCTTTTATACAGTGTATACTTCCACCACTGTCTGTCAGATACAGGTTTGATAGATGAACATATTGATTCACATTTAGATTCATTCATCAACATTAAAATAATCCCGTTGCTGTCTATAATCTGTTTACACTTGTCCCGTTAAAGGTCAGTGAAAAGACAAATGAACACCTTATGTACCTGAAAAACACACAAATGACACGGCTGTGTGGAGCCACAGGAGACGGAAAAGAAATGCAGACAATTAAATGGCTACAATGTGACTCACTATGCAACAGAATAATGGAGAAGCAAACAGAGACTTCAGCAGAATTGAAATAACATAAAACAAGTGCGATTTAAGAAAACAGGACATACAGAATTTCCGCATGGTCTCCTTAGATGATCGTGAAAACAATCATCTCTTGATGCACTGTGTATTCAAGGTTATACGCAGGGCAGAGAGCCTTTCACTGTACAACCTGACTCACCCATGCATGCTACAGCCTGTGTTCACCTGGCCACTTTGTGATGCTCATGAATGGTGCCAGACTGCTGTGTGCATTGTTGAGGTAGTTTGCTTTGTGTATCTGAGGCTTTGTGCGTGTGATGTTTGTTTGGGTGCATGTGGACAGCTGATGTGCACGCCAATATATACACTGCTCAAAAAAATAAAGGGAACACTTAAACAACACAATGTAACTGCAAGTCAATCACACTCCTGTGAAATCAAACTGTCCACTTAGGAAGCAACACTGATTGACAATCAATTTCACATGCTGTTGTGCAAATGGAATAGACAGGAAGAAATTATAGGCAATTAGCAAGACACCCCAGTAAAGGAGTAGTTCTGCAGGTGCTGACCACAGACCACTTCTCAGTTCCTATGCTTCCTGGCTGATGTTTTGGTCACTTTTGAATGCTGGCGGTGCTTTCACTCTAGTGGTAGCATGAGACGGAATCTACAACCCACACAAGTGGCTCAGGTAGTGCAGCTCATCCAGGATGGCACATCAATGCGAGCTGTGGCAAGAAGGTTTGCTGTGTCTGTCGGCGTAGTGTCCAGAGCATGGAGGCGCTACCAGGAGACAGGCCAGTACATCAGGAGACGTGGAGGAGGCTACCTCCGCCTTTGTGCAAGGAGGAGCAGGAGGAGCGCTGCCAGAGTCCTGCAAAATGACCTCCAGCAGGCCACAAATGTGTCTGCTCAAACGGTCAGAAACAGACTCCATGAGGGTGGTATGAGGGCCCGACGTCCACAGGTGGGGGTTGTGCTTACAGTCCAACACCGTGCAGGACGTTTGGCATTTGCCAGAGAACACCAAGATTGGCAAATTCGTCACTGGCACAGATGAAAGCAGGTTCACACTGAGCACGTGACAGACGTGGCAGAGTCTCGAGATGCCGTGGAGAACGTTCTGCTGCCTGCAACATCCTCCAGCATGACCGGTATGGCGGTGGGTCAGTAATGGTGTGGGATTTCTTTGGGGGGCCGCACAGCCCTCCATGTGCTCGCCAGAGGTAGCCTGACTGCCATTAGGTACCAAGATGAGATCCTCAGACCCCTTGTGAGACCATATACTGGTGCGGTTGGCCCTGGGTTCCTCCTAATGCAAGACAATGCTAGACCTCATGTTGCTGGAGTGTGTCAGCAGTTCCTGCAAGAGGAAGGCATTGATGGTATGGACTGGCCCGCCTGTTCCCCAGACCTGAATCCAAATTGGGCACATCCACCAACACCACGTTGCACCACAGACTGTCCAGGAGTTGGCGGATGCTTTAGTCCAGGTCTGGGAGGAGATCCCTCAGGAGACCATCCGCCACCTCATCAGGAGCATGCCCAGGCGTTGTAGGGAGGTCATACAGGCACGTGGAGGCCACACACACTACTGAGCCTCATTTTGACTTGTTTTAAGGACATTACATCAAAGTTGGATCGGCCTGTAGTGCGGTTTTCCAGTTTGATTTTGAGTGTGACTCCAAATCCAGACCTCCATGGGTTGATAAATTTGATTTCCATTGATAATTTTTGCGGGATTTTGTTGTCAGTACATTCAACTATGTAAAGAAAGGAGTATTTAATGAGATTATTTCCTTCATTCAGATCTAGGATGTGTTATTTTAGTGTTCCCTTTATTTTATTTATTTATTTTTTTTATGAGCAGTGTATATATCTGTACACACACACACACACACACACACACACACACACAGTGGCTTACAAAGGTCATTACGGACCCTGTCAGTTTAGCTGTAATAATTAGTTATGAAATAAGTAAGATCTTGCCTGGATCTGATGTATAATTTTTTGTGCTCATTTACAGAGTAAACAACCTCTGAGTTTACAAAGAGAAAAAGACACAAACATACAAAGGCAATACTGAAACTCTATCACACTTCATTCAACCTCATCTGGATAATATTACCAATACAATTTGCTCATTTTGACTCTAGTTCATAATCTATGTCTCGTTTCCATCTCTCTTTCCCATCACTCCCCACTCTCTACAATCTTATAAAACCCACATCCTTTGCAATATTTTTTTAGAAAATAAACACCACTTAAATGTAAGAGGGGGAGAGAGACAATATTCCACCTACATTATCCCAAACAGAGGCACCGCTGTCATACCAGTGTTTTCATCTAACTGAGACGTGGGTTTAGAAAAGGAGATTGTGCTAAACTTACATAAGGTGCTCCACACCAAACTAACACAACATTCTGCTAATCAGGTTACCTCTTGGCCTTGGGTGGAAACAGTGGGAAATAAAGCAATAGAGAGCAGAGGGAGGAACGCCATTGAAAGAATCAACCGGTGGTGCAGAAAAGGAAAAGGAATAGAGAGTACATTTTCATTTCGAGCAGACAGACTGAGATTAAATGAGTGAAAGGATGGAGAACTCTGAAGAACACTCAAGATAGCATAAATGAAGGGGCAACAGAGGTGCTTATTAGCGGTTCTCTTGTTTTACCTGGACCAACAGAACGGAAGAATTGAGAGAATAACACAAAAGTGTAAAGCATTTTGTTAATGTTCGGGATTTTAGTCTCCCTCTGAGCATCTCATCTTTGTTGTTCCATACTGTCACATTGTCGACCAATTTACTTGCTGAGGAAAATGGTGGCGGCTTCTACTTGAACCATAATTCAAACTAAACACTCAGCAAATGTCTGCTCCGGAAAAGGATGTAAAGGAATTAGTTTTAGTGTGCTACAGGGAAGCAAAGAAATTTAAATGATGTGTGTAGGATACATACAATTGCATAAAGCTCTGTTCCAGCACAGATAATATTGAAGATTTAGAGTTTTAAAGGATGATGAACAAACTGTCCAAGCAGCAGCGTGGACATCAAGTGTCTGTAAGTTAAACAGAGGCTTGATAAGTGGATAGATGACACACAGAAGAAGAGAGCTGGGCTGAAAGAAGCAAGCTGTAGGGGAATATCTTAGAAGCGGAAATAATGCTTTAACTAATTTAATTCTACAGTGCGTTTGATCCTGCAAGCTACTGTGCAGAGGCCCAGGCTATAAGCAAGAGCTGGGGTGTCGTTCTTTGATAAAGCGAAGAGCTACAGATAGCAGCAAGGATTCATCAAAGACTTGTCACAAAATCAATTAAGTTTTGATACCTCGCCTTTGAAGAAGACTTTTTTCAATTTCCATGGTAACAAATAATAATGAACCAGTTTTAGCATAACTGGACAGGAAACTCAACAGTCTTCTTTATTTTCTCACAATATCAAAGATATTCTGGATTATGTGTGTTGTTAGACACCTACATACATAACATCTCCCCACCTGCCTTGTTTGACATGCTCATGGGTGGGGGTGGGGGTGGGGGGTTCCTGCTTTCTGCTTCCTGGCAGGCCCCCTTCCTCTCCAGACAGGAAGTTGTTTAAGTTGAAAACACTCAAGGAAGCTCTACAGACAGGGAAAGGCATGACTCAAACCCCACAGCAATTAAAGAGACTGGGGATGCAAATACCACAGTACAAGAAAAAAAGCAAACAACATGTGTCAACTTTAGAATTGTACAGTAATAAAAATACAGACTATTACGTCTTCAGTAAATGGCTGGTTTTAAATGCAATTGGAGAAAGAAAAAAAATAAGTGATAGAGTAATGGAGGCAGAGGACAGATAAACCGTTTATTTTCTAGATGTGAAGAGGGTAATAACAGTTCCTATTTACAATGATTTCACCATCTGTGGCAAAGTAATTGCTAATAAATATAATTGAAGACATCAGCCTGCTTTTAACCCTTTAACTGAAAAATAATTCATGTTCCAAGTGTGTAGCAAACTACTGAGCAATTACTCATCTGAAAACAGTATTTTTTTTAAATGAAGCTAATCATATAGTGGGTGCCTTGGTGATTCAGTGGATGGGTTTAATCCCAGCTCATATCTGTGTTGCACTGCTCTCTCTCTCTCTCGCCCACCTTTCCTATGATTCTCTGCTCTGTTATCTAATGGCCCATAAATATCTAAATGTATAACACACACTTTACACCTGACAACTCATGATTTCTTTTTTACTTTTTAATTGAATCTAATATGCTTTCCACCACACTTTACTTAAAACACCTTGCTAAATAAATAAGCACTTTCATAATGCCTTCCAAAAGTAACATAGACATCATAGTAAGGCTAATATGAAACATGGAGAGTTCACATTACAGTACTTTGAGACAAACAGAGGGGCCCAAACTAGGAATAGTGAGAGTGTGCATGTGTGTATGAGAATGGGACGATATTTGCCTATTATATAAACCGGTAACTTAGTTCGCTACTTGTATGCTAGCTAAAAACGCTACATGAGAGGCACCAAACGGAAGACAAGTTAGCAACCAAGCTAGCTGGTGAAAATAGTGGAGCAATTAGCAAAGCGGGACAGACATTTCCCTCAAGTGGTTGATAGAGACCAAAATCATAGCTAAAATAGAGTGATGTGACTTACATTCACCACCTGTTGCGCCATAACTGTTGTTGGATGTGAATAAGCACCTGTTTTATAATGTTCGCCATTTCAACTCAAAAGGTGATAAGTTGTGTTCACAACTTGTTTCCCCCAAGTGGCCAAAATCATCTCTTACAACTGGGATGACTTTTGGGAATTTCAGCTATATTTGACACTGATGCAACAATTTTGTCATACTTTATATCACACTTTAGAAATGTAAACCTTTTTCATTTTTTTTCAAATTGTTGGCACATGTCAACTGTCCTGCAGCTAGAAAGAATATTTTAAACAACGATTAGACGATTAGAGGGAATAAACAAGTAGTGCAGAAACTACTGCTCAACGTCAGCCAAACCAAGGAACTGATGATTTTGGGAAAAAGGAGGTCAAGACACAAACCCCTGCCTACATCAACCGAGGTGGAGCAGGTGAACAGTTTCATTTTCCTGGGAATCAGCGTCGCAGAGAACCTGTCATGGTCATCTCACATCGCCACGCTGGTGAAGAGAGCTAAACAAAACCGGTTGTATTTCCTAAGGAAACTTAAGAAGGCAAAAATCTTGTTTCAACTTCTTGTTAACTTTTACAGGGGAGCAATAAATGCATGGGAGGGCTCTGCAGTGGGTAATTAAAACCGCTCAAAGATCATTGGTACCCATATACTGAGCATCAGTGATATCGGTGAGGCCACAAAAAGACAGAACCCACCCCAGTCACAGTTCACCCTGCTGCCATCTGGCAAGAGATACAGAAGAATCTGCTGCCGTACCACCAGACTCCAGAGCAGATTCTTCCCTCAGGCCTCAATTCATTCTCAGCACTCCAAAATAGTTTTACTTCTATGATTTGTTATTTATCCACCCATCATCTATGTATAATTTTTGTAAATGACGTTTGCTATTTGTGAATAGCATAAAGGTAATTTCGTTATGCAACCCTGTTTGTAAAACTATATAGGCTATATATATTTTATATGTGTGTGTGTGTGTGTGTGTGTGTGTATATATATATATATATATATATATATATATATATATATATATATATATATATATATATATATATGAACTGGGCAGATTTTGAAATAACACTGAATCACATACTGTAGGGCACAAATCGGGGTAAAAAAAATACACACACACACACACATCGCTGCTTAGGCTATTTGAAATTACAACCAGATGAACTACAGCTACTGTGCTGACAGTTGGACCATGAGGGGAAGAGTATAAAATCTAATCCTTGACTTGGATGACGCGGTTCATGTCATTTCAAGACCCTGGTGAATTCACTGCGGCACAGAGCACAACACTGAAAACCATCCTCCATCTCCAGTGCACACACACTCACTCACTCACATACCACTGGAGAGAGGGTAAAGGAGTGGTGATCTTGTAACATCCTACATTGTACTGCTACTGACAGCAGGAGTCTAATCAGACATACGCTGGGACTGAACACCTGTCATCTGTCAGAGAGTGGGCAAATCGCTGTCCAAGGTTCTGAAGCACACACGTAATGAGAATTCACATAAATGTGGCACATAGGCCTACACAGAGTTACATTGTTGTTTTCTCTTCGTTGTTCTTAATTAATAGTTAATTTTCTAATCATTCATTTTAAAGCTATGAGATGTCCATGTCCTGACAGCTGGAAAATACTGGAAATAACAGTTGTGATGTTACATTATTAACCATCATTAACAGGAATGTAAACACACTATTTAAAATACAGTTTGTTTCTGTAGACAACCCGATTTTAAAATATGTGAAAAGAATTAAAGCATACGGTTAAAATGAGGGAGTGCAAAATAATGAAATAAACTCCATAATGGGTTGGATTTTTGTGTAGTATCCTTTTTCGCATGCGCTTGATTGTGTTGTAGTATTGCTGTAGCCTACTGGCTTTTGTTTGAGGAATGTTAGTCCAGTTTCCTTCCTCTGGATAAAAAGCGCATTGGAACATCAGAGCGCAGCGCGTCTCCGGTGACCACTGATCCAGGAGGGGTTTCCCCAACTTTTTACGCAACCAGGACCGCTGATTATTTCCCGTTACGTCGTCTCACATAGATTAAATACGGACATACCACACAGGTTGTGATTCAGTTTCCAAACATACAGGCTATAACACAGAAACGTTGCAGTTAATGATGTCCTACCTCTGAATGTAACTTTGGCGATCCGGTCACCTTTCCCCCGAAGGTGAGCGACCGTCTTCAGGTGAACCATTAGAGCCATCATTGGTCCACACTGGTCAGGGGAGTAATTTTACTCCACGCAGATAAAACTTGAACCGGTTTGGTGCAATCTGTATTTAATCTTTAGGTGAGCCTCTCCTCGTGTCTGGAAACAAAAATCATCTTCCATACGGGCTGCATGTAGAGTTGTTTGTATTTGTATGTAACAGAAACATAAAACAGTAAATTAATTATAGGCTCCGGTTAACATTTTCTCTCGCTCCTTGCTCTGTGGCTGCTGGGTCTGTCGCGCATCTCCGGGTTGGCACTTGGTTTTACAGCTTGTCCTGCAGGAAGGGCGGGGGGTGGGTTTCAGCTTCAGCGTGGGGATGGTGGATGCTTTAATTGTAGAATATCAGTCCAGTCTTGCGATATTAGGGAAATGTCCTCCCTCCTTTTTTTCAGTGTATCTTCTATAGTCATGAACATAGCCTACTACTGCATGCCTTCGCAGATATTTATTCTTCATCTTCCCTGCAGACTACTACATATATCCAGCTCTTTTATGGTAAATTCTTAAATTATTCTGTTTGTATGTAGGTTACTAAACACAGTGTTTACTAATGATCTTTTAATGTCTCCTTTAATATTTCTATAAAGACTAAACCTGACCTACAGTGATCTAAAACTTACTATATAGGATTGAATCTTATTCTAGGACAGATAACCTATTGAGTAAAATACAGTTGCCAGGCAACTCCTTTTCCCTTACTATGGGGTGAGGATAATAAGGTCAGGGGTCAAATGAGCTTTGCCAGTTGGTCCCTGGTGCTGGGCAATGGTCCTTCTTTCTGCTCTGGTAATAAAACACAGAAACCACATTGGCTGAGGCTCTGTAATAAAAGAGCTGTCAAAACAGAGTCCAGATACCTGTTGGGTGCTGACGGGGTTCTCCTGGAGGGAAATGAAGAATAATTTACTGGTATGCAGAA
Organism: Micropterus salmoides; assembly: GCF_014851395.1. Classification (NCBI taxonomy): domain Eukaryota; kingdom Metazoa; phylum Chordata; class Actinopteri; order Centrarchiformes; family Centrarchidae; genus Micropterus; species Micropterus salmoides. The sequence continues at coordinate 17,698,420 of NW_024040928.1, forward strand.
GATGCCACAATAAGAAGACATTTAAAAACCAACACCCTCCCCAAATAACGATTACATTAGGAAGGTTTTGTGTGGGAATCCTTAATTTGAAATCTTTGAGAACACCTGGCTTAGCCTTTTTGAAACATGCATATTTAAAGATTTTTAGCTCAATAAGAAATGCAAATGTGTTTCGTCCAAAATTGTATTTAACAAGTAAAACAAAAAACTAAACTGTGCTGCAGGTTTCTTTAGAAATGCCATTATTTCCAGGAGTACCACAGATGCACAGCTGGCAGCAGGAATTCCTCTGACAGCACTGTGATGTTTCATGGTCCTCAACATCCCAGCAGGCACAGGGACTTACTCAGGCTATCAACGCAGTTTATTGGTCCTGCCAAGATATGGAACTGTCACAGTAACTGTAACACAGAAAACTGCCTCACACAAAAATAAATGTACTGTGTGACAAGGCAGTCTAATACTTTGGCATGTATATTCAGCAACTGTGTCTAAATGGGCTCAAATATCTCAAATCAAATTAGGTGTTTTATCATTATTTTGCTCACCCTCACTGATCTAATAATCGTGGGCAAAATAATAGAAACACCTGTCAGCATAACACAATACATTTCAGCAGCACCTCAAACTACATCCTCCAAAATTATTATATAGTTTAATCCCCTCTCTAAAACAGTTTCAACAAAAACTGAACATGATAATCTTCATAAAGGAAGGCTTTGTTGCAGAGTTTTCACGAAGCTTGGTGTTCCTGTTTACTGAACCCCCTTATTTTTAGTCTAAAACAGTTAATTAGGTGTTTTTTAAAATTTCCCTCAACTCTCCCAGAAAATTAGAAAAAGATACAAAGACAATGGCGGAATGAAAGAGCTAGTTTGATAATTCATCGTCTCTGTTTATAAGACACCCAAAGCAGTAGCCCCAACAGATGTAAATGACGGCATGTATGTTTAAGACAAAAGTGTCTTAAACATGGTTTGATGCCTCACACACACGCACACACACACACGCACACACACACACACACACACACACACACACACACACACACAAATGACAAAATAAATAGTGCAGCTGCTGATAGAACTGGGACACAACACTCATATTGCTTTAACACTATTCATATAAACTCAGCCGGACATCCAGTCTAACTTGATACAGTAAATCACCAGAGATGGCCTATTTCATCACAAGAATCTTGTCACCTCACTCAGGGGAATCATAGCAGGACCGGACATAAATAACCTCAGGCGTGTGTATAACAAAACAGTCAGCCTTGTACTTAAACTGAATGAAGCCTCTCTCCCCATCCTGTGTGTGTGCGTGTGTGTGTGTGTGTGTGTGTGTGTGTGTGTGTGTGTGTGAACAAATGACCGTGTCAGTGCACATTTTGCGGGTTTGCAGGGAGCGAGTAAAAAAGACAGCTATATGCTTGGATAAGACATTTTTAGTTTAAAATTGTATTATGTTTTGTGCTGACTCATGCAGTATTGCAAAGTGCTGCAGTATATGGGTGTGTGTGTGTGTGTGTGTGAGAGAGAGAGAGAGAGAGAGAGACAGACTCAATCAGCACCAGTAATGAGTGTTACTGTTTTAAAGGCAGAGACAATATTAAAAAAAGACAAAGACCATGGCTTTACAGTCATTCATGAATTCGTTCATGAACAAGTGATGATTGAAATCTTTTTCCAGTGTAGATAAAGGCCTTGGCCAACAGAGGGAGTTGGTCTGGCACAACTACAGACAATTGAATAAAGGCATCTTTTGTCACATGATGTTGCTTGAGCAGGCTATACAGACAGATAGATGGATATACCATTCATTATATAAAAAAAGCCAATTTGTTAGGGTAGTCATCTCATTCAGATCTGATTTAAAGTTCCAGTCCTTTCAGTATGAAAGAGACTATTAATGATGAATTAACCTCTGATATGAATACATTGAATGGATTCAGTAATTGACCATCTGTCAGATTGCTGCTGGTCATTTGCTCTCTCACATGCGAAAAGTGCTGCAGAGGAGCCAAGGGAGGCAGAAAATTTCAGGTTTTTCAGGCAGAAAAACTTCAGTGTGATAGTAACCATGGGGAAAACTAACTACAATAAAAAGGGGACGACAATGTTTCTGAGATGTTGACTTTAAATTTCTACAGTATTTGATGTTGAACCTTGACAGTATTATAATAGATATAAAGTCACTGTAGTCTACCATCACATATGTGTATTATAGCAGAAGCAGAACCTCATTCATTATCTACACAATGTGCGTATTGTTCTTTCCCTCATTGGAGCACAACATCATACAAAAACAAACAAATAATAGACACATATGACTATATTAGGTATGTATTATTACCCAACAAGACAATTTTCCAAAAGCTTCCATTCTATTCACAATCTTCCTGCACACACAGGTACTAAATTTAAAAACTTGGCTTGTTGCTCCATCTAGTGGTTAAATTACTTCTTTGGGAAATTGATGTAATGAGGGACGTCATCTCATTACAGACTTTAAGCAATAGCCTAGGCCTAATGCGTTTTCAGCTAAACTGAAGGTGGTGATGACACTTAGTTTCTTTGCCACAGGACAAACGCAGCAATGCTGATGATTTAGGCCCGTCACAGCCATCAATAAGCCGAATAGTCATGGAAACGATTATAGCACTTAGGCTACAGCTCCGCACATTGTCACGCGTTTCATCGACATCCCAACAACAGCCCCGTAATCTGACAGAAGCAAACACAGTTCATGCAAATAGCCGGCTTCACATATAAAGCTCATATAAAGATAAATTTATTTATTTCATTTAGTAATGTGTAGGCCTATATAATAATGTATTCTCTTGAAAATTTTTTATTGTTGAATGTGTGTTGAATATAAACTTCTCTTAGGAATTTCACCATTCAATGTGAATATATCTGAGAATATTCTTAAATAAGGAAATCTTATTTCTCTCTATTTAAATGTCGTAATTCAGTACTAAGACTGACACTTAAGATTTAGTCCTACACTTCACTCAAATTAGGACCATGATGACTGATAACTAACTTTAAAGCACAGCTTTGAAACAAGAATTTTTTCACTCTTAAGTCAGTTCTTAGCAGTGTTCTTATGAGTAATTCTGAGAAGTTTGATAAATACGGGACCTGGTTTTACATTACATTGGTTTTAAAAAGACAAACACAAAAAGTGTTTTAATAAAGCCTACACTTTTAAAGGTAAACAAAATCAGGAAGAGAACAGCATGTTCAAAACCTTTGATCTGAATGTTTCTGGCACTAATCGGTGCTAACACCCTGCAGTCTTTATTTTCCTCCACCTGCTACCACACTTCAGCACTGGATGAAGTCAGTGTCCTTCCCTGAAGAGGGAGACATTTTGTCAATTTTATTTTATTATTCTGTCAAAAAAATGGAAGACACCCTGCAGCAGGTACGTTTCTGAGAAGCATACAGGCTGTTTTGGAAAGGAATGAAATATGGAATTTGAATAAAAATGATCAGAACCTATAAGTCTTCATATATAGAGACAGCACTCTGTTTAACAGTTTGGCTTTTAAGCAGTTCACAGTGTGTAATCACTTCAGTCAAATCAGAATCGATTGGAGAGGGATATGGATGTGATAGCCTTTGAAACATTGACCACTGGCTTTTGATAGTTTATTTGTTATTTTTTGCCGACATAAAGAAGTAGCAAGTTCACGGTGAAGCAGTCCCATCGGAAGAGGGAAGGGGAGGGCTGGTGTGTCCCAGCCCTCTGCATCCAGCTGGTGCCTTGCTCCTCAGCAGTAGCGCGCCACACTGACTATGGCTTTAGCCGCAAGCAGGACGCTCTTGGCGCTATTCGTTACGTTTTGTGCACCTGGATGCGGATGGGCAGGTAAAAGATCTGTTTACTTTCTCCTGAGCAGGTGCACGCTCTGCACTAGTGTGTTGCTTTCTCGTCTTGTAGTTTAATGGATCCAATCTGATTGATGAGACAGCCGTTGCAGCGTGCGAGTCTGCGAATTTTAGTGTATTTAAATGTAGGCCTAATTATTGATGTAAGCCTTTTACTCACAGTTTTGATTCTGTGATTTTGAAAGGAAAGGGTGCGCGTGCATAGCCATGTCTGTGCTCGCAAACCTTATGCATCTCCAAATCCCCAGATTCTGCAGATGTCATTTTCATTAAAACGAAATTGATTAAGTTTAGCTATAAAGAATGCATTAGAATATTGTGTTGAGATTGCATAGTTTTATTTATCATTTGCAGCTGTGACAGAGTTCTTAAGTGAGCATTTACAGCAAATACGGACTTTGACAGTATTTTCACCCTTGTTACTTTATGGGGGAAAATATGATGCTGGTCTCTGAGCAGCAGTCATGGAACAAGTCCTTACCTCATACAGTGGGCACAACCTGGAGGAACTGTGATCAACAATTACAAGATGATGACAAATATCAGGATACATGCTGAGAGAAAAAAGAAAAAGAAGAGGGTATTATGTCAAATGGGTGACTTATCAGGCTGGTGCTGGTTATAAATGACCTGCCTCTAAAATTCAGTGTCATGAGAGAAGTGGTGGTGGGGGGCTTAAGTTTTCTTTCTGTCATGTCATCTCTGGCATACTCTGACATACTCGAATGTCACTCATCAACTATTACACTGGAATTGGGAGAAATACTCTTGATAGCAAAATGATGCAAAAGTGGGTCAAAATGCTTTTTACCAGCAAAATTATTTTATTATTTCTTTCATTTCTTTTCTTTTCTTTTCTTTTCTTTCATTAATTGTTTTTAAATCCATGTCAGCAAGTGGACTAACGTTTTTGACAGGCATAGAGACTGGGAAAACCGCAGCACACATGTTTTTAAAGTTTCTTAAGTACTGTTTGTAAAATCAATTTTCAGGGAAAGAAGCCCAAATCCTCCAGACAGTGAAAATATCCAAAATATCAAAAGCGCCATAAAGCCCAAGGAGTTTTGAAAGTATGCTAACCCTTTTGGCTGAGTTTAAAGGTCTCTCTTTTTTCTCCCCTTCTCTCCAAAGTACTCAGTCCACTTATATTGTAAGTTTCTATATGCCTCCTTCTCAATTGTAAGCAGTTAGTGCATGAGGTCATTGCTTTCTCTGAATATAGGCAGCTGCTATTTGTTGTGGGTTTTTCCTCTGTCTCGATTTCTTTTCCATCTTTTAGGAAGTATTTTCATAACACCACTTTTTCTGCAACACCCTGCTTCACATTCATTCACTTATATACATTCACACATGGGAGCTACTTAATACAACTACATTTCACCGCTGCGGGCCGCTGAGTCGCTCCGCCGGAGCAGTTTGGAGTTAAATGCCATCCTCTCGGGAATTTTGACAGTAGTTGTTAAGGGAGAGAAGAGTGTTACTCATTAACTCTCTCCACTCACATGTCATCATCTTGTCAGTCTAAAATTCTCCTCCAACAGTGGATGAAATTGGGCTTGTGGGAACGTTTGGACACCTAGGTGGGAGCAATGCAAACAGAGAGAACAGAAACATTGTGTATTTGGATGATACATAATGTCAACTTCTTCCATGCAACCACAGTCCATCAACTCCTGGAAAGTGTTGAGCGTAATTGGGTCTGAGAGTGAGGGGAAAGAGGGAATCATGTCCTTGCAGGCCAGTGGAATTTAATTTCTCTGCTCCACTTAACATGCTGGAATTCTTCAGGAGCACTCCTTGACAGACAAAACTTTTAGAATCAGGAATTTCACAACTTGAATGTTTTTTGCCTTGGGAAAATATGACAAAGAGGAAGGTGCAGCATAGAGCTAATATTTCTAATATTTTCCATGATACTAGCTATGTATGACCCAGCTTGACCCAGCTCCCACCTGCAACTTGGCTGCCTTGTCAAACCTGCCAGCGATGGCATGCCTCATGTCATGATGTCATCTATAGGCACCAATCCAGTTGTTTAAACAAGTACCACCTGGGCCGTGAACACACCTGTCACAGCACATTAGAAGTCAGCATACTAAGCGGGTTGCATGAAGATATACCTTAAACTAACAGTGTGAGATGTGATTCTCCATCAGCGGGAGATAGAGATATTTGAATCATTTGGGTGTCTTCCGGTTGGAAAAGTGAGCTTGTGACCACCAACATTTAAAAACAAATGTGTTTTTGAGACTATAATTGTTCTGACCAGCTTCTGTTTGTCTGTCATATGTCATAAATGTTACTCACCCAGAGTTGTCGCTTTGAATAAAAGATTTGACACTCAGGTTTCTGTACTGCAAGTATGAAACAACAGCCAGGGAATGCTTAGCTTAGCTTATAGAATAAAAACCCATGACACAGGGGGACACTGCCAACCTGCTCTGTCTAAAGGTAAAAAATCCTAGACAAACTAAATATATGTGTTAAATAGTTCCCCCTTTTCCATTCTCTATACTTAGCTAAGCTAACCAGCTGCTAACTGTAGCTTCATATATACTGTACAGAGAGACAGTGAGTGGAATTAATCTTCTCATCAGTCTTGGCAAGAAAGTGAATAAGTATTTTTTTCCAATATTTCAAACTATTCCTTTAAAAGGTTAACCCAAATGGTAGCCTCCTCATTCATACAATGGCAGTGAATACATTTTGGTTTGTGGGACTTGAAACATAAAAACAACCTTTTCATAATCAGTGTCCTGGTTACTCGTGATAATCCACAGAACATGCTGTCAACAGTTATCATGGGACTGTTTCTTTGGTAGAAAGTATTTTCAATGAAAACTGTTAACAGAGAAGTCTGTGTATTGTCCACATTAACATTGTTTTTTGGAAAAGATACCTTACTGTTGAATGTTTCCAACACTGTCAGCACCATGAATGAAATTTAATTCTATTTTATCTTATTTGGGAACATCAGAATTGCCAGAGACAGACATTTGGGAAAGGATAACCACAGCTATCTGCATGAATGACTATTGTTAATTTAATAAATTTATAAATTTTTATTGATTTCATTTGGTAATTTGCTGCAATTATTTAAAAAAAACAAATAGGAAAGTGGAAACTTCTACATGATTTGCCTCTAGCACATACACTTACTGGAGATAATTATTTTATTATCTAAACACCTACAGATGTATATCACTTCAATTTTGTTTCTAATGACTTACAGACTGGACAGTATTATCGTCACCTCATCTGCCTTGTTAACCCCTCCACACATACAGTATATCCTTACACACACACACAAACATGCACATACATACACATACACACATTCACTGGCAGTCCTGGTTATTGATGGGAGTTTGTGAAAGAGGACAGTTATTAGGGGTCAATGCAAACTGATCAGGGGTGAACGGGGTTCAGCGTCTGCTGTGAGGTGAGAAGGTGCTCTTGTAAAAGTGAGAGCAAGTATTTTCTAGAACACTTTTACAGGAGTCCTTTACCTCAAGGCTTTCCTGCAAATGCTTATTGTACCAAACTACACATGCACATACACGTGTCTGTCTGTCTAACACACACTCTCTGTCTCAAACACACACACACATATACACATAATCATTTTTTTTTATCAATCAAAGACAATGACATACTGAACCTCAGGCCTTACCCTCATTCTTCAAATACTTAATACTTTCCACTGTCTAACTCAATCACAATTTAATCATCTGCCTGTCTTTCCATTTCACATTCACAAACACAACATAGAAAATATTATATTATTGCTCTGGTCTCCCATGGCAACACCCTGAAACCAAGCCTCCCTCTGTAAGATTAAGATGTTACAACCGCTCAGTTGCTCAACTGCTTCCCAAACTGTTTATTCTTGGACAGCAATCATGCATCGGCTGTGCTCAAAGGAGTCTTGCTTTAATCAGAAATATCTGGTTTGCCCTTGGATCATAAATTTCCAAAGAGGCCAAATCACAGGATGATGTCTGGACAGAGGAGCAGATCCCTTCCTACGTAATACATAGTCTTATTGGAAACAGTGCAGAAGTGATTGAAGTGTGTCCAGACATGTGCCAGTGTAGTCGGCTACAAACATCTGATAAACTGGACTCCACTGTAACCCTGCATTAATGAGGAAATAATGAGGACAGAATGTGTTTTGTTTTGGGAAAACACTCTCACAATCCTTTTATGCACCCTGGCACGATGTGATGTGAGTCCGTATCTGAAGGCTATGGGTCCATCTTTCAGCACATACTAAAACTCCAAGTTAAGCAGAGACGACATTGTAGGCCTCCGAAGAGCTGTGACTGTCTGTAAACTGTAGCACACGAGGCCTGAGTGGCAATTACATTTCTGAATGTGAAAAGTGAAAGTGCAGATCCAGCTGGGCACACACCTGCAGACAACCACAATTCAAAGCGATGAAGTGATTTTGTGATGATGCTAAATTGAAGCTGCTGCTGTAAACCGTTGGGGAGCACAGACAGTCTTAAGGACCAGCTGTTTATGAGATGGACAGACAATACTGACAATTATATTTGACAGTGTTGAATGACTAGCATGCTAACAAACCTTGCGATGCTTTTGTTCAAGTACTGCATATCATCAACATTTAGCCAATGCTTGAATGCCGCTGACTATATACTATTATCAATATTTTTGTATTAACAATGCATTAAATGACACAGAGGGAACTATCACCAGACTCTGAACTTCCTCTCAGCTCTTTGGAGTGTTTTAGCATCTTTCAGTTTATTGGCTTGGTTTGTTTTCAGCAAAAAAGACTCTGATAATGCTATTGTATGCAATGCGCCCGGCACAAAAAGCTCACTGGCACACAAGTTTGCCACTACCTGGCAGGCGTAATGCAACATTTCACCACTAAAGAGCCAGATAATTGTCCATTCATCAGATGGACAGAAACAGGACATATTTGTTGGTTGCGTTAATACGTAACTGTAGAGAGCTGTAGATTCGCTAAAAATGGTCAATTGTTTGACTTTGAAGAGAGGAAAACGATTAAATGCATGTACATTGATTGTAGGTTTAGTTTATTATCTTTCCAGGCGTCAGACTTTTTACAAATGTCCCCTTACTTGTGTTGAGTCAGCTGAGGTTTCAGCATCCATGCAAGCTCTCAGACTTGAGGCCATTATTTTGCACATGATGAATTGAGTCATCTATCTCAAGTGGTTGTTTATTATTTCCCATTTATGCTGTTTCCTCTGGGGTCTTTTAACATCATTTTTTCTTTCTTACAAGTTGACTTAACAGTTTTATATTGTGTTAAAGTCTGACTAAGAGTTGAGTTACTTATTGTCTGGATGTAATGTTGGCCTGTTGGCTAATTGTGTCACCCCTGCATTGCATAGCATCCAAACCAAAAGAAGAGCAAAGAGGCAGTTGCTATCCAAAACTGAGTGATGGTGACTGTTTTCTTTGTTATGTTTTGAGTAAATTTAGTAAAGGAGGAGACTGCAGATTACTTATTGTCCTAAACATTTAGCATCCAAGCAAATTCTCATTTATTTATTTAACCATCAAACTAGTTTTTCAAGTTCATGCTTTATCCGAATCAGAGTTACTTTAAATGCCAAGTATAATAAATACAGAGGAAATTGTACTGGTAGCACTGAAGATATGGTGTACAGAGATGAAGAGTTGGAGTACATACTGTCACATTGTGTAGGCGCAACAGGTCTTTATGATAAGGGACAAATAAGACTATTAAACTTTATACAGACAGTTTATCCTGACGTCATTTGTTTTGCAACAGAAAAATCCCTGCGGTCACACAATGAGAAACAGACATCTGTGGACAAGGGCCTGAGGGAGACCTGGGAGCCTTCTATCCATCTGGATGGAAGACCTGTGGACCGCTTTGTCGTCAGCTCCAACAAACCCACGAGGTCTCACCGCTTCACTAAAGTGGGAAAGGAGAATCGCTCTCATCTACTGGAGGATGTAGGTAAGGCAGAAACAGAAAGAAAAATAAAAAGAGAGGGTGAGAGGAAGACGAGGATGTGAGATGTTTGAGTGACGTGAACAAATCAGGTGCGAGCTAATGAGGGACCTGAGGAGTACTGGTAGCACTGCAGGACAAAAAAAGTAATTCAGAGGAAAATAAATGATCAGAGAGAAAGTTTGGCTTTAAAATATGGAGAGTGAGCTTTCAGATCCCAGAGTTATGCACTTTCTCAAGGCAAATGCCAAGAATGAGGAAGGGATGAGCAAAGCTGTGTAAAAAGCCGAGACGCCAGGAGGCGAGGTGTACACACATGTGTGAATGCGTGGATGATTAATTTTTGTCAGTGGTTTAGTTCATCATTGGATGTGCTGTCATCCAGGTTTGCCTCAAGGACAGAAAGAGCACTGTCGGTGGTGGTGTGAGTGACTGCCGATCGTCATCCCAGCTCACCAGACATGGTTATTTTAGGCTTTAGAAGAAGGGCATTATTTTTAGATCTTAACAGATTCTGGTTATCCCTAATCCCGCCTTGTAAAACATAAGGCAGGTCTTTATGTTTCTATACACATACAGTTTGCAGTGTTGACACAGTCTAGCCTGCTTTTGTCATTATTCCATTTTCCTCTGTCCTTGGCTTCATGGAGCCATACTTCATCAGCGGCTCAAAGTCTGCAGCCAACCCTTCTTTTCCACATCCAAACCCAGCCCAGCTCCTATAACCCAGTCCCCTGTGTTGTGGTCACTTTGTGTGTCTGTGCGTGTGCAACATGTGTGTGTTTGGTGGTGATTGTGGTAGAAGACAGGGTGGCGCCAAGTGCTGAAGTCATACATTGTCTTGTATTGTCCTATCAGTGTGCTCAAACATACATCTATAGATGCTAGTGTGTGTGTGTATGTGTGTGTGTGTGTGCCGCCCAATGTGTGTTGTGGCGGCCTTGTGGTCTCTCCAGCTCCGGTGCAGTTTGCCATAAATCTCTGGCAACCGAGCAGCGTCTCAGTTTGCCTTTCCAGAAATTCCTTGCAGATCATGTGTTGTTCCCTCAGCAGCATGAGAGCAGCATCAGTTGTCATAAATAACACCATGCAGTTTGCCTCCACATCATTAATGTGTCTGGCCAGGTCGCTGTTAAAACAACAAATATGTAGAGAGGACTTATTAGGAGCAATGTGAAGCAAGATGGAGAGTCAAGGAAAATGGTAGATTAAGAAAAGGCTCACTTTTCTCACTGATAATGGGAAAACACATCATAAACTCCATAAAAACAAAATGTACTGCTTGCTTACTAGATTCTACTACAACATAATTTAACCACATATCCTATGTTTTTTTAGACCCTGAATGGGTTAACCTGGATGGCTTTGCTGTGTTGGGCGGTGCACCTGTCAGCAACTCATCAGCAGGTAAACCTGATCTCAAGGCATCTTTACCAACAACACATGGGATTGGTGTGTTTCAGCACCCATAAAATGTAAAACTACCTATGGTTCAATCCGTTAATATACATAAAATATTTATATAAAAGGAACTGTCAAATGTAAGATGGGATCAGTGGGAAAAACTCACTTGTCTCTGACTCATAGATTCCCATCTCTTTAGTTAGGTATGTTTTTCTTGGAGGTTATCCAAATTTAAAATGTATTTCAGAGTTTTGTTGCCTTTAATGGTCTACACCACATTACTTATAACATATTTGCCTGTCATTGCTTTCAATAGACTGTAAAATGAAAGGAAATCAGTAGCAGACAAAATTGCTTATAACCTCACTGCCATATAGTGGGTAAATAACATGCTGTCTGTGGATATATTTAGGAATGCACAGTCAATATTGATTAGTCAAACAATAGAAAATGAAGTGCCAACAATTTTGACTGACTAATAATTAAAAATCATTAATCAAGCAAACATTCCGCAAATTTGCTGTTTTCAAATTCCCCATTGTGGAGTTTTTTTGTTAACATTTCTGTATATGTTCTATATACATTTTATATAATAAATGTAATACCTTTGGATTTTGACATGTTGGTTGGAAGGGATTAACAAGCAATTTAAAGATATGGCACTTTGAGCTCTAAAGCTTGTGTTGATTAATTAATCAATAATGGGAATAATAAATTATTTGCAGCTTTAACATTTATCTGCATTTATCAAGCACAGTAAGTCAAGCACAGTAAAATAAGTGTACCTAAGCTTGAGACTAGACATTTTAAATTAATATTGGGTTAATTTTCATTATCTGTTTACTTCTGTGTATCATTGGACATTTAAGAACATGCCATGTAAATGGCTAACCACTGAACCACCATGCTGCTCTGGAGTTTCAGTTGTACACAGCTAATCATATTTGTTGAGTTTAACCTCAGTGAATGGAGCCAAGTACGACTGTGTTTCTGGCAAAGTAATGCTAAAGTAAAGCCCAGTGAAAAGGAAGGGGCAAAATAAGACATTGCATGTTATGAAGGCTTGCTAACACACTTGCCACCACCCATAAAATGTTGAAGTTATCTAGCTAGCTAATAGCTAATGGGACATTATGTATCAGTGTATCCAACACCACCAAATGGTGTCCAGTCTATGGCTTTAGGTACACAACAACACACATCAACTTTGAAGATCAATTTATTAGCTATTAATGTTCATTAGCCAAGCAAAACCTCTAAACATTAGCAACTGTTACAAAGCTAGCAAACTTACTGACAACTGTCAAATGCTTTCCAACATTAAGTTAAGTTTTAGATTTAGGCTAGCTAATTAGCTCAGTTGGATTATTCTTCCAACCACTCAAAGCGCTTTACACTGCATGTCACATTCACCCACTAACACATTCATGCACTGATGGCAGAGGCTGCCATGCCAAGTGCTCATCAGATGGAGACAAACATTCAGGCACACACTTCCAGAAAGGGAACAAGGAATGAGGCAAAAAAAAACAAATGAAGACATTGGCATTAGAAATGGATATTCAAATGGAGCAACTGTGAACCTGAAGTTAGCTTAAGTTATGTTTTAAGTTAACAGCAGGTAATTTGCACAGTTTACATTTTAGTTTATACTGTAGAACCTGATAGTCTGGTAAGCTACTTAATAAAGGAAGGCAAAGACATTTGCATTAGTGTTGTATTTTCATATTTTGACTGCTTGTTGTTTCTTTGCCATTCGGGTCATTTTGCTAATTTTGTTTCCACCATGATACCCAAACCCAATTACCCAAATACCAATTTAGTGCAAGTTTACAAAGATTTGCTTTTGAAGGTGGCAAAATGTCAAAGTCGCTGGATAAAAGCCTTGCTTTCTTTAGCTAGTTTTGACCTTCTTCAGCATCAGTCTGAAAACAGTGAGGTGGGTCTGTACTGTAGCAGTGATATGTCTGTCTGGAGGCTAGTCTCATAGCACCTCAGACCATCGAGTTTCCAGGAAAAGACAAAGTCGACAGTTTAGTGGTTCGCGGCGTGGTGACCTGGGCCAAACTATGCACTGTGACAGTTTTCCAGAGAGAGAAAAAGAGGAAGAAGAAAAGAAGGAAAAGAAGAAGCTGGCTGATTAAAACCAAATGTTTTTTTTTTAAGTCAACAAGTATGAGCAGAATCAATACAACTGGTACAGTGGGAATGAGACAGAGGATATTAGTGTTATTCTTGAAAGTGTTACCTCAGTAGCAGTCAAAAACTGAAATATACAGAAAATAAAGAAAAACCATAAGATACTGTATCAAATTCACTATCAATATGTAATTGATGGGTTATAAGTCATTGCAGACTTTCAAATGAATCTGTGTTTTCGAATACATTTACCCTACAGTACAGTGACATACTATAACTGACAATAATATATGATAATCAAATAAATGCAATGTTCTCAGGTAGAGTTTAAAGTTTTAGCATATATTTAGAAGGCATTTTAAAATAATTGTAAATCAGTGACATTCACATTGAATTTTAAGAAGATGTTTCAGAAGCAAGCATGCAATGCAAATCTTAAATTGTCTGGCACACTTAATACAGTCTGCTTATGTACTAAATAGCAAACAACTAAAGCAACTGCCGACAGTATATGATTTGCTGTAAATGAGATGTAATTACACAACACTGGTGTTACGTTAAATTTTTATGCTTTCATTTTTTATTTTGATGGTAAATTTGAATGGTAAAATACAATTTCTACTAATTTCACCATTAGCAGACGTACAAACAGTTTGCTGTTGCGTTGGCAGACAGACAAGAAGAGTATACAGAACAGATTATCCAAGAAACTTGTAGGTGCAGAAGAATATTTGAGAGAAGAATTTGAAAACAGGAAAGGAAAAGCAACATCAGAGAGAGAGTTGTTGCATTACCAAACAAAGGGGACAAATCCACTCAGTTGGGCTGGAAGAATAGAGGAAAGGATAGAGACACGAATGGAGAGCTCGAAGTCCTAAAAACTTGCTGACACAAACCCCCCTTCTTTCTTCCTGGGAGTGTGTGCATTTATACTCCTATTCATATCCTCATCTTTTTTTTCCACCACATGTACAGTGTCACGGTGGAAGGTGATCAGCACCAAAACTCTCCCTTTTTAAGGCATTGCTAAAGAAAACATTTTGGGTGTGGTGGCCTCTCTTGGAAGGCAATTCTCAGTTGGCATACCCTACCTGTTTGTTGGAAAGGGAAACCCTACATTACATTTTTTATCCTTATAACCACTTTGAATTTAGTCAAATCCACTTTTGTTAAATCAGCTGACTTGTCAGTGCTCACCCAGCTGTGCATGCAGGTGATGGGAAACAGGGTAGTTCCTCATCATTTGACAGTGATTATGATAAATGGATAAAGGAGGGATAGAGGGAGGATAGAGGGAGGAGAGGAAAGAAAGAAGACAAAGGAGTGGGAGGGACAAAATAGTTTTTTGTTATATTGCCAATGCTATCACTCAGCAGCCAGATGAGGGGGATTGTCTGGCTGTCTGAGCTATTGTTCGAAATAGAGTCAATACTAGGGTGGGATTACAGCAGGAAGAAGGACACCAGAAGTTGGAGAATATGACAGTGGACATGGTGGGGTTACAGATAATTTCCCTTTTGTGACAATGAAGCATGTTTACTGTCATTGTTGGATGAAAGGGACTTGTAATTATGTGTTTATCACTGAATGGATGTGGCTTGAGTGGAGCAATTATATTCATTGATTTTTACATGGAAGTTATTTTTAACAAGGCCCTAAAGGCAAATCCAGCGCAGAGCACAGATTCTGAATGAACAACAGGGTCATAAAGGTGAATATGAACTCCAGTGCACTCTGACCTTTTCCCTCCATTATCATCCACCAGCAGGTCCAGCCAGGTCTCCACAAACTGCTGCCAGAAATCAGCCCTCTGCACAGCGGACCACCAGGATGGGCAGGACAGCTCACCCCTTGGGTGTATCTAATACCAGGACACATAGGAGGGCCCCTCAGTCCTCCTCGGGTCCAAGGCAGCCTGAGAGAGCTTTGGCAGGAGCTCCCCCACTAGAAAGGAGACGCCAACACCACACCAAGCCTCAATCTGATCAGAGAAACCGAAACGCACACAAACTAAGTAAGAGGACACACACTTTACTCTCTTAACCACCAGATTAAAGGAGCCAGGCTTTGCGTTCCAGCAAAATTTCATGGTGAAAAGACTGGCAACCTCCAAATTACATTTTGCAGATCCTATTTTGTGATTTAATTTTTTTACTGAAAAAGAGCTAAATGTATAAATTGTGTCTGTACTATCTTTAGTGTCCATAGTGTAAACCCTGGCCGTGCCTGGTATCCCTTTCTATTCATAGCATCTGAGTCCGTTCATGTGGTGTCACTGCAGGCACAGAAAGCCGTGGGCCGGAGCGCATCGGCCAACAGAGCGGTCGCATCCAAACCAACCACACCAGGTACCTGCAGGTTTATAGAAAATCACTGCATGTCTCTACTCATTATATATATATGTAATTCTCTGCATTGTAAATATCTCAAATCAGCTCATCAATAAACATGTAAATTGTAAACAGCATTACGTTTTGGTTGTCATGTTAGCCAAAATGAGAGGCCGGCCTATAACCAAATCCAATGATCTTAGAGGAGATGTTAATCTTGGTTTGGACCTAGATATTTTTGTCCCTACGTCTTTCTGTTTGTGTGTTGCCCAGAACCACCGGAGTATGAGGCACGGGACATCAGTGTTAGGGTCATGTCTCCTCAGTCTGTCCTTATCTCCTGGGTTGACCCTGCTGTTGAAATGGGGAAGATTGCTCCCGGGGTGTCCAGGTGAGATCTGTTAAAGTGTGTGTGCCTGTTGATGAAACATAGAGAAGAGTAACAAGAGAAAGAAAGTGAATTACAGATAATGGAAGATTGAGTAAGAAATAATGTTGACCCTTTCAAATGGAATAAAAGATTCCCATTTTCTCTTAACCCAGATCCTACACAGTTAGGTACAGAGAAAAGGGCGAGTCAGCACGCTGGGAGTACAAGGACAGCACCCAGAGAGAGAGAGAGAGAGAGAGAGTGATGATAGGCAACCTTACTGCTGACAGCATGTATGAGTTTTCTATCAGAATCTCTCAGGGAGAAAAACATGGGAAGTGGAGTGTCTCCGTCTTTCAGAGGACCCCTGAGTCAGGTATGCACAGTCACCGCCTGCTAAGAACTGCTTATAGAATTCCATTTTGAAGGTTGCAAAATAGCTTAGGAAATGTGATGAATAGTGTTTTCAGAGGAATGGCTATAGACTGTCAAAGCCCTGCATTTTCCTTTAGAATATTAAAAGAGAAAGGATTCTTGCAGAAAGGAATTCAGGCTTGCATAACCATGTCTGTTAGCTCTTTTCTTCTTATTTCCTCGTACCACACTTCATCACATTCACTGCCTATTACTCTGATTTGATATTTGATTCAAGCGTTGGCTGCAGCTCTGTCATGATTGCAGCTTTTATACCATGTCATGGCAGCTCCTGAGCTGCGGTTCATTGGGATGTCAACGTTTACTGCCTGGCTCACAGCTCAGATTTCCATCTGCAGTTCCATACATAATCTCAAGGGGAGGTTCCTGACGATGTATGTCAGCAGTACTTTCCTCAGTTGAAGCATCCTGGCACAAACGTCCTCTCTGTTTTTACGTGCAAGTTTTTGTCCTTTACTCCTCCTTTTATTGCTATCTTTGTATTCACATGTGTTCTCCTCACTTGCTAGCACCATCTGGGCCACCACAGAACTTTGAGGTCAAGCCTTTAAAAGGGAAAGGAACTGCTGTGATAGCAACATGGGATCCACCTGAAGAACCCAATGGGAGGATAAGAGGTCAGGCCAGGCAGATTAAAGTAAAATGAAAATAAATTATTTTTTGCTAAGAAACCAATATATATTCTTTGTAGTTGACTCATATGGTCAAAATTGTAATTACCAAAAAGGGAAATTTAAGTTTTATTCATTTTTATTTCATGGTAGCGCAGAAAACTAAGCACTCTCTAGTGGCCAGGAATTTTTGGTTTTGAATGACATATCGGTACTGTAATTTGTAAACAAGGCCATTGGCTATGACATTTTGGTCATCAAACCACCTCTCTTCACAACAGTTGTTGATGCTCTTCCTCCACACAGAATACATCCTGTCTTATGCTCCTGCTATGAAGCCATTTGGAATGAAAAGTGTGACGTCCCGTGGCAGCACCACCACGGCCACCATAGATGGCCTCACACCGGGAGACCGGTACATCTTCACGATTAGAGCCACCAACAGGAGGGGACAGGGACCACAGAGCAAGGTCTCAGTGTTGCCATGCCAAGATGTAAGCACATTTGATTGTATACAGTATGTGTATGCATATGCTTGAAAATTTGATTAATCCTTAATTCAATTTGTCTATTGCCAGCCAGCAGCGCTGCCTTATCGTTTCAAAGACCAAGGACAGCGGAAGGACTAGTCACACTTCTTCCAAACAGGAGACCGACCATGATGAATCTGACGTCCAGTCAACAGAGGGGCCAAAAGAAACAACCAAACCCCCTAGGCGTCAATCCCAACTTTCCCAGACACGCTCCTATCACAACATCTTCTCCTCTGTAAGGGGCTCAGTCTGGAATGTAGGGTCATCCAGAGTTAAAAATAGAGAAAATGAGAAGGAAGAAAAGAGAAAATAATCACAACGCCACCTTCAGCAGAGGAGACAACTACCATGAAGGTTGTCCTAGAGACAAAAGAACCAGACAACGATGTTTCCCCTGATTCTGAGGATGAAGTGGGATATGATGAAGAGCTCCTGACTACAGAAACCCCAGCCTCAAAGTTTTGACACCCTACCCAACTAAACCTGCGTCTACTCGTCCTAACCGACCTCCCAGAAGGCCCATTAAGATTAGGGTCCATCAAACACCAGGATCCAAGGCTGCTTCCTCCTCCTCATCCACCTCTTCATCTTCTTCTACTTCATCATCCTCATCTTCTGCCAATTCCTCTGCTTCTTCTGATTCCTCCTCATCTTCTTTACCCTCTACTTCCTCTTCATCCTCATCATCCTCACCTTCTACAACCTCATTATCCTCCTCCTCACGAATTCAAGAGTCAGCTGCAGTAGAAAGGACTATGTAGCTTCCACATACCCAGAGGGCAAAATTGGTTATGACAAGCCCAGAGCACATAAAAAACCCTCCACTACAGTCTTAAAAGAGACAAATTCACAGCAGACAGAGGCAACATCTCTAGGTAGAGGTTCAGTTTCAGCCAGACGCACCAACGGGTCTGGGCTTGTCTCTAGATATGGTTATGGTCGAAGACATCCACTTTTGTTCAGAGGGAATTCAACTCGAATGCTGAATGGTTTCAAACCAGTCACCTCACAGTTAAACTTACCGAACAGAACGCCTAACCAAGCAACATCAAACACTCGTAGTTCAGCAACATCACAGTCCACTTTACCAGACAGGACTCCAAACCATGAAACATCACATTCTTTCAATTCAGCAACATCCAGGTCCCCCTTAGGAAGTGCAGCCCGAAGCCAAGCAACATCAGATACAAAT
Organism: Micropterus salmoides; assembly: GCF_014851395.1. Lineage (NCBI taxonomy): Eukaryota > Metazoa > Chordata > Actinopteri > Centrarchiformes > Centrarchidae > Micropterus > Micropterus salmoides. The sequence continues at coordinate 17,717,313 of NW_024040928.1, forward strand.
AATTTTGACACATCGCAGTCCACATCAGAGTCTAGATCTCAAGGCTCTACAACTTTAGGGAGCTCAGGCACACATCATCCACTTCATATAGCAGCTCAGATCACCCATCCACCAAAGACACACAAGGCTCTTCTCAGTCAACTTCACACAGAGGATCTCACAGATCTGCAAATTCACACAACACACAGAGTTCACACACGTCACCTGAGCGAGGCACAACAATGAGGGAGGGAAATGATGAGAGTAATTACAAAAACACAGATGCAGTAACTAAAGTTGAAGAGCGTACTTCAAGCATCAACCTGCAACCCACAGAGGAGGAGAGAGGAGAGGAAGTGGGGAGGGAGGAGAAAGTAATGACAAACCTTTGGTTCCTCATACCAGAATTAGCTCATCATTTGCTGAAAGATTCCCTAGGCCAGTTAACCGTTACCCAGGCAAGTTTGGATTAGGAACGAGAAGGTCATCTTCCAGGGAGGGTGGCATGACCAGGATTTCATCCTCTATTGTGGCCAGCAGACACACAAGGGTTTCAGGGGCCACAGGTGCTGCAGGAGTGTCCACAATACAGGAGACTAGTGAAGCTCTGAAAACGTCTTCCATTCAAGACTCTCTAAAGAATGGGGTGGGTTCTGTTAAGCCTTCTTTGACCAATCAAAATACAGCATCTAGTGACACTACAAACCCATCTACCTCATCCTCTTCCTCTTCAGCAGCCACTTCTTCAAACTCTGATTCTGTTCATTCCTCTAGTGGACACAGAGACTCAAGTGACTCCATCTATAGAGGGACCTCTACTGACAATAATAACAATCAAAATAAGGATTATCTTGATGAGAGTAGTCAAGAAATAACTGGAAAAAATGATAAAGTTGCAGACCCCACAGCAGCCCAAAAAAATCCTACAATAACTTCACTTGAACCTCACAGAAATGTAAGGACAGTGAGAGTGTGTATACTAGGGAAACTTTCTCTAGGAGACCTGGCTCACCATCTGGAGACACTCATCGTCATCATGGTGTAGGGACGAATGGAAGGGGACACCCTCCACTTTCGACTAACATGCATTTTGGTGGCTCTGGGCTTCCCAACAGACTAAAGCCAGCAAAGACCTCAAGGCTGGATTCTTCAACGTCGGATTCCTTCTCTCCCTCCTCATCGTCTGCCCGCTCTTCTTCTTCAAATGTGCCCCAGCCAGTTTTGACCTCAGATCGTGATGTTGGAAGTGGCACAACTGTGACAAGGACAGGAGGATTAATTAGAGGCAACTCCCTGTCCACATCGTCGTCCTCAGCATCTTCATCATCATCTACAGACAGCTTTCGGGGACAGGGGGGAAAGTCTCGCAATTCCATCGTCAGAGGGAAATTCACCAATGGAAGACACCCCAAGCCTGACAATGGAAATGGTAAAGTACATTGGTAAAGTGCATGTGATTAAAAGTTGCTGCCACTGTCAGCTACTGTATAACTGAAAAAGGTGCAAGGATTTTCTTGAGCAAGAAGCTAAATCATAGATACAGTGTTGGTGTATGAGACTGTGATCATTGAATTATATAGTAACAAAATAGCTCTGCTTAAATCGTATAATCATTAGGTAAAAATGGACGACCCAACCTGACAGCAACAAATGATAAAGAGTCGTCTTCCTCTGATGGAACCAGCAAGGCCGTTGGTCAAAGGTTTATTACTGGACCTGATGGAACCAAATGGGTAACTATATTTATTGAAATGATTGTAACCATAGTTGTAATCCATTGAGAATTATAAATTGAGAAGAATAATACTCAAGTCTAAAACCAGGTGCAAAATGTACCAGAGTATCCTGTAGATATGGTCTTTAAGATCTTTAAGTACTTTTTTTGTTACTGACATATTTAGTATGAGATACTGTAGGTGGTACTGTAATATATTAAGCTTTTTTCTTTTATCAAATACACCTTTACACTTTTTTGCAGAGAGTTACCACCACACTTACTGCTCTCACATCTGAGTGGTACATATAAACCTAAAACTTTTTGTCTCTCCAGGTGGTGGACTTGCAGCGGGGGGTTCTTCTGAACCAGGATGGACAAGTTCTCCAGGACTCCCAGGGTAAACCCAAGAGAGTGGTGCTTGGAGAGGATGGACGCACAATTTTTGGTGATATGCTTCAGTCAATCTTACATGACATTTAAATATAAAAGATACAGTATACAGCTTGAATATGTAAATGAAAAAAATACTTTAGTCACTGCCATTATTAGCTTACTGTTAAAGACAAAATCATGAATGTTCAGTTTCAACCTCCTTCTTGCTCAACCATTCCACCAACTACCAGACCTCATGGGAAGTCCCCTGGTAAACCAGGATGGTATGGCTCTGTTTGGGCATGGACGAGATAGCCGGCCTGTGGTCAACCCCAAAGACAAGGTCATCATGGTTGGAGGGAAACCTGTACTTGGCTTGGACCTTCCTCACCTCAGGACCACAACCACCACCACCACCACCACCACCACCACCACCACGGCTCCTACCACCACACCTGAACCCACCACCACTGAATGGACCGTAGAAGAGTCTACCACCGCACTGCCATACCCAACCTGCCCACCTGGAACCTTCTCCAAAACAGATGAATACGGGTATCCAGTGCTGGACCCAGAAGGAATTTTAGACTGTTATCCAGAAGGTGAGTCTTTGAGAAAGATAAAGTACTTGAAATTAATCATAAAACACTGCAGGCATCCTTTTGAAATATTGATCTAAAGAGAGATTTGTTCTACAGGAATGAAACAAAATACTGCAGTGTCATAACTTGCAATATTGCTCAGGAAATAGCTTTTCCACAGAACTAAAGTGAAGTTCAGTGAAGGGTTTTAGAGCTAGAAACTTAAATAACTGTGACTTCACTAAATCTTTCACTTGTGCTGTTTGTCAAGTCCATCTAGGCCAAGGCTATGAGTGTTTCCTGTCAGTACCCAGTCCTATTACTCTATAACTGTGTGATCTGGTCATTGTGTGTGTGTATGTATGTGTGTGTGGGGGGGGGGGGTAGATGTGTGTGTTTATTCAAGACCACAGTAACCACATGTAAATCTCCACATCTGGGGCCTGGCTGTGGTCAGAGTACTTCTGGTTTAAACGCATTACAATCTGTCTGTTGCACACTGCCATTGGCGTTATCACACAAAGACAATGAATGAAACAAACTTACACACATGCATGAACCTACAATGTGTGGGTATTATAGTTATTATAGCACATGTTGTAATTCGAAAATAATTAAAACTGATCAGATTTGTAGATTTACATAATATCTAATGTATGTAAGTACCCCCCACTCACAAACTGAAAATCTGACTATAGAAGCACAGAACTACCACTGTCAGAACACATTGAATTATAAACAGAAAAGCAGTGACGCTGGGGAACTGGATGTGAACATTTGATTTGATTTTTGTTTAGACAGTAAACAATAGATTGATTATGTGTTGTGAGTGGAACGTACAAATATTTTCTTTTACTTTGTGTATTTAAACCACCGAGTTATATCTTCAGTGTAATTTCTAAGATATTGATTTCTTCATAACAACGGATGAAGTCCCACAAAAAGCCATCTAATTATACTTTTATTATATTGTTATGCAAAATGATGACATACAGGACACTTGTAAAGTCTTAAATAGAGAAAGTGGGACCAGTAGGGGTTACTCAAGTGTCAGAACATGTATTAGTGCTTATACCCGTGTTCAAGTATGTTTCTCTATATGGATGCGTGGGTGTACATGTCTACATGTGTATGCTACATGGTCATGTGAGATTGATGCTACAGCTTGTTCTACTTCTCTGACAGAGGAATCCTCAGGAATGGAAATGGACCACATGGTTACAGTGACCATGGTGCCTGATGCTTTAGCTCTTGAGAAAGGTATTGGCTGAGTTTGGCTTCGGACCGACCTACCGCCATTGGGCTGGGATGGACTAAACTGCCCTATACCCTCATTGTTTGTTGACTGTGTAATGCACTGTTTGTTTATTGCCTGTTTATCTGTCAGTTGATCTGTTTGCTAGCTCTTCCTGTCTCTTCCTCTTCGCCTTGCCTGTGGTTTTCACTTTGTTTCTCCTCTTGTAAGTCTGTTTGGCTTGGTCTTGGTTCATTGCTGGGTTTTTGGATGTTTTCCATTATGGACTGTTTTTAATTACTTTTATTCCAAAAACTGGACCCATAGTGCATGTGAACTGCATTACTAAGCTGAAGAGAATGCCCTGTCTTATGATTTAATGCAACATATTTGCTGTTCTTAACGTTGCTTTGTAATGTAATAGATGAAGCCCAGCTTTAGCCAAACTGCAGCATTGGGTTGATGTAAGCCTGCAGACTTGATAATTTCACTATATGTGTTTGGGTCTCTCAAGGAATCTGTTGCATGTGAAAAACGATTTACGTTTTCTTTCTGTTTTGGGTTTTCCTCAAAAAGACACATTGATCGTCGCAGTACTTTCTTAGCATTTCCCTGTCATGGCTCAAAGCTGGTTGCATGTGTGTGGACCATGATGTAATGCCAAGGTCCACTGATGCAGCACAGTAAAAACTGTCATGAAAGAGCAGGCAGCTAATTGAATTTCACCCACTGAATCTCTTCACATCTGTCAGCCTTGAAGACTTGTGAAATAGTCGTTGTCTTCAAGCCCCCCTCACATGGAAAATCTGGGTAGCAAACATTACATAAGAATGCAGCGGTGTTTGGGGGAAAAGGGGTAATTTCAAAGTGAGCTCACACATCTGCCCTCAATTAGTTACATCAATTTGACACTCTTAATACACAGATCGTGGTGCCAATTACAAAGGATTAATGAAACACAGCAGCATGTTATTGAGTTAGGATGTAAATAATATAAATCTATTTAAATCAAAAGCTCACTGACACGTGTTGTTGTCAGATGAGTTTTTTGTCCAGACCACCCTGCCACCAACAACCACCACAACCACCACCACCACCACAGAGATCCCAACTCCGGAGCCAGATACCCGGCCCGTCAATAAAGGCCCTTCATCCGAGTTAGACCTCAGTGGGAAGAAGCGCTTCACAGGTACTCAAATACATAATTAAATGTGTCTATCAACAAGTGTATGCTCATCTGTATTGCTGTCTTGCAAATGTCCTCTTCTCTTCCTGCTTGCAGTGTTTATTTTCATGTACATGCAAGAGAAAGACACATATTATCCTTACCTCAAATCATAACAAATAGCATAATTCTCTTGCTAAGAAAGTCCAAGAACATGATTGACCATGCATACTTGGTTCTTGAGTATTACATGGTTGTTTATTTGTGTGTCCCTGTTTGTGAGTGTGTGATGGAGGTCTTTTGGTGCCGTAAATAATGATAGGCTAGATGGGATTTCTGTTTTGTTTCATCGAGGAGTAATACATTTGGACCTCCATCTTGGCTTTCTCAGCAATACCTCATAAATATACGGCCCTGTCACTACAGTAACTATTGGCAAAAAAAGGACTACAAACACTGTGTTGTGTGTATTGTAATTGTTTCCTCTCATCCATATCACAAATTGCAAACTGCTTAAGTGACAAACAGCAAAACACTCAACCACTGATTTGTGAAAAACCTGTATGAATATATTGTGTTAATTCAACACTTGGTGGAAAATGGGAATAAGTGTGTCTCTAACGATTTATTCAAATTGGTTACATCTAATTGTAACTGGATCATAATAACAAAGTTCACTGAGGACACGGTGTTCAGGCTCTCTAGACTTGATCCCAGTAAACTTTGGCCCCCTGCTTTCTTTTTACTGTCCCCATGTGCTTACCTTGGCCTCTCATATTTTATTACCTCATCTGGTAAGACAAACAGACTGCAATATTCTCTTGACAGAAATAAAAACAGCATCTACTTGACTCTAATTTTTCCACAAAATACATAATGCCAAAGGTCATTTTAATATTGCTTTGTTTAATGACTTTAATGACTAATGCTTTTTTGTCAAGTTCAGCTGCTGAACTAACAATTGTGAAAATAAGGTAACCACAGACTTAATGATAAAAGTATTTACAGAAGTGTATCGTTGGAAGTTTTTTCTAGTTAACATACAGTAGTTGGCGCAAATGCATTATATTTACTCACAGCAAGTAAGGGATCATATATTAAGAGCAGAGTGATTATCAAAATATAACCCACAACATGGAGGCAAACAACCCCACTGTGTTGATCAAGTTCTTTCAAATCAAATTTTTTTTATTACAGTGGATTATTTCACTTATGTCATGGCCTTGTGCCCAAAACCAGGATATAAAAATTTTATTATTTTTATTATTGTTAACGTAAGACTTTCTGCAAACCTAGAAATAAACCTTACTTTTACTATTTCTATAAGTTTGAGATGATGTAGCCAAGTAATAGCAGAAATAAACAGAGTTTATCAATGAGTATTAGAATGCAGCAATTTAATATTGCACTTTCATAAAGTTGGAGGACTTCCAAGAGACAAATCCTAAAAACAATTAAAAAGCCTCAGCAGAGATATCGTGAGTCCTTAGGGTGGGTAGATGTTCCAAAAACACTGGATACTACACATAATTCAACTCAAGCCAAGATACACCCAACCCAAGCTACAAGATTTTTTTTGTCTTGGTGCAAAATAACGCAACGCAATGATTATGTCCAATCAGACTCAGTGTCAGAGTGAGTGCATTAGCTTCAATGTGCGCCTGCTGGTAGTCTGACGATGTGGATTAAAACCTTGAGTAAAGGCTTCCTTATCACGTATTGACAGATTAAATGCAACTTGTCACTGTCGTTTATATTGATCTTTGTGAAAAAAACTTTTAAAAGGGAAGATTTATGGCTGTGTCTGTATCAGTGCAATGTCAGAACTATCAGTATCATCTTCTCCAGAAGTAACAGTGGAACAATAATACTACTTGGACTCCATCTATCATGGTAAACAACGACTACCTTGTGAGCACACACCTCTCATAGAGCCATCTGAAAGCTGTTACTCTTCCTGAGATAAAAAGAGGCATGAACAGAAAAGCAGTGGAAATCATAAAAGTTAAGGGTGCTGACCTCAGCAAAGTGGGATGGCTGTGTTGGCTCAATGTGGAGACGTCCTCTTTCCTATTTATTAGTTTAATATATTTCAGGTCCACTTCAGCAGCCGCCAGTTGACTAACATGCTTTGCATGAACTGTCTGACAGATACTTCCCCTTTGTCTCTTTATCTGTCCAGGCAAAGATTTTATTTGAATGAATCTAGCCGAAGGCAGACGTGGGACAAAAAATATTAACTAATAATTCTTAGCAGTTGCACAAATCGGATTTACAGTAAGTTCCAAATGGATGGAGTTTGTCACATTGGAATAGAAAATGAGTACAAGGATGTTTGGACTATTAGAATGCTAATTTATGCCTTACTAGACTGATATTAGAGTTGTGAAATAATGTGAACTTTCCTGATGCTGTTTCCCACTGACATTTGTTCCAGTTTTCGTCAGTGTTTTTGGATTTGGTTTTTCAACAAGCAGAAGAAGACAGTGTGTCTCTTTGGGGAGGTGCTTTTATCATTAAAAAATGAACCCGTGAGCAAAGCAAAACATCTGGATCTTCTGTGAGCCTGCACAAATCCTGGACATGCAAATGCTGTACAGAAATACAACCTTACAAGCACCCTGTGTATAGACAGACACACAAGTCTGTAAACCTTGACAACAGATCAAGTATTTCAGTGTATGAATGTGTAATACAAAAGCCATATGACTGCGTGTACACATACAGTAGGAGCTTGTGACAGCCTAAACCCACAAAGTCTCATAGACTGTGTGTTGATGTGTAGATACTGACATGTGTTAGACTTTTGGCCTGTGCAAAGAGCCAATCATCTGGGGAGGTGGGAGCGACTCCAGGCTCCGGTGGTTCCCTCCAAATCCCAGTCAGACTAGAAATTGTGGGATACCTAAATTATTCACAGCTGTAGGTCCAGCTGGCATTTCCAGAGTCACTGAAAACAAACAAAAAAAGGCAGAGCAGGGAAAGATAGGGAGATGGTCATATGAGCAACCAGGCTACCTTCTGATTCCCCTTTAAAAACTTTCTACCAACAAACCACAAATTATTTCAAAATGACTGAATAGGACTGACAAAGTTAAAATAAAATAAAAAACCTGGAAATGCAGTAGTATTGTTGAAATTCTGTTAAGTTTGGCCCATTAAGAACAAGATATTATTTTTTTTATAAATAATGTTAGATAAATATTTGAATTCATTCTAAATTGCCTTTATAAGAAATTATGTAGATAAAATAAATTAAACTTGATTCCTTTCCATCACTTTTCCCTGCTATCAGCTCCCTATGTGAACTACATCCGGAAGGACCCGGGTGCTCCTTGCTCCTTGACGGAGGCTCTGGAATATCTTCAGGTCGACATCTTAGAAGACCTGATAGAGAAGGACAGTCTGGCAGCCAATCAGAAACAGTCTCCCAAAAACAAGCCTCATAACCTCACTGTGGTCGCCATGGAGGGCTGTCACTCTTTCATCATCCTGGACTGGGCCCGCCCACTGAAGGATGATATGGTGTCAGGTAAGAAATGTTTTTCCAAAACTTAAAGTTGAGCTAAAATTAAAAACATTATTTGCTAATTTAACCAAATTTCCAGAAAATGGTTAAAAGACAATGCAAATTTGTGCTTGTTATCATCCACTACTGCTACAATAAATATTACAAGTTTGGCGCATCAGGATAAACAGTTGATGGCGTTAATTCTCCTGTCGGATGCCATTAAACCATTGCAAAAGAAGGGGGCACAATGACATAATGTAATTTAAAGAGTGCCAGTCAAATCTCAAATGATAAAAAACACGTGAAAATATGGCACTTATGTTTGTTCTATGTATTAAAGACAAAACATGTAATTTGTTGTTTTCACGTGTCACTGTGTGGTCTAACACTACAAAGGATATATTGTTTCATCAACCTTTCATCTGTTGGTTATCAGTTTAGGATATGCATTTAACATGTGACCAGCATCCCTCCTGACTCAGATTTTAAGAACTTACTCCAGCAGTTTATCTTGAATAAATCATGAAGAAACAGACTTTATTGAACACATGGAATAGGACTTCTCAGCTCCTACTGAGTTTCTCAGGGAAAACCAAAATTCCTATGACCTAAGAGTGACACGTGGAAGAAAAAAAAGGACAGAAAAGAGACTGGAGATAACAACTTTCTGTATGAGACGTGATGGACTATCAGGGGTAGCAGTCTGGCCAGTGTGTTGCCTTTGGCATGAAAACACAAGCCTCCAGGTCATGTTGTGGGCTGGTCCGTCTTCTGATGTGTAAAACAGATAACCCTCTTTCTTTCCATTTTTTCTCCTTGGTGTTTCCTCTCTGCTCACACACTATCTTGACACATTCTGTATTACTTTAATGCATTTTCCAACTTTAATTTGTGTGGACATTATTGCACCTTTTCACCATTTTATTGCAAAGAGATATGCACAGTACAACAGACATTATCAGCTCCATATGTAGGTACAGTTCACACATGCCGATACAATCATAAGGCGCTGTTTTAGTTATTAGGGCGCGTTTGGTCAACCATGTCGTAGGAGTTATGGGTCACAGCTTTCAAAACAAGTGGATGGAAACAGCTGTTAGCAAGTGGACTGGGGCATTGGTATGAGTTTTTACCTGAACCCAACTTCTGGGTCCATTCACTCTGATGTATTGAGGACCTTTTGCTTGAAGGTTTTGGGCAAAAAATTATTCACTGATTATTATAAGTGTTGCATTTGGCTCAAATGGCCAACTCCTTGGGAAACATGTCATACATCTATACCTAAAGCAGGAAAAGATAGAGTACAGAGGCAGATACTACTCCATTAAACCATCAGTTTAACAATGTATAATGAAAAGGAATAAAAAACCAAAAGAGGAAAAACAAAGTAGCTAGTATTTCCCTTCCCTCCTGTCAGCAGCCAGCTGTGCTGGTGTGGCTCCAGTAAAAACATAACTCAAACTCAAAAGTGCAATAGAAACAGTTGGTAGTTTGAGCTGGGCTCATAGTTTTAAAGTGAAAGATGGAGAGCTGCGTGACCTGAGGTCGCTTCCCGGATTCTAAGGATTAGTCTGCGTGACTGAGAAGAAGAAGAAAACAGACAGAGAGACAGGCAGTTTGGACGACAGTCAGCATGAGTTACTGAAAATGCCAGGGCTGCACTTTTTCTTCAGAGTGAAATGAATACAGGAGACCACCTACTCATAAAGTAATTGGACATGTCCTCTTTTTGGGATCTAAAAAATGCGCCTGGCCAGGATTTCTAAATCGCCCAAAATGTTTTTTTACAGTCGGCATTCATTGTGTGCGTTTTTGCATTGCTTTGATCTTTCTCTTTAGGTCCCACCTTCTCGCTGGTCTAAACTACATCTACAACATTACCCTTAGCACCACAGCAACAGCGAAGAGCCAGACCAGCTGAATGCTTGTCAACAGTGGCACATGGCACAGCATGAAAAATGCCCAAACTCACCAAAGTGCTTCAAGTGTACTCACCGGTACGCAGTAGCGGCACTTCTACATTTTACTCTTTGACGTAGTAGGACTTTTTCTTGTGTACTGGCACGTCTCACAAGCTGCCGATATTCTTCTGTCTGGCGGAGACAGAGTAGGGAGAAGATCGGGTCCTTTTTTATCCAAGCTTGTGCATGAAGTTGCTTATCAATGTCACTTTTTATTAACCAACCAATCACAGCCTGGATGGGGCGGGACATTACAAAAAGGTTGATGTGGATGAATGGTTATGATTATTGACAAGTTAGCACTACTATAAACAATCTGTAAGCAGACATTAGCCAAATAAAGTTTAACCTATAAATATATTAATATTATACTAACATTACAGTTTTTAGCTAATGTATAATATACACTAATTTATATTAGTTACTCCTCCAGGTGGATAGAGCCTCTGCAGTACACTTTTCCACAGTGCCACCAATTACTTGAATCCCCCCCAGCACCAACCTTCCACCCACTGCGGGTGTCCGTTTGCCTCCTGCCTCCACTGTCCTCTCTTTTGAAAACCAGAATATGGTCACTCTACCTTACAGACATGAGAGACTGTAAGGTAATTGTCGCATCTAACTCTTGACAAGTTTGAAAATGTCTCAAAGTCTCAAAATGTAAAAGTACTCTTGGATGAGAGGCTTCCAGTATTTTCAAGTCCACTTGTCACAGAATTAACATTCCTTGGATTATTATGACCTGGGTGATTGAGAATCTTCACAGACTTTGTATAAACATAGGCAATTTGTAACTTTGCTAATAAGGTAATGGTAATGAGCTCTGCCCTGTATTTGTATTGTTCCCTGCAGGCTACATGGTCCACAGTGCTTCATATGACGATGTCCTCAACAATAGATGGTCCTCTAGAGCCTCCAGCGGGACACACCTGCCTGTGGAGAATCTCAAACCCAATTCTAGGTAAGTCATAACCACCTGGTGGGTGTTTATGTCATTGTGTGTGCATGCATACAATGTACACGCTTGAAGAGAGGTTGATGTGAGCACATGCACAGCGCCTTCAGGTTCAGTGAGCCACAGTATCATCTCACACATGGGAGTCACAGAAAACAACAACCTGAACTTAAAAACAAAAATTTGCTTGGTTGCGAGATCCCTTACCCTGACATGCGTGTAATGTTTGTGATCAGGTTACTGCCTCGGCTGCAGGTGCTTGGCTGTGGCTTGGGAGTATGTATTTCTGCTGGGTAGTGTTTATATTGTTATCCCGTTGTAGCATAATGCACAGAATATGCATTTTGGATGCGTGTGAGTTTATGTATGCATATTTGATGTGTCTGTTGGTTTCATGCCATGTTTATGCAAGAATGTGTTGTGATTATAATTATGACATCAAACCAGGCCAACACTGATCAGAGCAGCATGTGAGTTGGATGCTGATCCAGTCAGTTTGGCTGAAAGAAGGCAGGTTAAGAGACACATTTGATTCCACACCAAGACGTGACATGCTGTAAAACTCTGTCGAGACCTTGGAAAATTCAGTGGAACGTAAATACAGCACACATTATCTGACACTTACACACAGATACGGTCACCTCGGTCTGTTTCCTTTATTTCAGCGTGTTCCCACAACCTGTCTTACGGGACACGGGGCACGGTTTTCAAAATAAATGCATGGAAACAGCTCTTAGCACATGGACCCAAGAGAAATGGGGAAATGTTCCTAAAACCTATTTCTTTTTCCATTTACTGCTCAGCATAAAGCACCGTTTACTTAAAAGTTGGTTGTGTAAATTATGCAGGTTTAAAAGTGCTATAAATTCTTAGCTAATGTTCCGTTTGATCAGTTGTTTGTGGGACTAAAGTGGGATCACAATGCCACATGTCTGTTTGTATATCATTTATTCAATATATGATACAAGTTAGATAATTTAAATTGTCTTCTGTTGTTTGCTAAAAACATCTTGATGAAGCACCAGAAGAGAGCTGAATAAATTGCATACACAAAGGCAAGGCAAGTTTATTTGTATAGCACATTTCAACAACAAGGATAATTCAAAGTGCTTTACATAAAACATAAAACAACAGGGAAATATAAAAAAGTTTAAAAGCAACATAAAATATAATAAAAGTTACAGTGTTACAATCAGGGTTAAAAGAGTTAAATGGAAAATAAAAACAGGCTGAGGGGTTGAGCAAATAATTGAGTTACAATCATTTTGAAAAGAGAATAAACAGAGAAGTACACTTAATCTACTCTCTAGTCTGTACTTGGGTCCACAGCAATCTTTGGGTCCACTGAAACTCCAAAAAGCCTCAGACACTACAGAGAAACCAGGACATGTCTGTCAGCAGGCCACTTTGATCCAGTTATACTCTAGACCCACCTGCGCATTTACAGGTGGACAGAGGGTCCTGCAAATCACTCGGGCACGAGATTTAAGACCACTTCCTTCACTCTGTTCAATCTCACTCCCATAATCCCCCAGCTCAATTACCTACTCATTTCTCACTGTGTAAATATTTAATTAAAAGCAATGGTAAAAAGCTAAAAACAAAGAAAAAAGAAAACAGGACAGTAAAAGTTACAGTGCAGTGTAAGTTATCAATAAAAAGAAAAATCTTAAATATTTAATTAAAAGCAATGGTAAAAAGAAAAGTCTTCCGTCTTATTTTAAAAGAACTGACTGTTTCAGCAGACCTGCAGTTATATGGGAGTTTGTTCCAAATATACAGAGCATAATAACTGAACGCTGCTTCTCCTTGTTTAAATTTGACTCTGGGGACAGAAAGCAGACCTGCCCCAGACGACCTGAGAGGTCTGGATGGTTCATAACGAAGCAGAAGATCAGAAATGTATTTTGGCCCTAAACCATTTAGTGCTTTGTAAACTAACTGCAGGATTTTGAAATCAATTCTTTGACATACAGGAAGCCAATGTAAAGACCTCAGAACTGGAGTGATGTGATCCACCTTTTTGGTCTTAGTGAGGACTTGATCAGCAGCGTTCTGAATCAGCTGCAGCTGTCTGATGGATTTCTTAGGGAGCCCTGTAAGGACACTGTTACAGTAGTCAAGTCGACTGAAGATAAATGCATGGATAAGCTTTTCCAGGTCCTGCTGAGACATAAGTCCTTTAATCCTGGATATTTTCTTCAGGTGATAGTAGGCTGACTTTGTAATTGTCTTAATATGGCTCCTCAAATTCAGGTCCATGACCACACCAAGATTTCTGGCTTGATTTGTGGTTCTTAACATTACTGATTGAAGTCGAGCACTGACTTTCAATCAGCTCCAGCAACAATAACTTCAGTTTTATCCTTGTTTAATTGAATTGAAGGTGAAACTGCTAGCAAGCTGTATGTCACATAACAATGAGGCAATCAAAGTCCTTACTGGAAGTATGAAATGTGTTATCCTTAAAAACATGTGGTTTTTGTCTTTGTGATTACACATGGTTAAGATACAGTATGTCCACAGGCTGTGTATATTTTTCTGAAACCCCATAGATCTGTTGCACAAATGAGATGAAATGGAGATGACAGATACTTGTGTGGCCAGATAATCCACCAGATACTGCGTGGCTGTTCCCCATCTGGTACTCCATAAAAATATATTTGTGCATTGCACTTTTTAGTAATAGCAAGTAATCTAACCATTATCGGATGGGGAAAAAAACTGTTTCAGATGTGAGAGTTCATCAGGAACAGAAGTATCCTCTTACCAAGTGGAAGCACAAATCAGTTTGAGGTGTTATAATAGGTGTGTCGTCTTGGGCCGTAGGAAAACAAACACCTGCTGCTGAACGCAAACAGCACAGCTGCAAAGAGGGTTTCCCTCCCTGGCAACCAGTGTGTATCCACGATAGTGCGTCGCTTCTGGTTACGGCTGATCATAGGATGGTTTATGGGACACTGTTGGCATTTCCCATTCTGTAGGCTCCTTCTGGTTGCCAGAAATACTGAGTTACTGTAGTCCTAAACACACACATATGTAGGCCTATGTACACTCAATGTGGTTGGCTCCACAGGGTTTCCTGCTCATAAGATTAATAAACGGAATTAATTACAAAGGTCTTTAAAACTTGAACATTGGATCCAACTTTGGACCAGTTATAGAGATTAACAGATCTCATTAATCTGCAATTATTTTGATTATTGATTATTGGTAAAAAAAAAAAAATGCTTATATATTATATATACATTTAATATTTTATCATTTGAGCTTGTGTGAGAATGTGAATTTGCTGCTTTTATTTCTTATATCATAGTAAATTGATTCTCTTTGTTGGTTGGACGAAACAAGACATTTGATGACGTCACCTTGGGCTCCAGGAAATACTGAAAATATTTACCATTCTTCGGTGTTTTATAGACCAAAAAAATGTATCCTTTAATCAAGAAAGTAATCATCTTATTAATCAATGATGAAAATAATTGCCCTAGTCTTATCTCTGTACTTCTTTCTTCTGCTGTAGTCAGGTCTCTCTTAAAAAGGGAACCTCCATGCTTTTCCCCCCTGTTCTTTTCAAGTGAATATGAGTGTCATTAATGCCTTGGAATACTTTTAATAAAATTTTTATTATCGACTTCACTAGTTTTTGTGAAGTACCACGTACACAGTGGGGCATGTAATATGACCAGGCTGAGTTTGACCTACTGCATGTGCAGTTGCTGCATAGATTGTCATCTGAAGAGAAGACAAGAAGACTCTGAATGAAGTTTCAAATGGCTAACTTGGCTTGATGTAGCATCTTGTGGGCTATTCTCTGTTTTTACATTCTGAGTCACATTTTCTTTTTTTTCTATCTTCTCCGATTTCTTCCCCAATTTCTTCTTTCATTACATCATCTCTGTCCAGCTGCCTTGCTTCTTGCGTCTTCTCTCTCTCTCTCTCTGGCGATAAATATTCTGGTCAGCGTTGTCACGTGGCTGTGGTGATTGGATCCAGGCCTCGTGGCTGTATGTGGTGAAGGTTTTTGGCCAGTAATTGGCAGACCAAGAACTTAGTCTATGTGACCTTGCAGACTGGAAGGAAACACATACTCACACAACGTCGCATGACGGAACACACACTTGCACAAACACATCGGCTGTCTACAGTGGAAAAGTTTGCATACTCTTGAAGTTGTCACTGGCTGGTGTTGTTTTTAATGTGATAGGATTTTATAATAGCTTGCCACCCGGAGACAAAGTGAGCTCACTGCACGACTTTGTTCTGCTCTTTGTCGAGAAAACCTATGTCAAAAAGTAAAGCTCTCTGTGAGAAATTTGTCTTTTGAGGACTCTCTTTTATTTATCCATTCCCTTTCAGCATACGTCTATCCATGTGCTTTACTTTTTCCACATCAGTCCTTTTTTGTCTTTCATTCTTATCCTTTCCTCCTATCTGTTAATCTCCACTTGTCTAGATGTCTCTTTTTCCCTTACCGCCCTTTCCTCCGCACTCCTTCCCTCCCTTCTCCCTTCAACGTGAGCCAAATAGCCATTTTATTGTGCTGCGCTCACTTTGGATTCATACCAATATAAAACAGACTACTCTTAAATCAGCCTGACTGAAGCATGCCCAGTCATCTGCTATGGTCATTAACAGTTTCCTCACCTAAACCCAGTCACAACAAAACTGGCAGAATGACACTTTAACTACAGGTACTTCATTATCATTAAACCCATATGTTTTGGTTTGTTTTCATCCAGGTACTACTTCAAAGTGCAGGCCAAGAATGTGTTTGGTTTGGGACCAGTCAGTGACACGCTCACCTATGTCACTGAATCAGGTGTGTATTCTGTCAACACCTGCAAAGATAAACTTTGAGACACCCCACTGACGACAATTCATCCCTCAGTCGAGATTTTCTGTTGCACTGCAGTATGTAAAACTTAACAAAAATGTCATTTTATTGCAACGCCAGATATTCAAATCAAATATGAAATCATCAATCACCAGTAGATGCAGACTACCAGATGCATGGTGCATTATGGGTCTTTCATTGTCAAAATCAGGTGAATGCATTAAACCTGCAGTGCTGTCTGTGTGCTTTTCCTCCCTTGTGAAATGATCGCATTCTTTATTTCAGATGATCCCCTTCTTATTGAAAGACCACCTGGTAAGTCCATACACCGATTGCACTTCTCTAATTTAGAGGTTTTAAAGAGAGAGCCATCATTCTTTTAAACATGACAGGATATACAGTAAATCTGATTGGATTTCCACTCCTCATCCATTTCCCGCCAATAGCACTCCTTTGATTGCTTCTGTGTGTAAAGCATTTAGATAACTGGCAGAGAGACGTAACTCTGAAAAACTTTAGCCTGCCAATGAATCAGGCAGGACAATACATCAGCCAATATTAGCTTATCACAGACCATGTTTACTATGTTTAAGTATTAAGAAATTGCAGCACAGAAAGATATGTTTTAGGTAGTTTAGAAACTGTGAAATTGTTATGTATTAATATCATTATCAATTATTACTTTATCAGATTTTTAAAAACTCTCCAATACCGATATTGGTATTGGCCTCAAAATACAATATCAGTTAATCTATAGCTCTAGACAGCACACAGTGGCACACACCAATTGCTATCAATTATCACTGAAAGCGTCATTTTTAACAGGATTTGGTAATTGACTTAAATATTGTGGTGTGAGACATGAGCAGTGTTTTTTTCAGGACTTTATTTATAATTATCACATAATTTCTCAAACTGCATACAAAACACAAACAAGACTAAAGTAACTATATAACCTCATGTGCTTTCCTCCCTGAATCCTTCATAGACCATTCATCAAAAAGTGCATTACATGAGATATGGAAAGGCAGTAAGAGAAGATATAAAAAAGCAACATCAAAAGACACATGAGTAAAATGTTAAAAGAGTAAAATGAAACATCAGCTTAAAATAAAACAAAAAAATGTCTTCATGTTTAGTTTTGACTATGGGGATAGTGAACTTACCCCTATTTTGGCACCAAACCATTCAGTGCTTTATGAACCAATAATAGTATAAATCATCATAACATTTAGGTTACGAGATATGAACTGAATTTGGCTGCCTGTATAAAACGCATGCCCTCTGGCTACCTTATCCTGACCATTTAATATCTAACCATAAGAGTAACAACAAATTTGTTTATATACTGAGTGATAACCTTGGATTTTATTTATTTTGTCCAGCTTCATTTTCATCATCCTCCTCTTCCTCCCTGCTCCTTAGGTGGAGAACCAATTTGGGTGCCCTTTACTTTCAAGTATAACTCTGCCCACAGCAGCTGTAAGGGCAGCCAGTACGTCAAGCGGACATGGTACAGGAAGTTTGTGGGCGTGGTTTTGTGCAACTCTCTGCGTTACAAGATCTTCATGGGAGATGGTCTAAGAGGTAATGTATGACTTTCCATCTATTTTAAGCCGCTTATATCCAGTACCTTTCCCAGCACTGTCAGCCAAGATCTTTTTCTCTTTGTTCCTTCATGCCAACATTGAATTTTTCGGAGATAACCAACCATTTATAATTTTAAAATGTCTTAATAATGATACCCACTTTCCCCTCCCTCCACAGAGCCATTTTACAGTATAGGAGATACATATGGCCAGGGAGAGGACCATTGCCAGTTTGTGGACTCCTACAGGGATGGGAGGACAGGCCCGGCCTATCTCTCAAATAATCTGCCCTCAGCACAAGGTAAACAAAAACAGATTGTACACGCACTGCACATTTGTGGCTGTGATATATTAAGACCTATCCTATTATCATTTTTCCCATGCTCTCTGGTTCCTTAGTGGACTAGCTGTGTTGATCTTAGCTATGCAGAATACAGATGCAGAATAATGTTTTAATGAATACTTGTTAAAGGACCTACCAGGGTTTTTGCCCATTTTATCCAAATCTCCCATGTTTTTCATTACTGCAGACCACATAACTCTACCAACTTCGTAGATTAATGCCATAACTTCCTAGCAATTATTGTTTTCAGGTCAGATCCGTAGATAATGAGAATACTTACATCTCAAGCAAGAGAAAACTTGCTTGAGATGAGGAATCCACCCGAGTGAACACTATTTACTGAAGTTGGCATTTTCTATCGAAGTTACTTTAGTAATAAAGGAAGGAGGTGGTATGAAAACCTTCTCTTGTTGGTGTGTTTGACATCCAAGACTTGAGATTCAACTGTTTGCCAGCAACCTTTTCAATTCAAGCAAAAGGGCAAAATTCACAACTTACAAAATTTGCTAACGCTTTTCCCTCTGAATTTGATTTCTCAGTATGGTACCTTCTGAACACATTACTCTTTGGAAACTGACATGCAATGTTCTTTACCTTCTTTCCCTGTTTGTTGCACCCACTGTCAAGTCCATTGGTTCCCAGAATGTGTCACAAACAAATAGTTTCATTCTTAAAAAAAGCCAATATATTTCCTCAAATAGCTGGGCACTGTAGTTTTTAGCAAACAGTACTCAACCTGTAGTAAATAATGCATTTGTTGGGGACTATATTCACCTATTAATACACATTTGGTGCTTTTTTGAGTATTAATAGTAGTAGTAAATTGTAAGGAGCAGGGTACAACAATGTGTTTTTTAATAGTTTTTGGACAACAATGGAGCTCTGTGGCACGGAGGAATAAGATATATCCAGATTTGGCTACACAAGCAATACCTGTTAGTAGGATCAATTCTCTAAATAGTAAAAATATCGAACATCACAAACCTCCTTAGTCAAGATGTAAGAGGCTCTTGAATATGTTAGAATTGTTATAAAGTAATAAATGACGACAATATCAAGTCATGCTCACTCTTTATTGTATTCAAGTCTCCTGATACAATTCTGTGAATGGCCACGAACATTTGTTTCTTTTGCAGGATTTTATCGTGCATACAGACAGGAACCAGTTACATATGGAGTCATTGGCCGACGTACACCCCATCCATTCGTGGGCTGGTATGAATGCGGGGTGCCAATCCCCGGGAAGTGGTAACACGGGAGGAGTAAGAGACATCGTTACAGAGGGCTTTTACCTTCACTGGTCCTGCCCTTAAAACTGACTTTTGCCTGAAAAGACACCACTACAAATGTATTACAGCTTCACAGAAAGAGAATATAATACTTTTTAAACAACTCAATGTATATCATTACAATTGCACTTTTTATATAAAGCAGTCTGTATATGAGGGGAAAAAGAAGCATGTGTGCTTTTGCTTAGTTTAACTCTTGTCTCAAAGTGTCCTTGTACTGTTATCTATCCTAGAGACAGGTCTTCACCCACTGTTATTTATCTCATGAATAATTCACACACACAGTCAAACCAGTGACATTAGACCAAAGCACAAGCTGCAAAGCAAACTGTAAGAATGGGCACTTAAGTTGTGTATAGGTCTGTTAATTTTCAATCGTGAGATTTGTTTTTCATAATGTAACGGCTTCTGACAGCTACTTTTTTATTTGTTTATTTGTGTTCCTAAAGCACCATACTGTTTTTTTCTACACCCTTTTGGTATTCGCCTGAATTCATTAAAAGTCACTGTGTAAGTTTTGTATGTATACGGACAAAAAATAAAAAAACAAATATTTGCTCAGGAACTGTGGGAGATTGAATAAAGGTGCTATGGAAACCACAGCAATCCAAAACCATGAATCATATCATATTCTCCCGCAGGCACATTCTTTTGTAGCTACAGCTCCGACACGTGACCCAGATCTACTTAATCAATCTAATGGAAGATCTGAATAATAGAGAAGGTTCAGTTGAGCCAGTTGGAAGAGCAACTGTTAAAATATGATGAAATGTCAAAAACAACACATTGTGGAAAGAAACAGGTGAAAAAGAGACGCAGAACCATCAGCCATGTGTGTTGAGGATTAGTAAACTGAGCCATAAATATCCAAACTGGAATTGTAATGCCTTTTATACCATCACTTGAGTTCACTTGAAACCAGTAGTGGGAAGTAATAAGTACATTTACTCAAGTACCTTTCTTCAGTATAGAAATGTATTTATTTCAATACAAATGTGACTCACAAGGGCCATTTCTCTGCAGAATGAGTGGTGGCAGAGTATTAATAGCACACACTCCATAGAGGTCCTGCATTATGTTACTCAAGTAAAAAAAAGTGTTTACTTAATTTACTTAAGTAACAAAAAGTACCCAATGCACGAAATTGGACCCTTTGAGTGTGAATAGCATATTATTGTTGTAGTATTTTAACAATTTTATTATTAGGTAGTATAATCTGTAAAAATGTATTTTATAAATTTTTATAAAATCATAATGTTTTGTGTGTAAAATCTGCAATGCAATTATTGTAAATAAATATAGAGCCTAGTGGAGTAAAAAGTACAATACATCCCTCCAATGTAATGGTGTAGAAGTATAAAATTGGATAAAATGGGAATAGCCTACTAGTAAAGTAAGTAAATAAGCCAGTAAGTAAATGGATTACATTAGCGCAGCCTGTCGGGACTTGGCTTGGGAACCGCAGGGTTGCCGGTGTAACACCAAAATCTGTGACCTATCTAGATTCTGTGACTACACCCAAATGACGATGTTTTCCTAACCATAACCAAGTACTTTCGGTACCTAAACCCAACCAAGTACATTTGGTGCCTAAACCCAACCAAACTGCAACCGCTTCACATCGTCAACAAAGCCTCTGGCGCTTAACTTGCCATTTGGGTCACAGAATCTGATAGGTCACACACATTTTGGTGTTTTTGTTGGAGTTTTGCCTGCCTGTCGAGAATCGCATGCACCTCCAAATACTGCTTTTAAACGCTATACTATTCTTTGTGGGGTTCATAAATGGTGATAATAATGGTGATCTTTAATATTTTAATAAACTTAGTAGAAGTACCATAGATTCAGTATATATATGTGGTGATAACAGCGTTTGATCAATGAGCACAGCAAAGTGTCTGAAAATGACCTAAAGAGGTGGATACATAATTTTGTAGGCCACCTGCCAAGATTTGCATCCACTTCTTTTCTCAGCATAAATGACAGCTATCACTCAGGAGGTGCATGCAATTCTGGGCATGCAGGCAGAATTCGGCACAACACCTGTCCACCATGGACCATTGCCGAAGGTACCACTGAGCAAGGCCCTGAACCCCTAACTGCAAAGTTTCAACACAGTAGGCTACTTTAAGTAAATTTTGCTCATAATACTTCTGTAACTTACACAGGATTATGAAGGAAGGACTTACCTGTAAAGCCAAGTTCACACTACATGATTTTTTTTAGCCCATTTGCCGCTCAAAAACGTCAGTCTGTGATCGTGAGTAAATCAGCGGTTGATTAGCAGTCGCCAGTCGTTAGGTGTGAACTACACGACGACGCATCAAAACGGCTCACCCACACATTTCTGACACATCACCGACATCTGCCAGATATCTAGCATGCCAAAGATCTGGAGGAGTCAGCCGACTCGACATCCACATCCAGCCAATGAGAGCAGGCAGCTGGCAGAGCAGGCAGCTACTTTTTCACTGCAGAACACTTTTTACTCACCTCCAGCTCTCTCTGTAGCTCAGACAATTCCTGCTACCTGCGTGTGCTAATCCGTTCTTTCACCCATATTCTTTGTCTTTATAAGTGCTATCTTTATAATAACAAAGAACAGCTGTTTCGTGTGTAGGTTCACGTCATTTCCCATTTCACATTTCACCTGTGTTTTCTTGACCAAACGTGGTTAGGAGACCAGCATCGGGTGACTCAGCCGCTGTCAGCTCGTGTAGTGTGTGACCCCCTCTCACCGATCAGTCACCTAGTGTGAACGCCACAGCGACTTCAAGACTCTCGTCACAGGATGGCAAGATGTGTAGTCAAGGCACAGCCATCGGCCGACGCTGAAAGTCCTGTAGAGTGAAGGTTCTGAATACTTCTTCCACCACTGCTTGAAATAGGACCCACATCTGCTGTGTTAGATTTGGAAAGGCCTACCGTACACATTTGTAGAACCAATTATCATTGGTATTTTCTGGATCATTTGAAAGTGATTATTAATCAAATTATGTGGTGGACTTAGCTTCTGATGTAAATAAATTCAGATAAAATCTTTCGCAAGGAATAGACTTTAGTTTTCATGCCCAAAGCAGATCAGATTTTACAGTGTTGTTTGAACACTAATTCCATCTGTGTAAAATAAGTGACAAAAAAAAGAGAAAATATGATAATAAGTGGAACAGCACCACAATAAACCAGGTGGAAAATATTTTACAGATGAGGTTTAATAAGTGAAGAGATCTATTTTGTATTTGTTGCCAATTAATCATTACTGCCTTTATGAGATATTGACATTGATTTTTCAACCGTTATATTGATCGCTTTTGAGTTCTTGCCTGAAACTGTTATTTTTGACTCGTGAGCGAAATTCATAATATCTAGTAGCAGCCAGGCCACTCGTTTTCGGCAAATACTGTACAACGAATCACTCTTATTAATCCCCATTATTCCTCCAAGAATGGAATAGGATCTTTATGGCCCACAAGAGCCAGGAGACTTCATCATTATGCCATACATCTACGACACCTAATGTTAGAATGATAGACATAGAAGTGCAGAATTTCTCCAAATAAATTACTTTGATTCCAGTACATTAAGCAGAGCTGATGCACCTTTTACTCCCCCTTACTTAAACACTGCACAGTATCAAAGGTATGACCTGCAATCTGAGGAGCACATGTGGTAGTTTGTTGACGTTGGCTCTGATGTGCTATGGCAGCCAGATTTAAAAGACATTAACAGCAAAGGGAGTCCTCTGAGGGCATAAACTATTTCCCCTGGGCAGTGATGGAGAGATAACGGACCAATTTGTCAACAATTTTGTGGATGGTTGTCAGATTTCAGACATGCATTTCCCAGGTATACTGGGTCTGGATGAAAGTCTCTTCTACCATGTGTTTTTAGTGAGTGATGAGCTTCTCTGTGCCCCAAAATATTTTCATTGGCTGCAGGTTTGAGTGTCATATGACCTGTGCAAAGAATATGTTGATATTTAATACAAAGCACTTTGGGGAACCCCGTCCAGCTCCAAAAGACCTAAAACTGAGACAGAAAAATTTTATCTATGTTTGCTTGAGAAAAAGACCATAGGAGCAAAGTCAGAGGAGAAAAAGAAAAGAGAAAAGGTGAAAAGATGAGACACAAACACACTTTATAAACACGTGTACATGAAGGATACCACATCTGCTACGGATGTTAGAGAGCATAAAGTCATGGGCCCTTTTCTACTTAGACTCGTATGTGTGCGTGTGTGTCCCGCTCAGAAATGATGACTGCTGTCACGGGAAAGAAGAAAAATAGATAAACTATAACCAATACAACAGAACGATGCAAAGCAGGAAAACAGAACTGTGGTCCAAGATTTAAACTCTACACCATTGCTTCTTGGAAAGACCTGAAACACAGCGTTTAGAGCATGTGATGCTGAAACTCCTAACTGAGGCATTTTAACAGCCTTTTCATCATAATAAAATAAAACCAATGCTTCAAACAATAATTTTGACACTGTAGAACTTAAACCAGTACTTGTAATACAGAGATATGATGTTAGAATAGCTGATAGAAGAGCACATTTCTCTCAGTACAGTTTTAGAAAGAACATTCAAAAATGTCATTGACTGACAGCATTTATTGTCACGTGGAAAAAGTGGTATAAGTCTTGTTTTTTGAGGCTGCAATGAGTTTTGACTATGACATGAAGTAGACAGAAAAAAAGACACCAATGCTGCAGCATATCAAATTTTCTTTCGGAGAAGGTGTTAGCAACACAAGCAACATGGGCATCATATACAATATCTCTTCCTCATTTACTGTCAGATTTAAGTAATCTTATAGTTTGATCCATTCACTTTTGAGAAAGCTTGTCTCTTTGGCTTGAAAAATTTCTCCACAGCTAGCTAATTTTGTATTTCTGCTACTTCAAATTTCAGTGATGCAGTGTGAGAGGAAGTTCTCTGGGTCCAGAGCTTTGAAGCCGCCCAATCTATCCAAGTTGACTGTTCTGTCTGATATCAGGCCAAGGACAAGTTAGTTGAGTTGACTTAACTTGCCATTACAACAAAAGTCAGAAACTTGCTGTCAACACAGCATGCTAAGAAAACCCACATATGACACAAAATAAAAAAGAGAAGCTAAAACATATTAAAATACCCAAAAAACAAAAAATTTCTAAGAGGTATCCCATTATCATTGCAATCTGCACAAGGTAAGCCATACCAGTGAGACAGAATGAATCATAGCACAACTTTGAAACTAGAGCACCTCTTTGAATGCAGCCATCATCGCTTAATGGTAATGTTAATTACACTGCTGTAAAACGGTCCATTTGTAAAGACAGCAGACATTTAGACCATTAGCCCAAGTGAGAGCTGCCTAGAGGGATTGCATTGGCCAGTGTACCAACGTCAGTGTTGACTATCAGTTAAGTGGAATAACCTCATGCCACGAGAAGCACAGTGATAAATGCCGCTGAAACAACACTCAGATACTGTTGGTTATGTTGAGGTAGGAATTACGATTCTCTGAAATACACATAAATGCGTGTGTGGGTGGACATTGAGGAGGGTGTTATGGGTTTCTTGTCTGGAGGTGAAAAACAAGAAACAAATCAGAATTGTTGAAAGGCTTGAGTCTACTAGTTTCTGCTGATAAAAGCCTTTTCAAGACCACATTTGCATCATGTGTGCGATCGTTTAGGTGGAGACTGTGTTCATCAGTTGGGTTGTCCTGAGGAAAAAATGTGCGGTCCACACACTAGCGGAATAGACAGAGTTTGGCCTAACCAAACATACGATCACCGATGTTTTCTTAATTAATAAGAATTTACTGCAGCCAAGAGCTGACATCAGAAGACAGGATGAAACAGTGACAGCCATCAACGTCAACCCCATGTACACATACACAAAAACACACACACAAACGCTGCCTTTTAAATTTGTCCAAAGATGTTAAATTTCACATATTTTCAGCCAAGCTAATGCTATGAAATCCATTAATGATGACACGGCACTAAAACATCATATGTCAGCTATTTTCCAGTGTGTGTCAGATCCTCTGTAAATGTTCTCAGTCAAGGTCTGTGCACCGAGCAAACTGCAGATCCTCTATATAAAAAAAGGGGCAAAAGGCCACGCTTGCCTGATTGAGTCCAGGCCCAGCTGACTTTCCACACGTGGATCTTACATTATAAAATTAGCTTCTTTTCAAACCAGCTCATCAATACAAAAATGCCAGTAAGCTACTCCTGGAATTGTTCTACTGATTTGGAAATAGCTCATTTTCATAAATTTGAATAAAGCACAAAATTGCTTAATTACAGGATCATTAAAATCTCATCAGAAATAAATATGTGGTTGTGAAAGAATGCAGAATCTAACTGTTTTCCACATGCTGCTTTTTTTGTTTCTTTTTGATAGAAGTGGGTCACGCTATTTGGGCTGGAAAAAGTTAGCCTTCATTCTAGAGAGCTGAAATCATCACAAGAAGAATCAGCTGAAGGTTGAAGAGAGAAAAGCAAAAGAGACGGAAACAGGGTGAGAATCAGATATCAGAAATCAAGAATCTTACAAGCAACGTCATGTTTTATTTCTATTTGTGTACAGAAATATTTTGGCAAGCAACACTTGATACTTAAAATGTTATCTTTTTGTTGTATCCTTGTATTCTTCAGTGTGCTTCATACATTTTTTTTCCCAAAATAGATTTTTGTGTGCTGTATATACTGCATGGAGGAGGACAAAGTTAGTTTTTCTAATTTAGAGGTAGAAAAAAAGTATCTTTAAAAGGGATGTTGGAGTGAATGTTATATTTCACACTACTGATAAGGCTGTGGTTACATTGCTTTGTGGAGCAGTTAGCACTTGCCTGTTCCATTTCTCCCTTTATTATTGCTGCTGCACATCACTGTGAAATGCTGAGTCTAGAGAGAAGCACTTGCTACCTAACATTTTAATCTTTTAAACCTGACAGAGGGGGCAGTGTAACATGCTGTACACAGCTGACACAGATTATATAGTTGATAAAGTGAGTGTGTTAGGAAACAGTAGCATATTTACACATCCAACAGATATGGAGCAACATTAGCATTTAGCTCTATTTTGCTCTCCACTAACCGCTCAGGGAAATATCTCTAGCAGCTAAACGCTCTGCTGATGTTCACCAGCGAGTCGCTAACTATGTCTGCCTGTTGTTTGGTGCCAGGTAGTACACAGTGAAGTTATAAGAGTTTATTTCATGAAAACAGCTGACTGCTGCAGGTAGGGTGACCATATTTTGGTTTTCAAAAAAGAGGACAGTTGGGGCAGGAGGTAGACACACACCGGAGTGGGTGGAAGGTTTCCGCCCACATTTTATATTCCAACAATAATTTTTATCAAACATGATGCTTTCAAGAAGAGGGGCGTCTAAAGGAGCAAATATTCTTACAATGGCATCCTTGCTTTGGCTAAATGTACATCTGTCCACTGCAGAGGCACTAAACACTTGGAGGAGTAACTACGGTACTATAAATTTGTGTCTTAGTACAATATTATTATAAATAAAAAGTGTAATGTTAGTATAATACTAATATATTTATAGGTTACACTTTATTTGGCTTATGTTTGCCTACAGATTGTTTAAAGTAGGCCTATGTGTAACATTTCAACAGCTTATAGGTATTCAACAATTCAACTGCTTCACAAATAAAACAGTTTTCTGTCTTGTTAAGGTTTGATTAGGGACAATATTAGTGTATTCATTATAATTTCAGATAATAGTATCATATATAGCTACCACTAGTATAACATTAATTCCAATTACAGAAGTTTCATTTGGGTACATTGTTTTCATTCATTAAATCCTTGTGCAAGATAAATGGGCTACATGGTGGTTAATCATGTGTGCCAACTTGTCAATAATCATAACCATTCATGCTGAAGTAGTTTTTAATGACCCGCATTATCTAGGCTGTCATTGGTTGGCAGACAAGAGTAACCTACTGGCAGCTTGTAAGAAGTTCCAGACACAAGAAAAAGTCCCGGTATACCAAAGAGTAAAATGTAATAGTACCGGTACTGGTCAACGAAAAAGCAAAAACGCACACAATGAATGCAGACTGTAGAAAGCAAGTAATCCCGGCTGGACGCATTTTTTAGGTCCCAAAAAGAGGACATGTCTGGGAAAAAGAGGACGAATAGTTTCCCTACTGGAGTAGAGATGCTGATGAGAGTGGTGAGAAACAAACAATAAGTTGCGGGTTTTAATACCAAAACAATGAGCTGAAAGATGTTAAAACGTGTGACATTTTACAAGTCACACATTTATAGATATTGCGTGAAACAGTACGGTAGAACAGTCTCAATAGAATCCACACAAATAGCTGAATATTCACAAATATATTTCCATTGAACAACGCTAAGTTGATTTACAAATGATGATAGTTGTAAATTAGAGGCACAGATATGGATCCAGGAGTTACGTATCTTGACATTATGAACACAGCTGAATTAAAATTTTTTAGGGTTGACGTTTCACTTTTTGTGAATTAAAAAGGCTTTTATTGTCCAAGTTATCTGATTAAACTGCATTATTTACTGTTTTGGTTGTTAAGTTTGGTCACAGGACCCTTTCCTGTTCAGGCCAACTGGAGACACTCCAGTTCAAAAGAGTGGACTCAGCAAATATATTTTAAGTAAAGCCATGAGAGCTACAGTACTTTTCTCTGAACAAAAACAGCACCATCAGAAAATATCCTCCATGGCATGCTTTATTAATTCCGTATATGTCCTTGTGTTCCAACATGTGAATATACACTTAAAACAAGTCATGTAATTGTATAGTATTAACAAAATAAAGCCGATGTGTATTCACATCTTAAATTTTTTTCTGCATGCTGTACTTTTATTTAACAATCTGGCTAAAACATATCAATCATTATCTGTTAAAGAGTTCAATATCTGGAAGAATAATTATGTGTCAAGTCTTATTAACTGCTGTTTTGGTTTAAACAAATACTCCTTGTGATGGACAAGGAGAGTGTAAGGTTCAGCTCTGTAAGGATGTATAAAAAATGTTACATGTATTGGAAGAGACCACGTATTGGCAGTAGAGGGGATATGCAGAGAGTCCAGGGGAATATCGTGTATCCTCTGTAGTATCAATTGGAATGACAGGACCGGATTGCACAAACAGGAGCTATAAACAACCTAGAGACATAGAAAATGGCCTGTCCCTCTGAAAAAGCTTTTCATGAAAAAATAAGGGTCTCATGAAAACAAAAGATCTGGGAATTCTCAATTGCTCAGAGACATAATATTTACCCAACTCCAAGATGACATAACAGACAGGCTGCAGTGACAGAGACTCGGCTGTTTTGCTCTCAGTTCACTGTTCTTTTAATGGGGCTTGGATGGAAGTTAGGGCTCCTTTTTTGTTCAATACTCTGAGCTCATTGTGAAAAGTCAGTTATGAACTCAGCCTGCTGAGCCTTGCAATTATATCATTCTTTTGGCACATGGATAGGTCACGCATAAACCTAAGAAACTCTGAGGGGGAACTGGGAGGTCAGTGTAAAGGAGTCAGAAATCATAATTATCTTTATCAGTGGTTAGACTTTTGTTATCTTTATTTGAAGGTTAAGGTTACACAGAAGAAGTGAATGTCTGAAATAGGAAATTTGAACCTCAGTGTCCCATTGTTTTACTTCCTACTGCGAGGAGGAAAAAAAGCAGTCACAATATGTTGACAGGGAGCGTAGAAATTAGAGACATACTGTTCATATCATGAAATACTGTGGAAGTCTTTAAAACTCAGCTCCTGTGGGCCAGGAAATGTTGCCAACATTCATTTAACTTGCCTTTAAAAAGTTAAAACACTCTATTATGAAAGACCTGTTGTTTTGGGACAGAAAGAGAGAGAGAGAGAGAGAGAGAGAGCATGCCACAATCAAAGGCAGTAAAATAATATATTTTTTAATGCAAACTAATTTCCAGGTAATCAGATAAGGCTGAGAGAAAGCGCTGCAGCATATCCCAATCCTGTCAACAGCTAAACTGCTTTAATGCCATGGTCGTCTAAAAGTACTTTATGTGATGGAAACAAACCTGGAAAAACAAAGAAGATTTTAGACATCGTTAACCAGCAGGGTATTTTCTTACACTTGAGCATTGATTGCAAATGACCTTCCCCGGTCACCATGTGTGAGGTCTGAGGTGCATTTAACATCTCCCACGAGCCATTATACGCACCAGCAATGACACATTATGACACACACATGCTGCACATAAACAACTGCACTTGTGTCAAGACAGGGCACACCTTCATGACACTTAAGCTTATTCAATTTTATGAGTAAATCCTTCCTAATCCAGCAGTTACTAGACAATATTCTCTTTTATTGTCCCATAAACCGCAAATATAGGGTTTAGCATTATGAGTAATTGTTCCCATGGCTTTGGCTTGTTGGCTACCTAAACCACTATGTCATCCTATCTCACAAGGCTGGCTTATATATTCCTGATAAAGAGGCAGTGAAAGACCTTGACTGCATTGTGGTGTCTTTACAGTCCCTGTTAAACCCCTAATGAAGTCAATTTTAGACACTATGATCGATTTATTAGGCTCAGAATCTCCTGACTGCCAGGACAGAGAGGCACTTTAAATTCTGCAGTTTCTTTTAAGGTTTTTCTGTCTCTTTGAAAATCCAGTTCTATCACAGCTACAGAAGAATTGTGCATTTTGTCCATAGAATTTGTTTATTTTCTTTGAGCGAATGATGAAGTTGGTCTTGTTTGGTCTTCAGGACTGAGAAGGAGAAGAACTAAAAGAAGGAGAGAAAGGGGAAACAGAAGCTGTAAGTGAGGGAACTTAAATTACTACAGTTTTTCTCCATTGCTTAAACACTATTAGTAGCCTTTTGAACTACAATTTCAAAACCATAACTTTGTTTTTCAAAAAGCACACCCATTTCTCTAAACTCTACACACAATTCCCTTCATTTCTCATTGCCTACACCATGCTACTACCCAGGTGGAAATACAAACAGTCAAAATTGATAACACACCAATCAGAAGCTTCAATAGAAAGATAAAAGGACCAGAGTCAGTTCATTCAGTTTTGGTACAATGGATACAGAGAAATCTGAAGGAAGAGGTAGAGGACACCAGAGAGGAGGAAGAGGGGGAGGAGGAGGAACAGTAGGAATTGGAGGAGGAGATGGGATAGGAGGAAGATGAGGAGGTGGACGCGGAAGCAGGAGTAGGGCGGAGGAGGAAGTGACGAAGGAAGTGACGTAGAATCTCTGGCCTGATCCAGACCAAAGACAAGACGCAGGGGCAGAATAATTTGTTGTTTGGTGTGTTGTACGGAACAGTACACTAAAGAATAAATTTTTTTAAACATATACATTTGTTATTTCTTTTGTATTCATCATGTGAAAAGGTTTTTCAGGGGAAGAAACACACGCAACATTGCTAATAACCAGCTTTTGTAGTATTCTTCTGAATTTATCTCACCAGTGTGTAAAACTGTGTTGTAGTGTGTGTGTGTGTGTGTGTGTGTGTGTGTGTTTTTGAGGGCTTGTGTGTCATGTCTGAGGGCAAAGTTTGTTTTTTCAGCACAATTGAATGGTTTTGAGTGGAGAGCTTCATTTTGACATGAAAATAGGATGTCTGGGGAATTGGGTGAGAAGTTGTGGATTTGTGTTTAGAGTTTTAAGAAAAAGAGGCAAAATTTCAAGAAATATGTTTAAGCAATTGAGAAAAACTGTAATACCCCAAATCTTTAAAATGAGCAACATAAATATTAATTTATGCTTGATTGCTTGACATGCTAGACAAAAGATGTCACATCTAAATTTTAGTGACACTAACAATAAAGTCAGAAAAGCAGGAAAATTTCATTTTCATAAAACATACATTATCTTATTTTCAGAATTGTGTCCATCCTTCCCACGGGTACTTTATTTGCTGAGATCTGGGAGCCTGGCAGCATCATAAGAAGTCTGATGTGGCAAGAAACATGAGCAGTCAGTATTCTAATAAGCAGTTTGAAACAAACCCTAGGTTAACCAAACTTATGTGGAAGAGAAAACAAAGATCAAATGGTAAAATCCTTCTCCTAACAGTTGGTTCTAAACATCCACCACGGTTTACAGACCCACTTCCTGGTACAACCTTGACTTACTATGGGAATTGTGTTTACTTTCAGTTTTACCTCCAAATAAAATGGTTTAGAAAATCTGGCTAAACTAGCTTGTTTACAACTTGTATGATCGTCTGATGCTCAGGCCTGTAGCCTTTGTTTAGCCAATGTTGTCATAACCGATGATGGACAGAACTACAAAAATAAGACCCATGTTGTAATAGAACAAAATTTGTCTTTAAGCAGAATAATCTCAAAGTTACTGAGCTGCAAAGATGGCTGGAAAAAGTACTTGAATTAGTGTATATAGTGCAACATTTTGGGAAATACACTTACTTGCATTCTTGCCAAGCGTTAGATGAGAAGATCGATATGTCAGTTAAATATGAAGCTACAACTAGAAGACAGCTTACCTTAGCATAAACACTGGAAGCAGGAGAAGTCTGGCTCTGTCAAAATATTCAAAAAAATCTGCCTACAATCAACTTTAAAGCTCACCAACTAACGTTTTATATCTAAAATCAAATTGAGAGTGTGTTGTTGGCGTTGTGTTGACAGTTAGCCTGTGACAGAGCTGGACTAGCTGTTTGCTCCTTTTCCACACAAGATGTTTAAGCTAAGTTAAGCTAACTCACCCAGCTTTCGCTTCATATTTAACGAATATGTATATGAGCGCGGGATCTTCTGATCACACTGCAGTTTGATTAGGTTTAGGCACCAAAACTACTTGGTTAGGTTTAGGAAAAGATCATTGTTTGGGTTAAAATAAGTACCGTAAAACTTTGATTAACAGCCCGGGCTTTTATTTGCTAAAATCACAGAATTGACCCTGCCTATATTTGGGACAGGCGTCCATATGGGACAGGCCTTTAATTCCTCTTGCACAAAACTGAAATAGGCTACTATGAAGCTTTGGGCCTTGTTGTTTCCATTAATTTAACTGAAGGATTGAATTGTGGAGAATCTAACTGATCTAATGATGTGTAGCATGTCTATACTGACATATTGATCATAAGTTTAAACATTAATGTTTGTATTAACGATCTAAGCAGCTTAGAAGCAGCTAAAGCGGGCCTCCTGTCAAAATGTGTTCCCACACCAGGCCAGTAAACAGGCGGCTATTTGGGATTACAGTTTTTCACAATTGCTAAGACACATTTCTTGAAACCTTCAACCATATTCTCAAAACTTTAAACGAAAAAACCCAATCTTTAAACTACATTCACAAAACCCCTGACTCTTCTGGCAAAATCAAACACTTACCTCAAAAACATTTGATCTGTGCTCAAAAATGCTTAATGTCAATAGGTAAAACACTACAGAGCATTCTTTAGACACTACATCAAAAAACTGAGAACACAGCATCCAGGGCATGTAGTTACAGAAAATGTTTTTTTGCAGAAACACATTTTCCAATTTTAGAAGTATAGTAATCACAACTTAGTACGTATACTGCAAGTACTGCAAGTAATACAGTATTGAATATCTGTATATTCAAATACAGTAAGCCCAAAGAAAATTATAAATGAAAAGCACATTACACAATCTTGTGCAACTGCAAAATCAAAGTCAGTACAGTAAGAGACTTCATCCACATCACATGCAACCTTGTCCCTTGCCAAGCAAAGGAGGAAAACCCTCGGAAGTGCTGGGCGCAGCCTTACTGTAATAACACTTCACACCTATCTCACCACAGGCCAATTCCATTGCGAGGAGAGATTTTCCATAGTAAATGAGTTTCTGTCATAGACATTCCACCATCAGGCAGAGGAAAAAATCTTCTGTTGGATTGAAGTAAGGGCTATAGGTTGAAGGTAATCATTTATGAATCACTGGTTGTGTTGTGGTGGCAGCCCGGCTGACAGTTAGTGTCCTGTTAATTTCTCCTTTTTTCTTGTGATTCTGTTTTCCCCTTGTGTTTTGGCCTGCCTGTCTGTGTCTGGTCTGCTCCCCTTGCTTGTGTTCTCCCTCTCTCTCTCTCTGCTCCTGAGCCCAGCTGAGGATTCCACACCTGCACCTCATCAGCCACCTCCTCTGCCTGCCACACCTGCCAGCAATCAACTCCATCCCTGCCAGTATTTCAACCCCGGTTCTCCACACTATCTCTGCTTGATCGTCGTTGCTCTTGACCTGGTGCCACTGCTTGCCTCAAGCCTTTTTTGCTACATCTCTGTTCCCCGTTTTCTGTTTTCCCTGTTACTAACCCTGTCTGTCTGTCTGCCTTTCCCCAGGTCCACTCACCTCTGTCCTCTGTCGAGTCAGCTGGGCTTGCCTACCTCCCCTCTCCTCTCAGGCGTCTTCAACGGCACCCTCTCGGCTTCCCCTCGTGCCTCTCAGTCAGCCTGCTATCACACTCCTCCACCAGCCCCCTGGTCAGTTCTCCTGTGCCTCCTCTCTACCTCGGCCCCCGGTGCCTCCCAGTTCCCTCGTCCCAGCCTCCTCGGCCCCCGGTGCCCTATTCTCCTCCACCGGCATCCACCTCTCCCTCACCTCCACTTCCTTAACCCCTTTTTCCCCTCAATAAAACCAACTTCACCTGAGCGTTGCTTTTGGGTCCTCTCTGTCCTACACACACACACACAACAGGTTGGTGGTTTACGTTGAACCACTTGCTTAGCAGGACACCACAGCGAAAGCTGACATTGTCCCATTGACAGGATGTAGTGCTGGCTGATGATCCTGCTGCTCATGCTCAAACACAAAATTCCAACGACCACCCAGAAAAGTGAGATGATCAGTGTTATATGGCTCCAAGGTTGAATGACAGAGAACCAGAGAACCTGTCCCTTACTTATAGCTTGGTCAAAGGGTGACATTGCCACTATGCTGGCCAGGGACCTGACCACATATTGGTTTGATTACATCATTAGAAACAAGTGTGCAGAATTATGAGGTATGTGTAAAAGATAACAGCTGTGTTGTAGTTGTGTTTAACTTTTGCTGCATGAATTTACCATTTTACAACACAAGTGCATCACAGTGCAAAATGTGTTTAGAGTTTTGCAAAGAGAGTGAATGAGATTTGCAAACAGTGTCTTAACTACCTGAACTTCTTTAAGGTTTTCCTAAAGAGTGACTGATTCGACAAATGGGTTTAGGCCATTGAGCATTGGGTTCAGAGAATGAGGTTTAGTGTTTTAGCAATTGTGGAAAAACTGTAATTGAAGTTTTACGGTATGTTAGTTAGGTAAGTTAAGTTACGACTTGCTAACGTAACGTAACTTAATGTTAGTAAGTTAAAATAAGCCAACATTGACTTTTGGTTTTACACCGGACACAAACAGTGGTCTCCTGGGAGAAAGTCCTGTGTTTGACCCATCCAACCAATGTGGCCTCCATACATGGACTTTGCTCTTCGTACTACCTCACCTGACTTCCTCCTTTGCTCCCATCATAATTACTACTGCCACTAGAGGTTGCTGCTCAAAAATGGTAATATCTGTCAGATACAGCCATATTTTTGGGGAGGATGGTTTGAAAAAATCAGAACACTACACCAGCGTCAAATAAACACGTAAAAGTGTTAGCTCAACCAAATCAGGTCCCCAAAAGGTAACAATTTACTGTAAGTCCCCATATTATGTATCTATAAGCAGTATACAAATATTTAACAATGCGTATATTTGTATATTTGTTCACAATGCACTTTAATGTAGTTGTAATCAGAAAGGGTGTTTATTAATGTATTTGTCAAAAACTATAACTCCTGCTGTGGCCACTGATAAGTGGAGGCTGGTATGCTAACAGATAATGAATGACAATGTAGTAAAACTCAGTTGTAATAATATAAAATATGCCTTCATGGGATAAGTTATAATTATCAAAAAATACTGTAAAGTGATAGCATGTCCTTATATTTGGTTAAAACTACACTGTAGTCTATTATAACTAATGTATTAAATGTTTGTATGCTGCTTATAAATGCTAAAGAAGGGGACTTAAAGTCATTAAAGTAGTAAAAGTAAAATGTTTAAACATGTATAATAATCATGTATTTAATGTGTCTTTTTGTGCGTGACAGCCGAGCTAACGTCAAAATATACCCACCTATCTGATACTGAACTCATCTGACACTGTGTTCCAGACCTTGGGCAAAGTTACAAACATTTGGATTAAGGCTCATTAAATCACCTCCACTGCTCTTGTCAAATGCCAAGTTGCTCAGATTTTCTATTACTTCATTATTATCCTTAACCTCTGCAGCAGATACAAATACGTCATCGTAAAAGTCCATGCCAATGATAGCCAAGGCCAGGAGCGGCTTTTCTTGATAATCAAAACACAACGTTGGCAGGGGTATCTACCTTTGACAAGTTTATTGTTTTTTTCTCCATGTTAACTTTCCAACATGGTGGCCCCTATTGTTGAGTTCAAAGATATGATTTCATCATAATCAGTAAGGGTAGTTAAATATTTACACTGCCTTAATATGACTTTACCACTCCAAAACAATTTCACATCCCATTATGACTGTGTGCAAAAGTGCCATAGAGGCAAGTGCAAATATGCCAGAAAAATCAGTTGTAGATGAATTTCATTTGTTACTCTAGATGTATTTCTCAACTCCTCAGCAATGGTTCTCATTTACGCATTTACACTGGGGAGATGTTCAGATGTAGAGCAATAGTTCAGATTTTTGGGAAATATGTTTATTCCCTTTCTTGCCAAGAGTTCTTGTATATTTCTGTAACTTTGTAGCTCTCTTGTATATTTGTTAAGTATATCTCACAGGCTACAGGCTAACTGTCAACACAAGGCCCCAACACGCTTTTACACTATTTTTTCTTTCTGCTAAGCTAATCTAATTTCTTCCTAGTTCCAACTCCATACTTAATGCACATACATGAGAGTGGTACTGAACTTCCAAATAAGCATATTTCCCAAAATGTCAAACTATCCCTTTAAATAACATATTAGATTTTTGGCCCTAAGCATGAGAAGCTTTCAGGAGATATTTATTTTCCAGCTGGTCTGGGGAACATATTGGTCAGTACTGGGCCAAACCGAATGCTCATCTGTCTCAGTGTTAATTCCCTGTTATGTAAACTAAGTCTGAGGTTAATGGTTCAAACAGCCAGGTTATTATTTGATTTCTCTGCTCCTCTTCAGGTGAACGAAATGAGACATGACCACAAAGGAGCTCTCCCTTTCTCTGCTGTTATCTTTGTTCAGAAGACTCCACTGTCTCTGTAGAAGCCAACACTTCTGGTGTTATGCTGATTGTAAATAACAATGCATTAAAAAAGAGAACACAAGAGGCTGTGCTGGTGTGTTGCTACAGGTGCCAATGAGAAGATAAAATATGAACCAGGAAATTTAGTTTGAAGACTGAAAGACGCCAAGACACTGCACGGCGGTCCAGACTCCTTTGAAACAGGATTTCGCTGTTCTGGAAAATTGCAAAATCAGTTATAACTTTCTGTACAAATAAGACAACAGATACTCCAACTCCAAGTGTTTGCATCAGTGTCTGATATCCCCTCCAAACCATTTTCCAACTGAACTTGAACTTTTTGGGCCAAACGGCCTGCTCTTTTACCTCTGGTACAAACCAGCCCACCGCACCAGCACAGTGGTCTCATTGAAATGAATTTTGGCCTTTTTTTGATGCAGTAGTAATGACTCATGTCTAAGCCTGTAGAACTGAAATTCCCTATTAAATTGGTGCTCAAACGTTTATCACATTAGGTAATTTGATGGGCTGTTACATTAAATGTTGTGCATATAGTGAGACAGCGTGAAGTCAACAGGATAGGTTAAAAATAATAAATAAATAAAATAAAGCATGGCTAGCAGTTGCATACCATGAAGCAGGCATGCCTCTGCATGTGAGCATGGTATGGAAACTGTTTGGTTTATGATGGCTTTCTCTCTCTCAGCTCATTTATTGACCTGAGAAAATCTGACAAGTTGAGTTATTCCTCTTTGCCATGTGTTAGATGAAGGTGGAATATGTGCGTTACTCTGTTGGAATTTATCCCCATATGTCTTTGGGCTTTTGAATTGTGCTTCTCAGCTGCTGTGATCCCTCAAAGTCAATCAGCCTAGTCCCGACATCGGGGGTGTGGGGGGACAGTTGTTACAAATAATGATTGTTTAAGCCTGCTAGGGCGCCACACAGGACATCTCGGATGGTGTCTGGTAAGTCAACTGCCAAAAGGCATGCTAAACCGACTTACTCATCGCACATTGTATTGTCCGAGATGTCAAAACTCATCTGGTGCTCTGCGCAAGCTAAGACAAATGTGAAGAATTGTTTGCAAATGCTGGTTGGCCCAGGCTGACCACCTCTTGCCTTAAGCTTGGTAAGACTCCCCTCTGTTTCCATGAGTCTTTCATACTAACTCCCACCCTGTCTGACTTTTTGGGGTTGTAAATGTTACACCCTTCTGCCAGTGGCTGAGGAAACAGACATACAGACCGAGAGCACAACAACACTTTGACAAACAATCTGTATTTACATTTCACGTCTGGTCCTTGTGCTCATGATAGACGCTGTTACTTATCATTTAACTGCCATTGGAAAGCACTTCAGGGACAAGATTTATTTATACGCAGAGGGACACTAACAGATGTGGAATAAACAGAAACACAAGTACTTCCGTGTGTGCAGGCATACGCTGCCCATACGGCTGCAAACAGATGAAACGCACACAATATAGACACAAAAACAATGCATAAGCACTTACAAATATGATTACACTGGAATCAGTGAGCGGAAGTGATGCTTGATCCAAACATCATAGTTGTCCACTGTCTGAAATTGGAAACTAGGAATTGAAGATGTGCAATGCTCTCCTCCCTTCTTGGCAAATGCATTACAACACTAAATCTGTGTTTTAAAAAAAGAAAAACATCACATCTTGAAAAGCCATCTTATAGCAAAAGGAAGTCATACATGGAAAACTTAGAATGTAGTTTCCCAAACAGGCTTCCAAGGCAATATTTTACTTAATGTATTATTAATCACTCTGCATTAAAAAACATCCTCAAAGGGGGAGTCAGGAGATGTTGTGAAAGAGCCGGCCCTGCTCTTCTTAGGCTGATTGGGGTCCCACAGCTCTGGATGGAAAAGTCACATCACAACAGGAGCTGCCTGTGCTGGCTGGCTGGCTGGCTGGCTGACAGAAGCAAGGCGATGGCCAACAAACAGAAGCACACGGGAGGTACGAAAGGAGGACAACATGGGATGTTTACGGAGGTTGTGGGTGCAACATCATAGTGACAAGGCACGAGCCTGAGCATGTATGTTTGAATGTATGTGTAACAGTGGGGAAGGCTTTGACAATATGACGGCTAATTAGTTTAAAGCTGCACAAATCAATGAACAATGAATCAAAGTTCTATGTGTAATATGAAAGGGGCTGTTTGTAGTGACTAACCAACAGAGAATTATGAACTCTGCCCTCAGCTCTATGAGCGTTTTAGGATGTGTCAGTTCATTGTTTTGGTTTTACGGCCTGGAATTTTACTGTTTTGGTTAACTCTCCCCGCTATCAGCATGGTTTCCAGATGCGGCAGGCTTGTGTTTTTAGCAAGATAGCTGTAAAAGCCTACTGTACACTACCTGCCTAGCACCAAACAGCACACTGGCAAAGTTAGAGACTAGCTGATGAACATAGTTGAGCATTCACTCGCAGATTTTGAATCAAAGTAAATTTTCTCAACAACTTTTGGGTGAATTACAATGCAATTTGGTGTACACATCATCTTTGTAAATACCTTGACTTTTCATTTAGCATCAACCATCTAGGTCTTCTGTCCAAAGCATTTGCTTGTTCAAGAAGCTTTGGTTTATCTATCTAACACAGAGTTACAGCTTCACAGAGAGGCTAGCTTGGCTTTTAGACCTGTTTCTCTGTAGTGCTGAAATTAAGTCCTTTCAGTTTTCCATTTAAAACTTGCATTGTCAACTAATATGTAATGCCCTAAATTAACAGAGTAATTATTTAATCATTAACACACACACACACACACAGTTTGTCTTGTTGTCTGTTTTTTTTTGTCTTATGCTACTAATTAGGCATTTAAATGTTGATAATGAGCAGTTCTTCCACAGGCGAGTGTTTCTATTGTGTGGGTTTTTATAAGAAACTTCCTTAAAAAACCCAATGTAAATCTGAAAGTAATTACTTGTGCGTGTGTGGGGGGGTGTCTGCATTCAAATGTGTTCTTGTGTCTGAATGGATTAATATATTTACACTACACCAATTTTGCATTTGCGTGTGTTTATCATAACTCCTGCAGAGTGCTTAGGCCTTTCATAGTGCCCTGGTTGGCAAAACACTGCTGCAGATGTGTCAGGATGAGGTCACTCACATGCTGCCTTAAAGGCTTAAACTGATTCTGAATCACCTCACATGGACAGAGAGCAGCGGGGGGATTACTTGTTAGTTAAATGTGCTGCCACAATTAAAGACGGTCATCAAAGAGGAATATTTCAGCTTGTCGGAAATGAATGGTGTGCAGGAAACGTCTCTCTCAAATACTGACAT
The DNA here is from genome assembly GCF_014851395.1 of Micropterus salmoides. Lineage (NCBI taxonomy): Eukaryota > Metazoa > Chordata > Actinopteri > Centrarchiformes > Centrarchidae > Micropterus > Micropterus salmoides. The sequence goes on from NW_024040928.1 coordinate 17,757,446, forward strand.
TAATCAGTGCTTTTGTTTTGAAACGAGTTGTTGCCGTGAAGAAGAAGCTAAATCCAGAATCCTTAAAGATTAAGAGAAACAATGAGAAGAGAAACAGGCCAGGACTTGGAGTAAAATAGTGTGGAGGGCGTAAAATGAAGAAGGGGAATCGGTGTAGTCAAAGAGGCTGTAGTAAAAGACGGAATGGCAGTGGGTGAGTGTGAAATTAACTGGGAGAGCTGGAAGAATGCTTTGAGGGCTTATTTTTCTAAGACTTTCTACCCGACTACTGGTCTGACTGCCAATATTGCATCTGTTTCTGAATACAGCAGGGGCTATGGAAAAACCCCTGGCAGGGAGAATCTCAACACACGCACATTGACACACAAATACATGCACACAAACAAGAACATTAAACCTGGGACTCTACCCTCACCATATCGACATTTTGATCTCTCATGTAACTGATTTCAACTTTCACCTTTACCCCCCCAAGGCTTGCCGCTTTATGCCCCTTGATTTTATCCAGACCTCATCTTCCACCACATCCTCTCTGGCCTCACATGCCTTTGTCCTTCCTTCCCCAAGAGCAACCAACACTTCATACCACATTTGAGCGTTTAAATTGATTGGCAATTGAAGGCTGTTCCAGTTACAGAGCTGTAGTCTAGACTTATTAACTAATACTGGACTCTTTTGTTTGTAATGTGGTCACCAAACAGGATTCAGACTCATGAGGGCTTATGGCAGGTGAAACATGATGAGAGGATGAAATTAGTTTACTCACAGACTGACAACTCCTGTGGATGCGTTTAAGGGAAACTTTCCTGTTATTTTTTCAAACTCTGGACAGGAGGTAAAAAAATCTACCATTGCAAAATATGAGGTAGCTTTTGACCTAAAGTTTTTTTGCTTTTCTTTTCAAAATACCTTCTGTTGTGACCCAGTCATTTTTTCCATGGTGGTTTCTGCTCCTAGTTTTCCATGTGGAGATGTGTTTAGACAGACAATGAAATATAACAGACCAGAATGATGAATGGATTCTGATGGATTCTTGCAAAAACAACCGTTTCTTCTGTCCAACATGATCTCATTATACATGATATATGAAGTCAGCTGGGAGCAGTTTTCAGATTAAAATAACCAGCTTGAGTCCCACTATACATCAGATAATTAGCTGATATGTTTTCTGTGAAGTCATCTAGTACATTGGATGTCAACGGCATCTGAATGTCCTGTTTATTTCACCAACCACCATCTTTTTTTTTTAACCAAGTTGCAATGCCATTTTAACATAACTTTCCAGGCAACTTTGCACCGGTTCACACCTTAAAGGGTTATGCTTAAATCATAGGAGTTTGTATGAAGTGTCTATGTCTCTTCATGTGAAAAGGCAAAAGTGGCCACACTCAAAAGTGAGATGGAAAGCCTGCCATCATAAAGAGGGGTGAGATGCAATGAATCGTACAAATGGGGATAATGGTGCATACTGTAGGAAGTCTCTTCTTGAAGACATTCATGGTGTTGCAATGAATGCAATCGGTTGTACACACAGAAAGTGACCAAAATAGAGGAATGAAACAAACAAAACATATTGAGAAATGTTTAAAGGACAAATCTTGCCTATTTTCTCAGCTCTGTACACCTGAAGTCAGCGTTATTGTCAGTTTGTCAGTTTCAGACAGAAACTTAAAAATGGTCAGTTCCAATATAGGAAAGGTGTTGGAGTAGGGCGTTTCAGATGCTGTTTGACGAGCCAACAACCACTTCATTTGAAGCACACGGAGGCTCTTAGCAGACGTCAAGACAGCCCTTTGTTAAAACAACACAAGAGTTGATGGGGGGAGTGTTGTTTCAGATATGAACAGTATTCGCGTGGAAATAATGAATTGCGCATGCATCATAAAGATAAAAGGCCTGCGTGATGAAATTGTCAGTACAGTAAATACTTAAGCCTCAACTGACCTTATAACCTTATTTTTCCTGCATGCGCAACTGTCAAACACCCTGTTTTCCAGCCATTGTGTTCATTCCACCTCCCCAGGGGAAAAAACGTCTGATGCTGTTGCTCCTAACGCAGCCAGCTTTCCACAGTGTCTTGGTAAAGGTTGAGAGGGAAAAATTGCAGACACAGCTCAATGTGTTGGCATATATTGAACTGCTAATAGAATTTATGTCTTGTTCAACCTCATGAACATGCAACTTTGATCCGGATACCATCGGGTTCACAGCTCTTTTTTTCCTAAGTCTTAAGCCTGCCTGATCAGAATAAGTGGATTTGTTGAGTCTAACATTAATTGTTATAGGACATAAACATTTTCTTGGATTTAAATGCAATCAGAAGAGCATGTGGATATTTTCACAAACAAATATTACAAAATTTAAGATGTCACAAATAAGTTCATATTTTATCACTTTTTTTAGATTTCTATTCTGTAAATGTGTTATTATTAATGTTATACATGAATTATGGCTACACTGATAAATCGACTGGGGTGATATGTTGGCTGATATTACCTTATTGCATACATATAATGACATTGGAGTATAAAGGAGGTCTGCTGATACCAAGTCATTGCAGTGCAGTACAGAAAGGTCAAAGATATTTTTGAGGTAGTTTAGAAACAGTGTCTTTATTACATCCACCAGAGAGCTTATTTAGAGATTTTATTTACTATATATATATATATATATATATGTTTTCTCTGATCCATTCACTTAAGTATTGATGCTCAGAACTTTGTTGTGTACTTTCTTCAGTGTATGAATATAAGCCACACTCCACACATTAAGGCTTGCGTTCAGTCATTCTTTTGATCCAGAATGTTGTCTTGTCCACACATTTCCAAATCTGTTACCCAATCACCTTGTAAAGACAGTGTTACAAATTAGATATGGTCTTTCATTCTTTGATATTGCAGCTTTCTTTCCCTCGTGCTTCACTCTTTGCTGAACTGGTACCAAAAATTCCATAAATATCAGGTAATTTCTTGAAGGTCAACATGTGTATCCAAGTGATATCAATACTACTGGAGCAAAATGACGTCATTGTTGCTCTATACATAGTCACGCTGAAACAGGTGTATTGTAAACACACACTGTACAGAGCAAGTACATGAAACAATTAACTCAGTTATGCCTTATATACTTTATTCTATAGATAAGTAGGTCTGTTAATATAGACAATAGACATACGTCCCTCTTTCAGATGCTGCGTTGTCCCGAAACTTGTGTGGTGACACGAACCTCCCATTTAACAATAATCTCTAGTTTAAATTGTGTTTCTTTTTCAGTAAATCAACAGTAAATTCGTCAGGCACATTAATGGAAAATTTGGTTCTTCACTGGAGATACACCAAAGAAGCTGCCTCTCTTGCTACTGTCACACATTCACATTCAGAGCACTAGAAATAAAGGATTTATGTGTTTATGGAAGTTCATTGGTGTAAGAGGCCACCCAGAGAGACTGATATGATTTTAAATGTGACCACTTGTTTTTTTACTTCAACCCGGTGGGAGCAATGTGGAGCAGGCACAGCTCCCAGCCCAGACAGGAAGTCATGTCCGCTGCACATTAAGCCCCCTTATTGCATTATAATACTCTGTCTTTGGGCACCCTCCAAATACTCTTCATGTCTTTTTAGTCTCTTCCCCTCTGACATCCTGAGTGGCCGGCCAAAGAGGACCTGCTGAGTGCTGAATCTCAGCGAAGGATGAGACAGTGGCCAAATTGTTTCAGAAAAAATGATCCGCTCTCTTGATTAAATCCAGTGGGATTATTGAATCAAAATCCAACAGGGTTAATTGCTAAATACAGAAATGGAGACGCGGCTTCAGAAATTGTGGCTGATTAAGGAGAAAAAAATAGGCAAAGGAAATCATTTCCAAAAACTTTTAAACAAAGTATCGATGTTATAGAGCTTTTCAACGTTAATTGTTCAAAGCTCCAGTATCACTGATTTGTAAGTCTCTAAAATGATCCATGAAACAATGCAGGGGTAGCTTTTATGAGTGTAAATATGTACAATTATCACTCTTTTTATTGATACAAGGATCTTAGGTCTACAGTTGTCATTGTATGAGCTACATTTGGCAGTGAGGAGAGCATTTCATTTTAAAAAGAAAAGCCAGTGATATCCGTGTGGATTTGTCAAGGTTGGATCACACCCACATAAACCTAAATGACCCCAGGCTTGCAGGGATTTATTGCACTCTGCTGCCTAAACAGTGTCCACAAGCCTTTAGATTCGCTGGTGCAAGTGACCGTTACATAACTGAGAAGGATTAACCAGACATAGTTATGCCCTCCCTCCCGCTAAAACAATATTCTCCTCTCTCTCTCTCTCTTTTTTTTTTTTTTTTTTTTTAAAGCATAGACTTTCTGAGAGAGGTTACCAGGTGAAGAAATGTTAATGCTTAGATGAAACACTAACAGAGGCAGAAGAGACAAAGTCATGTTGGAGCTGGTGAAATATACTGTATACACCGATGTGTTATTCAGGCTCTTGAGGATGGTTTTCTGGCCTTTCCAGCAGACATGATGAATCAATCACCCTGTCAGACTGAGGTACCAAAGCTTCCCACAAAACGCTGTTGCCTCAGACCCACCTAAATGTCTGGTTCCTGGCTCTCAGTATATGGTAGAGAGCTCCTTCTCCAAAGCACTCAGACTCAGGCTCAGACTCAAACGGGTGCCCTGAAGTTAGCTCTGTCACCTTCTCTGCCAGGAACAACGGATGGTGAATGCTGGAAAGTTTTACCTCCTTAATGTTGACACTTCACTTCTTCTAATGGCTTTCCAATTCAAATGAGACAATGACAGCTTGTGCAGGGCAAACAGCACAAGCAATTGAGGGAACAATGTAGGACGGCTTTGCAGGGCGGAGGATAGTCTGGGGCATAGAAATGTGATGACAGAGCTGCAAGGGTTGGTGAGACAGAACAGATTGAAAATGTGGACCTTCATTCAGCAAAGAGTCATGCATAGCTTGCATATAAGATTTGTTGGTAGGTAAATGACAAGTATTGATCTTTTACTACAGGTATGAATGCTGTTTTTTGTCTGATGTACCATACAGCTCTGTCAAATGACCTCAAGAACTCAACTGTCCTCACCCATCACGTTCCAAATGTGCATTTGAATTGATTTTACCTGGATGTTATTGCAAACTATTGATATTACAAAAGTGGATTTGTTACAGTAACTGTTCATTCAGTCAGTTATTTGGAGTGGCAGAAACTAGACGTTTCAGTCATTGATCCATTACTTATCTTTTTCACCATTTATCAAATACTTTAAGCTAACTATTTCAACCATTTAACAATTACGTTTAGCTGTTTCAACTGCTTATCCCTTACTTTTCGCTATTTCATTAATCCAATACTAAGCTAACTAGCTCAACTGTTTATCCATTAGCCTACTTTAGCTATCTTTTTCAACCATTTTATCCATAACCTTTAGCCAACTATTTCAACTGATTATCTATTACTTATAGATATGTTTCATTATATTTAGCTATTTCAATTATATAGGCCTATTCATTACTTTTAGCTTTTCATTACTACTTATATATCCATAATTTTTGTTTCTATCATATATGTATTACTTTTAGCTAACTCTTTAGACTTCTTTTGGTAACTATTTTTTAAGCACTCTCATTTGCATAATGGTGGCTCAGTATGGTTACATAAAGCTGGTAATCTGCTGTAGAGTAATCCAACCATCTATACATCTTTCCGTCAGTACTTTTACACCGTTTCTGTGTTACAACAAAAGGCTATAAAGGCTAGAGTCACTGAAATTGGTAACAGTTCTGAATTAGAAACCTTTAAAAATAAAATCATACTATGTTTTTTTTCACTTTCTTGGCCACCTGAAACATGGGACGACATTAACAATGTTATGCAAGAAAAAGAGAAAACCTCTGTATGTGGTAATGCAGGCCACAATTTGAATCTGTAAAGAACACAGTAGCCTATGTGATGGGCATGCACTTCCACCACTTATGCCTTGACGACGAAAATAAGTATATGAAACAAAGCCACATGTGGGCCCCTTTCCATGCTTCAGAAACCGCACGAACAGTGGAGCTTGTATTTCCGAAAGTGTGTGCGTTTGTGTGCGATGAACACACAGTTCTTTCAAAATGTGTTCAAACATGTTTATCTGCATATGGCCCAATGGTATTCTTGAGCATTCCTTAAATGGCTGATGGAGATTGAAAATGGGATAAGCCACAAAGATTAGTGTGTGTATATTTCACTCTCAGATATAAGCATGAAGAGGTTTTAGTGGCAGTTTTTAGGAAAAAGCACTACAGAAAGAAACAGGGAGAGGGGTGAAAGAAGAAAGTCAGATTTCTCAGTGACTGACACATTTCCCCAAGATTTTCCTTTCTTCTCTTCCAGAAGTTAAAGAAACTCTATCCGGAGTTCCATCGTTTTTACGAGTTGTGGAAGAAGGAAATAATTTTTGGCACACCCAAACTTTTACGGAGCAAAACTAGGCCACGTTTAGACCAACCATCATCTTATAAATAGGGAGCCCTCTGTTTTAAATGCTGGCAATGTCCTCCCACATAAAACTACTCAAGTTTGTGTGCTTGTATTTATGGCTCTGATCATTCGAATCAGTTCTTTGTCTCTCATCCCAAAGTCAGTTGTCATTAGTTGGTCTGTCCCCACAGGCTATCTGCTGCAGCTGGTTTCTGACATCAGTAGTATTTTGATGTATAAGTCCCAAAAGGCCTGTAGGTTAGATTTAAAAATCATTGTCCATGTAACAATAGAATCAAACTACTCCAATATGTAATAATACACGGATGCATTTGCGCAGCATTTAATCAAAGTTGTGTGTAAATGACATGTCTACTTTATTGATTCATTCAGTACCATTTAATACAACCAAAAGGGAGCTGACTCCAGTCTCACAATTAGAGTCTGGTTACCATGTGCCTGAACTCACTGTATCCACTGAAAACCAGTTCATCTCTACATCATGACACCACCCTGAAGAAAAGAGATCTCTGGAATGTGATATTCCCACTGGCAAACTGGTCAGTCCTAATCATTGACAGAAAGAGTGGAACCACTTGGATGTCAGGAGATTAACCAGCTGGAAGCCATTTGTACAGTTCCAGTAAACATGTCCTTGATATTATATTGAAGTAAACCTCCATTTTTGAACGTAAAATAAACACAGAAGTCACACACAGATTACCGTTACAGCCCTTTAAAATACACCGTGGGTTGTATGGATGAAGAGGATAATTAACTTTTGAAAATCTGTCTGAGCCAATAACAATTTTATAACTTCCATACATTCCCCATTTAAATGCACTTGATAATAAAGTTTTTGCAAAGAAAAAGGTGAGCATGAGACTCAATTTTGTCTAGAGCATCTATAGCAGGAAACCTTGGGAAACACTGCCCTCTTTTGGTAATACTGTAGCAGAGCAGATCACACAATATACAGGTCATATGACTGGAAAGTATTTCAAGTCAGATTTTTCAGCTCAGACAGGTTCATGAGGTTTGAGCTTGATCTAGTTCTCAGTACAGAACATGCCTTAGGTAGTATCTAATGTCCTCCAAACACAAGTGTTTGCACATCTCGTTAACTAGAGTTGACTTATCAGCAAGGCTGTGGAAAATCTAAAAAAATAAGTAAAAAAAAAAAAATGTTGAGAGCCATCTTGCAGTGCAATACAAGATGAAAGCTGAGAATTACAGCCAGGGAGAGTACTTTGAAGTGGGCTGATTTGATTAACTCCTGATTATCTTCCATGCCTTGCCAAATTTGGTAAAAAATTAAATAAAACAAAGATGTTTACTTTGCTTAACTTGAACATACGTCCAAAAATGTTATATTTAGAAACTCCATGACCCTGTGTTAAACACTCAGTGTGATCTTTATTGTCCTCTGGTGGGAGCATAAAGATCTGAATTTAACTAAAAAAGTACAACAATATTAATATTAGCTTTAAACACATGTTAAGGGGCATCTATCACAGTACATAGAAATAGAATAATGAAGCACCAACCATCAAGCTTTTACAATTGAATTCTTATAATTTTATTATAATACACCAAAAACATGGACTGCAATAACACAATCTGATTTTAGTGGGAGTTATTCGGACAATGACAAAGCTTATTGAATATGCACTTGGGGTATCTGACACCTATTTTACATGTATGGCAGCCAATATTTGGGTTTGACTGACAAAAGCTAGCCTTGATGTGAAGGGAGGCCAATTTGTGTGCTTACATGAAGTCTGGTGGCAGGGAACAGGCCTGAGATAAAAAGCACTTGCAAATAATTTGCTTTAACCTGTGTGGTATGTTTGCCACAAAGACAATGTAATCTGCAACAATATAGGAAGTATTTTAACAACTTAATCAACTTTGTTGCTGCTGATCCATCCATGAAAGGTAAAACTAAACATTGTTTGGATTTACTATTTGATCCAGGTCCAGCTAAGGGTGCAAGGGGTATTATTGTTATCTGAGGTTTAGATTCTACTTTTTGGCAGTCTGGAGACGCTCGCTCACATTCTCCCAGTTGATGATATTCCAGATAGCCTTAACATAGTCTGGACGCACATTTTTGTACTGAAGGTAGTAGGCATGCTCCCATACATCGATTCCAAGAAGGGGAATGAGACCTGAAGGTCGGAGACATGAAACAATTACCCTTGTGGCTCTGTTTCATAAGTGCCATGTGTATCAAGAAAAAATATAAAAGACATACTGTGGAAAGAAAGTCTTATCTGTACTTTAAAGCCGTTTTCCCACTGACCTGTAGATCCCTGCAGGGGATCCTGGTTAGCACAAGCAGCGATCCGAAGTCTTCCACTCTCCTTTTCGAAGCCCAGCCAGCCCCAGCCCGAGCCCTGCACTGCCACTGTCGCAGCAGACATCCTCTCCTTCATCTTCTGGAAGGAGCCAAAGTCCCGCTTAATGGCCTCCATCAGATCTCCTACAACAAGTGACACAGACAGGTACTATTTTAGGGAAATACTAGACATTAAAATCAAGAAACAAAAGGCATTATCTTTAAATTTAAGGTATTTACTTTTTTATATATTGTACATTCTCTGTAAGTAAGCTACCATTTTTTTTTTTAAATGTATTTTTAGGCAAGGCATTTAAAACTTTATTCTCAAGGATGTCCACTTATAATCAGTTAAGGTACCATCTTTGACCACTAGAGGGCAGAGTGACTAAAGAAAACAACCTTAATGTAACAAGGATGCCAGCTTTTCAGGCATGGACTACACAAACACTGTTTCTGATGAATTTAAGTCTACTATTAACTTCCTGCAATGTTTCACAAAGCACTCATTTACTTCACTCTGCTGTTTTGTGTTTAGAAGATCAGCTTGTCTCATCTTGTTCACTGGTAATGGCTGACTATGTTTTATATCATAGGTAGCTGGAGAGGGTGGTGAGACATACAAAGTCTTTGTGAGGTTCAGTAATAACCTGAAAACAAGTTACAAGCTGCACGAGCGGCAGAGTTGGCTGTTCACTCACAGCGGGTCAAACACTACTAGCAATCGTTTCAAATTACATCACGTGTTGCTTAATATGTTCACTAAACAGCTTGTCTTTCCTACACTCCTATGTTTTGTAAAGTTTTGGAATGTGTTTCTGCCTCACCCTGTGGCTCGCCTCCACCATTTGGAGAGAGGTTTGTCCAGAAGATAGTGTGGTTAATGTGGCCTCCTCCATTAAACTTCAGAGCAGGCTGGAGGGCAACCTGGGTCGTCACATCTCCTGACATACAAGCCAAATACATGCAGGTGAATATTAAGACATCAGATCTGTCAAAAACAAAATTACTGTTGATGTGTGAGATATAAGTTTAGAATATGGTGATAAATGTTCAGAAACACACAAATGTTTTCCTGACAAATGTATCCCGAGAGTCAACATTTAGATTACAATTTGATGTAGTTAATTATTTTAATACAAATGAATCCATCTTTGCATCCCCATACACAGAAGCAATTCACTGATTGGTTCATGCAAGTTTTGTACCCTTCGCTAGTGCCTCCTGATATTTCTCCTCTGTGATGTTAAGGTTGTTGACATAAGTGGCATGGTGCTTGCTGTGGTGCAGCTGCATTATTTCAGCATTGATGTGGGGCTCCAGGGCACCATAGTCGTAGGTCAGGTCAGGGAGCGTGTGCTTCTGCCTGGATGCAGCTACCAGGTTTACAGTTTGGCTGAGGCTGGCTGCGCATCTGAAACAAAGCAGAAGAAAAACTAACCATTTTGCCAGAAGTTTCCAAATGTATGGAGAGATAAAATTAACTTAGCTTCAAGTGATGCATATGTGATTAAATTGCCCAAGATAGCCTGGCACGGGTAACTTAGGCCCACGAGTTTAAGTTTCAACACGTTGATAAACCTTGAGCAATTGGATTGAAGTGACCTAATTTCTAGTGTTGATTGTGGATTAACATAACGTTACAGAAGTTAGGGGGTTAGATTTTATATGAACTGGTGGCACCTAGTTAGCTAGGTATGAACAAGTGTACTGACAATTCACAAAGAGGGCCACGAATGCAGGACTGTGCGATAACTCAACTAAATCCCCCATTTGGTGCGCCACAAGATACCCTTACTGAGCTGCTAAACTAAGTTAGCATCCTGGCTAGCTTACTGTTAGCTCTGAATAAACTGTCTCAAGTTCATGAGCAATCGCCACTAGCTAGAGTCAGCCGTCCTAACCCTGTGCACTTTAAGCAGGAAAATGGCACTAAATGGTACATTGTTATCAATTTTACCTGCGTATCTGACCAACTCTGCAAAGCATGTTCACGACAGTGCTCATAAGGTAGACAGGACAGAGCCGACACACTGGTAACTGCCCTTCAAATGTGCAATTTCAACTTGACAGCGAAGGCGACCGTACCATTCATGGTCACGTGGGGGTGTGACGAGAGTGCACAGAAATTAAATAAACCTTGACTGCAACTATTGAACTCAATACTCCTTTCAGAAATATTAATAGATAAGATATAATGACGTGTGATGGAAAGGTAATATATTGAAATATATTTTAACATTTTACAATATGATTTTAGCCCTCCCTCTCCAATGACATTTTCACGACAACTCACCCTTCTGGCTGGTTTTCCGTGGCCTTCATAAAGGTGCAAAGGAGCGCAGGTGAGGTGTTATTGCATATTTTGTTACAAAACTAATGTCCACTGTCATAAATTATTTTATTTTTATTTCCGTTATTAAATATGGGATTATTGGTAAATTAACAATATATGGTATAATGTAATATAGTCATATTTCTTGTAAAATGATTTTACATAAGTGGGCTGCACAATTTAGCATAATTATCAAAACGAACAGCATAGTAAGAATCACGTGAACATCTTCACCACAGCGGAGGCAATGTCAAAGATCGTCTATGTTAAGGAAAATGACTCACTCAGGAATAAAACCAACGAGACCTCAGTATTTTTAATAAAACACCAAATTTCATTTTGCAATAGCAGGTGTTAAACTTGGTGGGTACGTATAAATGCATAAATCGGGGAACACCAGGGATTCAGATGCCTGTATTGAGTTATTATATTGTTAATGATGTATAACAGGGCAAAAGCTCTGCTGGGTTCACAGCACAGCAGTACTACAACCACTCACATCATAAACTATTCTAACACAGCAACTAATTATTCACATTATGGATTTATCTGTAGATGATTTAGCTTATTAATCATTTGCCTTACAAAATGTAATCAAACATTGTGGAAAATATCCATCTCATTTTCCCAGTGGCCCTGGTTTCATCCTTGTTTCACGACAAAAACATGATAGGAGCAAATATTTACCATTGTGAAGCTAGAATGACAATGATTAATTAATTGACCCTTAACATTAATAACGATATTTAAATATTTTATTGATTGACTAACTGATTAATCAACTAATGGCTTCAGCTCAAAACTACACAGCTTTCAAATATGCCCATCCATGAAGAGCACCAAGCTGTGTATTGTTGTAGCCTATCCCAAAGGTGAACTTTAATACAATAAAAGCAAAAATGGGGGAATACAGAAATGCCACGTCTTTGTCTTTGACATAAACAACTATTTACTATTACCAGTGATGTATGAGGTACACAAATCTTTTACCTTGGTAATGTAAGTAAGTAGCTTTACCACAGTGTAGAAAAGTACTACTAAAAGTAAAGTAAAAGTCCTGCATTCAAAATGTCACATAAGTAAACGCATAAAAGTATCAGCATCAAAATATACAGAAAGTACAGAAAGAAAAGTACTCATTATGCAGAATGGCCCATTTTGTAATAATGTATATTATATTATTGGATTAGGCTAATTGATGCATTAAGGTGTGCATCACTTTAATGTTGTAGCTGATAAAAGTGGGTCAATTTTTTACTATAGCCTATATAGTCCCAGATAGCTTGTACATTTCACCAAGGGATCAATAAGTTTTATCTTTATCTATAATAATATCTCATAATTTATTTGTACATTATATTTTGTAATAGCCTATTAGTATGAATATGCAAAGTAAATAAAGTTAGCAAATATATTTTTTAAAGTGCAATTTTTCCCTCTGAATTGTTGGAGTAGCAGAAAATGTACCTCAAATTATATTTAAGTACAGTACTTACCAATGTACTTACCACCAGTGATTATTGTTATTTCAGCGTAAATATTAATTGACGAGGAGCACCCTCCCCCCCATTTCTCAGCCACGTGTTAGGATCCGGAAACCGCGGCGGAGTGAGACGTCCGGTTCTTCTCCCCCGTCTCTGGTCGTACTCTGCAGCAACGCGAGTGCAGCAACACACGGCCACAGCCATTCTGTGCTTCCCACAGTGACGAAGATGATGGTGATTACGGCGAAGCAAGTCAACTACATATAAATTCTCAGCAAATTTCAACGTAGTTGCATTTTTGCGCCTTGTAAAGAATCATTGAAGCCGAGAGGTTCCAGAAACATCGAAGGAAACGGGTCTGGTACGTGTTTTGAAGGCTGGAGGCCTGATATCTGCAACCAAGAGCCCGCTAGTTTCAGGAAAAGAAACGCAAGGGAGGGAGTCATTTCCTTCACCGCCATTTTGTGACAACAAGGAGCCGAAAACAGAGCCAAGATTTGCATGCTGCCAGGCGGAATATAAAGACAAATTTGTGGCTTATCGCTGTAGCGTTAGTTTCAGTCCTTCTATTTATTTTGCTAGCCGATGCTAAATGTTATTAGCACCTGAGCGTGAACCTTAGCTAGCTTATTTCTATTCCTTGCAGTCCATCGTTGCTGACTGCCACACCAGCTTACATTAGGCGCGACAGCTCTTATTAACCGGCAATGTTAACTTTTATTTGCTCGGCCAGGTGGTTAACTTAATCGCCGCACACATTTACCTTCGTTTATCAGAAAGCACAGCATTTGCAGCCGTTTAGCAAAGTTTTATACATTTCATATTTTACTGCGTGTGGACGCGTTAATGTTACAGCTAAAAATGATGCAGCCGCTCAGTCAGCACACGACATCAAGAAGTGATTAATGATGATTTCCTCTTATATTTACTTCTAGAGTTCACAATGACCAACGAGGAGCCTCTACCCAAGAAGGTGCGTCTAGTTTTGTTTATCGCGTGTTATGAACCCCTTCATGTCTAAATATGAGCATTTTTGGCTTATTTAACGTTATCTAACGACATGGGTTTTCTTCTCTATAGGTTCGCCTCAGTGAATCTGACATGAAGACCCTGACCAGAGAGGAGTTGTGCACAAGGTAGATATGAGCTCTCCAACCGGAGATTAATTATGTTGTGGGGAAACTTGATCTTTTTAGGTTGAGCTGTTAATGTTGACACATGTTCTGCTCCCCTTTAGGTGGAAACAGCATGAGGCATATGTCCAGGTCCTGGAGGCAAAATATACAGAGCTATGTTGTAAGTTAAATCTCTGTCACTTCAATGCCATTCAATATAACGTGAACATAATTTCTCCAGCCAGCATCTCTGACAGCAGTAGTTGAGACATGTTACAGCTAGCCTATAATTGGCTGTGTGTGAAAGGGATGCTTCTTCTGATGCTCTTTCTTTTCTTCCCCTATTCGCCGTCTTAGCCAATGATGTGCCTGGGCTGAAGGAGTCTGAGGAGAAGCTCAAGCAGCAGCAGCAGGAGTCTGCACGCAGGGAGAACATCTTGGTCATGCGACTTGCCACCAAGGAGCAGGAAATGCAAGAGTGCACAGTATGTATCTATTCCGTCTACTTTCTAAAATTGATTTTGACTGCTTCTATCAGAGTTGCAGATGCACCCAACAACTCTGAGTGTAACTGAACTCTTGTGTTCTCTAATCTTAGTTTAAGTACTCTGTGGCAGCAGCTGAGCATTACTATAATTATTGGTTAATTGTTGGATTTAAAAAAATAAATAAATTAATGGTGGGTTAAATGGCTACTATTGACAAATGCTTCTCACAAGTTGGCATGTCTTAAACTTTCTCTTTTACTCCAATCAATGGCAAAAAACCACATAGAAAGTACAGTGTATGTAATATTAATTGCAAAAATCAAGCAACATTTTTGCAAAGTTCTAATAAGCGAATGTTTTAATTTCTTCTTAGAAAGACTTAAAGCAATCATTTATTAAAACTGGAACCCTCAAATTTTCTCTGTATCAACAAATCTATTAATCAACATCATTTCAGCACTACATTGTAGTAATATTCATTCATTATCGTGGTATGTAGGCTAAAGGTTAATGGTGTAGAGGAGGGCATCCTTTGCTTTTATTAGATTGACAGCTCAGTGGATCACCCAGTGGCTTTATGGCAGCACATGCCAGTCTTGTAGGGCAGCTGAGGTAAACACAGAACACTCACTGCCGAGTAGAGGTTAGACAGGTTTTCAACTGTGGAGCCCTGTTGTCACTTTCTTTTTAACCCCTGAGCTGTAATGGGCAGGAGGCTGTTTTCAACTGAAATGCGAAACTCCTTAGCTGGCTGTTGTGTTTTGAGCCATAGTGGTTGCACCTTTTGCCTCACATGAAAATATATTCAAATGAGTTCTGTTGAAATTAGAGGTCATCGTTATTGTGACAGGTGAGTTTTTGTTTGCTTTTGAACTTGTCTGTCTTTCCTTGAAAGAAAATTCTACTGCTGGGCGTGTCATATCAAACAATAGCTTTTATGGAATTCAAATGGTCTTTGATGTAATTACAATTATTCTTAATAGCTGTGATTAATCATCTAAACAAGTATTTTTATTTTGTGGTTATCTGAATTTAAATCTAGATACTGTTCAAAACTGACTAAGCGTACAATTTGAAAAGGCAGCATGCAGAAATTGCTCAACTTTTAGTTATTGCTAATAATTCTTATTATTGCTCCACAATAATTACTAATGTGACTCCATTGAGTGGAGAGTGGACAAGCTACAGGACTGGCAGTCCTGAACAGTCAAAAGCAGTTCATTGGGAGACAACTTTACCAGTCAGTAACACCCGTTTCTTTTAATCTGCAGACCCAGATCCAGTACCTCAAGCAAGTCCAGCAGCCGAGTGCGGCCCAACTGCGGTCATCTATGGTGGACCCAGCCATCAACTTGTTTTTCCTCAAAATGAAGGCTGAACTAGAACAGACTAAAGACAAACTGGAGCAGGCGCAAAATGAACTGAGTGCCTGGAAATTTACACCTGATAGGTAAAGACAATCAAAATAACCCCCCTCCCCCCAAAAAAGTCAAGACTTCCTCATGCCCCCCACCCTCACTCTCACTGCAGGCATGCAGGAACAATGGTGGGGGGGGGGCTGACAAATGCTGTACTCACCACGAGACTCAGACTTTACAGAAAGCCAGTCACTGCAAAACAAAACTGTTTTTGTACTCTTGCACTGTGCCAGCTACATATCACATAACCTAAAGAGAAAAGACAGAATGGTCAGGTGACACTTGTGTTTCAGCTTTCTCCCCTCGTATCCCCTCACCGTCCAAGGGCCTGAAGGAGTCCGGACTGTTCCTGAAGAGGTGGTCACTCACTTCCCGACACGGATATGCCCTCCCCGTACCCTCAGCCCAAACCAGACAGTTCACACATTAAATAGGGGGGTCAAGGTGGAGGGTGAGTCAGGCAGGGAGCATCCCTAGCCTAAAACAGCAATTGAACATTTTACAGACAATTCCCCAGCTTGGTTTATAAAGACTTTAACTGTGGATTACACCACACACATACCCCTTCTAGTCTGCCTGAGAAACCTAAAGACTTTTTGGACAGTCTAGATACATTGCAGTAACATGAGGAAAGTTTCTAGGATTTAAAAGTTAAGACTTCGGGGGGGGGGGGAAGAGTCACTAGAAATGATAAGACTGTGAGCGGAGCCAGATCCTTGGTCCACAGAGGACTATGTTTCAGGCATGAGGGTCCAGTCGCCTGTGTCTTTGAACATGGGCCCACTCACGGTAGAGTGTATTTACCTGTTTTATTTTGTGACTTTTGTTTTTATTGGCATTTAATTTGATCTTTCTGTTGTTTCTCTCAAACGAACACTTACTGCAGTGTGCGTGTGAACTAAGAAGGATCATTGGCTTTGATTGTTTATACTTTAAAAAAAAACATTTGCACTTTTATAATGAATTAAGCTTTGCTTGATTCTTCAAATGAGTAATGAACCACACTGCTGTAGGTGCATTGAGTGCTGTTTTCAAGTTGTGAATGCAAATGTCTTTAACAAGTCATGTTATGAGTTGATGAGAATGTATTTATTGTATGTGTATTTTTGTTATTGACCCTTACAATCTCTCCCTCAGCCATCTGCACTAATAGCTAATTAGATGTCTCTTTATCACCTGTGTGGCACAGATCTTGAGCCACAGAATTGTTTTTAGAATGAAACACGTGGAATCTGTTATGTCTTCCTGTTTTTTAAAAAAGACATTTATACTCCAGTGAGATTTGAGCTGGCAGTGTATTCACAGCCTTTTGAGAGCTAAAAGCGTACGTCTTCCCAGTCCTTTAGATGAACTATTAGATATAACCACTAAACTGCTGAGAAGAAGTGCGGTAAATGCAATTAACTCTATAATCTACAGTGCTTTTATGACAAGTAAGACTAAGATACATGGTTTTCTGCGCTATTACCGTGTTAATGACTGCTGCTGCTTTTATATGGTACAGTTACTGGGTTCATTTGCCATTACTGTTAAAATGTAATTTTCCTTTGGCCAGATGATTTCCATAGGCATTTATAGACTAAAGAGTTGACAGCTAATTATGGTTTCAAATGACATGTTTGCCTGTCACTTGTTTGCAAATTTGGCACAGTAACTGCTAATGTAAAAATTCAACAGGTGTGCTGGACCGTTGGAGCATTTCTGAAGTTGAGAAGGCAGCACCTTTTAAGCTATTTGATTTTACTGTTGAAGCACTTGCTCCTGTGTATTTAAAGTGATGACTACACAAAACCTGTGCCTGGTTCTGCAGTGCACATTTCCTTGTTTG
The DNA here is from genome assembly GCF_014851395.1 of Micropterus salmoides. Classification (NCBI taxonomy): domain Eukaryota; kingdom Metazoa; phylum Chordata; class Actinopteri; order Centrarchiformes; family Centrarchidae; genus Micropterus; species Micropterus salmoides. The sequence continues at coordinate 17,774,929 of NW_024040928.1, forward strand.
CTACTCATAGTTAAAGATTGATATTTAAATTGTAGCTTTTCTTGTAGCGTGTCATTCTAATATTACTGTTACATTTTTATTCTGCTTTTTCTTAACACCCAGTGATGTAGCGAGTGTGTGTACGAATTTGAGAATTTGGTGGCGGCAGAATTGCTACTGTTATTTTAAAAGTGCAACACGGTGAATTAAGTTAAAAGTGTAAGAATTAGTTCCAAAGAAGTGTGGGTCTAGGTAGCCTGTTTTGGGTTTCAGCAGATTTTAGTACATACTCATAATTGAACTTTTAATTTAGTTATAGGAAAAAATGTGAGTTTGAACTTGAATAAGAAAATAATTTATTTGTGCAAAACAGATTTGTGTCAGAGGGATCCTGATAATTTTGTATTGCATTGGAATCTAAGGGATATAATGTTATGTGGCTGGAGAGTCATTAATGGATGGCCAGGTTGAAGAGTTTCTGTTGACCCTTGGCTCATGGATTGGGCAGTTGGAACAGATCAGTGGCATCTCATTACCTGTTGCCTTTGTCTCCTGGTTCACTGTGTGATGTGAGACTTGTTTCCCTTACAGCCAAACGGGGAAGAAACTGATGGCCAAGTGTCGAATGCTGATTCAGGAAAACCAGGAGTTGGGTAGGCAGTTGTCCCAAGGACGCATTGCCCAGCTGGAAGCGGAGTTGGCTCTGCAGAAGAAGTACAGCGAGGAGCTCAAGACCAGTCAAGACGGTGAGAACATGAGCGGCATCCACATCTCACAGCCTGACTATTTTTACTTTACTATGTGTGAATGCTTTCAAAAATAGACATGTTAATAGATTCTGTTTATCATTTACCAAAATGCTATGTGAATGGCTGAAGAACTGTCTAAATCAAATCATTATTTAGTGCGACTACCCTTTGCTTGGGTACTCTTGCATATAGATTTTGAAGGAACTCTGCAGGTAGGTTTGCCCAAACATCTTGGAGAACTACCCACAGTCCTTCTGTGGATTTAGGCAGCCTCAGTTGCTTCTCCCTCTTCGTGTAACCTCAGAGACTCCATGATGTTGAGATCAGGGCTCTGTGGGGACCATACCATCACTTCCAGAACTTACTGTTGTTCTTTAAGCTGAAGATGGTCCTTAATAACTTTCGCTTTATGTTTGGGGTCGTTGTCATGCTGCAGAATAAATTTGGGGCCCATCAGATGCCTCCCTGATGGTATTGCTGGATGAAAAAGTTTCTGCCTGTACTTCTCAGCACTACGGAGCCCATTCATTCTGATCAGATCCCCAACTCCTTTTGCAATAATACAGCCCCAAACTTGCAAGGAACGTCAACCATGCTTCATCATTCTTCGTCATTCTTGAACCGCTCTCTAGCTGCTGCAGCCAGATGTTTCAAATTTTGACCCATCAGTCCAGAGCACTAGCTGACATTTTTCTACAACCCAGGTTCTGCATTGCTGTGTATAGTTGAGTCATTTGGCCTTGTTTCCATGTTGGAGGCATGGCTTTTTGCCATAAGTCTTCCATGAAGGCCACTTCTGACCAGATTTCTCTGGACATCAGGTGGGTGAATCGTGGTTCTACGTGTCTATTTTAGTTCTGAGTTGATGGCACTGCTGGACATCTTCTGAGGGCAGGAAGCATGATGAGTCTTTCATCTGCTGCGGTAAGATTCTTTGGCCAACCACTGTGTATATGGTCCTGTAGATGGCCTGTTTCTTTGTGCATCTTGAAAAGAGCTTGGACAGCACATCTGGAAACCCCTGTCTGCCTTGGAATTTCTGCTTGGGAGAGACCCTGCTGATGCTGTATAACTACCTTGCATCTTGTTGCTGTGCTCAGTCTTGCCATCGTGAATGACTTGACAACAAACTTCTTCGTCTTCAGCAACTTTACCTTGTTAGCTGAGTTTTGCTGTTTCAGTTAATGATTGTGTTTAACCTACATAATGAATTGGTGATTGTTAGTAGATTGGTATAATTGTTTAATCATACACCGGATGATGTGCTTACAAAATCCCTGACTTTGTGCAAGTGTACCTAGAAGAATTGGTGCTGTTTTAAGGCAAAGGGTGGTCACACCAAATACTGATTTGATTTAGACTTTTCTTCCGTGACTCACTCTGCATTTTGGTAATTGATCAACTAAATCTATTAACATCGATATTTTTGAAAGCATTCTTAGTTTACATGATTTTTTCCACATCTGCTTAAAACTCTTGCACAGTACTGTACATCTTTTAAACATGTTACTGTTGATTTGATTTTTGACTGTTGACTTTTCTGTTCCTGATCTCCGTCTCTCCCAGAGTTGAATGACTTTATCATCCAGCTAGACGAGGAGGTGGAGGGGATGCAGAGCACTATCCTCGTCCTGCAGCAGCAGTTGAAGGAGTCTCGTCAGCAGCTGTCTCAAACCCAGGGGGCATTGGCTGGAGCAGGACCCAGCAGGACTTCACCCACCGCTTCCAGCTTGTCCGCTGTACCGTCCACCCAGCCTGAGCAGGCCAGCGCACCCTCTGAACCAATAGGCAAAGACTACGGGAGGGTCTCCAATGGACCAAGCAATGGCAACTCATCCCAGAGGAGCGAGACCACTACACCCAGCCTGTACCGGGAGGTCAGCAGCACAGAGGAAGACTTTCCCATGTCCCCCATGGTCTCCAGCCCCGGTGACGCTGAAACCAAACTGTCCAACCACTCGGAGGAGGTGTCCGGGAGTCAGACTGCTGCTGGGAGAGTTGGAGGACCTGTGGGTTTCGGGAGCCAGTTGAGTGCAGGGTACGAGAGCGTGGACTCTCCGACGGGAAGCGAGACATCATTGACTCAGCACTCGAATGACACAGACTCCACCGACCCCCATGAGGACAAGGCTGCCCTGGTGACCAAGGGCACCAGGACTGCAGGGTCACGGCACACTCAGAACGGCCTAGACTCCAGTACGAGCGACAGTGCCGTTTTGTAATGTACTTTGACATGTACTGTCTTTTCTTTCTATTTTTATTTTTTTTTTATACAATATACAAACAAGGCAACAAATGCATAGTCTGTAACACAGCACTGCTGTCCCAAGACGTTTTGTTTTCACCCTCCTCCCCTTGCCTATCGTGATGCCTCTGTCACATTTGTGTTGCTAAACAGGGATATAACCGGTATGGGTTAATGTTAGAATTGAATTGAGTGGATGTATGATTTAAAACTAGTACGTTTCATTCTGCTGTTTATTTGAGCACGTCTATGCTGTTCTTGTTTGAGCTCTTGACACTGAAATCAGGCATCTGGTGTTGTAACTCATCGTCAAAAGTCAGTAAAATCACTGAATTACAGTAGCTTCGCAAATATTCAAGGTCATTTTTTAGATGTTGGCCTGTGTTTTTTCTTTTTTTTTTTTTTAATGCAATTTTAATTTTTCATTGACAAAAATTCTGTTCAAAAGATTCTGTTAAATTGTGAGTAGTTTGTATGCGATGTTCATATTATTCTGACTTCAGTCCTTTTCATGTACTGACCAAATACCAATAAAGATTTTTAATACTACCGAGAGAGCCATTTTTACTTGTGTAAACTATTGTCTCACAGCATAAATGGCCATAAAAGGCCTCATCATACCCACTGGGTCAGAAAGACCGCTCCTTGAGTTTGTTTTAACAAAATATACTACAAAGAGGGTGAACATGTATAAAATAAGTTTTGCTTGTGTTATGAGTTACGGTGCACTTAATTTTACATAATCTTTTACATAAATCTCATGAACATAATGAAACTTTATTAAAACCAGGAGGAAAATTAAACATTACAGTAGCATATGGAGAGGTACAAAGGAACAGGAAGTAAGAAAATGCAAAAGTTACAAGTTTTAAAAAGTACATTACCCTAACCAGTGTGCAAAACCAACAGTGCAGTTTCTGATCATCAAGATTAAAATGGCATAGCAGTTCATTGGAAAGCATAATGTTAAAAGTACAACAAATATAAAATGAACAATATATAGTGGAAGTCTTGACTAACTGTGTGGCCTTCAAAGTGACATTCAGCTCAACTGAAAGTGGCATTATAATGAATGAAGACTCATCCTCCAAACACACGGTGGCACTGTAATGCATACTCCCACCAGTTACACTTGCACATATCCGTGTATCAGTGCAGGTCTGACAGGCAGGCAGGAGTGGACACAGTCTACGGTCTATGTACAGTCTTTGGTGGACACCAGTGGACACACAGGAACAACACTTGAAAGCAACGACTTCAACCCCAAAATGAACACCGAGCCTGTTGTCATCGTCTCTGCTGCTCGGACACCGATTGGTAAGTTTTCAATATCTCCCTAGAAGCATGCGCATTCTTTTGAAACTGTTTGCAACATTTGTAACGTTACTTGACTGTTGCTAACAATGCGGCTTGTAGTCGCTGTAGTCAAACTAAGTGTAGTGGAAGTTAATAATTATTACAGCTATCATATCTCTCTGTATTTACATACAGTCCCGTGAGATGATGTGTTGTCATTTGTCAGGTTTAATTTTGCGAAGTGGTTGATGTCATTCAATTAAATACGTCTGCGTCTTGCAGCGCTCTGATTGGTTCGCGCATGTGTCAGGATTGTTCTGTGACCTGTGATTGGCTGGCTGCTCATAGTGCCACGGAGCACGAGCTTCCTATCATTGGTTACTTACAACATGTCCCGTGTGTCAAGAGCAGGTTGGGCGTGTTTCCTCTCTAAGATGTGATAACCTTTTTGTTAGGCCTGTTTGTTAAGCAAAATGATGCACAATGATATAAAAGAGGAAATTCTAATAATGACCTAAACAATTTAATTTTATTTATATAGTGCCAATTCATAACAGAAGTTATCTCTTTGCACTTTTCATATAGAGCTAAACAACTGATTATGTGAATGAATTCAGTAGGGTTGAAGGACCGCTGCAACATCTGCATATCTACCCTTCTTTGTATGGGGAAAGATGAATATACACTGTGACCATGGTGTACTATCTAAAATAGCAAGATATGTAGATCACCTTGTCAATACTGTTGGCAAATAATTTTATTTTCTGTCAGCTAATTAATTGACTAAATGTTGAGGAACTAAACCCAACCACATTCTCTTTATCCTTAAACAACTTCCATTTGATACAGCCTTTGATAGTTATTTGGGCTGTGTAAGCCTAAAAAGTCTCCCCTTGTAAAATGGTGGATAAATGGTCTTCCACTGTGTCCCTGATTATGTGCAAATGCTACAACATCTTCTCCGCATTTTTACACAGGGTGCTTGAACGGTGCTCTGTCCACGGTGCCTCTGCATGACCTGTGTTCAGTGGTGATCAAGGACGTCCTGAAGCGGGCTGGAGTGAAGCCAGAAGAGGTCTCTGAGGTTATCATGGGACACGTGCTAACAGCAGGTGAAAGCTCAGGAGAGAAAACTGTGGCAGAGGTTCCACATTCATGTGTCGACTTAATAGTTTTTGGGCAAAATCAGTCCGATATGACTTTGTCTCATTGGTATTCACTTCCCATTGTATTTTTCCTTTCTGTCCTTAAGGTCATGGTCAGAATCCAGCACGTCAGGCCAGTGTTGGGGCAGGTATTCCCTACCCTGTCCCGGCCTGGAGCTGCCAGATGGTGTGCGGCTCTGGGCTGAAGGCTGTGTGTCTGGGAGCTCAGTCCATCCAGGCTGGAGAGTCAGCTGTGGTGGTTGCAGGGGGCATGGAGAGTATGAGCAGGGTAGGTTACGACACACGTAGGGTGAGAGGAATATAAAATAGTGGACAAGCGGTCATATCAGACGGATACAGGAGTGTGTAGGAATCCTCTTTAAAAAAAAACAAAAAAACAACGATAATAAACAGGGCTGCTTAATGAAAATAAAACACTTAAGACAAAATTCTTGCAAAAACATCTCTTTACCATCATGGCCTTCAACTTTACTTAGAGGTTTTATCCATTTTAGTATTTATAGGCATATTTCAAACAGTTAAGATGTGAGGGGAGTCCAGATTTCCTTGATGATAAGACGTCTTAACAGTTTGTTTCCTGGTTCAACCTAAGGCCCCTCACACACTGCAAATGAGAGCAGGTTTGAAAATGGGAGACGCCTCCCTGCAGGACTCCATGGTGGCTGACGGCCTGACGGACGCATTCCACGGCTACCACATGGGCATCACAGGTGTGTGCATGGCTGAGAATACATGGTCACACGCTTTTGACTGCCACATGTCTAAATGAGTGTTTATTTATTCAATCTCATGAATATTGTATCAGCTGAGAATGTGGCGACGCAGTGGAAAGTCAGTCGAGAGGAGCAGGACCAGTTTGCTGTCCAGTCCCAGAACAGAACAGAGGCTGCACAGAAAGCAGGACATTTTGTTCAAGAGATTGTTCCAGTCATGGTTTCCTCCAGAAAAGGCAAGGAGTTGTTGAGCGATTTATTATCTAATTTATCCTTCAGTTTCAGAGAAGTTGGGTCATCATTTGTCTGTCATCCTCAGGTCCCATTGAGGTCAAGGTGGATGAGTTTCCTCGCCACGGCAGCAACTTGGAGAGCATGTCCAAACTCAAACCCTGCTTCATTAAGAACAGCAGTGGCACCGTCACGGCTGGAAACGCCTCAGGTTGGAGAGTTTTGTTTGACACAGAGACGATGCCACAGAGTTTTATCTCACTGACCAAACAGATGTCTGCCACAGCAGTTCTCTTAAGTGCTAGCTTTTTCAAAATTAATTTCTAAAGCAGCTTTTTAAAAAACTCTAGGTATTAATGATGGAGCAGCAGCAACTGTCCTAATGAACCAATCAGAGGCTGCGAGGCGTGGCTTAAAGCCCATGGCCAGAATCGTATCATGGGCTCAAGCTGGCCTTGACCCGTCCATCATGGGAACTGGACCAATACCAGCCATCAGGAAAGCGGTGAGAAATCCGAAGCAACTACATGTAACAATAATTGGGGGGGGGGGAGAAAAAAGCTGCTTTAATATGACATTCTCTTCTTGTTCTTATAGGTTGAGAAAGCAGGCTGGCAGCTGGATCACGTCGACTTATTTGAGATTAATGAAGCGTTTGCTGCCCAGTCTATCGCTGTGGTTAAAGAGCTTGGCTTAAATGTAGACAAGGTAAGAGTATAGCATCACTTTGAGATTGTAAATTTGATGTCACATTTATCTAATGTCTCCATTAAACTGACATCAGAGAATACTACACACAAATGTTAAGAAAAAATAAGAGTTTCTTTGAAGCAATAAGATCCTCTAGTCAGTTTTACTCCAGGAACATGTGCAGCACTATAACGCTGTTATTCTCGTCCTCTCAGGTGAATGTGAATGGTGGTGCCATTTCTCTGGGCCATCCCATTGGTATGTCCGGCTGTAGAGTGCTGGTAACCTTGTTGCACGCACTTCAGAGGACCGGAGGCTGTAAGGGCGTGGCGTCTCTCTGCATTGGAGGAGGGATGGGCATCGCCATGTGCGTGGAGAGGGTTTGAGATGAAACCCTAGCGCTGCTTTGTGGATTGCACTTAATCTCATTTTGAATGGATAAAGGGATACTGTAACTCATTGTTTACACTACAGGACGATATAAGGGTTTACCTGGGGTCTTCTAAAGTGAATATGTTGTGATTGTTGGATCATACCCAATAATAGTATGTCATTTTCACTGTGAACTTAATTTCACCTTTCCTGAGGTTCTAGCTATGTGGGTTATGTCTAGATGATCTAATATATGCTGACGGCTTAAACATAATAGGTACCATGCTGCAGCTGGTAGTTGTTGGCAAGCAACCAATGAAGAGAGGCTGTTTTTCCCTTCAAAATAACTTGCTTTCAGTTACCTGTACAACTGAAAAAACTCAAACTAAAACCGCAAAGGCAAGTCTATATTATCGATAACAGTATTGATGAGTTTTGGAAGACATGCCATCTTTTCTGTAGAGCATTTTTAAGTTATAGTGTCATTTATTTGATAATTGTTTAAACCACTCAATAGATTTTGGTTGCTCTGAAAAACTGATCAACATTCCACTTTTTCTAATCAATTGTGCAGATGGCAGCCTTGAAACACAGCAAAGTGCCAAAACATTAAGTATGCTAACCTCCTCAAACCATGTGCTTCCTGTACACAGCCAGATGTTTGTGAAAACGTCTCCTATAATCTAGCTGTTCTACATATCAATAAAGAATTATAAGCCATAGAGTTCAAAACATCTTTGAAACCCATATATCAAAGCCTGCACAAAAACACAGCCAGTAGGGGTGGGAATCGCAGGGTACCACACGATGCGATACACGGCTCACGATAACGATATCACGATACAGCAATTCTGCAATAATTGATATATTGCTTGACAATCCTAAAGTGATGCATCATGATATCCAACTATTAATACAAAATGCCTGTGAAAAAGTTTACTATTTATTGGCTGCAAATCCAAACTGTTAGGAAACAGCACCATTCAGTCTGTAAATAAAACTACAGAGCAACTATGAAAAATTATCAAAACATTTGTTATAAAAGGCACAAAATGCAAATTCACTACATTTTACACTGCAAATACAAGTACTACTAGTACTACTTAAATCTAATCTGTACATCACATTAACTGTTCAGTGACACAGCATTGTGCCGCCCTTTGTCTTCCTACTGATAGCTGTAGCTGGTCTGTGTGGAGTGCGGAAGCAGAAGAGTAACATTAGCAGATCAAGACAGTGAAGTTAGCAGCTATTTATTTCACACAGAGCTCAGGAAACATGTACTTTAAGCATTTGCACAGTGTCAACTATGGATGTTTGCATGTGAAGCAAAAAGTGTAGTTGTCAATTGTATTTTCGTGATCGCAACGCTAATGTCATTTAGCATATTAATGGAGATTCCCATTATGTTAGCAGTGAGCTAACCGTTGAAGAGCTATTTTATTATTTAGCAATTTGATGGGCTGGAATATCGATACAGTATCATGGAAAAATATACGATATTGCCGTATCGATTTATTGTCACAATCCTAACAGACAATGAACCAATCAACGTCCATTTCCAACCATTGGAGCTTTATTAAGTGTCCAAAAAAAAAAACTAATCGCTTACAGTTCCTCTGGAGAGGAGAGCCCAGAGGGAGTGGGAGAACAGTAAACAGGCAAAGTGCACAGCCTACAACTACAGCAACAGCCATAAAGAGCTCCTTATGTATAAATACAGACAATGAACCTATTTGGACCAATCGTAGCCTTTTAACCATCCAGAGATCCCGATTGCACGGCATCCTGGTACGACTGCCCGCCCTCCTTCTGCTCTGGGAACAGTTTGATGAGGTCGTCAATACGGAGGATGGTGATGGCAGCCTCTGTGGCAAACTTGAGGCTCTTTGTTTTGACCATGGTGGGCTCGTACACGCCCGCCTGACGGTTGTCTCTAGGCTTGCCGTTCACCAGGTCCAGACCAATCCTACAAGCCAAAAAAAAGAAAGTATTCAAATACTGTATATGTTCACCTGAGACAGTAAAAAGGAAATTGTCTTAAAAGTTAATCTTGTTTCTGGCAAGAGCGTTTGTTTGAACAATCTCATACAAAAGGCATGTCGAATGTTCAGACAGCAACTAACCTTTTGTTTTTTAATTGATTTATCTGCCAATTTCATATTTATTTATTCTTCAGTTTAGAATAATATAGTGAACATCAACTCAGCCTCATTAATCATAGACAGACCAAATCCATATAGTGCCACTTCACTAAATGGAACACCTAAAGGGCAATTTGTAAATACAGACATTACGGTTTCATGACTGGTGCAGTAAGGAAAGACTCACCACTTGAGATTCTTGCGTTCAGGATTAACCTGAGCCTCATTGTGGAAGGCCCTTAGCTTCGCCACCAGATCAGTGGAGTCCTGTGCTGCATTCACAGCCAGCGTCTTAGGGATGACGAGGAGAGACCGAGCAAACTCTGCAATAGCCAGCTGCTCTCGGGAACCCTAAAGAAACCATGGTGATGAGTAACATTTCAGCATTGGGAAAACTGGCTCACCGCCAACACTACACTGATCACTACACAAATCATCTCTTAAAAAAATAAAATGAAGAGGCACCTAACCAACAGTTGCATGCTTGACAAATGAACGTGTTTTTTTAAAGATATGACTCACCATGCTGGTAGCGTAATTCTCAAGGTAGATTGACAGCGCTGCCTCCACAGCGCCTCCTCCTGGAACTACAGACTTTGACTCTAGCACTCTCTTGACCACACAGAGGGCATCATGCATGGAGCGCTCCATCTCGTCACACATGAAGTCGTTGGCCCCGCGCAAAATGATGGATGCTGATGTGCGTGCTTTGGTACTGAGGTGATTCAAAGGTAGGAGAAAACAGAACCGGTATAGTTAACATGTGCTAAGGTGTTGAAAATGTTAATGTCAATAAACACGAGGGGTTTCTACATGATGATCTACAGATCATGCAAATCCAAATACTTTTCATTTGTCTCAATTTATCTTTGACATTTTTCACAGAACAAAAGGCAACGCAAGATGTATTCCCAAGCAAACATTTAGCAAGTTTAGCATGTGTACAGATTGAGCAAAGATGTCTCTGTTCAGAGCTTATAACACTGACAACTTGTGGTCAAACTACAAAAAAGCATGTTTACATAGACTAATGCCTCGTGCAGACTACACGACTTTCAGCGTCGGCCGATGGCACTACACAACTTGCCATCTTGTGACTGAAGTATTTAAGTCATTGTGGCGTTCACACTGCGGGACTGATCGGTGACAAGAGGGTCACACGCTACGCGAGCTGACAACGACTGTCACCCGACGCTGGTCTCCACGTTTTGTCAAGAAAACACGGGAAATGTGAAACGGGAAATGACGCGAACCTACACACAAAACAGTTGCTGTTTGTTATTATAAAGATAGGAATTTTAAAGACAAAAATATAGGTGAAAGAATGGATTAGCACAGGCAGGTAGCAGGGATTGTCTTTGTTACAGAGAAAGCTGGAGGTGAGTAGAAAGTGTTTAGCGGTAAAAAAGTAGCTGCCTGCTCTCATTGGCTGGATGTCGAGTTGGCTGACTGTTCCAGATATTTGGCATGCTAGATATCTGGCAGACGTCGGCGATCTGTCAGAAATGTGTCGGGAGCCGTTTTTGATGAGTCGTCGTGTAGCTCACACAGAATGACTGGCGACCGCCGATCACAGCTTGACGGTCAAACGAGTGGCAAATCGGGGTAAAAATTGTGTAGTGTGAACTAGGCTTAAGCAGCTTTTAATGATGCCATGAGATTACTACTTAAGAGACCTAGATGGTGTAGTGCAAGTGAAATGTTTGTGTAGTAAAAATATCATGTATAAATTTATTTGCTGTCTTAATGAATCTGAAAAATGTCAAAACACAACATTATCAAAACACAAGGTTTAGTACTACATGCTACCAATTCCAGGTGTGGAGACCTTGGTGCAGTTGTCTCTTTGTAAGACATTAATGTGAAAAAGCCAGCCATAGGGTTTCAAATGCATGTTTTCTTTAAAAACGCAATAAAAAAAAATTGCCAATATTACACCATTTACCAAACTACAGATGTGATAAAATTGCATGCATTGAAATGTTCTCACCTACAGTTGTACTGATGAAAGCTTATGACTCAGCACAGAGTTAGGAGTACTCTGTAGTTACCAGTATAAAGTATAAGACACTGCTATATATAGTTACAGTTCTTACTTCTTAACAAGGATGAGCTCGTCATCACAGATGCGTTCCTGCACAACCTCCTCAGCCTGGCCGAGCATTGTGGCCTCAAACGTCTCCTCTCCCTCCAGATTGGTCAAAGAAGGGCACATGGTGGCTGAGAATGGACAAACACAACTAATGTCACAGTGATATTTATTAGTTTAAAAATCAATCATTCAATATGACGGCTTGACCAAGACATTTTTTATTTTAATTATTTATTTATTTGAAAGGGACAATGCAAACAATGTCAAAACAAAGCTTGTCACTGAAGTGCTGCATATAACGTTTGTAGCTAATGCTAATTTTCAACTCCTGTCCCTGGTTGGGCTTTTATATACAATAGAATTTAATACTTCACTGCTTCAATTTAAAAAAAATAATATAAAGATGATATATAAACATGCATATCATATACAACTCTTACCTACTTACAATAATTAAAAATTAGTACACTTTTGGTTTGTCTTTAACCAGTTTTTAAGCCTGGAAGTAAACATTTTAAAGTCAGGTACAGTCTTGATGTCAGAGTTAAAACATGTACACAGCAGTAACACAAAAGCCACTCAGCACAAACTTCGGCGGGCTCCACCCCTACCTCCTGTTGCCTTGGCAATGCGTTTGAGGTCCTTCTTGAGAACCCTTCTCACTGCCATGGCTCCTACGTCCACAAAGTACTTAAGACACATATCATCAATGCCTCCGGTGGTCAGGATAACGTTGGCGCCTGATGCCAAAATCTTTTGGATCCTCTCCTTGGTGATATCAGATTCTCTGGAGCAACGAAATCCAAAAGTGAATCAGGTTCACCAGCAATATTTTTAATACAATACATTGTATAATATAATGCAAAATTGTCCAGCCCACAGTAGTGGTTCAACAGCTCAGAGAGAAGCTGCTGCCTTGACTGAGGGGCTGCTTATATTTTCTCCCACGCGTATCACTGTGCAAACTATTGATTGAGCATCACAGCAAATTTAAATGGGATCATTTTCAAGGGTATTGTGACAGTACAAGAAGGGAGAAATGATCTACCTTTGTCTGATCTGGTCAAGCTTCTCTGGATCGTTGATAATGACTTGTACTCCCATCTTCATCTTGGTCTTCTGCAGGCTGAAGTCCAAGCAAGCAATCTTGGCGTTAACGACGCGCTTTACCATGCCTTTGGAAAAAACACAAAACAGCATTTTTAAATGGGGGAAAATATCCATGGAATAATTCAAACTGACTACCTTAGAACTTGACAGTTTGATAACAAAATGAAGATGTTCAAACATGTCATTTTGCTTTGGGCTATTATTTTGTCTGGCTAGAAAGGTGGTGCCACAGTTTACAAACTACTGTGTCTACAATGCCTTTCAAAGCCAGTGTACTGTCTCCCACGCGTATCACTGCTCACGCCATCAGGTGAGACATAGCAGCAAATTTAAATGGGAATTTGGCTATTCAAAGTGCTTTATATAGGCCAAGAAAGCATTAGAATGACTTTCAAAACAAGCAATAATAAACTGAAGACCAATTAAAACAGATAAAATGGAAAATACATAAAATAAAGAATACAAATGGAATACACCAGAAACAATTACAGTGTAGTAATAAGTTGCCCAAAATAAAACTCAAGGAATTAAGAGTGCAGAAGAGAAACCAATAAACAAAAAGCACAGGAGAACAGTTCCATTTAGATTTCAAAGTAGCATGGGTTGGGGCCTATTTGAGATCATCACGAGGTTCTGTGTACAGCACAGTAGCTAAAAGTAGCTTCCCCGTGTCTGGTTCTCTCAAAGTTGACTGCTTTGTAAAGATCTGAGGGCCCTACAGGGTTTATATTTTTCAAGGACATCAGAAATGTCTTTTTGGAAAGACCAGACCAAAGACTCCTACAATAGTCCACCATGCTAGAAATGGTAAAGTATAAGGCAACACACAATGTGGCTAAATAAATCCTCATGTTCTACATTTTAAATTCAGGAATGTCCAGCTTTGCAACAAACATACCTTGTGAGCCAACTGTGCAGTTCAGTGCATATCCGTTAACCAAGAAGCTCTCTTTCTGGCTGCGGCCATGGGCTTTCAGCACATTGACAGAGTTGATGGGATATCTGGCTACCCCCTTGTTGTCCACAAATTTCACAGCCATAGCAGCATCCACCACTATGTTAGCAAAGAAGTCTGAATCACTGAGGGCTCGGGGTTAAGGCAGACAATGGCTTTACTCACACATAAAATGTTCATTAGAAATTGTCTTCGCTCTCCTGCAAACAGATTTTATAGATTGGATCCAAACAAAACATTTATTGCATTGAACAGAAACAAAAGGATACACTCCAATGATTTTGGAGGACATGGAAGTCTTGGCTGCATTGATTAAGCACTCTCTGCCCAGCTCATCTGTTCCGATAGTGAGATTCTCGTTAATGTAGCGAACAGCCTCCCTGGAAGATGAAAGGCAAGTTCGAGCGTCAAAAAATTTGGACAGATCCGAAGCAGCCGGAGATGAGAAGCATCCATTTTTAAACACTTCTAACAAGACTACAGACTAGTCGTCAATGTCAGCATCTTACTTGCAAGCCAGACGGTATCCACTGATGACTGACGTGGGGTGAATCTTCTGCTTCACCAGCTCATCTGCACTCTTAAGAAATTCTGCAGCAAGAATTACCTGAAATGCAATGCACGCAATATACATTATGAAAAAAAAAAACTGAGAGGGATTCATATTTCAAATGAGAAGTTGAGTTTTATATTGTACCATCGTTTAATTAGAGGTGGCAGAAATGAGGCTGCTCAACCCCTTCAGACACTGAAGGAAGTTTCTCTATCCTGTTAGCATAGCCACACATCCGTAATAAAAGGCAGATGCATGGTACTAACACAGGACATTACAGTTAACTTTTTACAACAACATGAACTCAGTATGTGTCCAGCACAGTACCTAAGAGAGTATAAGGAGCTAGTAGCACCCCACTCCAAGGCTCTGACACCATACTGGAGCAGCGGTTGACCGTACTCACCACAGACGTGGTCCCATCTCCGACCTCCTTGTCCTGCAGTTCAGCCAGTTCACACAAGACCTTAGCAGCTGGGTGCTCCACTTCCAGCAGCTTCAGGATGGTTGCTCCATCGTTGGTGATGGTCACGTCCTGTCAACAGGTCCATGAGACAGATGAGCAACTCAGGCCAAAATATTTATTATGGAGCAAACAGACTGATAAAAGGGAACACATATCACTGAACGTGAAACAGACCCCAATGTCGTCCACCAACATCTTGTCGAGGCCAACGGGTCCGAGGGAGCTCTTGACGATGTTGGCGATGGATGCTGCGGCCATGACTGCAGGGAAGAAGCTACTAGTTAGCAAATACTAAATTACATTTATTCATTTTACCTGACGCTTTCATCCAAAGCGACTTACAATTGCTAATTATGTCAGAGGTCACACGCCTCTGGAGCAACTAGGGGTTAAGTGTCTTGCTCAGGGACACATTGGTGGTTGTGTCACGCGGGGTCTCACACCACGGCGCCGCCACCACCACCCCTGAAATTCCTTTCTTTCCAGTTTAATACAGCTGGTACATCCTTCAACATGTCTGACTTATAAGAATAGTTCTGTCATTAAAATATTCTGTCATTTTATTTAGTGAGGTACACAGTAAGTTAGCCACACCCTCAGACCATGACAGTGTTTTTCTATCCCATTAGCATAGCCGTCCATTCACGGTGTTGCGAGTGGAAGGTACTAAAATGGGATTACGACTTCATAATTAATATTGATGGCGTAAGGTGCCCATTGTGTGAAAACAACAGAAAGCTGTGCTTTGCAGGACTTGACCAGAGACGCAGCAGAGGCTTAAAATGAACATAAAAGTTAGCTAGCGTTAGCATTAGCCACACGTGTGTAACATGGAGTGAATGAAATCAGTTCTCCTGTCCACCATTCGTGACGCACAGAAAATACACGAAGCATTCATGAAACCAAGTAAAGCAGCACAATAACTCACCATTTTGACTACGAATATATTCGCCAGATGTTCTCTGGCCGAGCACATTTAATGGACCATCTAATAGCGACATTTTGGACCACCACACAACCAAGAAGAAAGGAAAGGAAAGGAGCAGTGCACTCTGGGTAAACTGGCATTGAGCAGAAGGTTCGAGAAGAAAATGTATTACAAAAAAACCCGGATATTACCGTAAGAGAGCTTTTAATTATGTAAAACATCTCAAGTTTAAACATGTAACGAAGTTTCATGTCAACCAGTTCCCTTATAAAACTAGAAAAGAATGTTTAGTCACGTCATTTCTTATAAACTACATTTCCCAGCATGCCTCAGCCCTTTTCTTCTTGTTAACATTCTAGTTTAGGACCAGTGCGCCATCTGTTGAGTTTTTTTTTAAAACTGACATCCATGGTGGCAAAACACCTGCTATCTGAAGTATCTAGAACAGTGATTCTCAAAGTGGGGTCCAGGGACCCCCAGTGGTCCTTGAGGGTTCCAGGGGTACCCAGGAATAGGGAAATACTTTTCAAAATAAAAGGTAACACAGCAACAGAATGTATGACTATTTTGGTCATGGGTTTCATACATTTTCAGGAGTAAAACATCTATAAGCAAAAATCCTATCAGATGTGCGACCCAGGGACAAAATCTTGTCAAATAGGGTTCCATCATCTTATCTGTGTCAGTTTAGAGATCCAGTGGATACCAGATAATTCGGAACAACAATTTTGAAGTAGAAGGAAGAAAATTTTGGTACATGACTTGCTGATTTGACATCATATTATGCAGAAACATGGTGGACAAAAGTAAATGCTTTTTATTAATTCACATATTGCATATATACTTTTTTATGCACATGTAATTTATAATATGGTATTAGGTTGTAACCATGGTTCAGGTCACGTGACCTAGATTAGTTATTTATAAGCATTAACCCTGATAACAAGTCAGTTAAAGCAATATTTTAGTGGTTTTAGAGAATGTAGCCTATTGATGCAGCAACATATCTGGGACAAAAATACTTCAAGCTTCAAACTGTGTCAGCATAACATTACACAGCAACAACATCACATATATAACAATCACCAAGAAGCTATACAAAAACATCCATATTGTTTCCACATTAGGACTTAAAGCTCACAAACACTACGGCTGCAACCAATGATTATTTGTGAAAAATGTTGATCAGTGTTTCCCAAAGCCAAGGTGATGTCCTCAAATGTCTTCTTTTGTCCACATCCAAAATGTATTTATTTTACTTACTGTCATAGAGTAAACAAACCAGAAAATGAAAAATTTGAGAAGCTAAAATCAGAGAATTTGGTCTTTTTTCTTTAAAAAAGACTTAAAGCGATTAATCGTTTATCAAAATAGTTGACGATAAATTTAATAGTTTACAACTAATCAATCGTTGCAGTTCTACTGAACACACCGAAGTCGGAAGAATTACTTACAAGTTACTTAACTTCTTAGATTGACAATCGCAGAAGAGAAATGTCAGATATCTCTATCTCAGATATTTAAGGCAATTGAAATGAAATAGTTTGCCCACTAGAGAGGACTGACAAGTCTGACAAAACAAAGTGTCCTCCCCAGTAAATCTCTTGGTCACAATTCTTGAAAAACAAAAGTGTAAGGGATCCTTATCATACCATCAAAATTATTGTTTTACATTAAAACATTAACATTGGTTTATTTATTATAAGATTTTTAATCATCAAATTTAGATATTGGTTTTGGCTTAAATAGAATTGATTTGGTTGGGCTGTATGCCTTGTCACAAAGGAAATATCTATTTTTGGAATAAAAATTGTCCGTCTGTGGGAATCATTTCTTATCTACTAGAATGTAATAACCAACACCTCAATGTAGTGGGATGCTATTTATATTATATTTTCCATCAGAATATAAACTGATATCCCTAATATGGGATAAAAACAAAGCTATCTAGGCCTATATACATGTTATTTGCTAAAAGAATAAGTGGGTAATTAATTACTTTTATCCCCCCATTGAGCATATTATCAAAAATGACTATAACCAAATGATTAGCATCTCGAATACTGTCATATTTTCAGGCTGCTCTGCTTGAATGTGATGTCTCACAATTCTCTTTCAAAAAATAAGTTACAAATACTTCATATTGATTAACATAAACTCTGAATGGTATCAGCTGCTGTACTGCATCATGTTCAATGTGGTGACATATTTATTTAATGATAACCACAAAACACAGAGATGAGTTTAATCTGAATTTATTACCTCCAATACATTGTTCAGCAATGACAACTAGGCAGTTAAGAAAATACAGTACACTTAACTTATACATTAAAGCATTATAAAGCATACCTATGGCATACAAGAATAACCTTCCTAAAATGTACATCTTTACAAAGTGTTTACAGATAAAACATAAAAAAGACAGAAAAGTGCAAAACAGAGTCAATGAAGACTGATGATCCCCACCAGTGAAACAGAGGACAAAAATGTACAAAAAACCCCCAACATACTTCATATTCCTAACTTGCTTGTGATGCACATTTCCTGATATGAACAGTAGGCCAAGATATTGTGCTTTTAAACTTTTCACGTGGTATTGTGATTTGGAACTTGTCTTAAGCAGTGCGTGATAGAAAACCCACTTCTGAAAAACATTCACAGTATCTGATTCAAATATTGTCTGTGTCCCAGAATCTAAATAAAACAATCTTTTAATAAATTAAAATAAATTTTACTTTATTTTACAACATGTCTGTGGCTTGAAGAAATAGTGATAAGGGCCAAAATAAAAGGGGTGCTTTCAAATACATAGGACACATTTTGTGATTTTTGTAAAGACAGCTTCAACAAGTGTGCGGTAAATCCTGGGTATGCTTCAAGGGGAGAGAAAACAACCTTATTGAAGTGACTCACAACTATCTGACTTTGACCCTCTTTCTGTGACTGTGGATGCAGTATCAGTAGTGTGATAGAACAAACAAAGAAAACAAAGAGTTGACTATTCATTTGGAAGAAAAAAATACACCAAATACAGTACTGTAGTCTTTTAACTATCTCTCCTTAATGCTCTCCTTCGTGGTCCCTCTGAAAACCAAAGCTTACAATAAGTATGATTAAAAAATAATAAAAACATCATCCACTTCTTGAGATGCACATTTCACTCTACATGATGGATGCCCCCAGACCATAACAAGTAAAAACATCTCTGATTTACTCACAGATTCAAAATAAATATGAAGTTCTATGGTTTCTTATAGATTATCTAAAATATCAGCATTTTGTCTTGATTTTGGTACAATACCCTATTGATGACAAAGGTGGTAGGTAGAGGGAAATACATTAACTTCATTTAGACTTACAGGTCTAAGTCTAGTTATACTTAACCTATTGGATCTTGTAATAGCCAACATGTTTGTTTGTTTTTACAGTTGCATCCTTGTTGTTACAATTATTGCTAAAAAGCTGTTAAAAGTGACAATCTAGCCTGCAATTTTTTAACTGTTGCTTATTCACAACTGTTTGATAGTGTAAGCACAATTAAAAACACTATCCACCGCTGTGGTTAACCACTCCTCTAAAGGTTAAGATGAACTAGTGCTGGAAATGCAGTTAAAATAACCTTAACAGCAAAATAAAAGAGCTTGAAGAGGTACTCCTGACATGTTGAGTCAAGATCCAAGATTGTTTTTTAGAGTTTTGATGGCTGTGCTTTGTTTTGAGATGTTGGGCATACAATCTGTAATCCTGAACTATTGTATCGCTACAGTAGTTTATTGGCACAAATCCTCCAGCAAAATCAAATCCTACTACTCCAATTATCTCTACAAGGCTGACATGTAAAGCAATAAAGGAGTTTGAATCCCTTTTTATATTAAAACCCATTCAGCTGCACTGAATGCTAAACTTTCCTCTCTTTGAAACATACATGAGAAGGCAGTTTGAAGTTTGTTGAAGTGCTAAGGCAGCTCACATGCAGGCCGTGATGTGGCATTTTGACTAAAAATAGTAACCCATCATGTATTTTACACTGAAGCCCTGTAACAGAGAGTTTAGGTGTTCGCATAAGTTGTTCCAAATATGTCAGTAATTAAAGAAATTGCATCAGATTATTTTGTGAAATGTGTTATGTTTGTGTAATATTTCTTTTTGTTTGTGGACTATGATGTTTAATGATGTAGGGCATTCAAGGCAAAGCAGCTGTGTCCCTTTTGTTGCTATATGCTGTATGTTTATATTTATATATTTGGCTTTTAGTTGTCCTATAGACTCAGGCAAAGCTACTGGAGCTCAGACACTGAAACTTCTCCCTCAGAGACTGGACAATTTTGGGTTGGCTCTGCTGCGGCTCGCTCCACAGGTACTTCTCCAGCTGCTCACGGTCCAGAGACCTTAGCGGGACGCAGGAGCGCACCGGTGTGCATGGCAGACTCTGGGAGTGGACGAGACTCCGGTTCTGATTTGAAAGGACTGCCGAGCTGCCATTTCCCTGTGCCAACCTGTCCTGTTCCTGCTCGCTCTCGTCCTCTGAGCGGATCTCTACATAGTCATCATCATCTTCTCCATTGTCCTTAAAATTAGCCAGGTAGTTCTGGGTGGCACTGAGTATGCTCAGTGCAGAAGCCCGGTTTAGGACCACCACCTGTTGACCATCTTGTAAAGTGAGGTCTGACTGTCCCTGGTTAGAGCGCTCTGGAAGGCTACTCTGCCGACCAGCACGACCCAGACTGGGGCCGTGGAGTCTGTCTGTGGATCGATCCGCAGAGGGTCCATTACATTTGAGTCCAGACTGGTTCTTCTCCTGCTGCTGGCTGCCCAGAGAGCTGACTGACTGACAATGACCGGATGGGGCAGACTTTGAGGAGGGCAAAGACGGAGAGTTAAAGGAAGGATGTCTCTTAATGGAACTGTACACATGCTCCTCTTTTTCGCTTGGCGCCGACATGCATGAGCTCCATCTCTGGGACGGGGGGCTGATTGGAGAAGGAGGAAAGGTCTGGAAAGAAGGGATGGAGCAGGAGGAGGTAAGTCTGTGCGGGGTAGAAGGCGCCTGAGCATCTTCCACCTCACTGGATGAGGAGACAAAGCTGGCCAGCTCTCCGTTGCTGTAAGTAGAGTGGAGCCAGTAATCCTCCAGGGAGGTCTCAGGCATGGACGGAGAAGATGACAGCCCTGGATGGCTGTGATGTGGGGTGGCTGAGTTCTGACCAGCTGGACCGGGAGGATCCTTAAACATTACCTGGTCATAGAGCTGGGAGTACTCTGCTATCCTTGCACCTGAAGAGGGAACACAGGGATGTAAAGAAGGTGTGAGTAGGGTATGTTTGTATATTTGGCCATTTGCCACTAGCAGAAAGCTGTGAACAAAACTTTGACATCCTATCACCTTTTAGGTTGACGTGTTTACAAAGCCAGCAGATACAGAGCAACAATAGCATTTATTGGTTTTGTTTTTGGCCACTTTGCTATTTCAAATCTGTCTGTTCAGCTGTTAAATGCTCCACTATGTTCCCCAGCTAGTAGCTAAGGCTGTCTGTCTGCTGGGTAGGCAGTGTACAGTGGATATTACATTTAAATTTACTCATTTGACACTTTTATCCAAAGCGACTTACATTTGAGGAACAACAAACAAGCATCAATAAAGCATCAATCATTATCATATTATCAGAGCTAACTGCTGTGGCTAAAATGCTAGTGGTGAAAGTGAACCAAAACATTAAAGTTGCGGCAGGAAAATCAAAACAATGAGCTGAAAGACACTAGAGCACTATAGAGCTGAGGGGAACTGAAGAGTCAGGTAATTCATTCACTACAACTGACCCTTTTCACGTTACACATAAATCATGTGATCCATTGTCATAAAGATATTGATTATAGCTGCTTGAAATAAAAAATAAAAAATCAGTTTAGTCTGAAAAACATGAACCCAAATACAGTCATGTCTAGGCATGTACTGATCTGAGCGACCAGAGGAGAAATTCATTAAAGTTTCTTTGTTACTGTAATTATAAAACATAGACCAGAAACATGACCCAGGTCAGATCCAGGTCAGATCCAGGTCTTGTAAAAGTTTAAATAAGGTCAGGCAGTGACAAAAATGCTGTATGAGTGTCTAGTTAAGACATGATGCAAAGCTTTATATTATTTTACAAAAAAATTATTGCAATTCGTTCCATGAAGTGAGGTCTACAGATTTTAAATTTGGGAAAAGAGACAGCACTTCTACAGTATCAGATGGATACTCATCAGTCATCGTCATTGACAGATACTGCTTTGGCAGAGTTTGGGTATTGGAATTGATATTGGGAAAGAAGGTTAGGGTAAGCCAGATCAGTGCATTCCTAGTCGCAATTATCAGTGACACTAGAATTCAAAACTATGTTTTGAGGACAAAATGTTTTATGTTACCTATGGCAGCGCCTCCTTGTTTCTTTTCTTCTAAGATGGCTGCCAGGTCTTTCTGCTTCTTCTCAGGTCTGGCCCGACTACAAGAGTCTCCAGGGTCCATGCTCCTCATTCGCAGCAGCTGGTTGGCTTTCTTGATCTTCTGGCTATACTGCCGTGCCATCAAGAACACCCGGCTCTTTGATTTATCCATCAGGTCTAGGGGAAAGTCAACAGACTCACCCAGCAAGAGAGAGGAGGAGGCCAGGGGGGAGTCCAGACCAGCCAGCTCCCGTGGAAACAAGCTATGAAGGTCCTTAAGGGGGTTATCCCTCTGAGGGGTGTTTCTTTGAGGAAGCTCCACCAGGTCATCGTCCTCTAGGCGGAAGCTGCCGCTGCTGAGGCGAGCTAGTCTTTTACGAATGTTCTTCACTGTGCCTGGGAGGGGCTCTGGTGTGTCAGGAAGGGGGCGTGATGTAGGAGCACAGTCTTGGTTTTCTTCTGCGCCTTCAATTTGAGGGTCAGGGAGGTTGATGACTGGGATGGTGAATGACGGTGTGGAGGTGGCAGGTGAGGGTTTAGCCTGATGCGTTGGGGAACTCTTGGCTGCTTGAGGACTAATTGCTGTGGTGCTCTTTGTAGGGCTGTTTTTGACTGAGGAGGCCTTCTTAGGCGACTCACTGGCACTAACAGGGAAGGCAGCCGGGAGTCTATCAGCTTTCTTCTCATTGCTCTTGATATAGTTTTCCAGGTCGTTCCAGATCTCATCGACCTGCTCTGACATCTTATCCCCTTTCTGTGAACGCTGAGAGAAGGTCTCAGAGGCCGATGAGGAGGAATAATCTGGCTCAAACGAACACGAGACAGGGTGGTTGGTGTCTGGTCCTTCATCCTCTCCAAAGTGGAGGCTCTCCTCGGATACAAACCCTCTAAGGCTTTCAGTCAGGTCTTGTTCAGAGGCCAGCAGACTGTCCCTCTCTTGTTTTAGTTTGTTGCCTTCATTCATTCCTTTAGCCTCTGTTGATGGAGGATCCCTGAAACAGATAGTGTCATAGATGTTCTCCTCTACTATTTTGAGCTCACATGTTCCAAATGGCCTCCCTTCCTGTGTGGAGGACCTGTTGCTTTCTGAGGAACTCTCTGGTTCAATCATAGGCTCTCTGACCCCTGGAACCTCTGGAGCATGTGGTACCCTTGCTGACAGGCCCTGGGAACCCTGTGCATTAGTAGACGTTTCTTTCCGTGACTGGCTTTCCTCAGGATCTCTTCTGATGAGGCCCATGCTCTTTAGATCCTCATAGCTGATGTTGTCATACACATTTTCAATATCATCTATTGTTAGCTGTTCGGCTGAGGACGATCCAGATATGTCATTGCTGGATGATTCAGTGTGGATCACTTCCAAGTTGCTGTGACCAGACTCCTCATCATCAGGAGTCTGTCGGGCCTCCGTAGCCTTCTCCCCTGCGCTGCTCGCCCTCCTCAGCATTCTGCTCCCAGTGGGTGGAGGGTCAATCTGCACAATGGGCACCTGTTCAACGTGCCAGCTGCAGGGCCGAGCTGTCTTGGGCGACGAGGTGGCCTCTGACCTCTCCGAGGAAACCTCTGGTTCTGGCCCACTTGGCTCAGTGGGGACAAACATCTGGTAAATGTCCTCGTCCTCGTCATCAGGCTGCATGGTTCGCTGGCGTGTGGGGAACATGGCCCTGCGAGCACGGTGGTCTGCCCAGATGTTCCTCACAGAATGGTCACTTTCTGTGACTATTACAGAAGGAATGGGGGAGTCTGGAGGTTCTTCTGTCACGCGAGGTGACCTGAGAAGTGGCGGGTGGTGACTTCCTTCCCTAACTAGGGATTCTCTGGCTCTCTGAGAGAAAGTAAAGCAGAAGTTGTTGTTTTACACATAGTCTAAAACATCAAGATTTAAGTAGATAAAATTACCATGGTGTGTTTGTGATTAATACCTGTAGGTCTGAAGGGCTCATGTTGAAGGTTTTCCACTGTTCTATACTATCGACAGATGCCTGAGGGTTCAGCCTCTTCCTGCTGCTTTTGCCAGGGACTCGGAGTCGCTTTCCGCCTCCCTGAATGAGTTTTCCAGATTAACAATATGTTTGAAGGACTAAAGACAAAGGTGGAATTGTACAAACTGAAGTGTATGTGTAACGAATAATACTCTTTGGGCAGCTTTAATCTCACCAGCCCACTGTCATCTTCATCGTCAGCGTCTTGCTGATGTGGCTCTTCTTCTCTGTCACTGTGGTCATAGTGATCGCCTGGGTCCAGGGACTCCTGTGATTGGTTGATGAGGCTGCGGCTGCGACCGATAGTGCCCAAAGCCAGCTGGGACACTGGGGAGAGCAGGGTGGCACCCAGACTTGTTCGCTAGAGAGGAGAAAATGTTCAAAAGTTTGATCAATAAACATCTTTTTGTGTGTGTGTGTTTGTGTGTGTGTGTGTTTGTGTGTGTGTGTGTGTGTGTGTGTACTCATGCTTCTCAACCTAAAACTGTTCATCACCTCTGGTTATCACTCACCTTTTCGCCATCTGTGTTGGCTGCATTTTGCTTGGCATTCTTCAGTAATTTGGATAGAGGTTCTGGGAAGTCAAACAAAATTATTATTGATGAATTCTTAAAGTTTAGCCTTGCAAGGTAATTGCAATTTTCTTACCTTTCCTGCGCCCTCTACGAGGGGTAGGACCCTCCTTGGTCTGAGGGGAATCCTTCTTGTCTCCATCAGGGCTGTAATGAAACCCGGGATGATCTGGAGTAATGACAGAAAAGATGTCACACAACAAATACATGATGATTTAAATGTGTTAAATATGGTGAAACCTGTGGCAAAAGAACATAACAAAAAAAATATATAGCAGAATATTATTTTAATTAATTATACTTTAATTCTAATAACTCTCATAAATGTTATGTAAAGTGTCACTTACGCATTGCATCCATCTCCAAAATTGCTTGCTTAGCCTAGAATTCAAGTAATAAAATGAGAACAAGTTCAACAGGATAGCTTATGATGAACAAGGATTTAGACACTAGGTGGCACCACATTACAATCCTGGCTCCACAATTTTGCTCAGGTTTGACACTTTAACAAGCAGCCCCTTCAGGTAATCACAGAGAACTTTCTCAGTGACCTTCACCACTTACACATGGCCAAAGGCAGATGAAGAGACAGAAGAGTGATTGTGGTTTAGAGCTGCTGCAAAAATCAGTCGAATAATTGATTAGTAGTCAACTATTAAATTAATCGCTGATTAATCGCCAACTATTTTGATAATTAATTAATCACTTCGAGTAGTTTTTTAAAGAAAAAAAATGTCCAAATTCTCTTATTCCGAATGTAGATATTTTCTGGTTTCTTTCCTCCCCTGTGACAGTAAACAGAAAATATTTGGGTTGTGGACAAAAGAAGAACATTTGAAGACGTCACCTTTGGCTTTGGGGAACACTGATCGACATTAAATCGATTAATCGAGAAAATAATCTATGATTGATCGGAAATGAAAATAATCGTTAGTTGAATTAAAATAAATGAGTGGAGTGAGAGCGCATGAAAGGAAAATGAGGAGAAAAGATAGAGATGAAGGAGAAAGGAAGTAGGCGAGATGGAGTGACATTTCCAATGCATCGCACTCAAAGCCTGTGTTTACACCATCAGTGAACAGAGGGGGAGCTGTCAGGAGACGAGCTGGTCTTACCTTGGCAGGGATTTTGGCCGGGTGGTTTTCAAGTATGAGTCTTTTGAGGTGTAAGATCCACATGCGCTTGTCTTGCTGTGATTTGGCCTGAGGGCAGAGCACGAAACATCACAGAGAAGATATTGTCAAACGTGCGCTTTAAACGACGGCTGAAAGGGTTGGGATAAACCCTTAAAAATGTGGAACATGGCTTTCTTACGTCATACAAATTATCTTGTCCAAAACACAGTGGGTTAGGTATGGACGCATTAGCCTCTAACCACTCAACATGTCTGAGCGACTCACTGGGGTGAGACTGGGCTAAACAATTAGACACCTGCAAATAATTACCATACTGTCTTGCACTCTTGTTCAGTGCTGCAGGTAGTTCAAACAAAACATGTAATTATATTCATAAAGAGTTTGACTTCTGTTACGTATGCTCTCTTATGCAATGTTGCTATACCTGGACAGTGTGCTGAAGTTTGGGATTCTTGTAGTGAAACACAGTGAAACTCAGTGGTTCTTTAGGAATAACTTCCACCAGCATCAGGTTACAGCACTGCAAAAGACAGGTAGGAAGTCATGTTAAAAACACTGTTACTTAAAAGAAATATTTGCATTTTTTTGTGTCTCTTTGGGGCATGCTTTGAGTAGCATGACTGACCAGTATGTGAGCCTTGTACGTGTAGGTTTCTTCTCGTTTCTTGGTAATGAGCAAAAGCTTGTCAAACAAAAAGAGAGTTCTCTCGTTTTTGGCTCGCTGCAGACGAAACGTTCCTTCAAGAACCAGCTCTCCGTAGCCGATCAGGTCAGGGCCCTTCCAGTTGGTCAGCAGGCTTTGGATTTCCTGCACAAAACACAGAAAAAAAGAGAGTGAGGGGAGTCAAATAATTTTGGTTATTTTAACACAGAATGAGAAAAACAATGGTGCAATCGCAAAAAAAAATATATATAATACAGTAAAATAAACATTTGACCCACTGCACATTAAAATTAAGCTGAGCTGATCTGGTTTAGCAAAAAAATGGAAGAAAATGCAGAAATTTTTGTGAAAAAGCAGTGTAAGCAAGGACATTCATGTGCAGGAGTGCAAGTCCTCAAAGATTAATAATAAACCTAATTTGTATAGCACTATTTAAAACAACAGGATAGAGGATGTCTGTTATGCTACTGGAGGGAGAACAGACTAAAGACAGTAAAAACAAAAAGGTAAAGGAAAAGTAAAAAGGTCTAAGGGCAAGCAAAAAAAGTGAGGAGGACAAAATAACAAAAACAACATTTTCTTCCTATCGAGCCCATCCTTTCTCCAGACACTGAGAGTATATGCTTCCATGCACATTCCTGCATTCATCTGACCCTTCTGGCTTCCAGCTGATAGAAGAAACAAGCTATCCTTTTATGTGTCCTCCTTATGCAAGGCCATCATTAGTCCAGTGGAAAACGCAGTGACTTGCGTAAGACGTGGGGTGGATCAGAGCCTTGGCTGACTCAAACCTAGAGTTCACATAACTGTTCTGCAGAACAATAAAAGAATTGGCTCATTGAAAGGCTCGAAAATACCGCCTCCGTTTTAGTTTTAGGAATAATGACAGACATGGAAAGTGTGCAGGATGCATCATGGAGATCACACGCTCAACATTTTATGGACCCAGGAAAGGATGCCAGCAAGTGGGACAACACTTGTTTGTACATTAACAGTCCCAAATGGACTTTTTGCACAATCATGCATCTTTTGTGTTTGTTGTACCTGCAACCTAACGGCGTGCTCGTGTTTCCTCTTCATGTCGTTGATGTGCCAGGCCACTCTCTGCATGGTGTCTATGGCTTCATGCACAACCTCGTAAGTCTCGGTGTCCTTCTCCATGCGGTTGGCTATCTCCTGCACAGATGACACAAACGCCAGGAGTCAGCACTTGCACATACCCCATGCACGTACGCTTGCACGCACACACATCATACAACCATGTTCATGAAGACACATGCAAAGGGGTTGCACTCACAACACAGGCTCCCGTGTATGCGTTTCTGCACATAAACACACACTCATGCATGCTCTCTAATGCATGCACGTACAAGGTGTGCATACACAGAAACATACATACTGAGCGCCATATGTCTAAACATTTGGCTTCTCCAGTGGAGGTTGTTATTGGGAGGTGAGTCAGAAATGCTGTTATTATAGAACCGTACACATCCATTTGTATTGGTACAGATAAAAAACATTAGTGTCCTGTGCACTTACAAGTGTGTGCCTGTGCTTGCATTACTGTGGGTAAAGAGAACTGTTAAGTGTGTGTGTTTGTGTGTGAGCGAGATAGACGACAGGCAGACGTACATGCAGCAGTAGGTGGTACTTGAGAATCCTCTGCACTGGCTTGAGCAGGTAGGAGCCCAGGGGCAAGGAGTGCCTCAGAGATTCCTGGCGCTCGCGGAAAAACTTGGCCAACGCCTTGTTCCTCATACACTCTGTTAGCACAGCAACCGACCTGTGGAGACGAAACACAGCGAATAAGATATCAAGGATGTAAAAAGGAAACTTTCACCTCTGAATGGTCAGAAATCCCTAAAAAAACTAATTTGAAAGGGACAGAAAGAGATTTGACCATGGTGCTAGAACTTCTCCATCCATCTATCTGCTTTTTTAAAAATCAATATCACATTATTAATTAAGTATTTTAGTATTTATTTGGTAGAGTGTTTTTGTGATACCTAACAGAACTTGGACTGTAGATTTTTGTCCCCCATCATTGACATCATTGTGCATCACTGTGGGATCTTTTAAAGTCCAGTATGAACAGGAGGAATGACAACAAGTAAAAACTGCTTCACTGTCCATATGGGCACCTGACTAATGTTTAAAGACAGACATGAAAAATGGTGAACCTATCAATAAACCCATCTTTTAATGTTAATGTTTAATGTTGGGTGTATTACATGATAAAACTCTTTCAAAAAGTTTTATTCATTTTTAATTACAATGTGGTTGTAATTATCTGGGAATTAATTAGTTAATTATTGACTAGATGTCAATAAATGGTAATATCAGATTATCATTCAGCCTCACTGTACGGCGGTAAGATCTGAATTTAATGGTCACTGGAGCTACTTGGAGCTGCTGTGTGATGTACTGGGGAAGAAAGAGCCTTTTTCACGAACAAATGTAGGCTGTATGTGTGTGTTGCATACACATGCACAGTGGAAAAAGACAGAGAAAGACAGTTGTCAGTTGCTCAAAACTTGCCTTTCTTCTCTGTCTTTGTGTGTGTGTGTGTGTGTGTGTGTGTGTGTGTGTGTGTGTGTGTGTGTGTGCATGCATGTGCATGTCTGCATGCCTAAATTCCACTGAAGCTCCACACAGGCCTCACATTGTTCTGGAGGAAACTCGACCTTAGAGCTCAGCATGACCATGATACATCTGCTGTGTGTACATGTGTGCCAATGTGTGTGTGTTTATGTGTGTGTCTGCCTGTCGTGTGTGACCTTGGTTGGGGTCACCAGCTGTGGTGTGGATGTGGGAGAAGGTCTATCTCAAACAGCTGACAATCGCCCCCCCCCCCCCCCCCCCCCATGTTTGTTGCTCTATCCCCGTGGGGACATCATGGATGCCCTAGCCCCTTACCCTAACCATCACAACTATATGCCTAACCTTAACCTGATTGTCACCTGAACCCTAAAACCACATCTTAACCCTCAAAACACAGTCTTTACCCATGGGGACCTCAATTTTTGTCCCAACGGTGACACAAATCCATATGGGTTACTGTGCATTCAGGTTAAAGTCCACACCGAGAACATGAAACACAATCAGCATTCAATTAGTCATCATAAGCTTGTAAATTGTTTCTTCCTCACGTGCCTCACTTATCATACACAGTTAAAGAAAACTTGTAGCCAGAGGAGAAGGTGTATTTGGTAGGTGTAGTATGTCTAGGCATGAAGAATAGCCTCACGTTTCTGCACATGTAATCACGCACAATATACACACTGACACAAAATAATACTCCACATTATTCCTCCAAAGCTATCCACACAGGTGTCCCATAGGACCACACTCACACAAAGCTTAATAAAAACATTAACAGCATTAGGTATGATAAGGTGACAACTATAATACCCCATCTGTCAGTGTGTGAGCTGTAACTCTGTCAATAGGCAGCGAATAAAAGAATGGAAGAAAATAAAGGGAGGGAGAGAGTGAGGGAAAGAGACCCTGAGGCACAACTGAAGGTAGACAATTTGACTCTTGCTTAGGTGGCTTCTATGGAGCATGTCAGTCTGTCAGGGAGGGGGAACAAAAAGGTAATTGACTGATCAACATACACAATGGAGCCATGTGAGATGCTGGGAATACGGTGTGTGGAAGTGAGATCGAGATAAGATGACAATGAGATGATGGGTATGGTACAGTATACTGAATAAGCACGTGCACAGCCACACACACACACACACACACACACACACACACACACACACACACACACACAGACACTTTGGTTGCTGTCTTACCGTGGGTAGTTGGTGCAGTATTGAGTATAAATGTGGAATTCCTCACTCTGTAAAATACAACAAGGACAAATTAGTTGATGTATTTAAGTAAACATGAAACAGGACAAACTGAAGAGATCTCAGATCTAAAGATCTCATGTAATTCTCACTGTGAGCAGATATAATGTTTTCCATTATAAGGATGCATTTCAGACATTCTGTTTCAATTTTTCGGTGTGTTGTTTCTCCCAACATAATTACATAAATACTAATTAAAAGACCCACGAAGAGTGTTTTTGCTCTTTAACAACAAATCATGTACTTTATCATGAGCTTTTACTTTTAGGGCATCTCAACCCTCAAACAAACCTCATTTCAAATCTCTTTCTGAAAAATATTTTTTATCGTAGGGCTTTTTTGAAAATTGAAAAAGTATTTTATTTGGGCAATTTATTTACATGTGTGTATTTATGTGTGTTTGCAGGTTGGTATATGCATATATGTAGTATCCAACATGTTTGTTTGAATGATATATATTGATTATGATTATACAGATTTTTTCCCCCTGTAAAGCGCAAAGCTTCATTCACAGTCAACATCCGGTCTACATACATTTTCTCATTTCTTCATCTATAAATACATATTTATACATACAAACATACAAAACCACCCACTGGTACTGTACGATCCTTCTCCGTTTTTTTCTCCTCTCCATCACTGGTTGTACTGTATTTGCAGTGGTTTGGTGCAGTTTTGATGACTGGCCGGTTATTTCTTGTTTACGTCTCTGCACACTCTGAGCCCACAGACAAGGCATCCTCTTTCTCCTCCGTTTACCGCTACTAATTGAAAGTCAACCCTGTAGCTTATGATTAGCCTGCGTGCTGGCCTTTAAGTCTCTGTTGATCCCAACAGCCCTGAGCGCTCGGATTAAATATCCCCTCATACTTCATCGCCGCCCCTTTAATTGAGCCTTTTCCCACCTTGCATGCCTCTCTGAACATCAAAGACATCAGGGATGGCATGACTTATCAAAGCTAGTCTGAACCTCTTTCTCTCTGCTCTCAGAAACTTCCTTTGCTCTCCGTCACCGTATCGTTTCCAGTATTCCTCCTGATACATTTTTCCTCTCTCTCTTCATCGATATTCTACTTTTCTTTGCTTCCACAATCTTGCATTCCTCCTCTTTAAAAAAGCTTTTCTGCCCAGTCATTGTGCTCTCTTGGAGGCCCCAAGATGAACCCCTGACAGTTGCATAACGTGACAGTCTAATTGAACTTTATTTGTGTCCATAAACACTTGGGGGTTGCAGGAAGTGACACACACATGGCAGATGACAATCTGTCCTGGTTTATAATGTACACGCACACACACACAGAGCAATGTGGACATTCACACACATTTTCCAACATGTGATTCATAGTAAAATTCCAGTATGCATAGACTAGGATGTGTGTGAACTTTTTGTTTCTCGCTATAGGTAAATATACATTCCTATTCAAGGAAATGGCAAACAATTCAGCCTACCTACATGAACACAAACAGAGCATCTCCCAAGACTATACTGAACATATGAACACACACAGATAAAGGCACACAGACAGTTAGCCTGAGGTGCTCAGTGGGAACTGTCCTAAATTGAAGAGCAGAGCTCTCCTCCTCGTCTCCAGCAGTCTGCCGCCACAGACCAGGCCTAAACACAACCAGATGTGCCACCATCGATTTCTGATGACACATACTAACACGAACTCCTTATACACACTCTTAATATCTCTCTGGACCGTGAACACAAGACCACAAGATACATAAATGCTTCTATGTAATACAAATATGTGCAGAGCATGCACGTCTGCACACACCCAACCAGCAGACCCTGAAATAGCTCAGATCTATAATATACACCCTTTAAGAAATATAAGCTAAGCTAAATCTATAATCATCACATCCAAATACTGGATGTGAGAGAAAAAAAAATCCCTTTCCAGTGTATCAACATACAAATTATATAGAAAGATTTTTATTTTTCTGAGCTGCGCTGCTAAAGACTACACAGTGAACCAAAAAAAGGTCGAGTTGTAACAGCATCCACTGAACACTTAATAAAATAAATCTGTAGATTTTTTGTTGCACTGATTTGTCGAGACTGGACTGGTCACAGTGAGTCATCAGGTAAGCAGTGAACACGACAGATCACTAGGGGCGGAGAAAAAAAAAAAAGCTTAAAATCTTGTTGTAATTGTGCCCTCTGTGTTTCAGTCAGCATGTAGCAACCCATAAAATGCTTTAAAGGCTTACTCAACACATAGCACAGTTAGGATTTAGTGGAGCTGAGAGGTACATGAGCATAGACAGCCAATTATCTGAGGGAGAGGGAGAGATTTACAACTAGATCTGTCTCTTCTTCAAACACTGTGCTGGGCTGTGATTCTTGGCTGCTCAGACTAGAAAAGTATTAGAAGTGAGTGTAATTGTGTCTGTGTGTGTGTGTGTGTGCGTGCATATTTCACAGCAGATAGAGAAAGAGAGGTTTTGTGATTTTTCTGGGTCTTAGCAACCGTGACTAACCTTCTACCAAACAAAAGAACTCGGGTTACTATTCTGGTTACAACACTTTTACCAGAACTCAGCCTGCGAAATGATGAAGCACGCACGCATGCATGCACGCACACACGCACACACACACACACGATGTCTCAATGTAAAGGGGGCGTGAAGGTCAGTGGTGACTAAATATTTACACTAGAACATTAGGAGACTTAAAACACACAAATATATGAACACAAACAGTCACACCCAAGACACAACTACTATATGTTTATCTGAACTAATATTAAAGGAATGTATGTGAATGTAATTCAGTTATTTAAGCATGGAAACATCTGCTTGTGAGCTTTACACCGTATTAGACGATCTTCTTCAGCAGATCATTGTATGTGATTGTCTAGATTTCCATTTTGTCAGAGCATTTAAAAGTCTCCCTGTGCTATTTCCAGGGTCAAAAATGCACTTTTAATGTCAACTTTTAAGCAAACACGGACGAGAAGTCTTAAAGGTGCTCGAACATCTAAAATACCACTAACAATAGGCAAAATTCTTCTTCTGATAAAAATTGTGTGATATGACTGGAAGCTCCAGAACAGCTACTAATGGACCTTACAGTGTGATTATATGCAAACTGCAATTTCTACAATTGAGAATTAACTTTCAGTCTCAATGGAAACATTATGTTTTAGTAAAGTAAACTTTAGGTTGTGTAAGAATATGTATGGACTACATTAAATGCCTGTTTAAGGCTAAAATTTTGGGTTAAATCACAGTCACCATGTATGCACCGGATTAAACCTGAGTACTGTAACTAAACTGTATCTATGCATATTAACACATTTTTGAACAACTTCCCAAATGGTGATGTATTATGTTGTTTTTATGTGTTTAAAGGCAAAAGGTGATTCTGTGTGGGACGTGAGTGGCTGTGAAACACTATACAGGTGTGTGTGTGTGCGTTGGATAGTACCTGGAGCAGCAGGTCAGGAGCAATAAAATAAAAATGCTTTAATGGACATCTGCAGTATGAGTCTCATGAGAGAGAGGTTATCAGAAGCAGGGTGCGATTTGGACTTTAAGACGTGGAGCGATATAACAAATGCTGTATAGGCTACAGTGTAGAAGTCAATAATTGGTTGTCTGAATTTTAAATTAGGGGGTTATCTCAGATCAGTTCATCAAAAAATAGCTTTGTTTCCTGTTGAGACTTTTGTAACTGCAACTTTACATTGATCTGTTGGTTACAAGATGTCATCACGCTGGTTTGTTTATGGATCCCAGTTAATTATGCAGAGTGGTGCTGTGGGCTGTTATAAAGCGGGTTTGTCTCAACAACAGCTGCTGCATTTAGGGAGTCTGTGACGCTGACTGTGACATGTTTGTTTTCTACATGGTCAGACAGTTGCTCTGTGGTATTGGGTGTGATTGCAGTAGGGTAGGGAGGGAATGTAAAGTGTTTTAGAGGAAGAGCCGGAATGCAGCACATTATCACGGGACATAATCATGCATTTTTTAATTTTTTTTAGGGAATGGATGGGTGAGGAGTAGGGGTGGAATAAAAGCGAAAACGCACAGACAGAGTGCTGAGTTCACTTTTTCATGATAAACCACTGTTATTACCCCCCTCCAGTAAAAAGGTGATTATATATTTGGACAGTCCTTAAATTCCTCTGGAGTTGCTTTGGAGTTGTCCTTCCTTTGCACTTAAAACTGAGATTCAAACCAACACAATAATGCTACTCACCTCAATAAACTTCACTGACTTCATACCATGTCTTCACCTGATTTTTATTATGTATCTCTAATAAAAGAGCATTGCCTGTTTCTCATTTTATGTTCTGTGTGTGTGTGTGTGTGTGTGTGTGTGTACCAGCTGTTTGGACAAGTTTCAACAAGCAGAGGAGGAGTGTGCAGACAGTGGTGGACAAAGCACTGACAACCTTTACTTAAGTAAAAGTACCAATATAGCAATGTAAAAAAAAAACTCCATTATGTCCTGCATTCAAAACCCTACTTAAGTAAAAGTACATTAACACTGATGTGTATTTCTGTTTCACAGATGTGTATTATTGTTTTATACATATTCTTAATTCTTTTGTTAAGTATTAGTTAATTTGGGCCTTGAACTGTTATTTAAATAAAACCATCTGAAAAGTTTAAAGGGGAATTGTGTATTTGTTAGGTAGAACTGCTAACAACTCATAGATATCTGAAACATGACAAGGGGTCCCAACCGACACTGCTTTTTGAAAGGAGTTACGACCCAAAAAGGATAAAACCAGTGTTTTTTTTAAATGATTTAAAATCTTAATCTGAAAAGTAACTAGTAACAACTAGTAGTAACAACTAGTAACGACTAAAACGTACAATATTTGCCTCTGAAATGTAGTGAAGTAGAAGTGTAAAGCCACATAAAGTAGATTTACTCAAATAAGGTACCTTATCATTTCTACTTAAATACAGTACGTGAGTAAATTCACTCTCCGCCACTGGAGACAGAGAGATGGGTGGGGGAGAGAAGGTGGAGAAAAAAGGCCACAGGGTACCTTGGATACGAAGCACTCTGCGATGGCCACAGGGTCAGCGTTGCACTTCTCAAGATCATGAAGAAGGTCCCTGAAACAAACACAGTTCTCCAAGAAATCAGTTTATGAAGTGAAAATGTCCACACATATTTTCCTACTACCTATCACCCATGCATACTCTCTTCCCCTTCTTCCTCTTCTTCCCTAGACACATAAGTATAAACTACTCTCCCACGATTCATTGTTCCAAACAGTGAGTTTCAGGAGCAAGAGTCACCCTGGGTACAGAAATTAGGTCATAGTGCACTTGGCTCTAAACAAATGAGAAACTTCCATGAATTCAAACTAGGCAGCTCCTGTGTGTAGCTGTGTATGTAAGTGCACACTGTGGAAAAAAAATTAAATAAAAGGCTGCTGTTGGAGTTATTGTTTCATGGCTGAATGATGAGGTCACTGTGACCGCTTTAAACTACTTCCATGCTTCCTTTTACTGGCCAGTTTGTCCGCGCATGACAGCTGAGAATAGGTGGGAGAAAGAGTGTGCAACATTTGTGTCTGCAGACCACCATGGCTGATGCTCAACTAGCCATCTCGTCTGAATACGCAACACACACACACACACACATACACACACACACACACACATACAGTGAAGTGCCGGAGGAGAAAAATATGCAAACAGTGACCTACACACACCTGACTGTCAGCAACGCCCTTCCCACAAATCAACAGGTTGCTCAGCTCAGTTTCACTATTCGCAGGGCGTTGTTGTTGAGCCTGAGAGAGGCCAGAGTCTGTCTGTGTATTTATGTGTAGCCAGAGGTGTTTTTAGACCTTTGGGGAAAGCCAAAGTTGAGTCTCCAGTCTTCATTAGCAAACTGAAAGTCAAGATCAAGGATGTTTTTCATTGAAAAGATTTAGACCATTTACTGATATGATTTTTCCCCCCGCATGGCTGAGATTAAGTCCTTTAAATGAGGCTTAATGACAAAATATTGAAGCTATGCCGCAATGTAAGGTCTGCCTGTTGCTATCTTCTTTATTTTTTTATTACTTCAAGAATTTTTTGAGGTCAAAACTTGAGACTTTAGAATATTTATTTTCTTCCAGTCTCAGGAGCA
The DNA here is from genome assembly GCF_014851395.1 of Micropterus salmoides. Lineage (NCBI taxonomy): Eukaryota > Metazoa > Chordata > Actinopteri > Centrarchiformes > Centrarchidae > Micropterus > Micropterus salmoides. Next base: position 17,811,367 of record NW_024040928.1, read on the forward strand.
TTCAAACCTTTAGGCAGTCAAGTCAAATGCCAAAGTTTTGTTGTATCAGAGTTATCGTAATAATGACATTCAAACTTGTAAATATTGTTTACATAAAGTCTGGGAAAACAGATTTTTCTGTTGTGTCTGACCTAGCGCTTATAACATAGAGCCTGAAAATCAAGAAAATAGGAACACCTCATGTCAGCCAAAGTGCATTGTTAAAGGTAGTTTCACCCATATAAATGTAATTGGTTTAGTATTTTATTGTCAGTGCGCAGTATTTTTAACCAACGCTGTAATCACACAACTGTCTTGAATTGTCCTGTGATGTGAATGCTTCCGAGTCGTAAACGACTATCCATTCGATAATGGTGTGGACGGGGGCATTAGGCCTCAAGTCTACATGTCTGTGCATGTAGGTTGTACCTGTTAAAGTGGTAGATGTCCTGGATGTTGCCGAACAGAGAGCCTTTATCCTCAGAGCCCAGGGCCAGCCGAGACTGATTACTGATACACTCCAAGTAGTCCTGCAGAGACAAAGAAAGAAAGTCGTCACATTCGATCTGCATGGTTGAAATTTTGGTTGCCATCAGCCTCTCAGCACACACACACACTTGATTTTGACAGACCACTCACATTGTGACTCCTTCAGCTTCCACTACTCTCTTAGGCCACTTGACTCTACTTTGCACCACTTTGGTTCGATAGCCTTGTGACCACGATTCATATTCTTCCATAATTAAATTCTGTGAGTAATCTGTACGTTAATGGATGATTAGTCACATTTTTAGAGCTGCTAAGTGACATTTCTTTCGTTTAAGACTGTTTCAGACACCAAAGCATGAGTAGTTTGATTTAAGGTTACTTTCAGAAAAGTGTTTATTGACGATTTCTGTCAAGGAAGCATATTATTTTCCGTGTCTCAGGAGGACCAGAACTGTTAATATGTCCCAGTGGAGGTCGACACGATGTGTCCCAGTCCAAGCCACATAATAATGAACACTTCATTAATGTCATAATCCTGTAGCATCCAGATACACAGTTTATTTTTACATTCACGCTTTGTGCCTACTCTCCAGGGTTGCAGTTACATTGCACTGAAACATACAGAAGCAATTTTTATTGAAATAAAAACTCACACAAAAACATAAAACTAAAACACTGTTGTTATATATGGTTTCCGTTTTTAATTAGATTTAAAGTGGGAGAGACAAAAGTAAAATCTGGTGTAACTGTCAAAACCATGTGTAATGTATTTTAAGACAGCCCATTTGTGCCTGATCCCTATTGTTGTTTTGTGTAAACAGCTTGATAAGGAAATAATACCCAGGTCATGTGGTTTAGAGTAAATGAATCCCAGAGGCAGAAAAATTCTGGGAAACACAGGTTTAACATGGCTCCCTGTTGAAACACAAGTATAAGTCTTTTGAGAGGATTTTACTCTCTGGCTCTCCATAACTGCAGTTAGTGAGGAGTGCTGATATGACTCTGGGTGATTAAACACCAGTCTCAGGTCTCAGTCTGCCCTGAAGAAAGAAAGTGAAGGGTGGAGCGAGAAAGACAGTCGCAGAGGTACTGATTGTTTTAGCTGTATGTTTCTCTGTTGGGAGCCCAGTTCTTCTCTCTGTGCAGTCAGCATGCTGATTATGCTTGTTCACTATTCTGCAGCACTAACAACAGTCTTTATAAGATCAGTAAAGTAGTAAAACGAGATCATGCAAGAACGTCTGTGTATATCTCTCTGCTCCTTCCTACAAAGCGTCTTTTGCTCGTCTGTCTCACTGATGGATATGTGAAGCTCTGATAGTTGCCAAAGTCCCAAAACACAGGAAGAACACTTGAAACTCCAGTGCGCGCGCGCACACACACACACTCACACAAAAATGATCTCAACCACCAGTGCAGCTGTATTTAAACCTTCACACCAGAAACAGGTATGGTTAGTGGTTAAGGAAGAGGATGCATCCTGGTGGCAGCACAGTAATGGTTTTCAAACCAGATCACAACCTGCAACTAGGCAGGACAGACATTACAACACAGAGAAAAGTACCAGGCTTCCCTGAACATGCACAAACGCACACCCACTGATCATTTCAGCACACACAACATTTGTGTGTTTTATGGGAGACCAAAGAGAACAGAGAGAGGGGCTCTCCCTGTTCACTCCCTTTAAGTCTGTTTGCATAATTTCTGCTTCTGCTTCTGTTCCCTGTAATGTTTTATGTATTTAGCCATCATTATCATTATTATTATAATAGCTGAGCCTGAGCGGTCCCATTAAATTGTGTTTGGTTAGGAGAAGTGCTGTGATGTAAAAAAGAGACAAACAGCTAAAACAAACATTGGAGAATTAATTGAAACTGTGGAGTGAATGACAGCCATCTTGGATGTTTAGGGCTTAAAGGTTATACAAGTGCTTTAGGCCAAGATTTTGTTTTTGAGGATTTGAGTTACACAATAAGATTAACGGGCAGGTTGGTGATTATGTCGGGGGTCACGTCAAAGGGTCATGTTTAGATTTTGTTGACTATTGGAGGTCACGTGTAATGTGATGCTTTATTAGCCACGGGGTCACGAATCTGACCGGGCATGACCCATTCACTCATCACCCTCAGCTAAAGCCTGACTTAGTTCAACAATGGGTAGCCGCATGCACACGCGCACACACACACGCACACACGCACACACACACACACCTCTTAAGGTACACTCCCTGCTAAGCATCAGACCTAACATGTACAAACTTAATACTTTCTCGTGTTAACCATTAACCTCCTCAAGTACACACTCTTTCCTACACACCAAACACATCCCTCAGCAAATCCAAATCTCGTTGTTTGATTGTTTCTGCAGGCCAAGTGATGTTCCCAGTTTATTTCCAATCTTCTGGTCAACTTCAAATGGCCTGGCGATGCGTTCCAGGTCTCAGAGCGGAAAAAAAGGGGAAACCAGAGGAAGAGATGGTGGAGGGAGACGAAGATCAGAGCCTTGTCTTTGAGGTTGTTTGTGTTTAACAGATTTGCCTCATTAAACACACTGATCGCGCAAAAGAGGGCGATCCCACATAACTAAGACAGAACTAAGAAACAGCTCTGAGAGCTCAATGCACTGAAACTCACAAATAGACAAAACAAATGCAAATGAAGAAAACATTTTCACAAATTTCACAATCCATGCAGAATTTAGAGAAAAAAAACACAGCTAAATGAGAAAAAAGAACAAAATACAGGAAACAACCAAATACAGAAACACAGCAAGTCGCACAGAACACAACAGAAATTTGTTACAAAACAACAGATGTTTCCAGGGATTATAAATATTTCAGGTGTTTTCATCACGTTTTTGTATCCCCTGGAAACTTCTGTTGTTTGTAATTAATTTCCACTGTGTTCTGGCAACTTGCAGAGTTTCTGTATTTGGTTGGGTATCCTGTATTTGCCACATGTTTCTGTGTTTGCACGGTGTGTTTTTCTTTCCAATTGTGCATGTGTTGTCAAACTGGTGAAGATATTTTCTTTATTTGCATGTGTTTTCTTAAGTTGCAGTAGGTTGAGCTTTCAGGGCTACCATAGAAATGTATTCATCCTTGCACAAACCAACAAACTGTGCAATAGTTACACATGTACACTGTGACTAATCTAAATCCACACGTACAGTTCACACACAGGCAGCAGAGTATATGTGGACCACAACACCACCGCTGACAGATGAAACACAGGTGAGCCCAGGGGAGTCTGGGTAAATATTTGAGTTAAAGCTGTCACACCTTCTTCCCTCGCAGGAAGCAGCATGGGTAAAGGGATTACTGAAACGGGCGTTGCAGGAGCAGCTCACATACGACAGTGCTAATAATAGATCGGTCGATGCTGTGCTCCAGCAGCTCCAGTCTTTTCCTCAGTATAGGTCATGTCATGTTAAAAGCTCCATTCATAAAGATACAATCAGTGCAATCCATCTCTGTACACCCACTGGAACTGTTATTAAAGAGGTGAAGAAAGGCTAAATGGACGTGTCTTTTCCTAATGTACTGGTGAAGAATTAGCTGTCCTGCCATGTAAGTGTGGTCTTTCAGGGCTGGGTGGTCTTCTTGTCTAATGGCAATAGGTGGTCTGCAGAGTAGAGGAAGTAGAGGGTTATTAGGTACAGCTCCTAAGCTCTGTTCAGTGTTTGCATAACCTACTTTGGACATTGTTATCTCAGAGCTAAGTCCCTCTCCCTACCTTCCTCTGTCTCATCCCCCCTTTTCCTCACGTCTGCATCCTGAAGAGGGAAGGAAAGGAAGGTGGAGCAGTAGAGGATGGCACATCGATCAGGGGCGACAGGCCACAACCAGAAAAAAAGATTATGAGTTTACTGCTTTCTTTTGACAATATATATATATCATGTCATCTACACACACACACACACACACACACACACACACAGGCCTATGAACTCACAGCCTAGAGTTGGGAAGTAAGCAGAGGGAAGATTTAGGAATAGGTGGGCAAAGCGCCAAGACCTACATGGTCCTACACACATGCAAAACTTCAACAAAAACATTTTTGTTATTTCACAGCACTATCAATTCAAATTAAGTAAATTAACACACACCACATTTGAGCACAGAATATATGAATTTTAAGTTTCATAGAAAATCAAAAAGAGCTGAAAAGAGAAACAAAGAGGGTAGAGAGAGAAAGAAAAGCAACATTTGATAGAAACCACTACACCCTAACCTTAACAAAGCCACTAAAGCTCTGACTGGAGGCGAGATGTATCCTTGCAGTTCAAAGCCAATCTCACAAAAAGAGTGTAACCATCTGAGTATGTGCATACAGTATTGTATGTGTGCTTAAAAAACATTTTGAATGTGTGCCTGTAGCACAAAGGCATCGGTGTCATGTAACTCGGCCAAAAACCCCACCTTAGAGCGCAGGTGAGCTTAGTGTATTGGAGGTTCTTTATGGGGGTAAATGATGCCTGTTTCATTGCAAATGCACAGACAATTAGTTACAAATATACAAATTTGTAAACACAAAATACGATCTACAAATAGATGAAGGGTTTGCAGATTCTGAATCTATTTGCCTGTGCATTTACAATGATATCGACAGCGATTTATCCCCATAGTTCCATAGCAGGCATCAAGCTCACATACGTGAGGGAAACCACAAAAACTCAAAGGATGTGTGTTATCCGCAGTGTTGAGCAGTAACGCGTTACTAGTAACTAGTTACTGCCATTATTGCTAATTACTTTTCTAAAACAAAAATATTATTACTAGTTACTAAGGCAAGTAACGCTGCGTTACTTGTTACTGAACACACCATCTTTGACGTAAATCCACGACTGTGTGGCAGCTCAGCGGCACCAGACTTTGTTGTTAATGTCCGCTGATAGCCAAACACTAAATGAAGAATGTAGAACGAGGGAGAGAGGCATTCTTTCCACCGCTGTAACTAGTTACTGCCATTATTGCTAATTACTTTTCTAAAACAAAAATATTATTACTAGTTACTAAGGCAAGTAACGCTGCGTTACTCGTTACTGAACACACCATCTTTGACGTAAATCCACGACTGTGTGGCAGCTCAGCGGCACCAGACTTTGTTGTTAATGTCCGCTGATAGCCAAACACTAAATGAAGAATGTAGAACGAGGGAGAGAGGCATTCTTTCCACCGCTGTAAGTAGTTACTGCCATTATTGTGTCACGGTCTAAGATGCAAAGAACATTGTTATCTATTGTAAACTCTGTGCGAGCAGCAAATAGCTGCGAACATTTCTATACCTGATTTATTGAAGCATCTGCTGAAGCAGCACAGCAATGTGAAACTCGTGAAAGAAACTCCGGCAGCTTCTGTCACTGATGCTCGGACTCGCCGGGAGAGAGTGGCGTTAATGTAACGTTTTGTAACTACTGAATACTGCTATTATAAAAACGCTGTTTAAAAGTCGGGATTTACTTGCTTTATGTGTTTATTTCAGCCGGTACCGTTAAGAAACGTTAGGCCTAGGCTATATGCTCTGTAAATACCACACTCCTTGCTGCTGTTATGGATATGATGTTAGTTAAAAAGTCAGGGGAGACTGCTTTGTTTGGGGGTGAAGGGGGGTGGTAGTGAAAGCAGTGTTTCCCATAATTAGCCAATAATTTGGACAATTATCAACTCTGACCGCCAGATACTGATTTTCCAAATTTTTACCAGGCATATTTAAAATAATTTTTTTGCTGTATTGAGGAGCATATATTCGTGCAGCACCTCCTGGCTCTCCCTCTCTCTCGTGAACACCGCTGCACAAACCTGTCCAATGTTAGAATAACCCCCCCCTCCGCTGTCATTCTGTGGGAAACACTGGAAAGTAATAGTAACTTAACTAGTAACGTAACTAGTTACTTTATCACGCAGTAATAAGTAAAGTAATAATATTACAATTTCTGAGTAACTTGCCCAACACTGGTTATCCGATGATTTAAAGCACCTTATTCCTCCTAAAAAGACCAGGGTTAAGAAGGCTCCGCAGTCAAACACATTCATGATTCCTACTGCTGCTTGGACCTCAACTAGGTCAGCTGGGAAACACTCTAGTTTATCGTTTTCTTTAACCATGAGAAAGATATTCTCCACTTTCTACCTCTAGTCATTGAATAGAACAGTGGTTCTAGTTACTTTTCAGATTAAGATTCTACACAAAAATCATATGATAAGCTTAGTATAAACAAGTGGATTGTTAAAGATCAAACCAGTGGTTCCCAACCATTTCGACGTGACCTCTTTCAAAAAAGCAGTGTTTAGTCTAGGTCTGAAGAGGTAAAATGTCAAATATTCTCTAAAAAAGTATATATGTCCTAAAACTGAAACCAGATTAACACAACAGTAAAATGCTGCTCTAACACTGTAGGATTATCTAATAATAGGTGCCATTTTAGTGCAGAACTAGTACGTATCCATTATTGATACTTGTAGAATATTTAGCTGATAATACTTTTGTACTTTTGAATGTGGGACTTCACTTGCATTTTTACACTGCTATATATGTACTTTTACTTCTCCCCCCACTGTAAACAAAATAGATTCTTCGGGAAACAATCAGGATTATTTCTCATTTTTATCTCAGCATTTTAAATTCACACACATGTCCTGGGTGAAAGCTAAAAAGCCACATTTGGAGCTGATATACACTGTAAAAGCACAACTTTGTTTCAAGGCCTCACTCTACATTTGATGTCCTGCCAATCCTTCTGCTTCTAATTTACACAAGTTGTGTTTTAACATATGTTTGTGGTTGAGTGTTCCTTACTTCTACAATGCTACGCAGGTCCTGGACATAGGTTCTCTCGGTGTCCAGTATCTCCTGCACCACCCGGTCCACATACGTCCTGGGTCCTTGCACCTGACCTGCCCGCTCTCCTCCATCTGGGGCCAGCTCAGGCTCTGAATGTTCTATTAGAGTCTGTCCACTGCCCTGTCTTCCTTGTCCCCTCCCTGTGTCCATCCCTCCATCATTTCTCTCATCGTCCTCCCGGCATCCCAGCTGCCGGGCTGGGACCAGTTCCAACCGAATCGCCCCGGAGTCCTGGTCTGAGGTCCCTGGGTTACAGTGAGGGGCGGGGACGAGGGTGGAGCGGCTGCCCAGCGAGCAGTGACTGTCTCGGGAGGAAGCGGAGGAAGAGGTGGAGCTGTAGCTGATTGGCCTTTCGGCGCTGTCGGGAGAGGAGTCCATGCTGAGGGCGGAGCAGTAGCGCAAGGAGGTATAGCGGAAGGCCGGATTGCGGAGGCAGCGGGCCGGTATGTCAGCGGAGCTCAGGACTGAGCCAGAGTCCGGGACTTCAGGAAGAGGAGGCAACGCATCAGGCAGGTAGTTATAATCGTCTAAAGGGGAAAATGAGAGAAGGGAGAGATTTTCAATAATCAATTTTATTTCAAACATGTAAGTAGTGTTGCCTTGTAGCAATTACCATGTAGCATTGGTCTAATTTACTTTGTAAGCATTGACATGTTGGAGACAGTTACTGCTTGTTGCCAAGAGAACCTTCCAATTGCATAATCTGGGCTCACAGTCGCATAAACTGTTGTATCCTGTCTTGTAAAGCTTCAAACTGGACTTCCTGGTTTGTTTTCTTTTCTATCTGTACTAACCTGTAGCAACACGCCCACACTTGTAGCCCCTTGCTTGCATTGTTGTGCTATAGGGCTATTGTTGGCCTACATGTCCCCTAAACAATGGCTCTGCCTATTGCATTTTTAAATACATGGTTGTTGTAATCATGATGCCTGGCTATAATTACCGCAAACATATAAGACCACAGTCTAGACAATTGGTATCTCTCGAACATACCAACAGAAATGCTGTTATAGTGTTGCTACATAAAATGTTGTTGTTGTTGGTGTTGTTGTTGTTGTTGTTGTTGTTGTTGTTGTTGTTGTCTATCACAGTGATGGTGTTGCTTGTTTTGGGTCTTTCACATCTTCCTTTGCAAGAAACTTCCAATGTTTTATTTTGCTAAGACCAGTAGAACAGTGCCTTTGTGATATCTGGCACAAAATGTAAAATGCAATATAGTGTAAGGGTTGGTATCTGACAAGTCAAAAAAAGCTATTGTAAAAACTACAAGCTATGGTTGAGAACCTTACAACCAAAGACAATCTCTTTCCTGGATGAGAAAAAAAAACTTGAACAGTAAAGAAAATGGGCATAACCTCAGTTAGAGACACAGTGGAGGATTTCCTATTTCAAAATGGACAGACCAACTATAGGTGCCATAAATCAAAGTAGACAGATCATAGAGTGCTTAAACTGGAATATTATTAAATAATAAATGTAGTTAGTTAAAGTATTTCAGAAGTGTAACATCTTATTTGTTTACAATAAGTACACGACTCTCAAAATTAATGTCTAAAAGATTTACTGATGCTGGAAGGTCACACACAGAGCTGTTAAAATTCACATTAAATTCACACATTCGACAGGCACTGACCCTGTATTTCTCTCTCTTTAAAACTAAGCACTTAAAAGACTCACTGTATGCAACTTCTAACACTTATATCACTTTCATATTCTTACAGTCTCTATCTGTTTAGCATCCCAATTCCTGACATTCCAGATGACCACAGTCTGACTGACTGCACGCCATATGAAGACTACTAGGTTGGCCTCAGTTCCAACCAAAGAAACTTTTCATTTACAAGGAGCTGGCAATAACTACCAAACCAGTGAGAGACAGAAACCTTTGATTTCTAATTGATATGTGTGAGTGGTAAATATGTGTGTGAGCATTTATACAGCGAGACAGAGCAAGAGATTGAGTTTAATGACAAGATTAACAATGTAATGCTGAGAAGACTCCACACCGAGGCAATGAATGAAAGACCTATTTCCACAGAAGAGAGACAAGTTTGTGTGTACAACTACAGGAGTCTATCTGGCGTCAAGCCTGTGCCAATCTGGCTCACAACCTTGTGTCTGTGGAGAGATCTGTTAAGATATGATTACCGACTCCCAAGGCCCCACAGTCAGGCCAGCTTAAATGAAACCACACATGCAGCGTATCAGACAGAAGTCTTCCAAGTTTCCCTCAACGTTTTCCAAGGTCTCGCTTCATAGAAAGGACAAGGAAAGCAAGGGAAAGACAGCATGAGAGAGCCTCATACCACCTCAATGCGAGTTTGACACCAGTCTTTATCATCAAAGCTCGATACACCAGTGACCCGGGCAGCTCCGGTGTTGTGGCAACACTGCGGTCCTATGCCCTATAGGACAGTGTCACTCTCTCGCTGCCAGCAGCACCGGCTCAGCCTAAACCTATCCGACTTCAAAGCATCGAAGATCACAGACTCGCGTTCAAAAACATGAAACGTGAAACTGAGAACAAGCACAAAGAATCCAGGTACATGCCCACTCTCTCTCATCTTTCAAATAGGTAACTTGGAGGTCTTTTTGCCATGGTGACGCCTCTTTTGAGAGCACTTCAGCAGCAGGCATGCTTGTTAGACTGGTTTGTCATGGAAAGATCACAGGTTTGATTCTGGCAACCACTACTATACTGATACCAAGTTAAGAAACTGAACCTGGATGTTCTTGCTCTATCTGGGCTACTGTAAAAACGACAAGCTACGGTTGTACAGGAAGTTGAACAGGAACTTAATTTAAATGTACCTCTATATACATAAAAATAACATGTGGTATGCAAACACATAAAATATTTCTTGTAAATCTCAACTTAAAAATTAATGTAAATCAAATATAAAACCAAAGCTAATTGCCACTGCCAGGGACCTTTTATCTAGCTTGTTAAAACAAGTTACCATCAGAGTCCAGAGCCACGATCATATCATAACAGGCACCTTCTGAGCAACAAGTTAACATATCTAAATCTTTTTTCTTGTTTTTTCTGAACAGGTATCAGCAGAAACATTTTTCTTTTATCAGGGAGCAGCATTAACAGTCTATGTTCAGTAGCAAATGTCCCTGTTAGAGTGAGGTGAAGTGGTCGAGCACAAGGCGTAGCGACAAGTGTGCGAGTTATCGTGAAACTGTCGCGGTTGTGCTCGCCTGACGCACACTCCCGCCCGCTGCTGAAGGTTAATTGTCTTGAACTTTTTGTACGCGACGCGCAGCACAAATCATTGGAAGAGAGACTGATCCTCGCTGTTTTGAGTCTCCAGAATCTATTACGGTTTACTAAATAGTTATAAGTACATCAACAATTCACATGACAGAGAATCCCCGCAAAACTAGATGAAGGCCTATAAGGTAAAGTTATGTAGCCTATAATTTTAAATTAAGTTAAAGAGGCTACAGCTGTGTAGTGCACAGAAGCCGTTGCCATTGTTACTATTCATAGAGCGCCAGAAGTTTCCTCGCGGAGTGCTGTCTTACTTCTCCCACACGCTGCATCCAGCGTAGTCTGCCCAAGCCTCCCTCCACTGCTTGTTTGGGTGGGTGATTTGCTGGCTGATCAACATCCCACCCCTCCTATGACCCACGGTTTGACTGTATGTGTATTAAGAGCCAGGGAGCAACAGACTTCCCAAATAATAATAAAAAACTGTGTTAACGTGAGATAAAATAATTGTTGGCGTTAATTAATTAATGCGTTAACGTAATAACAACACGATAATAATGTGTTAACGTCCTCAGCCCTAGTATACATACATTTTAAGCCTCTTTACATGCTTTAAATGTAAATCTGAGGGAACTGCAAAGTTTGTTGATAGTTACTTCTGGAATTTGACAAATTACAGACAGTGAATTAATCCATTGGTACCAAAAAAATATTGATTAGTGGATCTTTAAGTCCAAAAATCATGTATAACAGTTTGATCAATATGGGCCGTCAAGTCCGTCCCGCTTCACTGAACCATCACACACATGTTTTTCATAGGAATAGAAAAGGAAATTGAATCTTGGTTACATTGTTTCTCAGAAAGAAAAGTGTTTTGAAATCCACCTCTCAAAAACAAGAATGAAGGGAGAGCCTGGTGCGCCAAATCACAGCTTTCTCTAGTTTTAATTTTGCTCCACTGCTATGCCAAGAAAAGCAGGAAGGAACTGGAGCGTCCAAAAACTGAAGTGGCATAAAAATGTATTTTCCTCAGACAAGTTTGGAACTGATTCACCGTGCCTGTGTCCATCCAAATGTTTGCACTCCAGAGCCTGACCCACTTTTTAACAACAACACCACACACACACACACAAATCAACAGCCTTGGCTTTTCGATAAGCAACACACTGCTTTCAAGTGACTGTACACAATGCACAAAGGATTATATTATATTGCATACCATGCCATTAATAGGTAACTAACCCTCTGACAAATCTGTGATATATGATGTATAAAAACTTTCTTATCACACTAGGTGATGTATGTAAATCTATGCTGTGTGTGTATATTTCACACAAAATGCATTAAGTTTATCACTCCAAAGATAACACTAACTGAGCTAATAACTTAATGGTCCTCACACCAGCTATTGGGGCTAGATATATGCGGGCAAAGTGTGTAAATGTGCAACCTGCACACACAGACAGACAGACCCACACAAACAAACGAGGAGAACAAATACAAAGAAGCCATGTGTTTCCGTTGTGCAGTGAAACCCAAACATCACAGGGAGGGATTGCTCCATCTTGTGTTTGCCCAGCCCCTCCTTCCCACCTTCATGTTTGGGGCACACCCTGGCTGTTTCCTGGGTGAACTGGCTCTTGTACACACACACACACACACACACACACACACAGAGCACCCCCCTCCCAACACACACACAGACAGAGAATGAAGATGGCCAAGCTTTAGTAACGTCCTGTCCAGATTATGTTCAACCTGATCCTTGTAAATGATCTCTAATTATGGTCCCAAGCATGCAGGTTGGGACTGTTTCTCCTCTGTGTATGTGTGTTTGTGTGTTGTATGTCCGTGCACGTGAGGATTAGGATCATGTGTGAGGGCTGTGTTTCCTGCCAGACTAGAGAGTGAGGGAATCTGAACAACCTGACTTCAATCTCTGGCTTTTATTTAACTTGAAAAAGACAAAGAGCTGGGGCATTTTAGTATTCAGCCTAGTTTAATATGTTGAACGTCGGACCTGTCTGGAAGGCAAACAGCGAGAACAAGGAGGAAGCTTACTGAAGACTGAGCAGACAATGTACACCGAGGGTACAAAACCACTGGCAAAATACTGAGAGCTACATGGTGTTTAGTGTAGTGTTTATCATAAGTAAAAAATAAATAATTTTGATTATTAAAAGATTAGTGAAATCTTTTTTAAAAAAAATCGATATTACAAGAATCTGGGTAGAAATAAGATTATTAAAACCCACAACACTTAAATACTCCAATACTTTCATGGACTTAAACACAATATTTTACCAAACAACCCCACCACCAGGTCTACCTAGTAAGCTTTTCTTTTTCATTTCCTTTGTAATAAAAGAAAAAAACACAATGCTAATGACGATGCAAATGACCAAATGCTACAACTGAGACCTCATAACTTCCCTCAGTTTATGTCCAACATGCGTGCCTCACAACCTGTCCAGTCAGGTTTAATGACTCATGCTACACTTAACACGTCCACTTCAGCTACACACTTTATGGACACCTGAAGGGCTCTTTATTCTGGAGTGGTCAACAAACAGCTGTGAGCATCCTCGTCTTTTTACGGCCCTGATACCTCACAAGATCCTCACAAGTAGCTCAAACAGCTTTGTGAGTGTTTTGTAATGGGCACATCTTATGTGGACATTTAAACCATAAACAAGTTCAAAATATTTCAAAGTATTATGTCATATGCAGATGTTGGATACAGTGCAGCTGCTAGAAAATGTCCTGTGTTTATTTTAAGTTACGTGGTGTCCCTAATCAGTGGGTTTAAAACAACTATAATGAACTGACAATGCCTACACACAACGACCAGGGAGTATTCCTCAGCAATAAAACATCAAAGTGGGGATTTCGTACTGAAAAGACTTGGTTTGGCTAGCCAACATTAGATTTAGCTGAACTTTGGAAGGCATTGTTGCACAGAGTAAGGACTTTGCCATGCAAGAGAGGGAAGGAGAGGACAAATGATTACAGTGAGCAATAAAGGTCACAGGTAAGCTGTGGATTAGGCTACGCGGACTGGCAGTTTTACAGTTTTATGCATGTGGACCCTTGTGTCAACTTGGATGTAGAAAATATAAATTGTCTTTAAGTCTTTGGCACTTTCTTTAAGCCTTAAGTAAATCACCAAGAAAAAATGTGCTTCCAAAAACAATGCAACAAGTGGCACCAGTATTTATTACAACAAATTTCTGACCGAAATCAATTAATTTCAAAGGAACTGCCTACATCAATGAGTTTAACATTGCGGATCTTTGACATGTGAATTTGCCCGTTTAACCAGTTACTAACGATCTTGATACTGCTGGCATTAAAGGAAATAGAAATAAGCAGAGGATCCAAAATGAACGAAGCTGTTTTACACCATCCAGTATTATATAACACTACTCTGGCGCATGAGAGGCAATGCCATCGGAGCTTTCCTCTTCATATCCACTCTGCCATGAAGAAAACTAACCACAACCCAAGGCAGCCACTGCACAATCAACAAGTACAGGGGAATAGACAGGGAAGGAGGTAAAGGTAGAAAAAGCGAGAGACATCAACACCATCATTTACATAACATGACATCAGTGAGGAGAGACCGGAACAATAGGGCATGTCAGTAAGGTGAAAGCCTGTCGCCTTTCTTCCATCGTTCTTTCTCCTTCCCATCTCGTTTTCTTCTCATCCAATTGCTCAGTCACTCCTTTTTCATTAATATCAGTTACATCAAATTCTCACAACATTCCAGCCACCGTCTTGATTCCTGCTATTTTCTTTTTCCCTTCCTGACATTCTTTTCTTCCCTCTTCCTATTCTACATTCAAACTCAGTATATGTTTGCCCAGTCATAAAGTAACTCCACTTCGCTGTGCGCATTTGAGCTCCACAGGACATTCCTATGGGCTCAGACCATCCCTCTCCAAGCATATACTTTACTATGTAAAAATACACACTGACCAGCCTGTGTATATGGCTACAGACCACCAGGGCTCATATTTGCATTTGGAGCATGTGTGCTCATAACACTCCCTATTCATACTCAAATTACTTGGGAGTCTCAAGTAAGTGAGTCTCATCTGAACGGACCATCTAAGAGGATATAACAATGTGCATAGTGTCTCATTACTTTTTGATCCTATACATAATACTGAGTTTTAACCTTTTTCAATTGCCTTGAATTGTTATCTGAAAAATAAAACATTCTAAATGTACATTCAGGATACATTCAGGCAATAAATCCTAAATTGAAAGTTCAATTAAAATGAAGACCCGCTGAAAGATTTGCAAATTTCAGACAAAAAGAAAGCAAAGCCATTTCAATGTCCAATTGACATTGATATTTGACTCTATGATTGATATTTGGCATGTTGATACAACAGGTCAAGTGTAGCATGTTATTTGAAAAATTTGTGGTCTCAAAAGCACAGTAAGTATTAAAATGGTCTCATGAAGGCAAGAAGAAGACATTTAACACAACATTCACAAGTGCCCAGTTTTAGCTACCTTCAACTGCTGTCCACTGACCAGCAAGTCCGAGACAACTGACAGCATCACAAGCACAACTACTTAGAACAGACAGAACAGCTGTAATATTGACCTGGAAAAGATCCAAAAAAAGGTCTTTCTCCCAAAGAGGAGTGAGTTAACCCAGACATGACTTGACCACATACGTCATACAGCTCACACGGGTCCTTTAATCAGCCTTGTTTGTCTGTGTGTGTTCTTGTTTATGCTGACACGGGCCTACCAGATGGCAACCGAGTTCAACGCCATGCAGCTTTGTTGCTGACTTCGCAGTCCTATGGCACCCAAGTGCATTTAAAAATGTCCCTGGATTCAAAACACCCTCTGGTTTAACAATAAATTGTTTTTATGCATGTACAAGTTGAAAGCATTTCAGTTGGAGTTAGAGCCCAGCCACTTTTGTCTGCACTTGGTGGGAAGAGGACAAGTGTGAGAGACTGAGAAATGAGGAGGAGACGACCCAAAGGAATGAACGTAGGAAGAAAACATGAACGGCCAAAGGTCAAACACCACCCACTCCCTTGTTTTTTGTCTTTTCCATTTCTCACTCGCTCCGTCTCATTTTGACAGCATTTTGTTGTACTTTGACCCTTAAAAGTTCTCTCTATCTGAAACCAATCTACCAAATTCTCTCAGCACCTAAACTGTCATCTTTTAAAGCAACTTCTGAGAGTTTGAGCAGAGAAATGGAAGCACAATGAAGCATCTAAGTCCTTGCTGTCTGTTTAGTTATGGCCTCACATTTTCCGCGTGTCCACTTAAAGTCAGTCTCTGTTGCTGATAGAGACACAGGCTTGATCTCAACTGACGCTAAGGACCTTAAAGTGTCACTCAGGATTTCACACCGCAGCCAAACGACTGCGGAGGAGCAGACGCAGGAGAAGAGAGAGGGCAGAGGTGGGAGAGATGGAGAGAGGGTTTTCACAGAGCGACTTATCACTGGACCAACTAAGAGCTGAGTCGGGAACATACATTATAATGCAGACATTTCAGAGGATGGATGGAAAAAGTAAAATGTGGTAGAAGAAAGATAGAACAGCTGCACAAGCTCCAACAATCCCAAGACAGTACTGCAAACCTCTCAGCACAAGTCATGACTGGTAAAGACAGAAGTTTAAACTTGATGTGCGACTTAATAGACACCTGTGGCTTTCATTGCCCCACAAAACAATGGTAAAGTAAACACACACAGCTGGGAGGCTAATTAGCAATAAATGGCTCTTTCTCGCAATATATTAAAACTATTACAACAATCAATCACGCGCACACATTTTATATACACACACCTCCGCATCTTCAGGGTGTGTGAGATGTGAGTTAAACTCCAGAAGAGGTTCTCTGTTTGTCATTGACACCTTCGCTGACATCAGGGAGGAATGTGCAGCGTAGTTTTAGCTGACAGCACCGGTGTTTAGCCTCTGTGGGAAAAAAATGTCCACTCACAAACTTACACCTCCCTATTTTCAGACACACACACTCTCACACCCACCCTTGGGACACCCAAGGCGACCCTTGCTGCACACACCCCTGCCTTCCCTCTGAGTGTGACACACTAGCCTCATTCTCTGGATTTCTGGCCAGAGAATAAGCTCGCCCACCGGACTCACTGCATCAGTCACTCTCTGTGAAGTTGTTCCACAGCTCCTAGAGCTGCACACACACTTGGGTGGACACTATAGCATGAGATTGGAAAACTATTGATTTTTTTTCTTTATTAGAAAGATTACTCTGATGGGACCTCCCCCCCCTCTACCCTGCTTTCCCCTCCACAGGGCTGCAGTTCCTTGCACATGAGTGCTCAGGATGGGGGGCAGATGTCCTCCCAGAGGAATGGGCTAGCAAGGTGGGGGTGGAGGACGGAGGGGGTCTATTGTCTCCGGCACCTCTAAACCAAAGAGTTTGCTCTAAACAGTAATTATTCCCCCCTCCTCTTCTCTGTTCTGCTCTCCTCTATCCCCATTTGTAGCCACCCCCAACTGCTGCCCTCAAGGCTCTAATTTGGGTCACAGGCTGCAGAATGGCATCTCGACACTCAGTCCACCCAACAAGAGGAAACTGAAACATGCGCTGCCCTTAAGAGATACGAGATAGAAAACAAAAGCAGAATAGATTTAGAAGTCTATTTTATTTGTTATTTTTTATGTATTTGTCAGGGACCATGTGCAAGAAAGGAGATGCTTTGTGTCGAATTTAGCTTCAAGTGATTTTCCATTTCCAGTCCCAGAGCAGATAAATACAAACATAAAAACACACTTTATTTAAAGTTTTCTGCAGAGCTTGCAGTTAAATTACATCTCTAACTACCAACAAAGTAAAATTTATAACCAACAGGATCGTGAAAGGACAGCACAAAGCTGTGTACACCCTCATCTGAGCATCATTAGGAACTTAACCTGCAACGTCTGCGAGAAAGCAAACATGCATCATTCAATGCCCGTGGTGTGAAAACAACCAGAGCACGCTGTGCATACAACTGTACTGCAAAGAGACAGACGCTGCGAAGACACTTCACACAGAGCTGTTAGCTGAGGATAAAATATCACACACACCACACAAAAGAGACACTAAGACAAACAGACAAACCATCAATGACTGTTGTATTTATAAGTTGCTGTCTGAAGTTTGACCAGATGCCACTTGAAAAGACTATTTTTTGTCATCTTATTCTGATCATTATAATATAAATAACATAATAAACAAACATTTCACCAAACAGACTTCTAAAAACAGGATAGTATTCTACAGGTATATGATTTAAGCCTGTTTGATGAGGTTTGTAGACATGCAACACCTTTGACAGCAAAATCTAGTCCCACCACATCACACAGAGTCACCTCACTTCTCTGGGAAAAAAAACTTGCGTGAGTGTCTATAATTTGAACATTCTGGGAAACATCATTGAATTTATTTGGAAAAAAAATGAAAGGCTATTGCTTACCGGTAGGCATTGTGGCTTGGCTCCCCTTCAACAGAAATTACAGTGAATGAGGCTGAGTTTTAAAAAAAAACGTGAGGTGCAGGTTTTAGGGGAAGAAACAAGATTTCCTGAGCAGGTCACATATCCAGAGTATTCCAAAAAGTATTCCTGCCAAAGCCTGGAGAAAAAATCCCTTAGATTTCCCAAATTCTCCAAGTCATTATGAATCTTTCCTCTTGGGAGCAAACATGCACTCCGCTCCTCCAAAATACACACAGGAGCACACACTTCGAGGCTGTGTTTTCTCCTGAACACACTCTCACACAAACACACACTGCTCTGGCTGATGTGTTCTGTCTTTTTATTTCTCTCACTTAAGTCTGCGGAGGATCTCCACCGTCTGCTCCTGTTTCTAAATGCTTCCCTCTCTCCCTCTCTCCTGTGGCAACACATCCACTGTGTGCATGTGTGTCTGAAAGTGTTCATGTGTGTTTGAATGTGAGTGTGTGTATGTGTGTGTCAGATTGAATGGCCTCTGCTCTCTACTGCTCCCTCTCTGCTGGGTATTCCCCTCCCCCTGACTCCTCCTCCCTCTCTCCCGCAGCAAATTACAAGGAGCTGGGAGTTCCACATTAAGTGCCTCCTCTCCTTTTTCCTCTCTTTCTTTCCCTTCTTTTATCTTTTCCCCCCGTCTTTAATTTCTTCCTCCTCTTCGCTCGTTCTGAAAGTAAACTTTTGTGTGTGTTCGTCTGCTGCATGCTCAGCGGGCAGCTGAACTGCTGCTGTTATCGCCCAGCTCCAGAGATCACACACATACACACACTTTACGGGGGGGGGTTACGACTGATCAATAGGCTGAGAGCCAGCTCAAACAAAAGCTCCTCGTCAACTGCGAGACACTGCACCACTCATTGTGTCCCAGATCACAGAAAGGCTGGACAGAATGAATGCACAAAATGTCAGAAGTGGGATTCAAGATGTGCATAAACATAAGTGAAAATGGACACAGATGAACTACACTCTAAGACAACCTTTATGGCTTGTGATATGATAATTTACGTGTAAAGCCAGTTATTGTTTCAAATGTTTCGATACCGTTGTATTTCAGTACATTATACCAACATTTTTACAATCCCTTACTTAACAAACTGTTTATCTACATCCCTTATTTCTCAGTGCATCTGGGCACGCTCCATTTTAAAAATTATGTTCGGTTTACTTGTTCAGTTTTGTATAATGCTTTGTGTGGCTCTGGGGGAGCTTTTCCAAAGTTTGAAAAAATAACTGCATTACCCAGGAGGTGTGAGGCATTTAGTAGCTGGGGAGGGTTTAATTAAAGACACAACTTAGTTGCATTGTGGTAATGGTAGGATGCTTTTTGGAGCTTGACTCATACAGGAAGTTAAAATCATGATAGCTCAGCCAGTTCTGCTTTGATTGTGACAATTCCTTAATTGTAATATGTCTCTTTTAAGTCCCCCAACTTTATGGAAGGGCAATATTAAATCCCTCAACACAAGAAGCCAAACAAGAACTGAATTTCCTAAATAAAAGATTATCGTTCTCAACAAGACATTTGAGCAAAGACTAAAAAGGTAAGATGCTTGCTTCTATAGAGTATAAAAAGATTTTTGGTTGGTACTCAAAAAGAATCCAAAATGTCCAAAGCCTTATTGTTTTAATTATTTACAAGAAAAAAGGCAAAGATTAGAGGTAGAGGTGTCTAGCAGAAAAAAATTCTCACAATTCTTTTCATAGGACCCCTCATGGGTGTCACAGGCCCAGGCTTGGAACCGTCGCAGCCCCTAGTTTGTCAACTATTGCTCTATAACGTGTATAATTTCGGAAAGGAGTTATAGTTCAGGACATGTGTCCCATAAGGGAGACACACGCAAGACAATAGGCCCTCAGTCTCACGCACTAAAGCAAATGTGTCCACTATTTGTTGTCCCTCTTTAAAGACAGGGACTGGTCCCAGCAGCATGGGGTCCTGCTTACACCACCCCCTTCTGCACACCAATACAATAAGACAGACCCCCTGGACTATCCTTACACACACACACAGACCAGTCCTCAAGAAGCACGACCCCTTTCTCTAATGGTCTGAGGGTCCGCTGACCCACGACGCCCCTAAACCTCCACTCCACACGAATCTAAATACTGTCCACCTGCCCCTCACCCTGCTACCCTCACCCCTCACACACAGGCCATTGATAATGAGCACCTCTAGTTTGGCAAACACACAGAGGGAGCGTCTAAACTCCTTGGTTCAGCCAAGCACGACCTGTTGATGACAGAAGCCTGCAGTCCAGCTTATCTGATACCCCCTATATACTCCGACAGCCTCCACAACACTCCTGGCAGGATATCAACCAAAGAAACAATATGGTTCTTCTTTCACTGCATATCGGTGATCACTATATGAACTGCAATACATGCAGACACAGCGCTTTAAAAAGGGGATGACAGGGCAGACGGTAAGGCTGAGGTTATTGATAAAATCAAAGATTAGCTCGATGTTTTGGCTGCGGATTTGATCCAGGGAAAGAAAACTTCCTTTAGTAGACTGTCTGAAATGTCTTTTCCTTGAAGAAAGAAAGATTACAGTAGCCTGTGGTTAGTGCTCCAATGACGATTCTTCACTATATTGATTAATCTGTTGATTATAATTTTAAAACATGCCCATCACAATTTCCAGGGAGCCCAAGGTGACGTCTTAAAGAAATATTGTGACATTTTGTGAAATACACTTGCGAGAGTGAATAAGAGTTACAAGATTGATACCACTCTCATGTTCATACACTAAATATGCTTAGCCTAGCTTAGCATAAAGACTGGAAACATGAGGAAATAGCAGGGGGAGGAGTTTGAAAGACGGGCATTAACCAGGCCTGGAGGGTGTCAGAAAAGACGCTACTGAGTTTCATCATGGGAAATGTAGGATCCAATATTTTTGGAGCTTGATCCATATTAGAGACTAAAATTCAGCATATCTCAGCCTCTGCTGCATCAATTTAGACAACTCTGTCCCTGTCACTTGCAAGTTCCCAGACTTTATGCATGTACGTTTCTAAATTGCTGGGGTAATTATTCAATTTATAGTTTTTAATAGTTTGTGCAATCCTTGCAGTCAAGTCAATAATGTGATTTTTTCCCCCCATGTAGTGCAGCCAAACACCTTATTCCTTCTTAACACCTCCGCCCTCACTCGGCACTGCTCCAATGTCATTTCCCCTTCACAAGATATCCTGAAAGACCTCCCTCCTTTTCAAGGCTAACAACAAGCTATAAGAAGGCAGTGCTCCCTACAAGAGAGACAAACACTTCCTCTCAAACCTTCATGCACCCAGAGTCAGAATTGATGGTTTGTGGTGATGCCAAGATTATCAGGGCCCATAGCGCCGCGGTGGTCACTATGACGACAGCGAGGCATTCATCTCCAAGGCAGAGTGGCATGTGGAAAGACAGTGAGGGGGGGGGGGGGGGGGGGGGGGGGAGAGAGAGAGAGAGAGAGAGAGAGAGAGGGAAGAAGAGAGAGAGAGAGAAATGCTTATTGTCAATAAACCACTCCATTCCTCATAACTCTCGGGCAGTGCAAACACTGAAGCAGGGCACAGGGTTCATACACACTCTATTCAACTTTTACTGGTGCACACAAACACACACGTCCCCACTGAGATATAAGAACATGAAACACACACCCGCACACACAATCATTTGCTTTCCAACAGCATTGTTAACGCCGATTCAAATGTTTTATTGTGTGTGTAATCAGAAAAGAATACTGTCCCCAGCCACTTAAGCATATCCTGAGAGGAAGGAGAACTTATTTGATGGTTGTTATTGCAGTGGGCAGCGTGTGTGTGTTTGCAGGTGTGTGTGTGTGAGTGGGTGGGTGAAATCTGGTCCAATCTCTTGCTCAGACAGCCTGAGAGCTTCTTCATTTTCTCAGCTGTCCACAATGAAGACAGTTCTGTGGTAACGTATACAGCACATGGCGGAGTTAACGGAGAGAATACAGAGGGAAATAGGTTCTGAGAGACTGTGACTAATGACAGGAGTTTGTGGGTGGAGGGGTCATTCATATATAGTTTCCCCCTCCCTCTGTGATCCTGTCTGTCTTTGTCATCGGTAAGATGGATCATCTGCAGACACACTCTCGTTCTTTCTTTCTTTGTGTCACAACTCTTGAAGCTTTTGTTCTTGCCACCTTCTTTATTAAACCCTTAATAATTAAACCCTTAGCCGTTTTGTACACTTTGCACCCTTAAGTAACTTTAAAGTTGGAAAAATCATCCCTAACTGTCTGACAGTATCATATTATATTCTGTATCCAACACAACCTCTTTTTTCACAAAATCCATAGGTGATGTAGTGCAGCACACTTGTCACAGTCCCTTTGCCAGTCTCATCAGAGTCCATGAGCAGATTTCTGTCCAATCACAACCAGCAAGAAGAAGCTTTTAACAGTCTCTGTGCTAATTTAAGGCTAATTTCATCTGCACAAAATCTATAGTCCTGATTAACTCTGTAATATCCTGCATTGATTTTCCCTTTCCCAGATTTATGAGGTTTCCAGATTCACAAACACTATTCCCTCAGGCCGCAGCAGTCTCCTCGCAGTGCCAGGACAAGTCCAGGAATTTCTGACTTTTGCCGGCCAGAAATCTGACTGAAGCACCAGTTTCAACTTATATAAGAGCAGGAATCCCTCAAAATTGGCCGGAGGAGCCGGAGGCAGCGTCCAGGAAAACTAGGAGCGTCTTCGCCATTACAGCAGACTAAACAACAGTGATACAGAAATAACTCTACAGCTGCTAGGTCAACAACAACAAGGTCAACACCCGCAGCTAATGATAGAGCGGGGTGGCACCACGGCCATAGAATGCAGGAAAAGTATTTACGATAGGAGATAATGTCAGTATTAAACTATGCACTGAGTTGGTGTTCACATTAACAGATGCAGAACGACACAAAGCCAATCGTCAGGAGGAGGAGTACTGTGCTTCATTTGTTATGGTTATGTGTTTGTGTGTGTGTGTGTGTGTGTGTGTGCAGACTGATTGTGTATAGAGTGAGTATGTGAGCATCTGTGGCGGATATATGGAGGAAGCTGTGTTTGGCCTCTGATTAAAATGCAGGACGAGGGTCCCGCTCCAGGAAAGGAGACCAGCAGAGTGGAGACGGAGGGACTTTTCTCCCATTAGGGAAACATGTGACACACACTAAAATATATACACACACACACACAAACACACAGCACTCCTACTATATTTACAATACTATGAGAATACAAATAATGTATTTGTTAAATACATAGTATGTGTTCAATATGCGCACTTATGCGTCATGCCAAAAGAATAGAATTAAAAGTGATTTAGGAATATATTTAAAATATACAGTATATGCACACCAAAACTGAATGGTTATATTTTGGATAACAAGTTAAAATATATCAAAGAAGGTTTAAACCAGAGTTTATGAAGACTATATCATCAGATTATCATCAACAGTGCTAATATTATTTGAACCAATTTTACTGTAAAAAAAATACTGGAAGATGATCCGAATACCAATGTTATGCGTACAAGAGAGACCTTAGACCAAATATATATAACCATGTATATAATCACCAAACATACAACTAGCATACAAGAAACCATGACCACAGTTAAAAAAAATTAAATTAGAAGTAAGATAACCAACAAACAAGTGACAGCAGCCATGAGGCCATAAATCTTAATGATTAAAGTCACACATGACAACAAATGAGTCCATCCCATTTTGTCCCTCAGAAGCTGGGTGCTCCAGTTAGAGCTCCCAGAATGAGGACACACCACAAAGGAGAACTCACGTGTATGTGCACACACACCAAACACTTAGGTAAGAGTGTGAGGTTATTGGATTGAAATTTAAAATAAACACGTCTCAGGTGAAAGCTGACAAATTTGATTTCTGTTGTATCCAATGCTCTTTATCAAACTTTCCCTGTGAAGGCCACATCTGTAACATCTCATCTAACCAAAAAAGTATGTTAAACTGCACTGAATACCTTGTTAAATCAGTGTCGCTTAGAACTGGACAGATAGATCTTCAAAAGCAAGACATAACAAACACACCTTCAAATGCCATGTAGATCATCCTTTCAGATAAACATAGGTAAAAGCATTATTATTGTCATGTCCACCATTGAATCCCAGGCTTAAACCCAAACATGGTTCTCTAATCAGAGAAGTGGGCAAAGGTGCCATTAGAGCCACGCTAAATTGAAACCTTGGATTGAGTAATTGGAGGTCAGACTGGGTTTGGTGGAATCGACCTCTGCAATTATGATTAAATAGAGAGTGGGGCTTTTAAGGAGGAAAAGACTGTACTGTAACGTCTGTGCGTGTTGAGAAAGCGGTGCCATTTACAGTAAATTAAACCAGTTTCGCACATCCAAAACTGAAGCCAACGCTAGGTGTCCTGGCAGTTCGCAGCGACACAAAGACAATGACAACCTGCCACTCACCTCAGAGAGACCATTCCCACGATTAGCCTTTCCTCAGCTGCTGGTATCCCAGTATCCTGTCACAGGTTAGATCCATGTCCAGGCATTTGAAAGGTTTCACGCTACATGTACAGTCTTGGAAACGCTGACTGACTTAGGGCTTGTGTCAAGGAGGCCTGGTCCGTGGTCCAACCCCTCTATGAGGTCAGTTCAGAGAGAAAGGGAGACATTGAGAGGAAGAGGGAGAGAGACAGAGAAGAACAGATGGAAGCAAAACACAACTGAACTGACTGCCCATTGGGAAGGGAGGGGGAGAGACAGGGAGAGAAGAGCTCGCACATCCAAGCAGCCCACTTCCTGACCAATTACTGCTGCTAGACCTCTCTCTCTCTCTCTCTCTCTCTCTCTCTCTCTCTCTCTCTCTCTCTCTCTCTCTCTCTCTCTCTCTCTCTCTTCTCTCTCTCTCTCTCTCTCTCTCTCTCTCTCTCTCTCTCTCTCTCTCTCTCTCTCTCTCTCTCTCTCTCTCTCTCTCTCTCTCTCTCTCTCTCTCTCTCTCTCTCTCTCTCTCTCTCTCTCTCTCTCTCTCTCTCTCTCTCTCTCTCTCTCTCTCTCTCTCTCTGCCGCAAGAACTGGAGGGCGGCCAGCACTGCAGGCGGCACAAGTGACAGAAAGTACACTGGAAAAAAGCAAGAGAGGAGCGGTCACCGAAACTGTGACGAGAGACCAAAGAAAAGGGGAGAGACAGTGATCAAGAATTCATGTGAGATGATAGTGATTAACGGGAGAGGGGTGTAGGTGGGTGAGACAGAAAGAGACAAGCTGATGCAGAAGAGGAAAGATAAAAAGAGGGCAGCGCAAGGACGAGCCGTCTCGCCTAACCCCAAAAAACACGATAAGTGGGTCACATTACATCCAGCAGCAGTTTAGAGGCCCCCTTTTTTTTTTTATGCCACTTTCTTGGTCTTGACTCCCCAGTGTCACTTTCAATATCAGAGATATCTTGAATAAGACAGCTGAATAAGGTAAAGGGTTGTACTACCAAAACCAGCAAGGGAGTACAGATCACAGAGCTCAGAGTGCAACCTGCTGTGAGCAAATATGTAGCACGCAAAGAAAATATCCAAGCCAGTGGTCATTGTGTGTGTGTGAGTAATTTGGTCATTGTTCTGCATCCTAACAGAGCAGGATGGAGGAAAGTCCCCTTCTCTGAGCCAGTGGCTGTTGTTCCTGCCTCCTGGTAGCAAGGCTTCCTGGGATTGATAAAGCAGCTCCTGGGCCTGTCAGCACACACACTTTCTCACTTCCGTGTTTTCACCGCTCTTAAGTTTTTCCAGGGAAAACAAAACTGCACGTGGTTCTGTGCAATCGTAAACATTGACCTTTGATAAGAAACTAACTAAGATACACTTAACTCTTAAAAACAAAGACCACAGTCTTCTTTACATGCATGCAGTGACTTTTAGCATACTTCCATCAACTTGAAAATTTGGGAGACCTGCAGTGACCTACTGTAGCAGTGACCAGTGACCATACAAACAGAGCCTATATGGGTCAGCGACTTACTGCTGTTATCCTAACCTGGATAAATCCACAAACACCGTGCTGAGCCTTTGTAATGGAACACCACACCTTGCACTTTAAACACACACAAAGACGGTGACAGACAATAGCACCACTTCTGAGGAAAACAAGATGATAGAGAGCTGCCAACTGGTCGTTCTTATCATTGCTTTTATTCTGCTTCGAGGACAAGATGGGTGGAGTTTATTAGAAGTGTCAAGTAGCTTGTCAAACATAGAAAGGTAGACTGACTGACTTTTCAACAGTTTCCTGTGATTGAGATGTCTAAAATCACTTGATGCCTGAAGTATTCTTTAATATCTTGTTCATTCTGTGACTAAATAATTTACAGGCTATGAACAATAGATGAACAGCATACAGAAAGATTTAGCAGAGCTCTGGAGACTGTGATACACCGTTAGCGGTAATATGAACGCTATTTGAGGCAAATTAGGTCAGTTTCGGTTCCATTTTTCTGAGAGAGACCTGCTCTGACATTAAAAAGAATAATAATCTGCCAGGACTTTGATAACTGATTAATAATTTCTGGCATTTTTAAAGCAAAAACACTTCTAGGTCCATCAAATGTAAGACAATCAATCTAACCAAACATTTAATCAAATAACTGAGAAAACAACCTAAAGACTGATCGCTAATGTTTTTGTTAATTGCAGCCTGACAAAATGCTTCCAGAAAGCAGGTGACGTCCAGCCTGGCCTGTTGTCATAAACTTTCAACTGTGTGATAATTAAGAGGAAACCAGTCATATCCCTGAGTTGCCTTTCCGTAAAGGTCAATATATTTCTGTCTGTTCTGACTGGGGGATACCATGGGGCCATGCCAAGTGTTGACAGACAGATGCTTTTGCCAACAAAAAAAGAATAAAACTGGAAATTTGAACTGAATAGCAGCTTGGGACCTCACCAACTAACAACAGGAAGAAACCCTCTCCCCACTACCATTTACTTCCAGTCTTCAGTCGCTTACTTGCTTTTCAGATGGAGTAATCTAACAGGATGTGACATCATCAGGCAGGTGAATCATGGGCACGTGATGCCTTTGTCATTCCAGTGTCACCAAACATTACGCTTTTATCTCCTCCACCCAGGGATTTCCTGGTAGGATCAAATGGACAGCAAAGGAAATGTTAATGAGCAGAGCTTATTTCTTGCTCGTTTATTCTCTTGAAGTGATCTTTGTTTAGCTGACGTCATTAGGGTTCAACGTGGCTTGGTGAATAGAAGGTGTTTCAGCACCGTGGTGAGATACTTAGCTGTAGAGGACTCTTTTCCTCCATCCTCATCTACCTCACCCGTTAGATGAGGAGGAAGAGGGAGGCATAAATAAATTAGACCTCAACCACACTTGGAAATAGAGACAAAGTTTTTGCCAACTGACATCCAAACACACACAGTATGTCCAACCCACGATATGGCTCTACTAGTTACTACAACAGACAAGCTAACGATCAAATGTTGGTTTTAAAAAAATCACATCTGATTGAATACATTTATATAACCGCCACCGGGTTCAAGATAAATTATAAAAAATTGTTTAATGTTTAAAAGGGGTGCATTTAGATTAACATGTTTTTGACATATATTTGTCATGTACTAAGAAATAACTGAATAATTATCAAAGGCCCAAGCTGACGCCTCAAACAGCAGTTGGTCGTCGAAGCACACAGAAAATAAACCCTCCATCAAACAAAGAGCAAACCCTAAAATGTCAAAGTAGTAAAGCGCGGGATTAGTAACTCTAACGTAATTACTGAATTGTAAACCCTAAAGTTTCTTGTTTCTGAAAAAAATATTTTAAAAAATCACACTACTGTAACATGCATTTCTGTCCAATGCCAGAGGCCACATGCTTCCAATTTTTGTGCCAAACATCTAGCAGATGTAGAAAGAAATATTAAGCTTTTCTACAAAACTGCAATCTAAAAACACAGACCACATTCAGTATATTGACAAAGGAGTGTCCTCAGTGTAGAAAAGCCATGACATCATCATCATGAAAGGGACTTCTTGAATGAGTCATCACTACTTCATGACAGCTCTGAAACACACACACACACACACACACAGATTAAAATAATATTTCTTGATGTGGTTTTTAAAAGTGTAACGGATACTACCTCCACTACTATAAA
This sequence comes from Micropterus salmoides, assembly GCF_014851395.1. Taxonomy (NCBI): domain Eukaryota; kingdom Metazoa; phylum Chordata; class Actinopteri; order Centrarchiformes; family Centrarchidae; genus Micropterus; species Micropterus salmoides. Next base: position 17,839,564 of record NW_024040928.1, read on the forward strand.
TATGAATGGGGCATCTTAGTGAGTGCATGTGTTTGGCATTAAGATTAAAAGCTTTACATTATAGTTAGAAATGGGGGAAGAGGCCACAACTCAACCGCTGGCCTGCTCTCAACAGAAGTAGGAGCCAGAACACATTATTGCTCAGACGAAGATAAAGCAGGGGTGAATTTCTGATGTGTGTGTAGGCGCCACGCTCGGTGCGTGTGTGTGTGTGCGTATGCCTGCATGTCTGCTTATGTGGGTTTGAGTGGGATAAAGAGCCAGGAGTGCGTGTTGGCAGGTTCCCTTTGACCTGTGGAGGCTTTATTTTCCCTCATATTCATATTGGGCTAATAAGCCTTTCCCATGCCAGTGAAAACCCTGGAAGCCGAGCCCTCTCCAGCCCTCTCCTCTCTTTAGGGAACCTAAGATGTCACTGCACACAAAAGGAGCCGTGAAAGCTGTCCAACTCAAGCAGGGGCTATTATTTACAGTACCAAAAGAAAATCGCTCTTCTCCCAAACAGTAACCCCCCCTCCGAGCATCAGACGTCTGTCTCCTTGTAATGCTTCCCCTATTTTGCCCTCTTCCAATCCTTTCCTTTCATTTTTCACTCTTTTCTCAAGCTTCACTCACATCACGTCTCTTTCTCTCTCTTTCTAACCCTCTCGCCCCATCATAATAAAGTAAATAGTGGGTTTTGTAACCAGTAAGCCCAAAATTAGGAGTAAGCCCTAAACCGTGGCTTCACCGGTCTTCATTGAGCCATTCAAAACAGGCAGAAATATCCACTCTGATCATATAAGTCCCTCTGACAGAAGAAACTTCACTTAGAAAACTTCAAAAACAAATAAAAGCTTTACACAACAGCCTTAGATTTCTTTCTTCAGTGGCAGAGCACAATAAAACGTGCACAAACTAAAGATGCAGACATGAAACAACACAAATCTGGAAAACTAACCATTCTTGAAACTGAAGATGGAAGGAGATTACAAACTTCAAAAGTAACCTGTTCCTTCTGAAGGTTTCCATGCAGTTACAATGCAGGTGTTGCATGAAATAGACTGCCTTATGCAGTATAAAGCAAAGCAAGCTTTGTCCTGCTTTTTACTGGCACACTTTGAAGTTTTTGCGATGAATGTATTTTATTAATAAATCTAGATTACAAAGGAAATGTGTGTTGACAGACAATTGATAACATACATTTAAGCCCTGGAATACTGGCATTATCTCTCTGTACCTAGTTTCAGTTAAAGAGGTGATATTATGCTTTTTGGCTTTTCCCCTCTCCTTTATTGAGTTATTTCTCTTTTTTGTGCATGTAATAGGTTTGCAAAGTGAAAAAGCCCAAAGTCCAGCCCAAAGGGAGTTCCCATCTCCCACAGAAAGCACTGCTCTGAACTGCTTGAAAACAGCTCGTTTGTAGTCCAGCCATTTCCCTTCCTTCACTGTGACGTCACAATGAAAACGCGTAATAAAGCTTGCCAATCAGCTAGCGGGGGTCAGGCACGTCCTCAAACCAAGCGAGTTTGAGCGGAGGCCCTTTTATTTTAGTTAAGCCCCCTTTCCACTGCACAGTACCTGCTGGACTTGGCTGGACAAGTTTTGAGGTGAGAAATCAGCTGTGTAGATTTCGAATATTGACAGTTTTACGAGAAGTGATGTGAAATGTTCAACACTTGAATATTTTTGGAGTTGAGGAGCTCCGCAAGTGGCTGCGATGGATTACTTGTGCCAACCCGCGGGAGGAGCTCCCGAGGCCAGCCGCCCGCTCACAGAGCCCTCTGCTCCCGCCGTCACACAGACCGCTGCAGCAACAACGGCAGAGGAAAACACAGCTGGAAGGTTTTTATACCGCTTATCTGTCTTTACATTCTGAGTAATGTTGAAATGTTTTAATTTAAAAAAGAGAAAGCTATGTGGATCGCTGGTGTGTGTGTCGCATTGAACATTACGTCGCGGCAGTTGTGTGTGGCGTCGCTATGACGACAGCTATGTACTATCTCTGGGTACTATCTGTAATGGAAAACGGAGCAGGGCCGAGTAGAGTCGAGTCTATCGATTTGCGCTATGGTAGCATTTTTCGGCAAGGCAGCATAGATCGTCAGAACACCGGCAACAGTTCAACGTTTAGTCCTAAAAGACGATGCAACTCCGACACTGTTTGGGCCTGGAAATTCACAATCACAACCTGTAAGTATGCTTTATTGGTTGTGAATTATATTTAAAATAAACACGGCAATGTAACTTCACAGACTGTTCAAGTGCGGAGTTGTTTTAACGTTGGCTAACACAGCTAAAGTTATAGCTATAATGCTAATGTTACACCTGATGTGAAAGTTACTGAGCAAACGTTCAAATTGTTTGGCCAATTTTTATGTAAAATTTAGTTGAAATATGGTGATTTTTGTAGTGGTTTATGGTAAGATGTGGAACAATGATGTTGTGTGGTTGTGGACTTATAAGTATACCATCTGCTAGGTTACGGTCGCAGTCTGAAGCGGCTTTGATTTGGATCACACTACCTTGTGTCTTACGACCCGCCCTTCTCTGCTTCTGATTGGCTAGTAGTTCTTACCTGGGAACTGTGCAAGTGCAACTCCCAACAAAGATTTTGTACAAGTAAGATGCATCACTCTGTAGCTCAAGAGCGGAGCGTACAACACACAGGGTGAAAAGAGGAGCTGCAGCAATGTGCAGTATGAGAAAAGTATGGTGTTTTTTGAAAATTAAACCATGTAAACCTGTTCTGGTACAATCCCTAAATAAGATTTTGAACCTGAAAATGAGCATAATACCACCTCTTTAAAGTAAATGTTTTACAGATGAATTGTGAGTCTGGCTTATACAAGGAGAGATTAAACTGCAGAGTGATCTTCATTTCAGGTATTAGCATAACAGGTTTTAAAAATTTGCTTAGCAACAAGATCAGTGGCCAAATTGTCTGATGGACACAGCATCCTGCTGCAGCCTCTCAACTGCAAGCAACTGTATAAACAGTAGTCCAAACTGAAGCCCAGCTAATGGCCTTAAGTTACTGTCACATGTCGTAATAATGACTAGATACCAACAGTAGAAATATGTCTCCAGTCCATTAAAAAAAAGTTGTTCAAAGGCTCTGGAACAAGAAAAGGTTCTTAGGTTTGTCTTTACAGTCAATACAGATGTTGGTGACGGGTCTTAACTCGACCCAGATGTGACCAAGAGGAAGATGGACCCCATAAACACTTCAACAACCACACACACCCTGACGCAGCACTTTCTACAGTCTCCAAACCAAAAAGCTGAACAAGAGGTATACAGCAGTGTGATTTAGTCAAGACTCTCGGAGAAATGCATTATTTCTGCATTCAAATGAATGAGAGTGCACACAGAACATTTGATACAGATTGACCGCACAACCGAACACGTCCATGTTTTCCACATAATATTTGCACAAACTAAAAATTCCAAACACCTTGCAATCACTTTATTTATTCAGAATTTGTTAACTTGTCTATAAGACTTGAAGACTTGTAAGACTTGTAAGTAATATTTGCAAAAACAAATTAAGGGTTTCATTTCATTGTTATCAGGCCTGGACAGTGCAGTATATTACAGATTATTGTAGTACTACCCATGGTATTGTAAAATGTGTACATAACCAAGGATTCAATGTTGTTACAGCTGGAATGTAATTCACCTAATAAAATGGACAAATTAAATGGATAAAACCAGCACTGCTCGTTTATTTAACTGCATTCAAGAGCTAAATAGTAGTATTACAGTATGTGGGATGATGAAGATGTTATCATGAGGTCAAAATCAGCAGGTGAAGCAGATGTAAACAACTGTTCTCTATGCACTGACACAGCTGAAACTGACATGTTTGTGCTGCATCAAAAAAAAGATCACACAGGTAACTCAATTATAAATGAAGTCTGAGATACTGATATCTTTTTTATTACTCCACTTTGTCTCTGCTGTAACGCTACCTTTCTTTCAACCTCTCTTTCTGCTGTTATCTGCCTTTAGGTTCACTGCAGTGTTTGCCGCGTGTATTATGTTTCAGCTGAAGTGTGCTGCTAATATAGGCCAGCAGTGACTTCAATGACAACCCCCAGCCACCCGAGCCTAGGCCACACCCACACCCACACACCCACACACCCACACACACCACACACGTCCCCATACAGCTGTAACAGAACTCAGGATCTAGAATGAGAAAGAAAGTAAAATAGATAAAAACCATCACATCAGGTCAAAAGGAGAAAAACAAATATCTGCAATATTTGTATTTAAAAAACACAAACACACATAGCATTAATACACTGCAATGTACTTAAAAACTACAAAGATTATCAATGAACTGTGAAATATTCTTGATATTAGGGTTTCAACTGAGAGTATTTTTATTTTTGATGAATCTATTGATTGTCAATAAATTAATACAATTCTATAAAATATCAGAAAATAGAAAGTAAAAAACAATCTTCACCATTTCCCAGAGCCAAAGTTAAAGTTCATCAAATTGTCTGACCAACAGTACATAACCTAAAGATTCTTAACTTTATACTAAACAGGTGAAAGCAACAGACACTCTTTGAGAGTTGCGTGCTTGATTGATTACTTTACAACTATTAATCAATTACCAACAATTGCTGTTAATTGATGTTCTGACAATTAATAATTTCAGCACTAATGGATAATGGATTCATGTACATACTGTGGTCAGTCAGCCAGGAATGCACGAAGTCCATTGCAAAGTACACAGAGGACCTTCACAAAAATACTGCAAGCAAAAGTGACTAAGCAAGAAAAATAAAAGGTTGTACCAACGCATGTGAGGTGTGAGATTACGTACATTAGTATGATGTGTGCACTGGAGAAAATGTATGGCTCTGGTCTATATGTGGGCTGGATACACGGGAGCCAAGGAGAGGGCTGGGTGGAAGAGGCTTCTTTATTTTTAGCATTGTTCCCCAGTGCTCTTATCACCAGCATGTGATTTAGAGAGAAGTTCCTAAGTGAGCTTTACTGCTAATAAAGACGTGCCATGGCAATTATGAAGGACTGAAGTTTTTACATTGCACTGATGACAGGCGGAGATGAAAAATCTGAAAGCTAGAGCTCTGCAGCACTGATTCTGAACTGGAAAAAAATCTTTGAAAAAAAGAGACACCAGTTACAAAAATAAAACCATACAAAAATATTGCTTTACTGGGAATTTACAACTGTTTGATAGTTGCACCTGTGGAGTGCTCAATACTGTGCAAGTACAATTCATTCACATCAAACAGGATCACACACACACACACACACACAGGAGAACTCCACTCATGCAGACGTAAGAGGCTATTTATACACCACTTCCTTTTATTTATCAAGCTCATTGTTCAGACCACATCTGCCATGGCCACAATGGCCAGTCCACATAGCTGCCCCCCACACACACACACACCAAGTCTGCATGCACATACACGTCCACACACACACACGTGCGGTGTGGCCCTGCAACATAAAGACTTTGGGAGCAGCCAGACATAAGCCAGCATTCAGAAATATCCACAGCTTTTGTTTTGAGGTCTGAGTGACTCCAAAAGCTGATACCACCTGTTACACAGGCTGACATTCTTGCACTCCCATTCATTGCGCACGCACGCACGCACGCACATACACACACACGCATATCCAAACATGCATTAATTCACACGTGCCTGCTCACAAACCTGCACACAAACTGGCACATGTTACTTCTATTGGCACAGTTGGACATTTGGCTAAGTGCTGCAGATGACAGCTCATTATGTCCCGTCTGTTTCATGTCAGCTTTAATACAACAGGAAGTCACTTAGGAGCTTTAAAAATCCACCGGACAACTCATAACCTCCATGGCCCAGAGGCTGTTGGCTCACAACAGCAGCTAAAGAGTCAAGTACAGCAGAACACATCTGTTAGCTGCGTAAATCTTGTAGGATCAACTCAGTTCCTAATAAAAAACACACACACACACAGACATGACTTCAATTCCCGTAATACCCAAAACATTGCAGTCCCTTTTAGCCATTTACTCAATGAGGACAGGAGCTGCCCAAAATGGCCCCTGAGGGGTAAACAGCTCAGATCATTATCTTTCCAACTCTCTACCAGCAAGCCACAGATGTACAGTGGTGGGACAGACTAGGGGTATAGGAAACCACTGTGGTTTCATTTTCAAACCACAAACCAAACCATCCCACCACAGATATCCATAAATCACATCCAGGTACACGATAAAATATTGTAAAAGCCTGCAATTTAAGGTGCTTTACACCTTCTACAAGTTTTACTTTAACTATGAGCAAATTTGAATTTACTTGCAAGCTTTTCAGAAGTTTTTATGATATAATAAAACTTAGTCTAAAAGGTAAAAAAGTGCAACAGTGTCAGAAAAAGACACAAAAACCTTTCAAATCCAGTAATCTGCAGAATAAACAAATAAAATATCAGCAAAAGGACATTTTATGTAGGAAATAACCCACAACTGACTACTACATGAACTGAAACCGTTTCATCAACAACATAAAATGAGCAATGGAGCATTTAAAGAGAGAATAATGTATACTACAGTGTACATAACATTTCCTCAATAAACACAAATACTGTATCTCTGTTACGACCATATGCATGCTGATTGGTGGTTAGAGGATAGACACACATCCTTGGTGTTTTCATGAGGGTACGTTTTGGCTGTTTCTTCACTCCCTCTACATATTTTCTCCTCTGCACAGGAAACAGTCGTTTGTCAACACCGCAAATAAATGTTGTTTGCTTCCTGTCCTTGACTGGGGAATTTTTTGTCTCATTTGGAAGCAACACGACAGAGCTGACATGTGATGCATGTTTTTCTAAGCCGAGCAAGCCATAAAAATATGGGTTGGAGCCATTGACTGTTTAAAAAAAAGTTGTAAAACACATGAGTCAGCTGCAACGGTGGCAGTTTAAGATTGTGAGATTTTTGTCCACACAGGAACAAACTGGTCTGGGTAATAAAGAGGTGTGAAAAATGCTTCACATTTGAGTAAAACAAATCAGTCGGACTATAATGTTAATAAAAGCACATAATTGTTTAAATGTTTCATATCTGTCAGCACAGAAATATGTTTTAATTTTAATAATTAATTTAGTTTCATATCTGAAGCAGGTGTTAAATTTGTTGGGAATGGAAAGAGCTACAGCTAATATCTTAAAAACATCACAAAGCTTCTCTGGGCTTCCACATACCCTGGCGTTCAGAGGGAGCCGGACCCCTGCCCCTCTCCGGGGGGGGGGGGGGGGGGGGGTCCTGCCAAACGCTGCACAACAATAAAACAAAGCTATCACAGTGGGGCTGGTGGGGGAGGTGGGTAAGCATGCAGGGGTGCAGGGTGGGGTGGAGGGAGGGCGGAAAGTGAGAGGAACAGCTGCTGAGTGGGAGAGTTGGGGGGGGTGGGGGGCGGACGACTTCTCTCTTTTCTCTGTCAGAAAAATGAATTACTTTTATGTATGCGGCCGATTCAGGCTTAGCTATCGTTAGCCCCCCACCTAAAACCCCCATCTGGTCTCTTTAGGCATACACAAATTGACAAGCGCACAATGACACAGCTTATAGCTATACTGTTCTCCACAGACTATTGATTCACTGTGAAAAGTTCAGCAAAAAATGTCTCAAAAAAGCTTCACCACACAGACCTGCTGGCATCCAAACATGTGCACGAATAGTCCAAACAGCATCGACTGTGACAGCCTGAATCTTTGCTTTACAGATTCTCTTCTCCCTCTGTCTCTGAGGAATCCTCTTTATTAGAATGAGTGTGTCACTCCATGGCCAAACTTGCAGAATGCTGACAGATCTGCTAAACACAGGTTTGGAGAAGACTAGGAGCTGCTGAAAGTCAAGAGCTGGAGGCCGGCCAGGTGATTGTGTGTGTGCGTGTGTGTGCGTGTGTGTGTGTGTGTGTGAGAGAGAGAGAGAGAGAGAGACAAGGTTCTCCGGGTCATACCCGACATTTACCCGTTTTATATCCAGGTTTCATTCCTGGAGCTAATTATTAAAATGTACCCTGGGGAGCTTTTGACCATTAGTTGTGCTGCAGAGCAATGTCTTGATGAGCAGGTCCCGGTTTTGTTTGTATTTTATGCTCTGCTGGCAAATGCATGAGCAGGCAGGTGACACTATACAAGATCTCGTAGATGATTTTTTGCACTATTCCAATGATCAACAGTTGTTGGCGGTAATAAGCCAAAAAACAACAAGCTAGGGTGTGACTTTTTTTTTTCCTTCATCTGGACCCTCTGGAGCTAAAAATATTTTTCCTTGAGCTTCCCTGGGGGGAAACGCCTGCAGAAAAGCTGTTGTCCTTCATCCTTGAAGTCAGCAGACATGCTGGTGCTCAAAGGTAATTCTTAGGATTAGGTTACCTCATAAATTTACAACACCACCATAATCGTTTTAGTGCTTTGTATATCAACAAGTAATAAAACAATACATCCTCATTCCACTGACCCAATAAATTTTATAATGCCTTTGACAGCCTATTGTTGGTTACCTGACTGTTGCTATGAAACAAATGAAATGAAGTACAAGTATGGGATCTAGGTGGAACACGGCAAGGCTTCAAGACTTCATGCACCCCACCTGTATGGACAGTTAGTCTGACCCGCAGGTCACCGGTCTGACCCGCAGGTCAGTGGCCTGACGTTTGAGTTGGTACAGCCCTTGGCGACATCCAAATACAGCTGCTTATTCCACTCAGTCTGCTGCTATAAAACACCAGTCAGCAAATAGAAAGAGTGGAAACAGATTTGCAACTGGTCCAAAACAAAATTTATGTGGGATTTTTCTGGTGACATAAGGCAAGCTGGTTAGTTTCTATTTAAATATATTTACAGAAGCTAAAAAAAAAGTTAGTTAGTTGCAATTTGCCAATTTCCTCACCATGGCTTTTTATTTTTGTTAGTATTTAACAGGCTGCCCGGCTCTCATTCATTCTTAACCTCTTTCACTCTTCCTCTCTTGCCTTACATTTCCTTCCCTTGGCAGTGCCTTTCACATGTACATTAAAATGAATGGGTGCCAGGAATAGTGCTGTGTATTTGGGGGGGGGGACTGTAGACATAACAAAATCAGGGAGGAAAAAGCCAGCCAGCCACATATACAGGGCCTTGGGGAGTGCACTGGGAGGAGGGAGGGAGGCACCGAGGCCAACAATGGCACACATTCACATTCTGGTTCAACCTACAAGTTTCTGGTGGCCTCATTATTTAGTAGACCTAAGTGGAACACCACTCGCTGTAAGGACTCAATTCTGGTATTTTAAAAGGTGCAGTGAATGTGAAAAGCTCAGTATCACGAGTAGCTCCATAAACAGATGAGTAACTAACGTCAGTTTGGTTACTCAATGTCATCTTTGTTTTCTAGTGAAGTGCAATAGACTAGCCACTGTTGAACTTTTTATTTACCTATTTGAAAGTGATTATAATCACTTACTGATCCCCAACATGAGTTGCCACTTTACTTACCTTACTTTTCTCTTGAATTCCAAATCTATAACTGAAATCAAGATCATTTAGTTACATGGTCTACAAGATCCTTTAGTTTAGTTAGTCATCTATTATCTATAAATGATCAGGTATAACTAACTGTGTCCAATGTCCTCTATATTTCTTTACAAATTATGTAATATCACTTGTTACTGGGAAATGTAACTAGTGTGGCATGTTATGCATTACCACAAAACGCTGGCAGTTTTTTGTCAGTTATGAGTGAATGAAACAGAAAGCATCATCTCCCAACAAAACCCCCTTGTCACTCCTATAGTTTCATCTTCAGTCATCAGACTTGTCTGATCTGTCTTATTTATACCTGATAACATCTAAGGTTTGCGGTAAACTAATGACTGCCTCACCCAACAAGACAGGAACAGAAGGGGAATTCGTAAATTATTTCATACTTAACAAGAGCTTAAATGACACTGTGTGAGATAGTGAAAAGAAACATATGAAAAAATGGGTACTACATGCATTGTCAGATGCAGTAAAACAAAATAATTTGCTTCCAAACTAAGTGCAATATACGTTGTGCAATACTGAAGGGACAACCTACCAGTCTCTGGGGGTCACTCTTCCTGACCTCCTCGCCCTCGCACTTTATCACAGAGTCCAACTGCCAATCAAGGGCTGAGGGGATATTTAAATAAAACTAGAGGAATGTATTTCCTACCGCAACATTCAGCTCCACATAGTTTCCCACTTCAGTTCCCCAACCTGATAAACTTAGCGAGGAATCTGCATAACTGGCATAAAAATGTCACTCGTTGTCATGGGACATTCTCTGGCTATGGTGAGCTGGTGACCCCTGACCCATCCTGGAACTCTCCCTCTTCTTGTCTTTCCCCCCAGTAGGAAACATCCGTTGGATCGTTACAGGACTATTTCCCTGATCGACATAATGAAGTGACAAAAAAAACGCCCCATGAGGATCACTTCTCAATGTGAAGCTTGGGAACTTGGCTTAAAGCTGACAAGAAAAACAGCTATTGCATTTTAATGACTTACTTAGACAGACAAATTTCACCAGAAATGTTGGTCGTGGAATTAAACAAGTCATCGAGCACTGGGACGCTGTTACAAAAATCTTATATTGAAACATTGTGGTTCACAGGTGGTTTACAATTAATGAAAGTTAAATCATCAAAGAATTAAAGATATGAAATACCTAAGAACCTTATAGTATATTACGAATACATGTGGAGTATATTACCAGTACATAAATGTGGAATATATATGTTTCATATTGTTTTTATCTATGGTTTTTATCTATGTTATGTTCTGCAATCAGTGCTGGTTGATAAGAATGGAAGCACAGTAATATCCACACTTTATGGATCAATAATTTGAACCTTGAACCACCAGCAGGGTAAGGCAGATGAGACATAACCAAGTGCCCGATTTAGCTACCTCATAAGCAGGTATGTTTATATGCCCTTATTATGCAGAATTAACAATTTACTGTACAGTGAGTACACACCGAATGTCTGACAGCAGTTGAGACTAGGGATGAAATGGTATGAAAATTTCATATCACGATTATAGTGACCAAAATGATCACGGTAATCAGTATAATCACGGTATTGTAAAAATGTGCCAAAAAATATTAAAATGTACTGATACACACACTGAAATCATTTCAACAAGTTTTATATTGAAAACTACAAATAGCCATTTTGTTTGCATAAAAAATAAAATAACAGCAAATACCTTTTGTAAACAAATGAAAATCATCCCGCGGACAATTACATGAAAACAAATAAGTCTTTAGAAGACAACTGCAATGAGCCCAAAAACTGACATAAATACAGAGGACTCTGTAGCGTTTCTAGATATGCTGGTTGGTTAACTAAACAGCGTAACGTGTTATTATGTGCAGTGGACGAATAGACTCTGCCGATGCACACAGCAACAGAACAACGTGTAGTGTTTTTACAAGAGCAGCAACACAGAGCTTCAGTTTACACGCTGTTAGCAAGTCAGAGAGACAAACCAAAGCTAAAAGTTAACTCACCCTGCGTTCACTATAAGGTTATGTTCTTCAATCAAGTTTACCTCAGCTTTCTCATAAAAACTAAAATCGTGCCGAAAAGTGATGGTCCGCCGAAAATTGATTGCATTATTTAGCCTATTGCAGGTATTTTAACAGGTAAAAAGGGCTGGATTGGTTGGTACACAGCAGGTAAAATAATGCAGAGTCATAAGGATAATTGCAAAAGATATCCTGTCTTTATTTTATATAGAGGGCCTAACTCAGCAGTAAGTCATGTTATTATAGGCTACAGTCCGTTTCTAAATATAAACACGCATTCCATCGGCAACAACAGGCTTTTATATTTTTCTATAATCACGTAAATGTCATGCCTGATCACGCTATAAAATGCAACACTTATTTGGTCACAATTGTTATTATTATTATGTTAAAAGAAATGGTAATGTATCACACAGAAATACCTTTGCTATTACCACGGACATAAACTGATGGTTATTTGCACGTTATGTCTGTTTGATCCAGCTGTAGACGTAAAGACACTGGGCCATACAGCTTTAACACGCTGCGCGCGTTCCCGTGGACGGTAAGCAATTTTCGGCGGACTATCACTTTTTGGCACGACACTGCACTTCAGAGTGACTGAAAAATCCGAGTACAGGTGCTGGTCATATAATTAGAATATCATCAAAAAGTTGACTTATTTCAGTAATTCCATTCAGTGAAACTTGTACAATGTATACATTCATTCCACACAGACTGATATATTTCAAGTGTTCATTCCTTTTAATTTTGATGATTATAACTGACAACTAATGAAAACCCCAAAATCAGGATCTCAGAAAATTAGAATATTGTGAAAAGGTTCAATATTGAAGACACCTGGTGCCACACTCTAATCAGCTAATTAACTCAAAACACCTGCAAACGCCTTTAAATGGTCTCTCAGTCTAGTTCTGTAGGCTAAACAATCATGGAGAAGACTGCTGACTTGACAGCTGTCCAAAAGACGACCATTGACACCTTGCACAAGGAGGGCAAGACACAAAAGGTCATTGCTAAAGAGCTCTGTGTCCAAGCACATTAATAGAGAGGCGAAGGGAAGGAAAAGATGTGGTAGAAATAAAGTGTACAAGCAAAAGGGATAACCGCACCCTGGAGAGGATTGTGAAACAAAACCCATTCAAAAATGTGGGGGAGATTCACAAAGAGTGGACTGCAGCTGGAGTCAGTGCTACAAGAACCACCACGCACAGACGTATGCAAGACATGGGTTTCAGCTGTCGCATTCCTTGTGTCAAGCCACTCTTGAACAAGACACAGCGTCAGAAGCGTCTCGCCTGGGCTAAAGACAAAAAGGACTGGACTGCTGCTGAGTGGTCCAAAGTTATGTTCTCTGATGAAAGTAAATTTTGCATTTCCTTTGGAAATCAAGGTCCCAGAGTCTGGAGGAAGAGAGGAGAGGCACAGAATCCACATTGCTTGAAGTCCAGTGTAAAGTTTCCACAGTCAGTGATGGTTTGGGGTGCCATGTCATCTGCTGGTGTTGGTCCACTGTGTTTTCTGAGTTCCAAGGTCAACGCAGCCGTCTACCAGGAAGTTTTAGAGCACTTCATGCTTCCTGCTGATGACCAACTTTATGGAGATGCAGATTTCATTTTACAACAGGACTTGGCACCTGCACACTGTGCCAAAGCTACCAGTACCTGGTTTAAGGACCATGGTATCCCTGTTCTTAATTGACCAGCAAACTCGCCTGACCTTAACCCTATAGAAAATCTATGGGATATTGTGAAGAGGAAGATGCGATACGCCAGACCCAACAAGGCAGAAAAGCTGAAGGCCACTATCAGAGCAACCTGGGCTCTCATAACACCTGAGCAGTGCCATAGACTGATCAACTCTATGCCACACCGCATTGCTGCAGTAATTCAGGCAAAAGGAGCCCCAACTAAGTATTGAGTGCTGTACATGCTCATACTTTTCATGTTCATACTTTTCAGTTGGCCAACATCTCTAAAAATCCTTTTTTTGTATTGGTCTAAAGTAATTTTCTAATTTTTGGAGATACTGAATTTGGGATTAGTTGTCAGTTTTAATCATCACAATTAAATGAAATAAACATTTGAAATATATCAGTCTGTGTGTAATGGATGAAAATAATATCCAAGTTTCACTTTTTGAATGGAATTACTGAAATAAATCAACTTTTTGATGATATTCTAATTATATGACCAGCACCTGTATATCTAGCTGCAGCCCGCAGACAAACGTGATGGAAGTTGAACTTCCAAATATGGTTTGTCTCAGAAGACACAAAACGTGATGACGTTAATCTCGGCTCACGTACAGTATAGATCCTAATGCAAACCGTTTTATTCTTTAGAGGCCAACAACAGAACTTTAAATACACTTCTGAGAAGTTTTTAGGCAAGAAATCAACAGTGTAGATTTCGAATATCAGCAGTTTTCCGAAAATTGGCGGCGAATCGAAAATGTGTTCAAACGTTTTCGGAGTTGAGAAGCTCCGCAAGTTCCAACCACGGTGCCGAACGTTACCAGACGCTGCACAGCAACACAATGGAGGTTAATCTTGTCTGCTAGCACCGCTGTAGGGTTAACCGGTTGACATGCATACAATCAGTAACTTTAGGCACATACCCTGTGATGGTTGGGGTAAGAGGAATATACATCCGGGGGCTGTCAGGAATAGTTAGCTAGCTAGCTACAGTTAGCTCCCCCAGGCCCAGTCACACAGACCACTGCAGCCAACACAGCAGACGAGTCCAGCAACAGCTGATAATGTTCTTACCGTTGTTATTCTGTCAATAAATTCTCAGTAATGTTAAGTTTGAACCTAAATCGAGACACATCTGGCTCGTGATGTAACATTACAGAATATTCTTGGTTTGTGAAACTTAAAATCACTTTGGAAGAAATAAAATATATATGACAGTGGTATAAACTGAAACATTGCTTTATTATTATCATTAGGCTATTATAAATATATATTTGCAGGAATTATAGTATAAATATACAATATTAATAATATACAATTATAGTATAGTAAATAACACATAACGTACAGTGATAACTACATTGACACTTGACACCTCTTTTTTAACGGCTTTTTTTAATTTAACAACTATGCGTGGGCTGAGCGGTCGAGATAAACGTCATCACGTTTTGTGCACGGTGGCTTCTGGGACAAACCATATATGGAAGTTCAACTTCCGTCAACGTTTGTGTGCGGACCCTTCTCGAAAAATCTCGGCTGCGCTGTCTTCCGACATGTAGTCATTGACCCAAACAAACCGACATTGCATTCTGCGCATGCACGCCTGCTTCTGAGAGACGCTGGACAGTGTTTGCCGTGAGATTATAACAGCGCTGTTAACCATACCCGCTTAACATGGTAATTAAAATGTGTACGGTAATAATAACCGTCGGGAATTTTTAATTTTTAAACCGGTAATCGTTTCATCCCTAGTTGAGACACTCAGCAAAAACACACTAGACACCACATTCAGCCCTTTATAATGTTTACAGACCCTTAGAGGGCAGTAAGAGCATCTGCAGCCACTGTACAATAAGTGAGTGGGTCATCGTGTGACCCCACAATGGTGGAACGAGCTACCACATGCCATCACAGCAGGGGCGTCTCTCCAATTTCAAGAAGCTCTTGAAAACTCATCTCTTCGGAGAACACTTTCTCTTATAACACCACTAACCTCCAACATGCACTTCCTGTGCTCTTCTTCTATCCCCTTACAATTCTCTTGTATTATTGCACTTTTTTTGTTAACCCCATTGATGCCATACGTGCTATTAGGTCTTACTTGTATTTATTGCTGCTCTTACTAGTATGTATTGTCAGTTGTAGATCTCGTGCTGTATTGATGCTTTGTTGATGCTTGTATGTTGTTCCTCAAATGTAAATCCCTTTGGATAAAAGCGCCAAATGAGTAAATGTAAATATAAATGTTAACCAACCTGCACTCCCATATTTAGCCACTATTATTAGGATTCCTTTCATACTATCTGGAATTAGCCTGCTGCATTCAGAGCAGGGGTATTTCAGTCTCACCCTGCCCTTGACCTCTTACCATTCAGCCAGTTGTTTAAATGGCCATAACCTGCAGGGAGAAGTGAGCTGGGAGAGGCAAGTGCATAAGCAAACATTCAACGCAGGTGCAGTGAATACAACAAGCGAACTGTTGCTGACTGTTAAAAACTTTGCATCATCCAGTTTTTAAAAACATTTTCAGATTCTGATTAAATAGGTGTTAAAATAGTACTCAACCAATTTAGTGTTGCACCAAGATGTGTGTCCCACCTTAAATCCATCTCAGACCCAATCCTGGACCCCTGCAGTTCGCCTACAGAGCCAACAAGTCTGTAGATGATGCAGTAAACATGGCCCTTCACTACATCCTCCAGCACCTGGACTCCCCTGGAACCTACACCAGGATCGTGTTTGTGGATTTCAGCTCTGCTTTCAACACCATCATCCCGGCCCTGCTGCAGGACAAGCTCTCCAGGCTGAATCTGCCTGACTCCACCTGCAGGTGGATCCCTGACAGACAGGAAGCAGCACGTGAAGCTGGGAAAACACGTCTCTGATCCCAGGACCATCAGCACCGGTTCCCTTCAAGGTTGCGTTCTTTCCCCCCTTCTCTTCTCCCTTTATACCAACAGCTGCACCTCCAGTCACTAGTCCATCAAGCTCCTGAAGTTTGCGGATGACACCACCCTCATTGGGCTCATCTTAGGTGGGGATGAGTCCGCCTATAGGTGGGAGATCGATCATCTGGTGACCTAGTGCAGCCAGAACAGTCTGGAGCTCAACGCTCTGAAGACAGTGGAGATGGTCGTGGACTTCAGAAAGAGCACAGCCCCAGCCTTCCCCATCATCCTGTGTGACTCCCCAGTCACCACTGTGGACCGGCTTCCACTCCTGGGTCCCATCATCTCCCAGGACCTCAAGTGGGAGCTGAACATCACCTCCCTCACTAAAAAGGGCCCAGCAGAGGATGTACTTCCTGCGGCAGCTTGGAGTTCAGCCTGGCAAAGACAATGATGGTGCACTTCTAAACCGCCATCATTGAGTCCATCCTCATCTCCTCCATCACCATCTGGTACGCTGCTGCCACTGCCAGGGACAAAGGCAGGCTGCAGTGTATCATTCGCTCCGCAGAGAAGGTGATTGGCTGCAATATTCCATCACTACCTGTACGCCTCCAGGACTCTGAAGCGAGCAGGAAAGATTGCAGCTGACCCCTCCCACCCTGGAAACAAACTGTTTCAGACTCTCCCCTCTGGCAAGAGGCTGCGGTCCATCAGGACCAAAACCTCTCGCCACAAAAACAGCTTCTTCCCATCTGCAGCTAGCCTCCTCAACAAGGCCCGGGTCCCCCACTGAAACTGCCCCCTTGCAAATAATACAAATGTCTCTGCACATGTAAATAATATTTCATTTCATATCAAGCACAAACCTGGCACATTGCAGATATTTGTTGTTAATTGTTAATCTTTGTTGTTGTATATTTTTATATTGGCAATTTATATATTTCTGTACACAATATTCTCTTCCATTGCAATACAACTGCACAACACAAACCCAGAACAATAAACATGTAAATATCTGCAACGTTGTTCTTTCTCTGCAAATAGTTGTATTATTTTACACCAATAAAGCTCCTTCTGATTCTGATTCACCCCTATAAAGGGCAATTTATACTTCTGCGTCAAATCGACGGCGTAGCCTCTGCGTAGCCCCCTACCTTACGCCGTCACTTAGGGTGTAGCCTGACGTGCACCTCCTCAAAAATGTAACTACACGTCTAGGTGACGTGGACTGTAAGCATTGTGATTGGTAAGCTGGGTAGCCTCACAATGCCTCCGAGCCGACAGGAAGTGCCCATGCATTTAAGTAACTTTTACTATCGCCCAAAACGGCGGCTGTAACAGGGTGGATCAATATATTTGACCGTCACAACCCGAGCAAAATGACTCATTTCACTATCAGAATGAGATCCAATCGGTCGATAACATTTGAAAAGGCTATACCAGCCGCATGTATACAATTTTACTCCCATTCACGTTAGCGGAGCGCTAAACCGGAAGTTAGCATACTCGGCTGGCAAAAGTCAACACAGTGGACGCTGTAGCGCTACTGCCGACTAGCGTTTGGGGATGTAGTTGCAGAATGACGGACACACCGACACACAAGTATAAATGCATGTAAACCCAACGCAGGAGTATAAATGGGCCATAACACTGGGCAAATTCAATCTCAAAACGTTTTGCACCGGTTTGCAAAGTTTTCTGATTGAACAACATGATTCCTTGCAATGTTGCGCAATGGGCCTGGAGGTATGTTTTCTCCCGTTTGGTGGCCGTGTCTTAGGTGTTACCCAATCAGCTGCCACAGGTTTGGAAACACAACGGTGTTAGAAAGGCAAGAAAATGCAGTGCGCTTGTCAAAGGCAACACTGTTTCTGTTGAAAAAAACATTTTGCTATGTTTTGTCGGCGCTGAACTCGCCCACTGTCAGACTCAAGATGGACAGTGTCAAAACATGACGCCTACATTACCTACAATGCAACTCAACTGCTGACAGTTTGGTCTGAGATTCCTTAAGGCTTAACGACTTTCAGCGTCGGCCGATGACCATGCAGTTCACACTACACAATTTAGTCAATTTAGTCTTGAAGTCGCTGTGGCCTTCACACTACGTGACTGATCGGTGACAGGGGGTCACACACTACATGAGCTGACAGCGGCAGAGTCACCCGACGCTGGTCTCCAAACCACGTTTTGTCAAGAAAACACACGTGAAATGTGAAACGGTAAATGACCTACAGACAAAAGAATGGATTGGCACACGCAGGTAGCAGGGATTGTCTGAGCTACAGAGAGAGCTAAAGGTGAGTAAGAAGTGTTTTGCAGTGAAAAAGTAGCTGCCTGCTCTGCCAGTTAACTGCTCTCATTGGCTGGATGTGGATGTTGAGTCAGCCGACTCCGCCAGATATTGGGCATGCTAGATATCTGGCAGACGTCGGCGATGTGTCAGAAATGTGTCGGAAGCCGTTGTGACGTGTCGTTGAGTAGTTCACACATAACGACTGGCAACTGCTGATTTACTCCCGATCACAGCCTGAGGGTCGCCAAGCGTCAAATCGGGCTAAAAATCGTGTAGTGTGAAATAGGCTTTAGGGTGTTTTATGCTGGTAGCGGCTAATGTGGCCTTGAGCTGCAAGCCTCAAGCAGAGACAAGGAGCAGGCTGCAGAGGTCTAGTAAGCTCACTTGTTTCTAACTCTGCTTCCTCTGGAGCCAGAAAAGGCTTTATAAAACTTTTTTTCCCCACATATGCAGTAGTACTCCCCAACACCTGTAAACAGGCAGTGATTTATAAAATGGGTGGAGTTCCCTTTTAAAGGGTACTGAGAGGTGTCGGTAGGTTAAAGGTTTAAAAATCATCAGAATTGAAGATATTTGCAGGAAAACACAAAATATAATATAGACATTCTGACACTGCATTAAATGCTTGAGTTGATAGCAGAATCTGCCCTTTGAGGACTGTAATTTATACAAATACAGATCTTTGCAGAGCAGCACTTTAACTATTCTATTTCTAAGTAACTCTACAATGTTGGGAATCCTTCTCTTAAGAACAGCTCTTCTTCAACCAGGTGGGTATTAAAAGCTATTCAGAAAGCATGTCTTTAAATATTTTCTAAGGTTACCATTTTAAGTGTTAAAGTCAGTGGGCCAAACTTTCCCTCTCCTCATCACAAACCTTGTAATTAGGCGAAACATGTTTTTACAGCAGATCTCTAAAGTGCTTTAAGTAGTGGTTAGTAATATAGAAAAAGCTTGAGAACACGCATGCACTTAAATCACTGCCAATGGGTACATCTGCTGGAATGTTTTTCCACTGCTGAACAAATACAGACGCACAGAATGGGTTGTGACATACAGTACATTATGCACTAATATGCCCACACACGCTTCATTTCACATCTGAAGTGGCTGCATGAAGTGTGTATGGGTGTAAGGAACAGGCATGTGACAGATCTATTGTGCAAACCAGTCCAAAACAGAGATATAAGCACAGACCTAAAAACCTGGGATGACCCGAGTCATTTTTGCACTGAGCCAGAAAATTACTTAAAATTTAAATGCTACAGCTGCACAAAGCTGTCTAAATTTAAATTATCCTAAGAGGAACGTTTCTATATAAGAAAATGCAGAAGTAACAGAAAATATAATTAATTTAGATGAAAAACAGTGGCCATAGTAACAAAAGAAAAAAACATATGCATCAAATTAGTTGAAAAAATGTATAAAACATGGCAGGCTACAGTGTGCAAAGACTAAAAAAAGTGTTTTAAAATAATTATCTCAAAATAGGATGACGCCTGCAACTTTAACACATTTGGAAACCGTGTTGAAGATATTTGCTTGGTAGTCACCTCTGTTTTGTGGGACTAATGGTCTGCAAGAAAGCAGTTTGTCATAATCACAGTGGCACTGCCAAGATTATTGCAATGCATACAAGTCATTCACGCATAAGGCATCTTGTGGTTATAGGGTGGCTAATATTTAAGGGATAAACATTTGTAGTTCCCATTTTTATTGCACAGTTAGCTATCCTGAGACCAAAAGACCTCAAACTCAAAAGTTCAGCTTAACAACAAGTCCACTCAAATCTAATGGAAAATGCGTATGCACCATGATCTGCATCCTACCCGAGTTCATGATGGATATATAATCCAGAGGAGATGAGTACTCTATGTCTCTGCCTGCCTCCTCTAGATGGTCACCCCAGAATATGCTAGGCAACTTTGTTTGATGATTCTCCGTGTGGGTACATTTGAGTCTGGACAAGGATCGCAGATCAGGTCAAGTCTCCCTAAGTGGGTTAACTGTATTTACAATCAGTCTCCTTTTTCACTTCCAGAGAATCTTTCATCCTCTTATCTCAAGACTAGAGTGAACTATTTGCTTGCAAGTTGGTTATAAACACCTGGTCATTTTGTCACGGTCAGCATGTACTGCTATAATGCTGCTATATATATATAGTTCTCCAAATAAATAGACAATCTGGCCTCCAAGACCTGGAAAGGAATCATTTGGTTTTGAGAAGGAAGTTCCTCCAACGGCCTGCCTCACAGTAACATAACAGTCCAAAAATATCACTGTGCAGCACGGAGCAGGTTTTTGCACGTCTGTCTGCTGCTCCTGTCTGG
The DNA here is from genome assembly GCF_014851395.1 of Micropterus salmoides. Lineage (NCBI taxonomy): Eukaryota > Metazoa > Chordata > Actinopteri > Centrarchiformes > Centrarchidae > Micropterus > Micropterus salmoides. The sequence continues at coordinate 17,860,334 of NW_024040928.1, forward strand.
GCCACGGAAATATGGGCTGGACACAAAGACACACGAGGAACCACAAATGTGCATGCATGCACATACACACCTGAGTATAACAGGAAACACATGGTGATATCCATCAACCTTTTGTCCTCTGAGACACACACACACACACACACACACACACACGTGATGACAAACCATGAAATTTGGAAATTATAACAGGAAGCAGCAGTCACAGCAGCACAAGCTCATCCAACAACACAAAAGAGCGATATTATTAAAACATGTATAAGCCTGCAGAGATGATCAGAACCTACCAAAATAAACCACCTTGCATGCGGGCCAAAAATGTGTGTCTAACTAAAAAATCTTTTCATTAAAATGTATTGTGACAGTAATGAATGCAACCAGAATGATGCTGAAAAACTGCGGACCTCATCTTTACCCTGACATTTCAATCAATGACGCCAGGCTGCACCTTGTGCGGCTGCCACACAGCTTTGCATGGGAAAGGGCATGCTTTGCATGGCACCCCAAATCTGCGATACTTTTTGCATCTCAACGCACGGCAGGCACAAAAAAATCTGATTTTATTCTCTGACAGCAGTACGTGTCTAAATGCTGACAATTCGATCTAGATGGCTTCTAGATGAAAAGCTTTTAATAGGAGGTTGGCGTTAAGGCTTAAGACACACTTTTTCACTGTATAGAGCAAACTTTCACACCTCACACAGCATGTGCCCTGTATGTATCTATGAAGAAATTAAATTTAAAGCTAGATGCCCTGCTTGTTAGCACAGCTCACTTCCTTTTCCTGTATGAAAAGCAGGAAAGCTCATTCAGCTGTGCCTTTGAAACCATGGTTGAGACATGATTGAGACTGAGCTAGGTGATTATAGATGTGCAATAATGGGGTAGCTTCTCAGGGCTGCAAGACCTTCTCATTTCTACTCATTTTACTAGTATTATAGCATTGTCGATAATCGGTTTTGCTTCCTGTGACCTATGACCTTGCCACTTTATAAGAAACACCTGCACAATCTAGTGCAATCCAATAAATCCTTTTATGAAGCTTATAATTGTTTATTGGATTGCATTAGATTGTACAAGTATGTACAGTATATGCCCACAGTTGTGATTCCTATGCATATGCAGAAAGTCATCACTGCTTTGAGTTCTATGCACTAAAACTTAAACAGCTCAAAGTAAAACAGTACAGAAAGAATAAAAACTATCTGTTTCTATTAACTTCTTCCCTGCATCTTCTTCTCACTCTCTCCCCCTTCCCATCCTCCTTTGCTCCTCCGCTCTCTGTGTCAACTCCTTCACACCTCAGCTCCTACATGTGACCTCCCAGCAGGGAAGACTGCCAGGAGCAGCTGAAAGATCCTGACCCCGCTCAAAGATTCACCACCCTCTATCTGCCCAGGGAAAGAGTTCTGCTCCAGCCTCAAGGAGATATTAGGAAAACAGGGGGATATCACGTCTCTCAACACCAACAGTTTATAACGGAGCATTTCAAAACACTAACAAAAGGTAGCCTCAAATAGAAAAAAAGGGATTCAGCAAATCTCATCATGAAACTTCCTTGATTTTGCTACAACAATTCAGGCTGCCATGGACTGAAACAGAAGAGCTGATATGGAAACAATAGAGAAAATAATCTGTTTCCAGTCTGTCTCTTAAAATAACTCTAGCTTCCAAATGAACTCTCTTTCCAATCTGTTGTTATTGTATCAGTCTCCCAAAAAGTACTGCAACTGCTCTAGTCATCAAATACGGCCCAGATATGTATCATGCCTCCTATGGAAGCACAGTTGGGTCTCTTCCGCCTGCCATGTGTTTGAACTCCATGTGCTAGCTGGAACTGCTTTAAGAAGAACAGAGATAAAAGTGTTGAGTCACAGTGGACATCAGGATGGCAGGTATATCATCATTAAACACACCCATACAGTACAGACTTAACAGTTTTTTTCTAAACGATCGCCATCAAACACACAAGTGCTATATACTTGCAGACACACCACCTGGACCTCAATATAAATAGGGCAGGTTGTGGAGTGATTTAAGATAATCTTCAAGGGAGAAACGTGATACAGCGTGGGACCAAAGACATCCTGTGGAGACATCCGTCTGAAAGATCTCCAGTAAAAACATCAACCAGGAGACACAGAGAGAATGCTACTTGACAGCTGCATCTCATCATTAACTTGTACAGTAGACCCATAGAAATTAATCAGAAAATATCTGACTGACTCTTTTGTATTTCTACTCTTATCTTAGCCAGTTAGATCAGACACATCTATAATCAATATTTTTACAATGTTCACCATCTTAGTTTAGAATATTAGGATAGATTAGGATTTGGTAATTAGCAATAAATACAAAGTACAGCTGAGTCTGATGGAAATGTCATTAGTTTTGCAAGTATTTGGTCTTAAACCAGAGTGTAAACAAGTTGTTGAGGTATTTCAGTCTACACCAAAGTAGTCCTGGGTTTAACGTTACAGTACAGGGTGACAGACCGGAGGGGGGGTGAAGGTGCTAAAGTCGTCCAATCTCAGATTACATTCTCACGAGATTTAGAAGCGGGAAGAACACCTGCCATCGTCCTAACTGCGAGGAAGGAAAATGCCATCCAACTAACTTCTTTCTGATCATGGATGAAGCAGTGTAAACACTCAGCTAAGCCTAATATTTTAAAGATTACTAAAATCTTTTTTTCCCATATTGATGTGACTGTTGCTATAGCACACATTAGCCGACTGAGCTCTGAAAATAAGATATAATTCATAATTCTTTTACATTTTGTGATTTATCTTCATTCCCTTTCTTGCCCAGAGTGCTCACTCTGTCCTGTAAATATGAAGCTACAGACAGCTCTGGTTATCTTAGCTTACCATAATGACTGGAAACAAAGGGAAACAGCTGGCCTGGCTCTGTCCAAAGGTAACAAAATCCTCCTACTGCCACATCTAAAGCGTATTAACACGTAATATGTTGTTTGTTTACATCATTCAAAAACTAGCGCAAAAACAGAAGTTCATCATTTTACAAGGGGTTATGTAGCTGGTCTCCAAGTTTCCAGCCTTTGTGCTAAGCTAATCTAACTGGCTGCTGGCTACAGCTTCATACTGAACGGACATGAGAATGGTAGGCCTATCTATCAGCAAAGAAAGCCTATTTCCCAAAATTTCAAACTATTTCTTTAATTCAGTAAGTGACAGCAGTGGCAGGATGTGAAAAAGGGGCCTTGTCAATCATAGACGCTAAAGGTAATACAGTGTTTATGGTTCAGCAGCATTAATCATCACTTATGAAGACTGACGTGATTCAGTGTGAAAGTCACCTGTTAATGGAAAAATTCTGTAGGCTACAGTTCCACCCCCATCTTCCATCTGCTGCTGTTGAATAACAGCCTGAAGTCTGTCCAAGTAAAAAAAAAAAATCTTATAAAAACAATCCTGGTTGACTTGAAATGTCAGATTTGACTACTACTGTGTCTAGAGAACAACATCAATCTTTAGCTGGACAGTTCTTTTGTAAGACAATGCTCCAGTTATGCAAGATCAACTTCAAAAGGGTCAGTGTCAGAGTTCATCATGTCTCATCACAGGTCCATAACTTTTTTGAAAGCAGAACTTCATGTTCTTTCTGTCCATCACACACTCCTACACACATGCCATCTCAAGAGTAGGACATTTCACTGCCCCGTGGTCAGCATTACTCCTCCCTATCTTATGCAACCTGTTCCACTATCATTCTCCGTCATCCTCGATCAGCATTCATCTTTCAGCGTTTATCCCGCGACTGCAGTCTGACCTGCAGGCTGCTTATACGCGCTTTACCTGAGCAGCACAATGAGCATACCTGCTCCTGGGATCAGCGTTTAAAACACCAGGACGCGTGTTTATAATATGCCCGTCGGCCAGATCACGCAGACAAGGGCCTCGACGTTAGACAAATTTCACTCACTGCTTTTCTTTGAAGTTGTCTTTGCAGAGAGCACTTCTTCGGTAAATCTTCGGTTCCCTGCTGCTGCTGCTGCTGCTGCTGCCGCTGCTGCAGGAGACAAGTCGTTCTTCATTAAAAGCGGCTCCTTTACACTTCACTAAACCTCTTTCAAACTCGACCCACTTGGCAACTTTGCCAGCTCAAACACTGTGTGTGTCCTAATTTGTCCGGTGGTAAAATGTCAGTGACGTTGCACCGGTATTCTGTCACGAGCGGCTCACCTGATGACAGGTGAGATTTTGCAGTTTCACTTTGAAGTAGCCTCCTTCTAGCGGTCAATAGTTGACATCAGAAGTGCAGTAAAATGGCTACAGGTTTTAGGTCGTTGCACAGAAATAAAAAGCTAGCTTTTTTTAATTCAAATTAATCGAACTTTATTTGTATAGCACTAGTTTGAGGTGTTTAAAAGGTGACTGACAAGACAATAATATGAGAGTAGGCTACAGCAATAATTGGAAAAAATCGCACAAAGATTAGAATAATAATATTCATGTTATATTCATATGGGACAGAGAAAGGGAAGTTCTGGTATTTATCCTTACATTCTAGGTAATAGCCTACTATACAAAATATGCATCTATTCAATACTATAAATTATTTTCTTTTGTCTGGTAAATTTAATTGGGTACAATATTTTACAATAACTTATTTTACCATGGCCTTTTTTTCCCAGCCCATTAGTTTAAACCCTGAATGCTACCAGGATGAGTGGAATTCCTTCTACAAAAATGCCAATCAGAAACATTTCTGTAGCCTACAAACAGCACATAAAATGTGGTGCTTCTGTGTGTTACACTGCAGTCCTGACACTGGGCCTATGACCTGGATTTATGCTTCCAAGTTCACAGTTCAACGTTCTCTTCAGCAGTTGGCTCGCGGTGATCCCAGTAACCTGTGCGGAAATAAGAAGTCTCTGAAGGTCCTTGTAGGGTTTGCAGAAAGTGTCTGACATTGTTTTAGTTTAGGTCTCAGGTTTAGTTTGACCTCTTTAGACACATTCTTTTCTATTCATGTAAACTCTTCAAAGACTAGCAAAATCCAAATTACAGGTGTGATCCTTTTGGACTATGTTTTCTTAGTTTTACTTAAAGTTGAAGTACCATTGGAATCATGTGCCTCAGAACTTTACTATATCACTCTGGTAGGAATTTCTGTAACTGTGTCAGTAATGCTGGGGAATAGTGTCCTTGATAATACTCTCCCTTTGATGATAAAATATTGTAAAAATGTGGGTTTTTTCTAATATATCAGGCACCTCAAAATGTGTCTCTGCAGAGATCACGTTGCTTTAGATGTAACACCTTGGACAGTTAATAGGTTTACAGTGCCAGTTACTGATTTCAGTAACCTCCCTGCATGCAAACAGAATGTAAAGGAAACCCAAAACCAAACTTGGTCCTTTCCTCTGTGTTAATAACCTGTCATTAGGGCACAAAAACATAGTGTAGGGGGAGGACGTGTCTGTGATCACTGAATGGAATCTGGGTCATTGTGAGGAAACCAGGGGGAATGAGCAGCACAGTCATATATCTATTCCTCATATCCCTGCCCCGCCTTCCTGTTGACTTTGCTTCCACACTTCACTGTAATCTTATTTTCTTGAGAAATACTGAAATAAATAGGATGTTAGCCACAGTCTGCAGCTTGTGCTTTTGTCTAAAAGAACCCTATCACTTTGTCCGGACAGCATTGTTAATAAAAATGACCCTTCCTGCATATCGCTGGCTATGCTTTCTGCTGAATGGTGAGTAATAAATTTAGCACTGATGAGGTTACAACCTAAATGATTGTCCCACAGGGGATAGGGCTTGGCCTTGGAGTCTTTCCATACAATATCATCTTTCTCACAGCAAGATGACTTCATTGTCAACTGAAACTGCTGAAATCCTGGAAGTGATAAGGATTGGCCCCTCAGGTAGCAGCTGAACAGACAAACAATGCCAAAGCTATCCGTTAACATTGCTGTTCTCTCAACGTGTCAGTGTCTGGTCTTCTAGTGGAAGACATTAGAGTTGGCTAATAACTGTTTTTTACTGTACGTGTTTAGGCACGCCGGGCCAATTGTGGAAGACCCATAGTCCAAATACTTTTGTGTTCAAGGTCATGAACCAGTGGCTACCCAAAATAAATTGCCATAATACTGGTGGTGACACTGGAATATATGAAGTTGCTTTCATTTTAAAAAGTATATAAATCTGGTTAAACTGCTGGTTTTCCAAAATAAAGGAAATTCTGATTAAAGTAGTTTCATTTAATTGTCACCTTACAGTGTCCAAGTGCCTTGTTGTGTCATGTGACACTGCAACATCAGGAAATGAAGTGCTGTTCAAAACAGGCATTTATCTCAGATGACTAGGGCTGTGGGACACACAAAATGACTTCCTGCCCTCAAGATAAATATTTCCTGCATTTAACGATGTTTATGCTCGTCTGATAATTGGTACACATGAGTTGTTGTGTTGTTTTTGCTTTCACATAATTTACAGCAACAGTTGTCCATTTGTACGCTTTGTCTTTTGAAGTATATTGTTTACAGCACTTGCTGCCATTTCTCCTAAAAAACTTTTATTTTCTTCCACTTGCGGTTGAGCTTTCTTTTGCTAGTAGCAATACTGATGCAGGTCCATAGCACTAACAGTTTAACAGACATTCACTATTTTGTCAGATCAGTGACCAACCAATCATCATCTTTTATCTACTCCCATCCATCCATCCATCCATCCATCCATCCATCGTCAACCGCTTATCCTGCGTACAGGGCTTTTATCTACTCCTCAAATGCTAATGGTAGCATTGTCTATATGTTCTGTTTGTTTTGTTTTGTTTACAGTTTTGTAAATTATGATTTGTGATTTGCTAATTTAGTTTGTCAGCTATCAGTTGACTGCTAATTTAGCTAGCCATCAGTGGCCGAAGCTAATGTGTTGCTAAATACAAACTGCTGACTGTTTTGGATTTTTACTCTTGTGTTTACTAGATTAATTACAAATCTATTTTTACACCTAGGCCTACATTTGTTCAATTGTTTATACTATCAAGTGTCCAAAAGTGTTCTCAACTCACTGCATGGGTACAAGCTATAAGGGCAAAACAAAATCACTTTCTGTTCAAGTTGTGTGCTGAAGAAGCTTTACAACAGGATTTCATGTTGTCAGTATGCATTATGTAATCATTTCATGTTGTTATCAGTGGAAGTAATGTAATAACATACATTACATCATATACCTTGGCTGGTGCAAGGTTCACAATCACGAAGAAAGAAGAAAACACTGTTTTGTGTGCTAGTGAATGGAACTGAAACATCAACATCTAGTTCCCTGCAGTTCATACCCATTATCAATTAGTGATGCGTTTCCTTGAAAGAGAGACATGCGGGTGCTTGGTTTTGAGTTGGAATTTTGATTACAATATTAGTGTGTGATTTAACTGACTTGTGTAATACTGTATGGGAAGGTGTGTTAGGGACAAGCTTATCTTTGGCAGACTGAGGAGGAGACTTTCGATGATCTGAGTCATGCTAGAGAGAAACAACGTCTGGTGTTTGAAGTGTCAAAGGGCAATATGACATCTGAGAAGCCAAAAATAGGCTCACAAACAAAGGCTGTAACTGAAAGAAAGATGAGGGCAGCCATAATAAAATCATTATGGAGTTGACTGAAAATGTGCATGCTAGTTATGATTTGATGACACATATGCACAATGTTGGTCATGAAAAACTCTTCATTAAGCCTTGGAGACAGAACAATGCAGAAAGAATGCATTGCAGGTCTGAACACTGTGCTAAACTGGATTAGCACTCTCTTACACGTTTTTGACACAGATTTTTTACAGCTTGGCATCGATTTTGCAATTTCCCAGACGGGTTTTCCCCTAGGGCTGAGCTGTATGCACTGCAGATCTCACACAAGAATGTGTGTATGTACACCTACACACATTAGAAAGCTTATCTCCACAATCGGCTGTGAAACACTGGGAGCCCCAGTCTGCTGCTTTCAGTTCAGAGCGACAACTGTGTCTGAGAGAGGGAGAGAGAGCCTTTGTGATATCAGACCCTGAGACAGAAAGAGGTCTCGAGTTTGACAGGATTAATGGACATTAGCACATGAAGTCATGAAAAAAGCAGGAAACGCCACAGGAAATGCATAAGAGGGTGTGTAATGCTATCTCCGATCACTGCCCATGGCACCCGCATTATGGATGCTGATGTGGTGGGAAAATAGTGGGGGCTTTTGTACGTGAGATGCTAAATATACTGACATATCTGAGCTATTTTTAAAAAAGTGATTGTATCGTTCCTGTTGTAAGACAAAGTGATTTAAAGTGATTAAATTTTTTCGCAAAGACTGCATAGCCTGTTTTATTTATTTTATTAAAAACAGAAGTGTTTGCTCAAAATATAGCAAAAGTAAATTATCAGTTTGCAAGAATGTATAACTGTTTACATTTTGGTCTAACAATCATAGAATTTAAGTTAAATGAAAAACAAGAGAGAGAACAAGCATCAGCTTTATGTTACTCTATCCTTCATGATCCTATTTTACTCTTTTCTTCTTTTTTTTTTACACTGTAGTTTTGCTTTCAGCTTCTCTCCATAACACATATTCAAAAAGCTCTTTGTCATTGTGTCCAAATGAGAGCCTCAGAGATAGTAGTTTTTCGGTTTTATTCAGGTAAATTAACAAATTATACAAATTCTGTGTATTATTGTATATATTTTTTGCATTATTTGTATGATATACCTATCAATTATTAAATCCAATTTACTGAAGGTTTCACAGATGCCTGAGCCCAGTCTTGCCCCCTATGTGTGTATTTCACACTCAGTGAAACAGAGCGCCAGATAGTTGCGATCTAATCAGAAAAGGAAGAAACTACTGTGGGTCTGTCATCACTGTCATTGAGCTTATACAAAATCCAAAGAGAAAGACAAGTTTACCCTTTGTTATTCTACTGAGTTCACTGACATTACACAACATTAAAACTATTTTCTTTTTGGCTCAGCAGTTGTGAAAGGATCAAAACAATGAAGCTGGACAGACAAGCAGGTGGTTGGCAGACGGCAGCATGAATTGCATCTCTTGACAGAATGAGTGTTATGGTATCAACAAGGTGATCAAATAATGCTTATAACTTATAAATCCATTATGTACAGTTTATCCTTCCTTATGGGCCAGTAATTTCCAATACATATAAAATCATAAACAGGTACCATGTTGCCAGCATATGTTATACTGTATATAGCAATGGCACAAGATTGGGTGATAAATGTGAGGTCTCCGTTAAGAAATATGGCTTGTGGTGTTATGTAAAAGACATCAGTGTGTAAGAGGAGCGAAGACAAACTTGGAGTCACACAACCCATTAGTGTTTGTCCTTCAGGAGAGAACATTTCTATGCATCATGACTGGTGTCCTGGTCCTTTTTCTCCTATTTTTAACATATATTTGTTACATCACTGCCTTGTGTCAAGTACTTGATGTCATGTGGGTAAAGTATCTGCCTGCAGTGAAAGGATGACCCTGGGAACTTGTTCATACAAATCTTACTGAGAATCTGTTGTTCAATCTATTCAATGATTCAAATGAATTACAAACTAAAAACAAAACAGCTCTCCACAGAATTTGCTCTAACTAAAATAATGATGACTAATGTGAGACTACTTTTAGTTGCAGATATAAAAAAAACAGTGGAGAAAATCAATAACCAAGACCGAGACTCATTTTCTCTCAGATTTCATCACATCCCATTTTGGGACTAGAGGAGTTTTTGACGTTACCTTCCTGTGGCTTTCTCTTTCATCCATTTGTGTATTGTTGACATTGGCTTTATTCAGACATTTTGTGCATTGTGTGTAATAATAATAGTGAAACCTAATTTTCCTTTGTTCCCTTTTCTTCTGAACTTATTAAAACCTAATAGAGAAAAGTATTGAAGTGGTAACCTTTTATTTTGCTACAAACTGGGCTTGCACATTTGATGACGGTAACACAAAAATACAACTGAACATTAAGGTTATCATTTTTGCTCTACAGCAACAGCCCACACCCTGACCTCTGATTGCACATTATACCTTTAAAGAGCATTTCATTTTGCACCTGGTATGGATATTTCTAAACCAGATGGCACTTTACCACCATTGTGACTGATATCTTCACAAGTTCACATTAACAAGTAAGTTAATGTGCTCCATCTCCTACTACAAGCATACAAGCCTTGACTTTAAATCCATCCCTCATAACTTTGCTTCATCTTTCACTTTCCTGTCATCTGCTGCGTGTTGGTTGCGTTACATATCATATTTGTGTCTGAGGGGAGTACCTTGTTCCACCCATCCAACCTCAACCACAGGAAGGAGAGTGGCAGGTGGGGGGTCTGTAGTAAATGGGCATCTGTTTTCTTCATCAGGGGAAGTCTAGACTAGTTCTCATCAAACCTCAAGAGCCTCTAGCTAACCTTAGACAAACTTTGGTTTCGACTGCCACAAAGGGAGCAGTGTTTAATGCTTTAAACAAGGGCCATTATTATCAAGCTGTGAGCGTGAGAAGGAGTGTGAAATCTTCACTTGATTTGCCAATGCAATCAATTCAATTCAATTCAACTTTACTGGCAAGTATGTAAAACAACAATATTGCCAAAGCTACAAATAAATTACAAAAGAACAATTCATTTAATACATTTAATTAAATAAGTAAATAAAACAGTAAAAGTGTGTTTAAAAAAACTTTTGTTTTTAATATTTGTTTTTACAAAATATAAAAATAATGTAAAAATAAATACTAAAAACAAAAATTAAATTAATAAATAAAACACTAAACATGTTTGTGTGTATTAATAGACAAAAAAAATAACATACAAACAATGAAAATAATAATAACATGTTGAAAAGTTGAAATTTTAAAGTACAATTATTTAATATTTATCAGTCTGAGTTTCCAGTGGTTGTCCTCAGTTTGTGGCATGAGGAGATATGTTTTGCTGCAATGATTTGGCATTCGTTCCCGTAAATAGGGGAGTTTCTGTGTCTGATAGAAATTTGAATTTGGGGTTTATTTCGGAAATGTTAGCAAAGTGTTTTTCTCTTAATGTTTTACATTTAGCGCATGAGGTTAGAAAGTCCAGCTCTGTCTCTACCTGTCCTCAGAGTCTCTCCTCTTCTTGTAGCCAGCTCTGTCTGTGACGACCCTTTTCTATGGCCAGGCTGTGTTCACTCAGTCTGTATGTTGTTAACATTTTCTTAGTTTAGGACATTTTATTGTGCTCAGGTAATAGTGAATACTGTTTTTAGGGTCATATAACATTGTAATTTACTTTGTGTTATGGTGGTTTCTTTCGAGCATTCAATATATTTTTCTTTTTGCTTGTTGATAATTTGGTTTGGTCTGCTTGAGTGGGTGTTGCTGTCCTGAGGCTGTTGGAGACTGATGTTACTGCAGAGAGCCTCAGGACCAGCTGGCTGAGGGGACTCTTCTCTGGTTTCAGCTCCTGGTATGTTAGGGCTTTGTGTTTCTTATAAGTGGCAATTGACAAAGAAAATACCACAAAATGTAACTGATTTTAGCACTGAGAACGATAGTACAACTGAGCAAAGAAATTATTTTAGCAGCAGACCTTAAAGGGTTCACTGAAATCACAAAAAAAAATATCACATACGCCTAATAAATGTAAATGCTCCGTATTTGTATAGCGCCTTTCTATTCTTTGCGGCCACTCAAGGCACTTTTACACTACATCACATCACCATTCACACACATTCATACACTGGTGGAACAGCCACCAGAGGCAATTCGGGGTTTAGTATCTTGCCCAAGGACACTTTGACATGGGGCCTTTCTCAATCTGTGTTCTTGTCTGTACTTGTGTTCTTGTGAAACGTCATCTTTTGTGGCCCAACCAGTACAGTCCCAAACACAAGTTTGCATTTTGGCAAGAACAATTAGAAATCCCGGAAGTGTTCTTGACACGCCCATTTTACCAAGGATGCATCGGTTGGTAACTTGTGTGAACTTGACGGCACAGATATCCCAGCATTTATTTCGGCATTCAAGTGAGGGGCTGAAAGATGCTGAGAGAGAGGCCAACAACAGGACGTTTATTACTATTTTCCTACGTTATTTCATCACTAAATCCACTTCTGAGAAGGTTTCAGACGAGAAATCAACTGTGTAGATGTCGAATACTGGCAGTTTTACTAAAAATGATGGCGAATCAAAAATGTGCTCAAACGTTTCCGGAGTTTTGACGCTCCGCAACCGTCAGCGGGGGGAGCTAGCGAACTCAGACACGCAGACCACTGCAGCCAACACAGCAGAGTCCAGCAACAACGGCAGAGTAAAGACCCACAGTTGCAAGATAGTTTTAACGTTCGTACCGCTGTTATTCTGTCATTACGTTCTGAGTAATTTTGTAAGATTTTAACTTAAAAAACATCTTGATGTACAGAAAAAAAAAAAATCTGGTTTTGTGAAACTTCGGAAAGAAATAGTATGAAAGGGGACTGTGTTTGCTTTATTATTAATATTATTATTATTATTATTAGACATTACATTGCTAGTGTACAGTAGAGTTGTGGTCACAGTATTTGCTTTTTATTTGCTTTTATTTTATTTTTTTTTATGTGCAAATATATCTTGGTAAGTTAAAACGTACAATAAATCCCATTCTGAGCTTTTAGTTTTGGGGGATAAAGCCTGGCTGTTATAATAATTAGAGCAATGCGGCCTCTGTGCCAGCAAGAACGCATCGTCTCAAACCGTCAGCAGCGTTTTGTGTGCTCGTGACATTGCAAGTTCATTCTTCCAAGAATGACTAGCAAGAACGTTCTCCCCAAGAACACAAGTCCATTCTTTGCATTCTTGGTTTTGAGAAACACCCATGGACTTTGCCCAGGTTTTGAGAAATCTGTCTGTGAGATATTTGTTGCCACCCCAGTACAATGAGAGAGAAAGGAAATTGTTTTGTGGTGCTCACAGCTACGTACGTACAAATAGATTCCAATAAAAACTGTTCATAGTGAGGTTTAATGTAACATTTCAGTGCCATGAGCGCACAAATGAATTTTTATTCTTCCACATTGTATTGGGATGGAGACAGAAATCCCAGAAATGGACCTGGTCACATGGAAAACATAAAACGATCTGCATAGCTAAATATAAAGGGGAGGTGAGAAAATGTGTTTTTTAATTTGAGTCAACCAACTCTTTATGGTATCACAATAGACAACTTTGAACATTGAACAGTTTGACTTTATTGGAAATACACATATTCCTTTCTTGTCCAGACTTAGATGAGAAGATTGAACCCACTCCCGTGCCTCTACACTATATATGAAGTTAGAGCCAGCAGGCAATTAGTTTAGCTTAGCATAAAGACTGGAGATGAGGGGAAACAGCTAACATGGCCCTGGTTTATGTCCAGAACTTGTCCTTTTTACACTTACAAATATAAAATATAAAAATCCAAGTGTAAAATGGACAAGAGAGATTGACAGAGCCAGCTTAGCTGTTTCACCCTGCTTCTAGCCTTTATGCTAAGATAATCTAACAAGCTGGTGACCAGCTTTACAGATGAGATTGGTATTAATCTTCACTTTTAACTCTTGTGAGAAGGAAATAAGCTTATTTCACAAAATGTCTGACAGTCTGATGGATGCTCAGAACAACTGGACTTGTGTTTCAAAGGATTTAGCTGTCCATGTTCCAAGACACAAAACCATGTTTGGAAACTTAATGTTATGCGTGATTGTGGTCAATTGCAAAAAATCTCAGTTTCCTTTAGTGTATTGCCAAACTGACAAAAGAGCATTTGAATCAGGCTAGACCAGCTGACAGGCTCCCAGGTAAGAGCTCTTGCTAGAATATTCTAAAAGGAGCTAGGATGACACCAGAAAGCTCTGCTCCATCTCCCTCCCTACTATATAGATAGCGGACAGATGGAACTAGGCTGTCGCTCTTCTAAAGTTAGATCTGCAATTAGTTCACACACTAATTAGCTGTGAGAGGAGCAGAGGCACACCAGATTTCCCCAGTGTCTAAAACCTGTTTCCCAGCCCTGGATAAGAGTAAATTAGGTCCTGGCAGAGGCAGCAGGAAATATCCCCCCAAAAAAAGAAAAACACAGCAGCGCCTCTGATATAGGTTTATCAAACAGTTGATTTAAGTGTGGTTTAGATGTGGGAAGAAATGAAAATGGAAATTTAAATCACAAGGAGAAATATTTCACATTGCCAATTCAGTGGTAACTAGAACAACTTTCTCCATTTTATAGTGGTTCCCAACCTTGGGATCAACACAAGAGGCCGAAAGATGAATATGAAGTGTGGTATTGACAGGATAGGGGAAAGATTACACTTTCTTTTCCTTCCTCCAAATTTTCCTCTAATTCTTCCTTTTCGCTAACTATAGATAATTTAAGATAAATAAAACTTATTTACTCATATACAGCTGATGACAAGGGGTTGCAAGTAGGCATTTCTTTGTTTTTAGGGAGTACTGATTAAACTTTGCATTAACATCGTCAGACTTCCGATGGACCAAAAAAAAAAACAATGCAGCAGAACCAGAGATATCTTTTTTTATTCCACACATTCTTCTTTCTTCTCTCTTCTCGTCACCTTCATTGCAACACTACCGCTGAGAGTTCAGTCAGAGATTCAGGTTCGTTATGCTGGTAGCGGCTATGCTAGCAAGCAGAGGTGAGGAGCGGGCTGCGGAAGTCTGGTAAACTCATTTCTTTCTAACTCCACACTCTCAGACTGACCCACAAATTACTTGAGTGACATCACTTACAAGCCCAAAATGTTGGGAACCGCTAAGGGCAAATGGTTAATTCAAATATTTACTCAGGTATCTCCAGTTACAATGTCTACATAAAATTCATCCACAGTATATGATCTATGGTTTTGTCAACACATTCTCACACCCGACTCGTCACATATTGACGCTTGGTCAAGGCCCTTTGGCGTCGCCTTTTAACGACCTGGGTAGCTCTTTTGCATCATTTATTGACGTTTAGGGCTCCGCGGTCAAGTTAGCAACAACAAATATACAACTTCCGGTAAAGCTAGCAACAATAAATATACAACGTCCAGTTAGACTTTCAAAATAAAACGCTAACATTTCGAAACATCGCCGTTTCGAAATGGCGCGTAGTCGTGAATCGTTGCAGTTTGGTTAGGTTTAGGCACAGAAATTACTTGGTTGGGTGTAGGCAACAAAACTACTTGGTTAAGGTTAGGAAAAGATCATGGTTTGGGTTAAAATAACTACGTAGGTCGTTAAAGCCTAAGTTACCTAATGCCACCTACGTCAATTTACGTAACTGGCTTAACTTAAATAAAAATATTTAATGTTGACTTTTTGTTTCACACAGGACACGATCCCCTGTCTCCTGATTCAAAGTGGGGGTTCTGCCTGGATAAAATCCCAAGGAGGCCACATGCCCCACACTCTTGTATTTGTTAGTACTGCCAAGTATTGCACTTCACTGAAAGGAAAAAATAATGTCCAATGAGTGTTGCCTTTGAACTAGTGCTGGGCAACGATTAAAATTTTTAATCGCGATTAATTGCATTGTTATGCACAAAATTGAATACTGAATTCTAAAGTAGTGTATTGTACACTTTTGATTTAAATATAGGCTACTGCTACATACACAAAAGTGCAATAACATGTGCTTTGCAAACACTTTAAACAAATAAGGTGCTTTTTACCAGCAGTATTCCCTTTACACAGTAGCAATAAAATATTTCTTGTAAATCTCAACTTAAACATTAATGTAATCAAATCAAATATTAAACCAAAGCTATTTGCCACTGACAGGGAATTACCTTTTATCCAACTTGTTAAAACAAGTTACCATCAGTGTCCAGTTTTGGGGGGATTTTTTCTGAGCAGGTATCAACAGAAACATGTTTCTTTTATCAGGGAGCAGCAGAAACAGTTCAGTTCAGTTCAACTTTATTGTCAGACTGGGGGTCCAAACACTTTATGTTCAGTAGCAAGTTTCCCTGTTACAGTGAGGTGAAGTGGTCGAGCACAAGGTGTACAGGGTGCGTTCCCGTGAAACTGTCGTGGTCGTGCTCGCCTCACGCACACGCAGTTGAATAGAGAGTATGCGCGTGACATCACAAAACGCAGTTACGCTCATTGAGTGGCAGAAAGACGAGCAGCAGCAAACAAGACATCTAAAATGGGAAAGAGCTGGACCACTGGTTCTTTGGTAAGCACTAAGGATCACTGTCAAGTCCGACTGCCTTTAATTTGAGCAAATAATCACTTGTTTTACTCCCGGTTTCCTAAATGCAGCCATGGTAACAGATGTTTTGCCACTCAGTCCAGCGTGTTTTTTTGTAGGCGACGCGCAGCACAAATCGTTGGAAGAGAGACTGATCCTCGCTGTTTGTGAGTTTCCAGAATCTAAATAGTAATAAGGACATCAACAGGAGGGAATTCACATGGCAGAGCATCCCCGCAAACTAAATGCAGACAAATCAGGTAAAGTTAGCCTATGTAGCCTATAATTTTAATTTAAGTTAAAAAGGCTACGGCTGTGTAGCGCACAGAAGCCGCTGCCATGATTACTATCCATAGAGCGCCCTCCGTTCATCCGCGGAGCCTTTCTCCCTTTCTGTTTACCTGAGAGAACCTGCCGAAGCCTCTTTCCACTGCTTGTTTGGGAGGGTTATTTGCAGGCTGATCAACATCCCACCTTTCCTGTGACCCATGGTTTGACTGTAGGCCTATGTGTATTCAGAGCCAGTAAGCAAAGGACTTTCAAAATAATAATTAAAAAACTGCTTGATAATAACTTGTTAACCTAGCCCTAGTTTGAACACGTGTGTCACTGTGTACTGAGGTGAAACTGCAAACCCAAGAATGTGGAAGGCATATGAAACAATTATAGCTCTGTTAAGGGAGTGTAGCGCTGGTAGGCACCTCACATCAGGTGCAACAGAGACCCAACAATGGAGCACTCCATTGGGCTGGTGGGCAGATCAGTGTCATCCCAGATAGCAAACATTATTGAAACTATGTTGAATCAGCATTCTGCTCTCAACGCTAACTTCATTGAATCAACATCAGACTGTGATGTTAATTCATCATCATTTTGCACCCTTTTTTAATACTAAAACAACATCATAGCTAGGTAAAAATCAACATGACTTCAATGTTATTTCAACCAATATTAAACCACATAAAAGAGACTATAATATATTAAAAATGTATAAATGACAACGGACAATTTAATCAGTTAAAAAATACAAGTTTATTTATGGAATAACAAAATTATTCACTACTCCTGTTCTGCTCTGTCCACCCATCAGGTCTGGAGCATAGGAATCCATTTTTGTGCTGCCTAGGCAAAGTCAAAGACTTCTGTCCCCATTGGTTCAGTCAGGGCATCTATAACAGAAAACATACAAACAAAACAACTTTCAGTAGTGAAAAGGATGTGAAGATGAACAATGTCAGTCGGGCTAAATTGGCGCTATATTACATATATATAACAGTTAACTTACTTGAATTCACTAATGTTACCAATTTGCCAGTTTATTGTAGATGTAGACTGCCTGGCTGTGGTGGAATCCATTGACGTTTATAGTTTAACGTTATTTAAATTGTCATACATTAAATGCAGTCATAGATTGAATCTGGAGGCTGAAAGTTGTAGAAGACTGACATATGTATCAAGTTAGCTGGCTTATTTAAAGTTAAATGACAGGGGCATTAGCTAAGATCAGTTATGAGCATGAGAAAGGTGTGCATATATTTCGCAAAGCAGTTGAAATCTGAGCAAAGATAAAATACAGTTTTCAACATAATTTACAGTCCTGTGCAGGATATTATCCTCTGGCGATAAAGTTAGCATTTATACTAGCGAACTAACTTATCCTAATACGATGGAGCTTGGATTTTGTGCTATTTGTCAGTATAAAATGGTATTGAAACACTTGTATATAGTCTATGACTGCATATAATGTTAGACAATGTCAATAAATGATAAATGTCTACAAATTTGGTACAATTAAACATTAAAATGAATAAATAAATATGTGCTTACCTGATGTGGACTTGTGAGATGTGTGGGGTTCAGGAACGTTGATCCACCAAACGATGGTCTCCCGGTCAATAATGCTGCATTGACTTTTCAATCACACAGTATTTCCTGGTCAACTATAAATCAATTGCTTTTCGATCATGTTTCCCGGTCAACAATAATTCAATGACTTTTCAATCATATTTCCCGGTCAACAATAATTCAATGACTTTTCAATCATGTTTCCCGGTCAACTATAAATCAATGGCTTTTCAATATCATGTCATTTCTGGTCAACTATAAATAGATGATTTTTCAACATTGTTGTTGTTACCCAGTCAACTACAAATCAATGCTTAATCAAGTATAATCGGGGCAACTATAAATCAATATTATTCCAATGTCATGCTCATACATGGTGGTTTTTCATCAGTACTGCAATATTGATTCAACATTTGATTCAGATGGAAAATCAATATTTATTCAATGTAGTCTTGCTATGTGTATCGCTTATCATGGACAGGGCCAAATGCTTCACTTGACACACACTGTGGATACATTAGACATTCATAATAGACACACGTCACGAAAAGGTCAACTTGATGAGGTTTACTTTAAAGTACATCCCTGTAATTTGAAAAGGATACTCCTGCTTATCTTCCTAGGTCTTTAGTCAGGATCACCACTGTTTACAATTTTTTGTGCTGATCAGCTCACATGGTGAGAGACAGTTTTACAGGCTTTACTTATGTTAACACATCCAACCAGTACAACACATACCATACCAGTAACATGAGTCATTTACAGTTCCTTTCACCAGGTGTCAATAGGAACATAAATCACACATTTTCCACAATCTGAGCTTGTTCTTCCAGATAAATCTGGAGGGAAATATTTAAACTTCCCATCTGACTATAGTTTTGGAAAAATTTGGTTTCATAAGGTAGACTTCACAATAGTTGTTTTTCTAACAGTAGAGAAGAAATTCTCTGGCATCAAATGAAAGCGGGGGAGGTCTCATTGGAGCATTAACTATTCATGCACTTGTACTCCCCCGAGGGATGGGATCAGGAATCCCACCCATTTACCAGAAAAAGGCAACATCTCAAGGAAACTGATCCAGATCTGAGGACTTAGGGTGGAGTGCAGCTTAACTGGGTTTTTTTTTCATATTTTAACCAAATCAGCGCTTTTCTACATTTTTTTCAAAAGGCATTAACCTTTTCTTTTTTTCTGATTTATCTGTCACTCCTATTCAGAAGGAGTGACATTTGAAAAAATCTGTAAATGACAGTTTGAATTGAAATACCTCTCAAATCTCCAAGGTAAAAATGTCCCCCTTCTGAAGGACAGCTTGTTCCATCGCTTTCATCTACAAAACAATTCTAACATTGCTCCACATTGCCTACATCATTTTATAGATATATAGAGAATACAAGCAACACTTGGTCCTTGATCCAAGACACAAGACAGTGTGTAAAGGCTTAGCCAGGTGACCTTAAACTGTCACTCAAGAGGCAAATAAAGTATTTTGGATTGAAATGAATTGCACTTAATTTAATATCGTGGGTTCATCAGAGCTTCACAGCCTAAAACAACGCTGATGGGAGAGATGAGAGTGACAAAACAGTAAAATCAAAACAATGAGCTAAAAGAGTTTGGTAAGAATTATCTGTGGGCTCTATGAGTGACCCCGTTCAGCACTTTGATTTGTTTTTATCAAAGGCAATAATCTTCACCTCTCTCCCCTTGTAAGATTGCCTGAGATGGAAATATTTTCTACCCTACTTGATAGTCTTGTCCTTCAATTCATGTGAGTTTTATTTATACAGCCCACAAATCACAGTTTTGTGTCAAAGGGCTTCATGTCTTCAGGGTCCAATTCTGTATGGGTTTCCTATATATCTTTTCAAGCATTCCTGTGTCTTCAGCCTTTACCTTTAACAGCTTTAACCACTTCACATCCATAAGTGCACACTTTATTACTAAATTCCCAGTCAAACCACTCACATACTATATTACTTACCTCCTTCTAACCACATGCCAATCCCCATGATTCCACCCATGACCATCCCAGCATTGAGATTGCATCTCTAAATAAGTATCGACAATAATGCCCCCACAGCACCAGATGGAGAGCCATAAATCACAGGCCCATGCACACCCAGGAGAGTCCATAAATAGTGTAACAGTTCTGAGGGTAAAGACATCGTGGCAAGCCCCCGGTCCCCCAAGGGTCCCGGGGGCCGAAGCAGCATGTGACCCACTGGCCCATAACTCTCCCATTCTTTCAGTGACAGAGATCCTTTTTATGCTCTCATTTACTTGTGAGTAAATCATAGAGGGGAAACACTGCCATGCACTTTTTCTTCGGCTTCAACCAAAGATGATGGTGGGTTGTCTGAAAGTGTTCTGCAGAGACAACCCAGATGTCTAGGTGAAGATTGTGTGCTTGAGACAAAGAAAGACAGAGATAAGGACACAGACAGATACAGGGAAGCGGAGGCAAAAGTTATTTCCAAGTAATTCCAAGGATTGTTTTTACCAATACCAGACGGATGGGTTTTCCCACAATGTAGGATGGAATAAGTACCAGAAACTGCTATGGTTTAGAAAACTGAACTGATGACTGACCTGATACTACCTTGATTTGACAAACCTTAACCCCCTGCTGCTTCAAATCAACAAAAAGAGCTTCCAGGAATATTCCCTTTTAGTCATGTAGTTTTATTTCAGACCAGACTAAAAACACTTTTTTATACATTTTTCTGTCAGTTCTCCTCCAAAACTTCACTGTAACACCAGTCAATTACAGCCAACATCAGCCACATACAGACCATGAGAATTGATACTTGAATCCCTTCATTATTGTTAAAGGCATTCAAGCATGGTCTGAGGGGTCAGGCAGTTGCTGCAAGTGTGTTTCTGTTAAAACCCCATCAGTGAATCTGTTTTCTGCGGCACCTATGACACTCATCTGGACCACAACAATGCCCCCTTTCTCCTCTGCGCCTCACTCTTGGCTGGCTTCCCTGAATATGACCCAGGGCAAAATAATCCATACCCCTGAACCCCCACGCAGCACTCACATACATAGAAACACACACAAATACACATATTGGCATTTAAATGGTTACACATGTGGGGTTGACTGAAATGTCTCACTTGCTGTAGAATTTATAAGCACCCACCTGCAACTCTTAGCCAAAGCAAACACATACGCTTGATATATACTCACATTCACACAGAGGATGAAATAAAACACATACACCCAAGAGTGGAGGCAGACATAAGTAGGAATACAAAAGCTCAAACATCCTCCACAGGGACACAAATGAGTAAATCTGAATAACAGCACTGCCCCCATGTGGAGAGTTTGAACAAATACAACTTATTTTCTTCTTCACACTTGGTTAAAATCAGTACCAGAACAGTGGTGCAAAAATGTTTATCAGTGTCATTTTGACCCACTGGGGGTCATAGAAATCTTCAAACTGAAGTTAAAACATGAAAACAATCTCTAACCTTTAGTAATCTGGCTTTAATATAACTAAATACCTGTGTATCTATTAATTATTTGCTTAAATTTAGAAGCAACAACAATGTGTAGTCAAGTTTTCATTGTCATAATCAGCCACCTCGTGTTCATCTTAACAGAACATGTTGCTGGGAACAGTTATATGTGGAAGTCTATACAATACTAGTATATTGTTACATGTGTGTGAAATTTGACTTAATCCACACATTTATTTCATATAAATATTTACATAATGTCCACCTTGCTTTAATAAACCGCTTCAAGATGAAGTCAGCCATTCAGCGTCCAGGGCATATCAAAGACCAACAATTTCACTTACAATACTTATTTTCCTCACTGTATATGTAATTATTTTGGTGAAGATTATTCTTTTATTGAAATATTTACTACACGGGAGGAGCTGGTCAATGACCTGAAAAGAGCTGGGACCACCGTTTCCAAGGTTACTGTTGGTAATACACTAAGACGTCATGGTTTGAAATCACGCATGGCACGGAAGGTTCCCCTGCTTAAACCAGCACATGTCAAGGCCCGTCTTAAGTTTGCCAATGACCATTTGGATGATCCAGAGGAGTCATGGGAGAAAGTCATGTGGTCAGATGAGACCAAAATAGAACTTTTTGGTCATAATTCCACTAACCGTGTTTGGAGGAAGAAGAATGATGAGTACCATCCCAAGAACAGCATCCCTACTGTGAAGCATGGGGGTGGTAGCATCATGCTTTGGGGGTGTTTTTCTGCACATGGGACAGGGAGACTGCACTGTATTAAGGAGAGGATGACCGGGGCCATGTATTGCGAGGTTTTGGGGAACAACCTCCTTCCCTCAGTTAGAGCATTGAAGATGGGTCGAGGCTGGGTCTTCCAACATGACAATGACCCGAAGCACACAGCCAGGATAACCAAGGAGTGGCTCTGTAAGAAGCATATCAAGGTTCTGGCGTGGCCTAGCCAGTCTCCAGACCTAAACCCAATAGAGAATCTTTGGAGGGAGCTCAAACGCCGTGTTTCTCAGCGACAGCCCAGAAACCTGACTGATCTAGAGAAGATCTGTGTGGAGGAGTGGGCCAAAATCCCTCCTGCAGTGTGTGCAAACCTGGTGAAAAACTACAGGAAACGTTTGACCAAACAAAGGCTACTGTACCAAATATTAACATTGATTTTCTCAGGTGTTCAAATACTTATTTGCAGCTGTATCATACAAATAAATAGTTAAAAAATCATACATTGTGATTTCTGGATTTTTTGTTTTGACATTTGATTATGTCTCTCACAGTGGACATGCTCCTACAATGACAATGTCAGACCCCTCCATGATTTCTAAGTGGGAGAACTTGTAAAATAGCAGGGTGTTCAAATACTTATTTTCCTCACTGTATATATAGTTTTAGGGACTTCCTGTCCAGTAGTCTAGCCCTCTGGCTAGGAATCTAGTTTGGCATTTACCTTGCCAAAAACGTTCAAGGTCACTCAAGGAAACTCCCCCTTAGTTCTCATCAAGTATGTAATTGAGGTAGCTGACAGAGGACTTTGATGTGATAGATTTCCCATCAATCTCAATATCCAAGACTGTTTCTTTATTTAACCTAGGCTTTGAACCAAACAGGATAGACTTGGTCTTGCACAGGTGATAGCCTGGTCTTTCGTCTCCCTAACTTGTCAACTGTTTCTTGCATTCTTTATCTTTATGCATTACAAGACTGTTTTTGATTTCTGAGAAGTAAATTCCAAAAACTCTACACCTTTGCAAAAGTGTGTTTAATGTCCAATTCAATAAATTTCTGTTTGTTCCCACAGTTGTGTCAATGTTTAATTGAGTTTAGTTTCGTTATAGAAAGAAAGATTTTCGAATGTAGGAATTATACAGACGTCGCACCACTCACACAACTGTGAACACAAGTGTGAATTGCTGATAAGCATTTAGTGTTCAGTCTAAAATAGCACCACCATGACCATCATCATAGTCAGGAAATAGAGTTTCTATGAGGTGGGCAGAGCCCACTATACCCTGGGCAGGATCCATGCTTCACATGCAATCTAGTTTATCTTCAGCCTGCATGTTGAAACATTCTGGATGCCCTCAGTGAATAACCACAGAAACAAGTAAGAGTTCATTTTCTCATTTTTTGCTCATAGTCAATCGTTATAATGTGAAATCAATTTTTCATTCAATACTATGTCTACTACAACATTACTAAATACAAATATTTGGAGTTCTCCCTTTAACTTTCTCTTTAGTGTTGATTGTGTGTATTGCTACTAATAACTAATGTCTCTTTATGCTTTGGGTAGGAACTACCTTTTTGCTTCCTTCCAACATTCTTGCTTATTGTTTTTTATATCAATTTTTTAGTGCTAAAGCTTTTACGTGGATATCCAACAGATCGGAGAGTCTTTGCTGTATGTTTTATTATTGAAGCTTATGTTTAACCCTGTTGTACAAAACAAATACAAGCTCCTCTGCTTGTGTCTTTACATACAAAAAACAACTATATTCGTGTTCTTGCATTGTCTTTTTAACACTTAGCTTAATGTGTGCTTAGGTCTACATGTTTGTTCATAATTATAAAATAATGTAATTGTTGCAACTAATTTATTGATCTGTTCTTCTGGCTGGTTTTATGGTTTTTGACCCCTCAATCCCAGATGAATAAATTCCTTAATTCTTTTCTGATACAGCTAATGTTTACACCACTGCATTTACCCCTCAGAAAGAGCATAGTCTTCCCTTGACGCTGGCCTCCCTGCAGCAAGTTGTTTTGTTTTGATAAGAGATTGAAGGTGGTGAGGTCACCAATTTGACTCCTTATCTTCACAGCCATTTAAAGGCCTCTGCCTGCTCTTTAACATGCTTTTAAACACGTCATCGCTGCAGTGTATTTTCTCATTTTACTGTTTTATTCTATGAGGTGACTGAAGAGGCAGGTGGCCACCCACACTGAGTCACGGTTCTGTTCAAGGTTTCTACCCCCTAAAAGGAAGCTTTTCCTTGCCTGTGTAGCCAAGTGCTTGCTCATGGTAGGAATTGTTGGGTCTCTGTTAATAATATTACAAAGAGTACGATCTAGACCTGCTCCATATGAAAAGAGAGATTTATAACAATTTATTAATTTGCACTATATAAATAAAATACAATTGAATTTCAAGAAAAGTGTTAGAATATCCTGCTGTGCAATATATTAGAGAATATGCCAATTATTACTGTTTGTATTAAATTACTTGACATGACTTCTATCTTAAACAAAAAGTAATTAAACAAACATCAGTTATTTATAGCAACATTTAGGCAGAGGCACCAGGATAACATTTAACATACAACTTCTAAGTATATAATAAGAGTACAATTGTGTAAGTGTAAAACACTTATCCAAAAACTTTAAATGTAAAAATAGATCTAACTGTGCTTGTGAACTTACAAACTTTAACTAACTTGTACAAATTTAACTGTACTTTTTTATTACTAAAATCTAAACTAACACATTTCACATTTTCCAAACCTCTAAATTGGCTAAACTATAACAGTATAACATTTTCCTTTTTTGTTTCACAGTTGAACATATTTCTGTGTTGAAATAATAATGCTCAATGTCCCATATTTTGCTAGATGATATGGGAGGCATTTTATATATTTTTCTTCCTTTACCAAATGAGCTATCAGCTGGCATCATCTCACAAGGTCCTTTAAAAGCTAATTCTGCATTGAGAATCCAGGGTAAATATTTGTTTAGAACCACTGTTAGCACTAAAGGTTTGATTTAGTGGCCCATTTCATTTACCTTCAAACTACTGTAAGCTATTGATAGAAGATTGAACGTTACACAGTGTATGCAGCATGATTGTGAATAGTAGGAATAATAGGACTATGATTTGGTTGATTAGTCTGCATCTAGGTTTGTGATATAGTGAATAATGATAGATCTCAAGTGACTGTTAAAACTGTTACTGTAATTACTCAATACGTTCACCAGAGTTTGGCCCAAGCACACAGTGAGAACTGCATTATTAGATCAATACCTGAGGGAAAGGGAGACAGAAAAGAGATTGTATTATGCGAATGACGGGTACGTGTGAGTGTCAAGGCCACCCACAGATAAGTTCACGAGGATGGGGTTAATCTGTCTGGCTCATACAGCCGTGGCTGGGAGGAAGAAAGAACCACATAATCTTATGTCCCGCCTGCCGCTCACCAGAGCCAGCAATGGTCTGGACTGGGGAGGGTGTTGCTCAGATATAGCTGCCCTAAATGGATTACAGGACAGCACATGTCAGTGAAAGGACACCTGCATACACATACACATGAACCTTCACACACACACACACACACACACACACACACACACACACACACACACACTGTACATGCAGGTGCACAAGCAGGGGAGATTAGTCAGAAGTGAATTTTTCCCCTCCTGCCAGGAGCTTAAACTCCAACTTACCAGCTGAGAGAGACGAAAGGTGTTGGAGTGGCTCTCCACCTTTGACATTTCTCAGCCTTCTCTCTCAATATTTGAATCCTTTCCACCCGTTGACCTTTTACAGTCATTGGCTACCAGCTAAATGATTTCCTTTTCTTCCAGATATCTGTTTTGCTGAAGTCTGTCTTGAGGATCAGAGAGCTGTTACAGCAGGAGGATGCAGTCAGACTCAAAGCCAGACCCGGAATCTGAGGCTCAGACTTCGGGCAGCACCCAGGTCGGAACTCTGGACATGTCCGGGTTTGAGTTAACTGCCGGACGGCTGGAGCAGCTGATGAAGAGCATGGAGGTGCTTTTGTCAGACGTGGAGCAGCTGCGGAGCCACTGCAGCCACCAGGCCACTGAGCTGATGCAGGCGGCGGTGGAGCTGAGGCAGCAACAAGATGAGCTAAAGGAGAGTTACATGGATCTTTCCAAAGAAATGCAGGAGATTATGGATACAGTGGATGACCTGTTCAGCACCAAGAGTGCCTTTGAAACCAAAGAGAAGCAAGCACAGAAACTAAACCGGCAGCTCTGAGGGACAGAAAGTATCTGACAGACTTTGTTTCTCATTGAGCAGAAAACCAAAACTTTTTTTTGGGGGGGGTGGCTTTGGTTTTGGATATGTGTTTAATTTGGACGGGATGGGTTTGGAATTGGGATGGCATGCTGAGGTTTTCACAGCTTTGAAACAGTGCTTTAATTAGAATGGCATTATATAAACTTTTTGTTGTGCAAATTGTACTTTTTAGGTCCATATGTGACAACCACACTCACTGAAAAGGAGCATGCGTGATTCCAGTAAATACAATATAATGCATTACAGCAACATCACACATTACAGCCTCAAAAATAACTGCAAATTTGAATCAACAACTCTCTGTCATAGTTTTAATAAAGCTTGAACATCGTGAACTTAACAAGGGTACAGTTTGTTGCATTGCTTTCATACTGTCTTTGACACAGGCACTGCGTGTCAACAAATGATTTATGATCACTTTTGCTGTCATCAAATTTCTCCCCGGCCCACCCACTAACAAACACACACACACACACACACACACACACACACACACACACACACACACACACACACACATAATAGCTATTATTTCCATCACCAAGGTATTCTGTGTTAGCATTTAAGATTAAAGTATATGTTACTCTTGTCAGCCTGGCTGTCTCCACCAGCTTCATCTTTCTGGCAGAGGAATGTTGCTCATCATTGATGACTGTTGGTACATCTTCCATATTCTCTCCCGTCCAGGCCATACTCCATTGTGGTTTCTCACTAAAATAAACCTAAATAGAACCTTAGGGCGATGTTTACCTCCCACCAGCTCCTCTTCTGTGACTTAGTGGTCTGTATTTAGTGGTTATGGGATGTGTGAAAGGGACATTCAGTGGCCTGCAACCTTAAAAAAAACACATAATCTCTTTCACCTTCAGTGTAATTTTAGTGGGTTTCTTATGTATTAAGGCTTAATGGATTGTATTGCTTTAACATTTTAACATGTTATGTATCTAACCATTAAATTATGTGTTCCAAAATATTCTCTTTGTCTTCTTCTGTATTGGAACAATGATTGTACTCGATTGTTGCACAAAAGCACATTTTTGTTTTTGATCATTTCTTTCACTGAAACACATGGCTGCTAATGAAAAGGCTTGTTATAAAACTACAACGTAAGTAGTCTCATAGTCTGAGGGTCCTAACTGCAAACATCCTTTTCTAAATAGAAAAAAATCACAGCTTATTTTCAACATCAAGAAAAGAAGTCAAAATGTTTTTTTCTGTGCAGTTGAAACCTGACACTTTATGGGTTGTGGTGTTGGTGAGCAGAGAGGGTGAGAAGATAGAAAGCTGGGTGTCAGTGCCTACCTTCTCTACTGAGGTGCACATCCCTCTGGACTGCTGGTCGACCAGCTGGGAAGTCTCTTCAAGAAGGTAAGACAAAATAGCATGTGATGATATTTATTAGCAGCTGTTGAATCTATCAAAGTGAAACACTTTCAACACATATATTAAACACGAGTAAAGAAATCATTAAGGAAATCAATTAAATGTAGGTATAATCTGATACACATACATGTATTTATGGACTAATTGCACACACATCATCCATATTAAATAGATGTACTTGCATAGAAAGTTTAGTTATTTGGTTGCTATCCTCATCAGTGCTTCTGCAGTAGCTTCTGGTGAACATGAATATCCTGCAAGTCCTGGGTCTCCTACAGCTGTTGACTGTGACTGCTTTCACTGTGAGTCTTACTTTAGCAAAAATATTAATAATATTGTACCATTTAAATGTCCATGTCAGTGATATGTATTTTAGAACAGATGGAAATTGCAAAGAATGCTAAGTACAGTATGTCCAAAATCTCAACATTAAAAACAAAATGTTTGCTTTCTGACATATCTGCAGTCACTGATGCTGTTTATATGTCACAGAGCGGGTTTATACACGTTATGCAATGTGTATGGGACGGTTTGCGGCTAAATGTTCCAGCGTCTATTTTTGGAGTCTCCAGCATGCTCTTAGTATGTGTTAGTGGTTTGTGGTGGGCTACGATATGGTGTGTGAGATGACTATGTGATCCAGAGGATGAGGGAGTAAGAGTTGTACCTTAAATTGTTTTTTCCAGCTGACACAGCCGACCCATGACTACTGGGGAGAGTTTGGAGCCTATGGGCCCTGCAGTCGCACCTGTGGCACAGGAGTGGCAATGAGAACCAGGAAATGTATCACGTCAAGGTGGGACAAAGTTGTGTGTTAGGATGAGATAATAGGCTCATCTATTACAGACTTTGTGATAACGTTCCCTAGTATTTGATTAGAATAAAAATACAACAATAATTATTATGTTTTTAAGTCATCTATCCTTTATCTTGCATTGATTTTTATTTTTAGTTACTACTTTATTCTTAGTAAAGGGTCATCTTATAAAGTTATGCACATTATCTGTATTTAAATGTTGTCATAACCAAGAAAGCCAAATGCATTTAACATGACAAAGAGATATGTGGCTTACATGCAAATTCTTTACTCTCGCTTACAGGACAGATGGAGGACATAACTGCATAGGATCTTCTAAATCCTACCGAACCTGTAATACACATGTAATTATCCTTAAACTGTTTTTTTCCTCATTTTATTACATCCAACCACAACCGGCACTAATATTACATTTACATTTAGCTGATGCTTTTATCCAAAGCGACTTACAATTCCTACATATGTCAGAGGACGCATGCCTCTGGAGCAACTAGCGGTTAAGTGTCTTGCTCAGGGACACATTGGTGTCTCACAGTGGATTCGAACCTGGGTCTCTCACACCAAAGGCATGTCTTATCCACTGTTCCATCACCACCCCAATCTTAAAATATGCCAATAATCCACAATTTTGTGTCATTGCAGGAATGTCCAGTTGGATCTAGGGACTTCAGGGAGGTCCAGTGCTCCCAATTTGACAGAACGGACTTTCAGAGCAAACAGCACACATGGGTTCCTTATTATGGAGGTATAAGACCTAATATACCGTGTTGAGTCTAGGTGAATTAATACTTTCAAATCTTGGTGTTTTATTTAACCCCCTTTGATTAACAGAGGTGTAGATGCTTACTAAGGTGGAAATTATATATACATGAAATTAACATAATAGACATAAATAGTGAGTGACATCACTGTAAGTTGTGTCACTGTGATTGTCTTAATTTTCCGACTATCTCTGTATTACAGTAACTCTGGTTCACCATATAAAAATTGGTGCAGACACTATTGGAGCTAGGTCTGTGATTGTTGGGGTTTGTATAAATTTTATCACAGAATTTTTATGGCTGTATCTCTTTTTGTAGCATCCAATCCATGTGAGCTGAACTGTGTCCCGAGAGGACAGAACTTCTTCTACCGACACAGACCCGCAGTGGTGGATGGGACACCATGTTATGTGGGCCGCACTGATATCTGTGTGGACGGCGTCTGCAGGGTGGGGAAACAACAAAATATTGACACACTTTCAGAGCACTATGTTGTACTGTACAGTATCTGTGGAATATCTATGTTTTTCTTAATTATTAGCTTTAACTTACGTAAAGGAAAATTGGCTCAATTGTCAGTACAGCTCTTTCTCACACAGCAATCTACATTCACAAATACACAAGTAAAGTCACATTGAGTAGTTCAAAGGCCTTGCTCTAAGGCACTTTCACACTAGTTGTTGATTTGATATATAAGTGATTTTATGTCTCTCTCCAGATACTGATCTACGGAGAGTTTATGGGCTTGGATGGGGACACTAATTCTGTACACTCTGCTGCTCCTGTTGCTGTTGCACCTCACCCAACGGAGACACTCACGTACATCTACAAAACCGGTGTTTATGGCGAGTGCTCTGCCACCTGCGATGGAGGCATGCAGTATCGCAGCGTGGCATGTTGGGCTCAGGATCCAGCCAACCCCCATGTGGTGGACGAGTCTTATTGCATTACCCAGCGCCTGCAGAGGCCACAGAGCCAGCAGGCCTGCAATATGCATCCCTGTGCTGCTGAGTACAGTGTCTCCAGCTTCAGTGTGGTTTGTACCTTACAGCAGAGGACTTAAATTTAACATTAACAACAACCACTGGTGTGATATAGAGGCTTTCATTTGTCTTGAATATCGTCTCATTTATCTATGATCGTTATGCAAAATTAATTTGGAAATAATATTTAATTTTTTTAAAAGTTGCTGTAAGATTGACAAAATTTTAATATCTCGGTCAGTGCTCTGTGACTTGTGGGGAAGGCCAGCAGACAAGGGAGGTGATCTGTGTGGGGCTTGGAGGTAACCATCTGGCTGACCACGCCTGTAGTGGACTGACAAAACCTCCTTCTGTCCAGACCTGCCGCAGACCTGCCTGTCACACACATGTCACATGGCATGTTACTGAGTATGGACTGGTAGGTGAAACAAAGCAACACACAGAAAAATACGTATCTCTCTTTATTTCCACATTATTTAACATCTCCCTGTCTGGTCTCTGCAGTGTACTAGAAGCTGCGATGGTGGTGTGAGGGAGAGGAGAGTGGGCTGTTTTGATACAGATTTGAACCCCTACCCAGAGGCCCGATGTGGAACAGCTAGCAGACCCGTCTCTGTAGAGGCATGCAACTCACAGCCATGCCCCGGAGCACAAAGTAAGCCAAGTCTGAACTGTTAACACACTCTTTTGGTTTCATTGTGTGTGCTTGTTTGTATTTAATCAATCTACTTTCTCTTCAGTGGTCCCAAGTGCTCAGGACCCAAGGGCACATACCGTGAGAGGATTTGTGCCCCATGTTTCAGAAGACACCTCAGGTGTGTAAGGGTGTTTTGTTGAAATTCTCTTTCTTTATGTGATGCATTTATTTTATATGCGTAACCAAAGCTGTAGTAAAGAAGATGTACAAAGAATTTTAAAAATGAGTGCGTAGCCAGTTATTTGAGCTCAGGTAGTACCAAGACTATTGTTGAATGAATGCATCCCCGGGCAGTGAATAAAATGTGCCCTTGTGTTGTAATTGCTGCTGTCTAGACCATGATTGCGCTTCACTTTCTTGTCCCTCATTCACAAACACAAAGCCCACAAAGAAAAGTGTTTCTTTTAATACCTTACTACTGAAATTCATATTTAGATTCCAAAAATCCAGCCAAGGTTAACCACTACCAAGTTTAAACCTTCTGTAAAAGGTTAAACACATTTGTTCACAGGTCAATGGTATGTACAGTAGCAGCATCCTTGTTTGACCATGTCTATGTTTACTTGCTTTAGCTTCCAGGCCATATTCAGACATTAGGTATGATCCCTACCCTGCTGTGACTGGTCCTCAATGTGCTCAGTCATTCTATGGCTGCTGTCCTGATGGCCATACCTCTGCCACAGGGCACAGGAATGAAGGCTGCTCCCAAGATGACTGTGTCCGCACCAGGTACCACAGCTTCCTGGATCCAATTCTTGTAACAAATATATGACACTGATAAATGGCATACTGGCTCAATATAAAGTGTTTCCAACATTCCTTAGATACGGCTGCTGTTTGGATGGGGTGACTCCAGCTCAAGGATTTGGAAGGGTTGGATGTCCTGAGTACCAGGCAACTGTGGTAGGAATTACATCTGTTTCTCATCTTGTTTCAATAAACCCATTAAATATAGTTGAATGATGCAGATTTATTTAAAGGGCTATCTAGAAGGCTATTTAGAAAGATTTCTCTCTTCTCTCTTCCATTTCACTCTTTCTGTCATTCTCCCTGAGCAGCACACAGCACCTCCTGCCCCTCCATCCACTGGTAATGTGTGCTCCCTGCCTCGTGATGAGGGCCCCTGTGATACTTGGAAGGTCCGTTTCTACTATGACTCAGGCACTGGCAAATGTACCGGGTTCTGGTATGGAAGCTGCCAGGGCAATGCCAATAACTTTGTGTCCATGGAAGCATGCCAGAGAGAGTGCGGGGCTGTGGTGAGGGAGCCCCCACCTGCTCCTCGCAGAGTTACCCCAAGGAGAGAATTACCCAGAGGTCTTCTGAGGGCAAGGGCGTAACAGTGCTCACCAGCAACACCTCCAAATCATGGGCTAACCGGAGTGTTGTCTCTGTGAAGCTAATCGTGATATTTGTGCAAACATAGTATTTACATATATGAAGACATACACAAACATGTATTGTAAAACTCAACACATCCCGGCTTTCTTTTAAACACAAGACTTTAGACAAGACATTAAAATTGATCTAGATAGCCTCACATTATAACTGACATAATCCCAGCTCATGGTTCTGATTTTATTATCCATTTGATCTTTGGCTTTTTGTTTGTGATGCTCAGTATATTCATTTGTGTATTTTTCCCTTATAGATCAGGAATAAATTGAAGTAATGTCAATGTGATTACCCAAGTTAAATCATAAACCTAATCAATAAATGTTCAGCTATCTGGTAACCTTGAACAAAAACTGGTATTGGTGTTGTCCTTTTATTAAATTATTGATAGTTTTTTACAAAACAAAATACATTGGTGTGATGTAGGCTAACTTACTACATTTGCTCAGGTACTGTACTTGAGGAATCTCATTTTCTGTTATTTTACACTTTACTACTTTATATTTCTACTCCATTACATTTCAGAGGCAAATATTGCACACAAAACATATGATAATTTTATGAATATGAGAAATTGTTATAGATTAAACACACAACAGCATCAACCAGCTACAACATTAAATTACTAGCTACACTTTAATGCCTCAGTAATAATAATAATCCAGTACAAAAAGACATTGCGATTATAACACTGATAGGAGCTACATTGCATAAGAAGTACTTTCCTTTTGATACTTACTGGCTAATTATTAAGCTTATACGTAAGTGAGAGTCTAATGTAGTATTTTACGGGATCTACTTTTTGCTAAGGATACAAATACTTTTTTTCACCACAGACTGGTCTTGTATTTTGAAACATTTATTTTGAAACAAAAACTTTATTTTGAAGGCATTTCATTGTACAGCCGGAAAAAGAATTATTTTATTTCCTCTCTGAATATTTTCCCTTAGACAGCTAACGTTACATCGCACGGGCCGTTTAGAAGCAATAAACAACGATTTTTGTTACATATATAGAATAGATCTGCGGTCAGCACAAACATGGTAAGAGTGTTAAGTTTAACATTTTAAGAGGTAAAATTCGCAGTATTAGCTATATTAGCTTCTGTTAAGTCAACATAGTTAAGCTAACAGCTAATACGAGGCTACCGTTTACTAACTTAACGTTACTCTGTCAAACATTTTTTGTCCAATTCTTCTTTGGTATGAACACTAAGTTTAATGGTAATGCTTAAGGAACTAATCCCTGTTTGCTAGTTTAAATATAGATAAAGTATGTGAGATATGTTGTGTAAGATTAGCTATTATGTTAACCTTACAGTTAGCTATATAACGTTAACAAGCTTTTGCCCACTGTTTGAAAACCTCTGGGAGAAGGTTTAAACCAGGTTCAAACAAAAAAGCTGTGTGTCAGTAATTCAGGTGATGTAGTGTGATATAAAGAGCTGGCGTAGTTGTGTTTATTAAATATTATTAATAATTTTTACAGTCGCACACAATTTTGCTTGTCCAACCAACCAAGAGACCTGAGGGCCGCACATATGCTGACTATGAGTCAGTGAATGAATGCATGGAAGGTGAGTCTTCAGCTGTTTCACATTATTTTTCACCTAATAAATCACGGTACTTTTTTGTCTTTACCTTTGGTGTATTAAACGTAGCCTAAAACTGTATTTTGTTGTTAGCACTATTACAATTTTATTTCAACAATATTCCTCAGTGAAGCCACTGGAATATTTATATAACGTTAGTTATAAGCATATTAATGGATTCCTGTCATTATTTGGAGGGTAAGAGCATTAAATATCTTATGTCTCTCTCAGATAAGAAGTGTTTAATACTATTTACAGTTTAGGATCTTTGCGATATGGCTATAAATATATTACTATTACTTATTACTTATTATTTTTTAATTTCTTGGTTATTTAATGGTAAGTGTGACGGGTAGGAACAGACAACATGCACAACAAACTAGAGTTGAACTTATAATATGTCAACTGCAAGCTAGTCTGTTGAACTACAGAGCCACTGGAGCCATCATTGACATTAATAAATGTATTTTTATCACATGCCCAAAGTGCTTAAAACAAGTAGTTGATCATTCAGATATATCAATTCAGTTTTTTAATTTCAATCCTTTTATTAATCCACTCTTATTTCTCCTGTCCGTCTCCCTTTTTAGTAAAATATGTAGTGTCATTGACTTTACAGTATCTAATGAACCTTGTTACATTGTTGAGAAAGCGACTATAAACACTAAATTAAGTTCATTGGTATCTGTACCATTTAAGCTATTTTCTTTTGATGCACACTTTTAGAAATGGGTTTGCCTCCATTCAGCATGTCCTACCTCTCTTCCAGGTGTTTGCAAAATGTATGAAGAGCATCTTAAGAGGATGAATCCAAACAGTCCCTCCATCACTTATGACATTAGTCAGTTGTTTGACTTTATTGACGACTTGGCAGATCTAAGCTGTCTTGTGTAAGTATGGTTTTAGCTCGATTTTTGAATGAAAACCAACCTTGCATTGAATGTATTTATCACTTCTAATAAAAATATCTTAAATTTGTATACAGGTACAGAGCTGACACTCAAACATACCAACCATACAACAAAGACTGGATCAAGGAGAAGATATATGTCCTGCTGCGGCGTCAGGCTCAGCAGGCAGCAAAGTAAAGGCATCAGTGAGGAGCTGTCCTGCTACACACACTGCAAAGGACTTTACTGTACATTGGGAAATGAAGGGATTTGAAAAATGGGAAATGGAGTCGTGCTTTGCAGCATGCATATGTTTGTCATTTGTTACACTATAATGAGAGTGCGGCTAATGGCTGCAAGATGGAGAGGGATCCCTGCTCGGAGAAATGCTCCCCAGCCTAGATAAAAACATTTTTTTGTTTGTCAGATTTTTAACCGTGTGCTTTCAGTTACCTTAAAAGTTATGTGATGTTTTTTTTTTCTATATACCTTTACTGGGCAGTTAAATTTCAACATGTTATGTATTTTGAATGCAGGTGATTTGGGTTTTTTTTTTTATGAGAGAAGTGTCTGCAGACTGACCCGTTTAACTGATCCCAGAAGATTTATTTTCCACATTTCGTCGTTATTACTATTATTACTATATCCTACCATCATGATGTGAAATGGTGTTTTTGTATACATTTTGCGTAGAATCTGATTTCAACTATCCATGTTGCAATTTTCTTTGATTCAAATTAAACAGTTGTTTTCTGGCTGGTCTCCACTCTTCCATATATAACCTTTGTCTCAATGAAGAATACATTTTCCTGTTAATTCAGTGTCAGAATAGAAAATGCTAGTGGACAAGGATCTACAACTCTGTGGATCCAAATGGTTGGACTACCGGGGGAATATGATGCAGAGCGAGTGGATGGTAAGTAATATATAAAAGGTATAGGGACTAAATGTTGGATGATCGTAGAGACTCTCGATGAGAAATTTCGAGTAAATAACATTAAAAATCGATTTTTCTGTCCGGTCATGTTACTGTCTCTTTAAATGTGGCGGGCTGCCCTGTTGTTGCTGTGCTGGAAACCCCGTACTGACTGAAGGGACCCAAGATGGCTGAATACTCACGGGGGGGCAGTTAGCAATTATCCGAACAAGACGTCGGGGAATGAATGGCAAATAGCATTATAATGTAAAGCGTAACCTTGATGAAATTATACGAGTACAGTTTGTTGCTTTGCATAATTTTTGGGAATGCATGAATACCAGTAAGGAGAGACTGGTCTCTCCGCGGCCCCGAGCCAGAACATGGCGGAACACTTGGGAAAGAAATAGCAGCTAACATTAGCTAGCTGGCGTATTATTCAGACACAATTAGAAGCATTGGTCCAGGGTAAACACGGTGTTTGCGGTCCGTAAGTGTGAAATAATGTTGTCGGTGCACCGCTCTGGTCATTTTGTTTCAAAGGGTTGTTTAACATTGGATATGTGGAGCGTAGGCAGTTAGCGTACTCGCTAGCTTGTTAACTCGTTAGGTTTGCTAGCTAACGTAACTGGTAAACGTTGCCCGCAAGCGTACAAACTGTACTAATAATAAGCAGGTAGTGTTTTGGTGGCCAGAGGTTGTAACGGCGGGGCTTATTCTGAATACTCTCAGCTGTGTGCTATGACTTTGATATGTCTGTCAGCCCTTGAGTTGTAGATTAACATTAGCTAACGTCAGTGCTCCGCTCTGTATATTACACTGTCGTTAGCTTGCTACAATGGGCTGTAAGCTGATTTTGTGTGGCGCGTTGCCTATAACCCTGGCGAGATAAGTTTTGAGGCAGCTTGTTAAAATAATCAGATATTTTAGTTGTGGCTGCAGAATCGATCGAGGAATCTTCCTGGATACTCGTCCGGGTTTTACTCTTAAGGTCCTTCAAAGGACTGCTAGCCTGGTTGACCCCTAGTTAACTTAAGTTAGTAAGTTGCTACATTGTAGAAGTGAACAGGTGTACAAAAGTGAATTGTGGGGTTACTAGGTGAGGCAGACACCTTGTAAAAGCCTTGAAGGTCCGGAGGGGGAAACCGGTTACAGCTACCTGCCAGGATGACGGACACTCGTCGACGAGTCAAAGTCTATACCCTCAATGAGGACAGACAGTGGGATGACCGTGGGACTGGGCACGTCTCGTCGGGCTATGTGGAGCGTTTGAAAGGCACGTCTCTACTGGTGCGAGCCGAAAGTGATGGTAAGGAGAGAGGAATGGCAAATGCCAATTTAGAGATCACCTGCAACGTATTAGCCACAGTAACATTTGCTCAGTAATTAAAATACGTAAGCAATACCTTCCACACAGACACATTTTAACCCTCATTTCAATATATCACATATCGTAACTTATTAGAAAAATAATTTTGACAATATTTATTTATTTATTTTTTGACAGGTTCCCTACTACTGGAGTCCAAAATCAATCCAAACACAGCCTACCAGAAACAGCAGGTCAGCACATAGTATG
The DNA here is from genome assembly GCF_014851395.1 of Micropterus salmoides. Taxonomy (NCBI): domain Eukaryota; kingdom Metazoa; phylum Chordata; class Actinopteri; order Centrarchiformes; family Centrarchidae; genus Micropterus; species Micropterus salmoides. The sequence goes on from NW_024040928.1 coordinate 17,897,937, forward strand.
GTTCAGTATGCTCATGTAGAATATGGATTTTCCTTTTCTGTGTACTGATTGTAAATGCGCATTTTCTTCTTTTGGAAAGGATACATTGATAGTATGGTCAGAGGCTGAAAATTATGATCTGGCACTCAGCTTCCAGGAGAAGGCTGGTTGTGATGAAATCTGGGAGAAAATATGCCAGGTAACTACACTTCTGTTTGTGTGGGCGTATGTTTGTCTGCTCAGTCTGTGCATGCATTTGATATCTACTGTGTTTGGGTGTTGCTGGTGATAATTTCTGTTACTAGTCACATCTAATGTCACTCGTATGTTTGTCCCATTGTTAAGGTGCAGGGAAAGGACCCATCAGTGGACATCACCCAGGATGTGGTGGACGAGTCTGAGGAGGAGCGCTTTGACGACATGTCGTCGCCAGGTCTGGAGTTACCACCATGTGAACTGAACCGCTTGGATGACCTGGCTGAGCTGGTGGCCTCCTCACTCCCATCACCACTGCGGCGCGAGAAACTAGCTCTGGCTGTGGAGAACGAGGGCTACATTCGCAAGCTTCTGGAACTGTTCCGTGTGTGTGAGGATTTGGAGAACAGAGAGGGACTCCACCACCTGTATGAAATCATTAAAGGCATCTTCCTGCTCAATCGTACTGCGCTATTTGAGGTCATGTTCTCTGACGAGTGCATCATGGACGTCATTGGTTGTCTGGAGTTTGACCCAGCACTCCCGCAGCCACGGCGGCATCGGGAGTTTCTAACTAAGACAGCCCGCTTTAAGGAGGTGATCCCCATCTCTGATCCTGAACTGCGTCAGAAAATACATCAGACGTATCGTGTGCAGTATATTCAGGACATGGTGCTGCCCACGCCCTCTGTTTTTGAGGAAAACATGCTGTCCACCCTGCACTCCTTCATCTTCTTCAACAAGGTGGAGATAGTGGGCATGCTACAGGTGAGATAGGCAGATATAATTATAAGGTTTGCAAGTTAAGGGTATTGGTTATTTTTAAATAAGATGAGTGTTTGCTTACTGCAAAAGCAAATTATACAAATGTATGAGTTTAATACAAACAGGTGTTTCAAATAGACATCTCTGTCATAATATGTAACATGAAAATGCACACAAAAGAATATTTTTAAAATGGAGTTTATGCAGTAAGGACTGGAAATTACAGTAGAATTGTTGAAAGGTTTTATTTTTGGCTGATTGTGCTTTACTCAGTCTGAGTTTGTCTGCTAGTCTTTATGATCATGTGATCTTTGTGTTTTTGTACTGTGTCAACTCAGCAGTGTTTATGTATGGCTGTCTCCATAGAGATGGAGAAGTGTTGTGTAAATCAGTTATGCTGTGGTAGAGGAAAACTGAAACTGGCATGCTGTTGACTCTGGTACGCACTGTGTGAAATTCTGAAGTTAAACACTACTGATATTGTCCTTTTTTTTTCTTTCCAACAATCAGTCTTGTCCAGCCAAAAATAACAGACCAAGGGTTTTATTCAATTAAACTAACACTTGATAAACTATATTGCAGACATTGAATAGAGCTGGGTCGTCAGTGTAAAAAAACCTACGTATATAACCCCTCAGGAAAATCCTCGAAAAACTTTGTCGTAGGTTTTTAGACTAAATACAATACTTGGAAATAATGCAGTTGTTTTAAATAACAGAGAAGGAAATATATGTTTTTGATTTCTGGCTGTGAATTGAATCTTAAGAGGCATTTGGTGCTTGTATGTTGTTCCTCAAATGTAAGTCGCTTTGGATAAAAGCGTCTGCCAAATGAGTAAATGTAAATTTAATGATCAATTATGTCACACTTCATTCATTGGTAAATTTGGGGGATGTTATTTTTGTTTTCTGGTTATTTGTATGTAACTTGTACCATTATACATCAACAAGAACTTTATTATGATAGATTTAGTGGAAAGAAAATTTGGCCCTATATAAGCGTGAGGGTCAAGGGTGATATTTCCGTATCCTGATATGTTAACGCTCTATATAATACTCATCTACTTATCTCCCCTTTCCATTTTGATGTCAGGACGATGAGAAGTTCCTGACAGACCTCTTTGCACAGCTAACAGATGAGGCTACAGATGACGACAAAAGACACGAACTGGTATGCCATACCTGCATCAGAGATTATTTATTTATTTATCAAATACTATTGTCATTTTTATGCCTCCCTGTCAGCGATAGCTGTGGCATTATGTTTTTGAGTTGTCCGTCTGTCACATTCTTGTGAACGTGATATCTCAAGAAGACCTTGAAGGAATTTCTTCAGATTTGGCACAAAGGTCAGTGTGACCTCACAAAACACATTTTTAGCCTATAACTCAGATTTATGACCATATTTCACAGTTCATTCTGACAATGAATTGGTGACCCTTTTGACTGTCAAGGTTACTGTGGCATCAAAATTACCTTGACAAACATGTTTTTGGCTCAAGAGTTGATAATTATAACCCAAACAACTTGTGACATGATTTACTGGAAAACCCCTTTTGTGGCCATTATTAAACACCATAACTCAGAAACAGAAGAGGAGATTGTGACCATATTTCGCAGTTCAACAGTATATTCACTGGAATCATACATATGTGTCATTAATATAGCGATATTTAGCCAAAAAGTACACTTCATACCTTTTTTTTCTTTCAGTTACTTCCAAGTATTCACTACCTACATTATGAGTCTGGACAGACACCGATGTAAACTGCAACTTGACTGGTTGGTGGAGGCGTCCAACCACGAGGCGGTAATTTGAGTTCTCCTTGTCCGTTGTTTCATAGTCATGTTTGTTTCTTCCTTGTAGGTGAACTTCCTAAAGGAGTTCTGCGCATTCTCACAAACGTTACAACCTCAAAACAGAGACGCCTTCTTCAAGACATTGTCAAATATGGGCATTCTACCTGCACTAGAGGTCATACTGGTGAGTACAGCAAGCGCAACATAAATCAGAATTAAGTTAATTGCACAAGTTTGCTTTGACATAAGAAGAATTTGGCTTTTGCTGTCAGCAGCTTTGAGATCGAGATCACCCCCCCCCCCCCTTTTTTTTTTAGTTTTTGCAGAATGTTGGTAAAACTGTACATCTTTTCCATCCAATGCTATTTAGTTACCATGGATTGTGCACATTGGATTCAGACTCCTTTTACTGTGGTATTAAATTACATTGTGGTGTTACTGAGGGGCACAGATGATTTGTATGTTTTTTTTTTTGATTTGTGCAGTTCTTGTTCAAGAAAATAAGATTAAACTGTTTTATTATCTACTTGAAGGGTGTTTCAGCACTTCTCATAAGGAACACAACATTTTTTTTTCTTGAACAGGCAAATGAACTTGTTCCGCAGTGAAACAAACCAAATATTGTTTTTGTCTGTATAATGAACAACCATGAGAGTGGCTGCTGCAGGTTGTTACGGTATTACTTGGTCTGAAGACGAAAGTGTAGAAAGGAGCATCTGCTGCTTTTGGGTTGAATTACAGCTGAATTCTCCTGCCAAGTCTTGTCAGACACTTATTGAACTGGTGCATCTAATCATACCTGATAATAATGTCTATAAGGAGAGTACGCTTTTAAGTCAGCTCTTGGCAACACTGAAATCCTGTTTCAGATATGTGCATTCAGAGGTGGCAAGGCCTCTTGATCACTTATGTGTGGATATATTGCAAACATACCTAGCTGTACTGATGCAAAAAAAGAGTAATATGTTGGCTGCTGTGTGTTTTGTTTTGTAGGGCTGTACAATTGCTGGAAATTTAATCATGATTTTGATTTTTGGCTTCCAACGATTATAAAAACAAGTTAGTTGAATTAAAACGATAGTGCCGCATGCTGTTTCGCAATAACACTCGTTTTGTCTTGCATTTTAAATCCAGCGCACCCTTTCCTTTACAACGGCGCCCCCCGCCCCTCCCTAAAAGGCCCACCGCCGAGATGACGGCGTAATAACTGCTAATTTGCTATGGCATTTTACAGTGCATAAATTAGCCTAGCAGCTAGCGGACTGTTCATCTACTCTGTGCTTTACAATTTACATTATTTATGCTTATACTCAACCCGGTGTTTTAAGCCTTCCTTTACGTGGTCATTGCTTGTAAAACATTCTCCGTGTCCTCGTCTGTATTACCGGATTTATACTTTTCACCGTTAGTTTAAGTAACTGCATCTCCCGACAGAACAGCACTGTTGAATTTCAGCGTTGTAACATAATGAGGTGTTGTGAACTGAAATACTTCACCTGTCACCTGCTCTGTTGCACTCCATGTGTGCGTGCACACACAGACACACACAGTATTGTAGTCTTCCTCTTTAGTTGACATTACACTGGTTTGCGAGTCTGGGGGTGTGTTGACTTACAGTACTTCATAAGCTGTCATTAATTGCACTGCACATTACATGGTTGTGCTCTGTAAATGAAAAACAGGTTACAGTTACAGAATCCCTTATAGCTAAGCAGTATTATAAACAGCCTGGATTGAACGCAGCAGGTGATACAGCATTCATTATAACCACGAGTATGGCTGGGCAATAAAACAATAATGATAATTATCGCAATATAACTTTCCTCAATATTAATATAATGTTCAAAATATCGTCAATAAATATTTGGTTTAATTTATTTGAATCACGAACAAATTGACACTATTTTTTGTTGAGGAAAGTGGACTGAAAAAAGATTTACTAATCATTTGTTATTTTTTTTTTATCATAATAGTTTTGAATGTTCTCCCTTAGATTTGTGATCCACCGTTTGGTGTTTGTCCCATTCTAACTGTAAAGAAAAGTTTAACTACATAATTAACCGTCTGGTTTCTTCAATTTTCAGTCAGGAGCAAAAATCAACCTTTAAACTTGAAAGAAATAAAGATTTGACATTTTTTGTGATAATTATCAATATCGAATGATATGAAATGTTTTTATCGTGATAACATTTTCGGCCATATCGCCCAGCCCTAACCACGAGTGACTTGAGACTTGACTTGAAGCTCAACGACTTATGGGTAACTCTGTCGTGATTTCAGTTATGACAAAAATAATCATGAATTTTGTCATAATCGAACAGCCGTTGTGTGTAGTGGTTGTGTGGGTGGGGTTGGCTATTAACAACCTGAAAAGAGGGAATGCTCTTAAAAGCAGATAAAGAGGTCATGTGAGGACCAAATAGTCGCATGTTGAACTCGCATAGTGTTTGGCTTGATTTACCGCTAATTCTGTTTTAACTTTAAGAACCGAGTTTGGTGCCTACTACCTACTTAAAGACAATATATTCAAACACACTAACACTGCAAGTACATCACAACTGTCATGATATCTCTTCTTAGAAATTTTCACGTCCTTTTCTGTCATGATCAAATGAATGAATAGTTTTTTTAGTCCTAGTTTTTCTTCAGTTGCAGCATTTACTTTGGTTTTACTACAAAACCTGTGACTGCAGAAGAACAAACAAGTAACATAGATCTGATACAAGAGGACAGATTAAACTGCCAAATACACTTTGTTGTCAGACAAAATGAACTAGCAAGCCAGTCTGTGAGCATGCAGTTGGTTATGTTCTTGTGTTTGTACCCCACCCTCCTGTTTGATTCAATTTTGTGAATAACTTAATCTTGGAATACATAACACTTGCAGGTCAGGAAAAAACACCTATAAACAAATACATAAAGCAGATTAAAACCTCAAATAGTAGGTGGATCACCACCAATCAGGTCTATCAACCGCTCTTATGTTGACGGATGTGTACACTTTTGCACATACAGACATTGTGAGAGTAATACTTGCTTCCCCTCTTTCCTGTCCACACACCCCCTTAGAAGTAAACTGAGAAGAAAGGAAAAAATAATTGTGCCAGTGGATTTCTATGTGATAGGATCCTTGTTTGATTTTCACATTTGTTGTCATTTCATTATTAAGATAAGACTTTATTGATCCCTGAGGGGAATCCACTGACAAATATATAATGTATGTTCATGAAACAGGGAATGGATGACGTTCAGGTGCGTGGGGCAGCCACAGATATTTTCTCTTATCTGGTGGAGTACAACCCCTCCATGGTACGAGAGTTTGTCATGCAGGAGTCTCAGCAGAATGATGATGTGAGTATATGAACAAAGACGGCCAGAAATATCAGAGATTAATATTCATATATTACACAAGTGGCTATAAACAACTGTTGTGGTGCTAATGACTATTATTGGTCTGCCAGGACATCCTCCTGATCAACCTGATCATAGAACACATGATCTGTGATACAGACCCAGAGCTGGGTGGAGCGGTGCAGCTGATGGGCCTACTGCGGACTCTGGTGGACCCCGAGAACATGCTGGCTACTGCAAATGTAAGTTTGCGGGCTACTCCTAACCATGTCAGTAAATCTGAGTACTTGATACTTAGATCCAGCTTGTCCAGAAGCACATTTTAATGTTTTATACTGTTTGTTGTTTTTTGCTTGCTCAATTAAGTTCAGTCAAACAGGAGCAAAAGCCGGGCAGCTCTGCAAGGACAAGGTTGTTCCAAGGAGTGAATGTTGGCGGTGTTCTAAATATCCACATTCCCCCTTTTAAACAAAAAAGAAAGAAATGTGATCCTTATCTAGATATTGGCTGTTAGAACAGAGTACAGATACATGAAAGGAAAAAGTTACAATCCAGTAACTGAAAAGGTTGTGACACCCAGGCTTTAGCTCTGCACCATCACCATTGTTTTTAAGTATTGCGCACTGTAAAAACATGCATTGCATAGATATTAAAGTGGTGTTACTGTGGAAGAAACATGTTCTTTCTGTATTTTCCTTTCCAGAAAACAGAAAAGACAGAGTTCTTGAGCTTCTTCTACAAGCACTGTATGCACGTCCTCTCAGCTCCGCTACTGGCCAACACCACAGAGGAAAAGCCTAGCAAAGGTATTGAATACCTACGAGGTGTATCTGTACATGGGTGTTGGTTTTGTTAAAATAACATTGAGATTAATGCACAAGTATTCTGTTAGATGATTTTCAGACATCCCAGTTGCTGGCCTTGATTTTGGAGTTGCTGACATTCTGTGTTGAGCACCACACCTATCACATCAAGAACTACATCATCAACAAGGACATTCTCAGGAGGGTGCTGGTGCTCACTGCCTCTCAGCACGCCTTCCTGGCACTATGTGAGTCACATGCAATCACAGTTAGAGCTTTAATTTTTAGTGCCAGTCCAATCGGACACATTTGTAAACAACTGAACCTTTGAAAGCTCATTTTGAAACTAATTCAAAATTCATCTTTTGTCTTTCTGTGCCCAGGTGCCCTGCGCTTCATGCGGAGGATCATTGGTCTGAAGGATGAGTTTTACAATCGCTACATCATGAGAAACTTCCTCTTTGAACCTGTCATTAAGGCCTTCCTCAATAACGGCTCACGCTACAATCTCATGAACTCAGCCATCATTGAGATGTTTGAGTACGTCCGTGTGGTGAGTATTGCATGTCATTTCCAGATTGAATCTGGATATGATTTTAAACTGTTTACATTTATACCTGGTATTAATATGCATCTCCAGTATCCGATCATTGTCCAGCTCAAAAAACCTAACATCACATGATGCTCTTGTTTGCGTGCGTCCAAAAAATGACAGATTGTATAACAACTTTCTGAACGTGTCTTTCCACTGTGATCTGTGTTCGTCCATGGATTATATACCCATGTTTTCCTCTCTCTCGGTGCACCGATGTAATAGCTCGGCCGGAAAGTGAGTTCATATTCACAAACGGATACATTCAGTTCACTGTTGACAAAAATCGTGAGCATGTTCAATGATTGGCGCTATTGAAATGCATTTATGCACAACACTGTATGGACACACTGCCTGGATGTGTTGTCAGACTTTTGAATTTTATTTGGGGGAGGCTGCGACCGGTACATTTTTCTGCTCACGTTGTTGTTGTATGCAGATAGACAATGCATTTACATTTACACTTGTGTTCAGTGTGGCCACAATGCTTCCCTGACCACCTCTGGAGGAGGTTTGGCCAATTGGCTCACAGTCCGTCATCGGTACATCTCCAGTGCGTTTGCACCCGTACTTTAATGTGATTAAGCACATCTGATTACAGTCCCATCACCCAAAACGTATTTTAATGCCAGGGGTAAACAGCCTCATAAAACCTGTTTAAACCACTCATGTCTTACGCTGTCGCAAGGATGATGTAGAGAAGAACATACACTGATTTACTGATTTCACCTCAATTGACAGAATTCTTGATCATTTGTCTCATTCAGTTGTGTACTTTTTTCAACTTTCCATTTAGGCAAGGTAAATTGATTATCTGCCAGCCTGACATTTTATACACCTCAAAAGAACATACTATTTTAAGTGTACAATGATTTATAAATATGAGTTGATAGAATATGATCTTTTCACTACATTCCCAAAAGTAAAAACGTGTGCTACATATGTTTTATTGATTCATTTTAACTTGTTTGGTGTGATCTCCCCTCTCTGTTTCTCTCCATTCCTCACTTTCTCCACTTGTCTGACTTTTCAATACTTTTTCCATCAATTTCCGCTTCTACTGGGTTTTCTACACTCCTCTTTCTCTCCACTCCCATTGCTCCCAGGAGGATGTGAAGTCTCTCACAGCTCATATAGTAGAGAACTACTGGAAGGCTCTTGAGGATGTTGACTATGTCCAAACGTTCAAGGGCCTAAAGCTGCGGTATGAACAGCAGCGAGAGAGGCAAGACAACCCCAAACTGGATAGGTGAGAAAACCAAGGCTGCACTACTACTACTACAACTATTACACTGTCACTAAAGATTGGCACTGACAGTAATCAGTGTTCTTTCCATTTATTGTGAGACACTCACAGACAAAGCATCAATATGAAAATCAAAATTATGTCCCAGTTAGAGAACTCACATAATATGCTAAAATGACCAATGTATCGTTTCTTTTTTGTGTTTGTGTTTTGGGGAGTTAGGTGTCTTCTGTCAGACTACCATTTTTTGAAAGTGCATACTGTTTTGTTTTAAGTATGTCCTATTATTTATATCATCTTTTGAAATTCAGCCTGTATGCTTGTACTACACTGATTTGATAAAAGCAAGTGTTGTGCAACAGTTAATTATCTATGACTGACTGAAGTCCACACAGTCAGATCAGAAAGTGACACTGTGCAGGCAGAGCATGTAGCTTAAGACCATTATTTTTATTGTCGCAAGTTAAACTCAGCAGACTTGCCAACACCGACAGGTGTTTTCTTTTTTAAACTTTACTTTGCTGATGGGATATTTTCTTGTGTTGATATCCAGCAATTCTCAGAAATGGTTCATGTTTGTTGTGCATACAGACAGCTTTCGATTTAGCTTGTTTGTTACAATTACTATTAGCTGTGGGCCTGTGCTTGTGTAAAACATAGTTGATGAGACACTGTGGACAGAACAGATTAAAATATTTTATATGTTTATGCTTGTTGAACAGGTGTATTGATTGAGGTTTTTTTTTCCTTGCAAAGGTTTTAGTACATGTACTTACATCAACAAGTAGTTGTTGTCAACTTGAGTAATCATGGGCTGCGGTCAAAGTCAAAAAAATCTCCTTTCCTAACCTCCTTTCCTTGACCTTGATGGAAAAAAGGCCTTGAGGTCAAGGAACAATGTAAAGGAGGATTCATAAGGACTTAGGAAAAGAGGACCGCAGGGCTCAGAGAATCTGACTGCTCTTTTCTAAGCGACGTAATTATGCGACGGCGGATGTTACTGATGTGGCTTGCCGTGATAAAACTACAATATTCCGAAGATGGACTAGGAAAAGCGCATCTTTGACACTGCGCCCCATGTTGTTGTAATGCAGGCAATCTAAAGGTGGACAACACGGTGGAATATATTACTTATTAACCAAGATAGCAAAAAGGCAGATAATGCCTACCAGTCACTAAATAATGGACAGGGTTGTTGCATTGAGAATGCTTGCTCACACTCACCCTCCTGCCCACCCATAGGCGTATTTATCAACAATGAATCCCAATTGTATGTAAATAAAGTGTTTTCCACAGAATGACAGTGTAACTGTGCCGAGAGAGAGGGTGGAGACAGTGAAGTGAAGAAAACTCCAAGGCTGCGTTCGAAAAGTCTTTTTTTTACTTAGGAAGGTTCCTAACTGAGTCTCCTTTAGCATAGGGTATACCTGACCATCCTTTATGAAAGGAAAGGAGAGATGCCGTCCCACAATTCCTTGCGCCGGCAACATTTAAAGCGGCGCACGTTCTCAAACGATAAAATCCATCAACCACATTTAGCAAGACCCTTGCAATACGGACGGACATTATGATACTTTAATGAGACTCACTATTCTTCTTTCTTTTGTTTTCTTTTGGCTTTTTTGTAATCTAATACTGTTTCAACACCGTTTTATGTTTCGGTTGTTGAAGTAAGCCATTAAGTGTTTTCTACAATAAAAACCAACCAACCATGACGGATAAAGGTTGATCACCGTGTAAGTTACCATTGGCTATTATGCCTTTTCTCTCTTATGCCATAACTTGCTAACATGCATCTTAAACTGTCAACAATAACTGAGACCCATGCCAGCTGTTACTAGTCTTGTAACGCGATCAAAGTGAGGATAATGTTGCAGCGTGTAGCCTCACGTTATGTACTGCAGCCTTCAGCAAATTAATTTTACTTCAGTCACAGATGCTGACACCCTCACCTTAATAAAGATCAAGCTGAATAACCTCGACAGTAGGTGTTTCCCACACACTGATTTATTTGTGGCAGCCTGCCACATTATCAACGCTGATTTTCGATTGAGTTTGTTAACATTTAAAATGGGTAAAATCGTATTTGAAGACAGAGCTGCGCGGTGCATATATTCTCTCAGCATCTCCTCTCGCCCCGTTGCTGTCTGTCTGTCTGTAAGCCAACGCGCACAGCAGGACAGAGGCTGCAGCCTGACCATAAACACTAGGGTCTTTAGGTCCTTCACCCGTTTATTCCTCAACATTTATTGGTCAACACTAATGTGTATTTTGTTTTGTGACCACTAAACGGTGCATTGTCCTATCCAGCATGCGTTCCATCCTGAGGAACCACCGCTTCCGCCGTGATGCACGAACACTGGAGGATGAAGAGGAGATGTGGTTCAACACAGATGAGGATGACCTCGAGGATGGTGAGGCAGTTGTTCCTCCCTCTGACAAGATGAAGACTGAGGAAGACCTGATGGAACCTATAAGCAAGTTCATGGAGAGAAAGAAATGTATGTATGGAAATGTGGCGTTTTCTACTCTTAGTAGATACTTTGGTGGGGAACTGTGAGGTTAGATAGAATCTTTGTAGTTATTTGTTACAGGACAGAAAATTCTTCCTAATGGTGTTTATTTTAAAAAAAGAATCCCCTATCTGTTGTGTGGGGTGTCTAAATCGTTATGCAGTTTAGAAAGTGCATTAATATATCTTTAAAATAAGAGGCTGAACTTTTAAGAGTTATATTAGTGTGAGAAAGGTCATTAACAAGTAGGAGTTTTAGAGAAGCACTGAGTAGGGAATACTCTCAGGAAAAGACTTTGTAAAAAATTGTAATTGGAAGAATGACCATTTCTTGTCCCCCTCTCCCTCTGTGCCCACAGTGAAAGACACAGATGACAAAGAAGTACTGGGGAAGTCCAGCTTATCAGGCAGGCAGAACCCCAGCTTCAAGCTCGCCTTCTCTGGCTCAACTAAAGCCAGCCTGTCCAGCCCACCTTCGTCTGCCTCATTGAACCCAGGTTCTCCGGGATCACCGGGTTCTCCAGGTTCAGGGGCACGGAGCTCACCCTCCACCACAACTGTAACCACAAAGGTACCTGTCGGCATGTTAATGGTAATGGTGTGGGTCTTTAACTTGAGTCATTTTCTGTGAAGATTCAACTTCAGTGTTATTGAGAGACAAAGCCAAAAAATTATTTCGCACAATGTCTGTTTTGTCAAACACTACTTAACTGAAAGGAAGGAAGAATTTGGTGGAAATTGAGCTTCAACTATGAATCTTCACACTTAGACTGCCACTTTTCACTCCCACCATACTTGTTGTGTATTACAAAGACTGGTCGTCATCATCACCAGTGTGGCATTGGACAGTACAGATTTTGTACTTGTTAGTCTCCATCCCTCCATTTCCCCCTGTCTTAATAAGGCTAACAATCGCACATCAACAAAGTTACGTGGTTTATGGGTCAAGTTGGTTTTAAAACAAGTGCATTTGCTACCAACGGCAACATCACTACACAAAATGAGTTACAAGATGAGACAAAATACAGACAGCTTTGGGACAGTTGGTTGAGCACTAATGGGTTATGTTTTGAATGTTGAAAATGTTCCCACAATTGATAGATTTCTGCAATGGAAAAATGGAAGTGGTGAAGTTGCGAAGAGAAACTGAGGAAAACTGAAGTTTAATACAACAGAGCTGCTAAATTGTAGTTATTAATCTACTTAATGTGCAGGTAGTATCGCGTAGCAAGCCCAAACGAAAGTTTACCAGTGTTATGCTGACGAAATAATACGTTCATATGTTTTTGAAGTTTGTCTCTTGTCTTCCTCAGGGTGGTTTAGTGGGACTGGTTGACTATCCTGACGATGACGATGAGGAGGAAGAAGAGGAGGATGATGGCGAAAGTAAAGAGGAACCTCTGCCACCTTCAAAGAAGTCCAAACTGAGCTCCTAAAAAAAAAAATAATAATAAATTAAAAAAAAAAAAAAATTAAAAAATAAGCATCACTGTCTCAACTTTTGCTCCGCTCAGACAGTTTCAGCGAATCGACTTTACACAGAAATGATAAAACTTGTAAAGAAATTGAATGAAAGCGACCCCTCGCCGTCAGCGGGTGGCCAAAAGAGGAGCAGACGGAATGGATACCAAGCCTCCTCAGACTAGCCCACTTCATACAAGTGCCAATCAGGAAACCAGGAGTGAAAACCCGTCTGAAAAGTGGAACAGACGTGTGAAAGCTGGGGGGAAAAGATCACACTCAAAAGATCGTCTGCACACTTGGACAGTATGAGACGGGTTGGACTTTGGTGATTTAGCAACTGGAGGAAAAGACCACATACACATGTACACGCAGAGTGAAATCCCAGAGAGCTTACGGGCTCGGACCATAACCCACTGCCCCTCCCCCCACCCCCCACTCAGGGAAGGACATCACAGCGGCCCAAATGGGTCGGCCAATTCAGACCCAGAACCACCACTCGCACCCCCACCCCTTCCTCAGAATTTACCTTCCTCCTTGTTTCTTTCTACTTCTTTTCTCCTCTGCTCTTTCTCCCTCTCTGTCTGTTGCTTATTGTCCCTTTTTTTTTAAGTTAGTATATAGGACCAGACGGGAGGCAGCATTTGGCAAAGAGCTGTCCTTGTTGTCGTTTGATGATGTCATCAGTGTCGTCGTTCCTCAGCGGACGTTCTTTCTCTGAAGAGAAAAAAAAAAGCCAGCAGTTTCTTGATTATTTTCTTTTTGTTCTGTATTTGTCTCTCAATCTTTCTCCTGTTTTTTTTGTAAATGACAACAAAAAAGACCTGCCTTTAAATGTTCAGGATGTTTTCAGTCACACTTGAACAGGTTTTTAAAGACCTCAGTAGGTGAGCTAGTTTTACCCTTTTTGCCCTTTGAAACTGCAGATTTTTTGGAGAATTTGTAATCCCGTCTTGATTAAAGATTGAGTGGAATTCTAGATGTGATGAATTTTGTCATATCTTCTCTTTTTTTTTCCTTTTACATGAGTGTACACTTAGTTGTTCAGAATATTTGGGACCATTAAAATGATCTTTGCTGTAAGATGTCCTACTACCCTTTTGTCCTAATAACTCAAGTGTTTCCTTGCTGCATTGCACTGTTATTGATCAGTTGGGGTTTCCTCAGCGCCACAAGAATTTGACCCTGTATTTGTAGTACAGACATTGCTGCTGTTGGGTTCATCAGGTCACTCAACTCCACACTGTGAAGATTAAAGAAGGACCTCCAATCCCACCCTGAAACTGTTGGACCATTTGAAAATGCTGTGTACTTTAGTGTCAGTTATTCCCTAGAGCACATTGATTTTGTGAAACAATGGAGACTATTAAATATATGGTCTCATTTTCTTAGGCTAGGACAAACATGATTTGACTCTAGATTTATTTCACACCTGTGTTGGAGTTCTTCTATGAATCAAAGCAATGCCAGTATATTGTGAGTAAGTACAATTGATGACTGCACTTCAGTTGCTGATGTCTTTATAATCCACCAGGTGGCACCTTCAGTCCATCAAAGAATTATGAAGAGAAGCGCATTGCCTGTCCTCATGGGTCGTGTCATCTGTATTTTTAGAATTCTTACAGGGATGGTGTATTTTAGTAAAGCGTAGGTCAACACTTGGCTGAAAATGTTTGATGAACATTTGATACATCTATTGCATAATACTGGTTCAGCGCTATTGTGACAGTATAAGATGGCCCTTCCTAAAATGCTTCAGACCAAAGGGTATCGATTGGGTGGCATCTTGGCTTGTTACTTTTGAGGATAAAGTGTTCAAAAGAAGGCACTGCATATGACAGCATCACTACAAACTCTGGAAAAAAAACTGTAATTTTACAAGTTGACTACTTTAGGAACTTAACATTCTGGAGGGAAAACAATTGTGCTCTACCATTACTTTTACCCACATATTTGACTGACTAACATTGTTTTGGGCTTTTTTTCAGATGCTTTTGCCATTTCATACTTTCAGTATCATAACTTAGTCACATCACTCTGGTAGACCTTTAAAGTGTTCTGTCTTTTTTTTTTTTTTTTAGAATGAGTGAAAATAGTTTATGAAAAACATCAGCACCTCCCAGCGTATGTGGTCACCTCAGTGGGAGTTCGACTCAAAAACAAACGGCATCAAGGCCACCAAGGAGTCACTGTGTTGTCTCTCCAAGTGCATTGTGGCCTTCAAACATTGCTTATTAATTAAAACTCAACAGAAGAGGATCACTCGGTGCTCAGCGTGCAGCGAGAGCCGTCGCACAACGCCTGTTAAGGCTCCCATTCACATGAAAGCCATCTCCAGACAACAGCAGCTTTTCAGGAGCAGCCCTCCCTGCCAGCCTCCGTTTGCTCCTCAGCAGGAGTGTGGCGGAGTGTGTGTGATCTCCCTCTTTGCCACTGGAGAGGCCAGGCGGCTCCTGGTGCCAGCCACTGCTCCACCAGAATGCCGGCTCCACTTCCAGTGCCAAGGCTCTGCCCGCCTGTATGTCTGCCAGACTGAAGAGTCCCCATCGGTGACACTGCTGTCCAGCTTCCTGCTGGGCTAATGAAAAGCCTCTTTGACAGCTCTCTTGATTGGCTTCACTCCCTGAGCGTCCAAGCTCTACCAGTTATCAACTTTCTCTGGATTGATCATATCACTAGACATCTATACTGCAGCATGTGATGATGCACTGCATACATTGTGCTGCTTTGGTGGAAAAGTTGTATCATTATTTTCATGAGACAAAACCATAATTTCATAATGCAAGCAAAGGTGAAACTAGGAATTATCCTGCTGCCATCCTTCCCAACACATTGAGTTAACTCAAACACACCTCCAAATGTTTCATGGGCAACCTGTACAGGTAGCTACCCTGTCAACACTGAGTGGTTTTAAGCACCAGTAACTTGTTTAATGTTTTTCTAGGAAGGACAATCTATTTTAAGGTTGCATAAGAAATACTGAGCCACATTTTATTGCAAAATCAAAAACTTAAGTATACAGTTTTGGATTTTTTTTTCTCTAATAATAATAATAACAATAATAATAATCTTTATTTGTAGAGCACTTTTCAAAAACAAGTTACAAAGTGCTTTAACAAGTGTTAAGACAATAATACCCAAAAGACAATAATACAAAAACAATACAAGATAAAAGCATGAAAACATTGAAAAAATTAAAATACACGTTTAAGATAAATATAAAATTAGTAAAATAGAATAGAATAAAAGGGATAAAATAAAGTAAAATAAGATCGGGAAAGGCTCTCCTATAAAAGTATGTTTTAAGAAGGGACTTAAAAGAGTTCACTGACTCAGCTGACCTGATTTCCTCGGGCAGGCTGTTCCAGAGCCTCGGGGCCCTGACAGCAAATGCTCTGTCCCCTTTAGTTTTCAGTCAAGACTCTGGAACAGACAGCAGACCTCTGCCCGAGGATCTCAAGGTACGTGCTGGTGTGTATGGGACTAAAAGTTCAGAAATATAACAAGGCGAGAGGACATGAAGAGCTTTAAAAGTGATCAATAGAATTTTAAAGTCAATTCTAAAACATACTGGGAGCCAGTGTAATGAAGCTAAAATAGGAGTAATGTGGTCATATTTCTTTGTTCTGGTTAAAAGCCTGGCAGCTGAGTTCTGGACAGTCTGGAGTCGATCAATAGATTTTTGGGTTAAACAGGTGAAAAGGCAATAACATTTAAACTTTAGCTTGTGAGTTCATTCTTGACCTTGGAAGCAACAGTTAGCAAAATCTTACCCAAATCACAGCCTACTTACTCGCTTGTTCTGAACCTTTTGACCATATTTATGAGCAAACTCAATCTGCTCATGGTGAAGCTGTTTTTGGTCCTGTCTCAAGGAGAAAAATGCACAACATATATACCTGAAGATCAACAAAGGCCAAAAACAGATTCTCCCTGTCAACTTCTCTCATTGTTTCATTCAAATAAGTCCCCGAGGCCCAAAGAACTCTCAGAAAAGCTAAAATTAGAGAAAAGTCTGAAAAGTGAACCCAAATTTAAGCAGAAAACTGGCAACCACACCATAGACTGAGAACTGCAGGTTTTAATGAAGCCAAACCTGACAGCTGCTGAGTTGGTTGTGTAAAATCCTTTAAACCAAAGTAGAGACAGTTGTGTGAAATCAGGCAAGTAGTTTTAGGTAGAATGACAAAAAGCAGCACAAAATAAGTGCTCGAGCCCCAAAGAAGTAAAACTCTCTCCAATATTTCAGAGAAAAGGTGTGAGTGTTGTCTGTCTATATGTGGCCGTGCGATGGACTGGCGACCTGTCCAGGCTGTACCCCGCCTTTCGCCCAATGTCAGCTGGGATACGCTCCCTCCGCGACCCTGTACACAGGATGACGATGGATGGATGGAAAAACTAGATTTTGTATGAGGTCACACACAAGTAGCAGCAGCATGGCGGCACACTCCGTAGGGGGCGATAGAGACCACTTCTGGAGATAAACTGCAGAATATTAATGGAGCAAGAAAGTATCTCATTAGAGCTTCTCCATTAGCATGATGGACGTGACTTGTGAATTAGCTCACAGACGTTTTGCTGTTGTACAGTTTGCGGAGTGACCTTAACTGATCAAAGTAGGAGTACACTGATAAAACAGTGATCTATATTGTATTTATCCCATGTAATCCTAGTGACCGGGCCAGGATACGAAATAGGAAATGAGGCACACATGCGGTTTCCAGAAAAGCCAGCCGAGGTTGTCAAAACACCCGCACAGTCCACCCTCATGTCTCCCCGCCGAGCCCGGGCGTCGCGGCAGACAATCACCTGTGTTTCCTCGGCACAAAGTGCTCTCTGTGTCCGCCGGAGCTCCCCCGCTTTAATGGAGGTGATTGGCCGTGTTCAGCACAGCACGTCCGCCGCCGTGTGTGATTAATCACCGTGTTAAACGCTGGAGCTCGGCGTCCCCTGAGGTGGAGATAGGGCGGCAGGCCGACGGGGACCCCGGGGAAGCCGTGACGCCCCGGGTCAGCATCCGTCGGTAGCAAATGAAAGAGTGAGAGAAAAATCATCATCCGTCACATCTGGTTTACATTAAGTCGGAGGTGAGATACAGTGAGGAACACAAGTCCGCCATACTTTTCATGAGCTCCCCTTTTAGGTGGCTAACTGAACTGATGTCTGACATGCATTCAGTCAAGAGGTCCCAATATTCAGTCTAAAGCTGTGCATGCAGGCCAATTATCGAAACATAAAAGAAATGCCATGAGTCTTCCTACAGATGGACCCCAACCACAAGGGCCTTTCTAAACAGACTTTTTTTTTTTTTTACTGAAAAAGTTAATTGCCTTTAAAAGCGCTGAAATTTGTAGCCCAGTGCAGTTGTTACCAGCCTTTTTTGCCCCTTGACCCCTAAATGCAAATCCAGAGAGCTCAGTAGATTAGCCATCAACAGGAAATTTATCTGCAACTTCTTTTATGTTGGGTTATTTCCCAAACAAAACTGGTTCAAGCCTCTCAAATGTGAATATTGCCAGCTTCAGTTTGTCTTGCATCAAAGCAAATTTAATTTCTTTGAATTTGGACCTGTTGTCTGGCCATTAGAAGATTTCGTAACGGGCTCTGGGAAATTGTGATGGGCAATTTCCACTATTTTCTGACATTAAACTTACCAAACAATCAAAAAATTTATAAAAGCAAGCCATAATTGCGACCCCTTTGTCATAGGTTATGGTAATGGTTTATTTTTCCCTTGTAGATTGTTTTACTTGAAGGATTTTCAGCAGCCAGAAAAGGTAAACGTATCCAGCATTTCACAAAATTAGACAAACAAAAATAAATGTGCAACAGAAATTTGTTTTTGTCCCTTTAATTATCTTGCGAACCCTTAATTTATCTTGGGGGGCACTCTATGCAAAAATGCCCGCTGGCTCTGCTCATAACTTGCATTCAGTGCAGCTCAACACTGAAGTTCAGAGCAGATACAACTGTTCCTAAATGGGCGCCATAAATCAAAGTTAAATAATGAGTTTTCCCATGGAAGCGTTGGGAAGTGGAAGAATTTGGGGCTGATCTGCCATTGCTAAATGTTAAGTGGTTGGTATTGTGCCTCAGCATGGGGCACAGGAAACATGGATGTGAATGTAAGAGCTCTTGGGCTGCGTGTTAAATGAGAATGTCACAGTGATAAAGAGCGCACCTTCCGCACCCAGGAGTGTGTGTGTGTGTGTGTGTGTGTGTGTGTGTGTGTGTGTGTGTGTGTGTGTGTGTGTGAGATGGCTCGGAAGTATACTCGGGAGGCACGCTGTAAATCCACACCATGAGCTGCTGATAGCCGGTCACACGCTGACTTACGCACACACACTTGGATCTACTCCTAGAAGCAGCTTACTTTGCAGGAGTTTACATTTAATGGTGCTCCTGTAATGTGGAGTCACACATCGGGATCTATCCCCACCCGGATAAATTTCTGTGCCTATTAAAAGGGCGTTAAACTCACACTGAATAAAATAAAAACGACTTCACCAGCCCTCTGGGCACGTATAGCGCCCGAACTGGAGGTGTTATTTAAAATGAGGCTGTGCAACGGAGCGCTGGGAAACAGAATGGCTTCTGTGAAGGAAAACGCAGAGAGATGCAGACATCCACACATGTAAAAATCACCCAGGGCAAGAAGGTGAATGACCAAACCATGATGCCTGGGCTATTGAATTTACCACGTAATGTAGCATGAATGAAGCCCTTAAAGGTTTCAGTTTCCAGTCAATAAACAGGGGAATCAGGACGCATGGTTCAGCGGGAGTTGAACATGTGGGACCAGTCACACACTCACAGGCAGCGCCCCGGTCACAGAGTCAGGATACTACTGTGTACATTAAACTCACCATTCAACTCAACAAATCAAACCTATATAGCTATATGTTAATGTCTTGGCAGGTTTCAGGCTGTGGCCTGGTAACACAAAACTAACCAAACAGAACTTTTCCCAAATACAGTAGCGGTCAAAATAATGTTTGACGTTCACAATTTGTGTCCACTTTTGTTTCCAGAGAGTGAATGCCTGTGTATAATCAAAACTGTTTGATCCCCCCCCCCTTCTTCTTCCACAGGGCCATGCCTGATGGCTCCTGCTGCTGGAGTGTCTGAGGCTTTGACGGTGGCTCTGTGTCGTGTGGCGTTGGCGTCCGCCCTGTGCCAGGCGGCGTGTGTGGTCAACAGGCGACTGGCAAGCTGTAGGGGACTGCGGGTCAAGGCAGAAGCCCCTTTGGTTCAAGTCAGTTCCTCGCCATGTATCTGTTCATTGTCCACTCTTCATCGCTGTTCATCTTTTATATTTCTGTCTCAATCTCTGGCTGACCTTGAATAACTTTTACGTACATGACATGTGCCTCTTCTATGACTTTCTGCGTCCTGGAAAGACATACTTTAATGTACGGGGGGGTACATTAAAGTATGTCTTTCCAGGACACACACACACTTACACCTCATCTTTCTCCCCTTCCTCCCCTCATGGCCTGAGGGCATATGGTTTGGCTGGGCAAGAGATAAGAGAGATGTGTCAGCCTGTTGTACTGAACAAACACATCTTTCCTTTCTTCCTTTCTTCCCTGACTCCTCTTCCCTGCCATACTTATTTCTCTGCTCCTCTCCTTTCCGCTCCTCTCCTCTCTTTTTACTTCCCTCTTCTCCTCTCCCAATCTGCTCACCTCGTTCGTCTCTGTGACGGCTGGGTACAATTAGGAGCAAAGAGAGATGTTGTTATATTTGCGGGTGATGGAGAGGGGAAGAGAGGGAGAGAATGGGCTTCAGATGCTCTCTAGGAGCGAAGACGGGGAGTGAGGGGCTAAAGGAGAAGAGACAGATCTCCTCGTGCGGAATGAAAGGCCCTCTTTCCTCTCTTTCCTCCCTGGTAGGGCACATCAGAGGCATGCGCTCCTTGCTTTATGGAGGGAAAAGTGGTTTTTCACCAAACTCTGCTTCCATTTATCTGTGCCTCGCCCGCCCTTGCTCCCTACACACACACACATCCACGCTCACATTTGTACGGCACATGCACACCCGTGCACATACTGTACATATACTGGATTTGCTTTGATTTCTGATTGCTTTGGTTTCTGCGGTGACTTGATCAGGTTACTGTTCAAACAACGTGCCAAGCCAGTGTGTGTGCGAGTGCCTGTCTGAGCCTCTGTGTGCAGAAGTGTGATGATAGTTCCTCTGTCAGTGGTGGGAATAGCACAGTTTCAGCTGCTATTATTAGCTCTCTGTTCCACAGGCGTGATTCTTTCCCCCGTCTCCTGTCTCACACCAGCATTTCATTATTATCTGGCTCCAGCACAAGAAGGGCTGCGCTATGAGAGCTAGCTACAGGGAGGACAGCCCCGCTTTAATTCCAACAAGGCTTTTTATAGGCACCGCTACCCCTGCATACATCGTGTTACTTAGTCAGTGTGTCAAGGACTCTGGGTGGAATAACTCCCAGTGCGAGGTGACACACTTATTTAGTCTTTCATTGTGTACTGAAACACTCACGCCAACACACAGTTGGCACCCTAGACTGGTGAGTATTTCAATGGCAGAATCCTAACTGCGTTCCTCGCCATAATATGGAGGCAGTCATGGCTCCCACATACAGAAACAAATTCGTACACACACTCGCTCATAGCACACGTTCTACGACCCCCCATCTGACTATCAGCCGCACAAAGTGTCTTCCATTACAGATAAGTGCAGCAGTGATATTGACAGGGTCACGATGGACCATAGCTGCCTTGACCTTTGGGACTACTATCCATTTGAATGGCCAGATGGTGAGAGAGAGAGAGAGAGAGTTGACTTCTTGTTGGCTCACTTCCATGAAAGAAAATTCACACTTAAGAGAGAACATTTGAAATGTTTCGTATGCAGTAGGAAGGAAATGGATGTGCAGATCATCGTTGTAAAAGGCCTTTTGTGTGCTGCTGAGGGGAAAAAAGTATAAATAAATATAATTTCAAGGATTGTAGAACAACTTAGCAAATGAGGGTCAAAGGAATTTCTCTGTCAATCACTAATGTGTGTGTGTGTGTGTGTGTGTGTGTGTTCATGTTTGAAAGTGTGCACGTACAGTTATTTACATGGATGTTTTGATTGCATGTGAGTCATACAGCTCTGAACAAAAATACATTTCCAGTGTGAAAAGCATCTGCCACAGGCCAAAATCATACTGTAGCCCCTGTTTTTCCTTGTGTTTAATTTCTGACCTGAGACCAGGGATATGTTAGTTTAGCAATGTTGTAGATGTGTCCCTCGGGCTCTGAGGCCAACCTGAGACAAGAGCACTGTGAGTTTAGGGTTTAGAGATCCTGTGTGACAGGTTTTTTGCGGTCTCTCCCTCTGTCTGACCTTGGATCAGTGTGAGTTCAGACTGTGGAGTGTAGAAAATTAACTCTTAACTGTGAAACTGTCTACAGCGACATGGTAAAGTCATAAGGATGAAATTATTTTATTTTATTTATGTCTTTGAACTTCTTTCATTTGCATCATTTGTTTTTCATAAGTTCTATAAATCAATCAATGATTCATATCCAAATATACTGTATGTGGGATGAACTTTAATTTATCTCTTCCCAGCTTTTATTGTTCCAGCAAAAGCAGAGGAGGTGGTGATGGTGGTGGTGTTTGGGTTCAGTTAAATCCTGGACCCGCTGGTCGTGTCGCTCACGAGGTGCCGCAGCATGAGGATCTGATGCTGGCTAATGGGCTGAAACGGCTCACTGTAAATGTCACTGGCCTGCTGGGTGGTCATGTTTGTCAGGTGGGGTATAAACCCAACTGGTGCTGAAAAGGTTTTGGTCCGAGTCCAGAAAAAGTCCTTAGTCTGCCCTCCGGCTCCCCCTACAAAGATATGAAAAGACTGGCCAGGGAAATTGTAGTTTTTCTCAAACCTAACTAGCCTCAGTAATTGACACTATAAAGGACAGAAGTGTTTTTCCCTCTGGTACTGTAAATTGTTTCTTCGTTTCAGTGTAGTTTAACTTGTCATACTATCAGTAGAGTGTAAACCAGCATTAAAGCTCAATAAAATTATATTATTATTAATCAGGTGCCTCTCAAACAACACAGTGAAAGACAGGGTATCTGCAGGTCTTAAAAAAGTCTTAAAAAAGCATTGATTTCAGTTTCCTTCAAAGGTATTACAAGTATTACATTTAATTTACA